>NC_064627.1:442701768-443326768 GCF_023864275.1 Schistocerca cancellata
ATAAAATATGGGAACAGAAACCACTCACCTATAGCAGTTCAATGCATGGAGTACATAAACATATAACAGAAAGTCCGCAGCTCGTGGTCGTGCGGTAGCATTCTCGCTTCCCACGCCCGGGATCCCGGGTTCAATTCCCGGCGGGGTCAGGGATTTTCTCTGCCTCGTGATGACTGGGTGTTGTGTGCTGCCTTAGGTTAGTTAGGTTTAAGTAGTTCTAAGTTGTAGGGGACTGATGACCATAGATGTTAAGTCCCATAGTGCTTAGAGGCATTTGAGCCATATAACAGAAAACAATACTCTTGCTAGCACAAGTTCTTTTTCTTGCAAAATTACATCCATTCGCACTTGCAACCACACAGACACCCAAACACACTCTCATATGGTCATGGCAAGACGGATTATTGATGCTCTATTATTGAAAGCAATTGCCTGAGCTGGTGGAGGTTTGAGGTGTTGACTGGATAGTAAGGATTGGTTCAGATGACCCATAAGTAAGTTGGCTTAGGATGGTCCCATGTGACTACCCCTGGTGGTACCATGGATTTGTTTGTAGATTTTGCCTTTGATAGTGAAATAATTATAGGTCACAATGTGGTTGACTTGGAGGAATAGGAAAGAGGTGTTGTGTTTAGTATCAGGAGGACAATGGGAAAGGCCATGGACATGAAGGGTGTCAGTACACAAGCATGTCACATGAACAGTGACCAACACGTTGATATGGCGGTAATGGGACAGGAATAGTGGAGAGGCATTGAAGGAAGTGAGCAATGTCTTGAATGAATGCAGCACAAGAGGTTACGGACAACAGTTTGGAAGTGTTGGTCAACAAACGCAGAAGTTTGTTCTTGAAAGCATTGTACCGAGCCACAATGGGATGACCAGTAGGGAGACCTGTGGGGTTGGATTTGTGGAATAGGTAAAAAGTGTGTTCCATAGGAACGGTGTTGGTCTCAAAGAGGAGGGAAACAAAGATGAGGCCTGGTTAGAATTGAGGAATTCCTGGAATACTATCAGGGGATTACTGTATGGAAGGGGAGAAGCGTCACAGTTGAAGGGAGGTTGGAACTATTTTAAACAAGGTTCTGTGTGGGATCTTGGTTGGCTGTTGTCACTGAGGTGTGCTGTGAAGGAATTTTCCCACTGAAAAGAAAGAGAAAAGGAAGTAAAGTCCTTTACAACTCAAGCATGGTTGGAATTAGCTTTGGAGCTAGAGGTGAGGCACTGTAGAAAGTACTGAGACTTCTGCAGGGGTCAGAATTTGGCAGAATGTTTGCCAACAGTGTTACAGGGTAGGTGTTCAGGAGTAGTGTGTTTATGGAGGGTGGAGGAGGTTTTTGAGGATGTGGAATGTGAAGTGAGACAGCAATTCATGGTTGGGGAGCTGTGAGGGGTTGACAGGAGTGTTCAGGGAGGATGGGGTCAGAGTGGATGGTTTTTTTTCTTTAAAAAAAAACCCCAAGGATTGCATTATCATGAAGAACCAAATTCATGAAGTTGAGAGACTGGTGGGATTGGTAAAGGTAATATGGGAGATGTCAACAGCTACCAATATGTTTCACTATCAACATCATTTTCCAAAATTTTTGAGATGTAATGTATTCTAGAATGGTATCTCACAAGAGTAACAATAACATCCTCAATATATCACAGTTTGCATTCCAGAAGAGTTGAAACATTGAGAATGCCATTTATGTGTACACTCAACAAATTTTACAAGCAATGAATAACAAAATAGTGCCTGTTGGTATTTTCTGCAGCCTATCTAAGCTAAGGTATTTGACAGTGTGACTCATGATATTGTCTTAGAGAAACTGAGATTTTATGGGACTGATGCTAAGCCAATCAATGGAAAACATCATATCTAAGTAAAAAAATGCAGAAAGTTGTACTATGTCATGTCTTAGTAAAAGAATACAGAAAGTCGTACTAAGTAATTAAACAAATGTAGTCCAGGGACATTATTCTGACTGGAGAGAAATCACTTATGGGATTACCCAAGAGTCAATCTTAGGTTTACTGTTGTTCCTCATATATGCAAATGATCTTCCATGTAATATACAACAAGCAGAATTAGTTCTTTTTGGAGATGACACTAAAATTGTAATCAATACAAGCATACATACTAGGACATGTCATTTTGGAAGGCAAAAATAAAATTTCATGCTTTTATGAGTGAGGGGGGTTCAAAAATGTGCCTTTGGATGTGTAATATCCTAATTTAAAAGGCTTTTCTTTATTGATAAACATTTAGCTTGGTAAATTTGCACTTGATTGTGAAGTATATTGAAAATTCTGACAAAAGTCCATAAATAAATATAACGTCCACCAAAATTTGCTCAAAAAGTGTTTTAATTAACTCAAATTTCTTTATATTTTGTCTCTATCATAAAACATTGAAAACACATTGTAAAAATGTAAAAAACCTTAAACCAACAACATTCATTTCTAGGCATCATTCGTCTTCTTGCTTCCCAGCCTCTTAATACATCCTTCTCTTATCTCGTGAGTATACACTTTACCAGAAGCCTCTGTTACTTTTTTCACACATCTCTCTATAGTCTGTCTGTGACATGGTTACTTTGGAAGTTGCTTTGTATCTTGAACATACTTTCCTATTTCTGATATTTTAAGTTTACAAGTAAATGGAGGTTCATATAATTTTTCTAACCAGTCTATCGGTACCAACAGTGAACCTGCATTTGGATATGCTGCAGGTGTTTTCCTTGGCCAAACAGATACATCACCTGGTGTATCATCATCTTTATTCCTCAATTCATTTATCTTCTGACCCCTGTTCTCCTTTTTCTGGGTCTTTTGAGCACAAAAGTGTTGAAGCACCATATCACTAAATTTGTACCATGGTGAATGTTGGATTGTTGGCAAAAAATGTCTGCTATTGACTTCTTCCTGGATTTTATGAGCTTCAATTGATAAAGATTGTGGAGGGTTATTCCTCCCAAGAGAGTTTTAGTTTGGTAGCAAACCAGCAGGGATAGTAAATGCCAACATTGTATTCCACAAGCAGTCATAATGTCTCCAAGTTGTTTCCTTCAAGTCCTTGTTTTGAAACCCATATCACAAAAACCTATTCACAGATGTTAACCAACAACAGTGGGATACATGACCAATTTCTAGTAATGCTATATCAGTTGGAATTGCAGCTATCCTTATAGCTGAGTTATCCTGTGACCATAAGCCTGACCTGTAGAGAGATCTTTGACAACAATATCACTCAATGAAACCAAAGGCTCTGTCAAGGATATGCTGAAAAAATGAGGGATTGATTTCAAAGAAATTTAGCCTATCCGGCATCGAGAATGAAATTCTTCAGCAAATGAGTTCATGACTTTTTCTTGGGCCTTTTTACGTTATTGTCATCAAACACAAGTCTCCTGTCTCCTCTAGTAATTAATCCAGCATCCAAATGTGCAGCTGTTGCAATGGCAGTTATAGCACATAGACCAACACCATACCTAATACTTTGCAATGAAACATTTCACTATTGTAATGTGTAATACTGACTTGTGCTGAAAGTAGAAAGTACATCAGAATCATCACATGGTATCTACAAAGGATCTTCAGAGTTTTCATCTTTAACATCAGTTGTCTCTTCATTTTCTTTGAAGAAACTAATTTTATTTGGTCATAATGTTTTATATTCCTCCCCATTCTGGTTATATTCAGAAATTCTTCTTATTTCATACTCCTGTCTCTCCTGATTTTTAATTTGCCTTCTGTGCTCAGGTAGACCTGGTAACCCAATTTGATGCTGTCCAACAGACCCAACCTTCTCTCTTTGACCTTTAATAAACCTAGCTCTTTGACAGTTATCTCCATATCCTTAGAAAAGAACAAAAGATGTGCACTTCATCTTTGCAGTTGCACAACCTGGGCATGGACCCCAAAATTCTGAAAAAGCATAACCATACACTTGCAATTGAGGATATCAAAGAGCTTGTCTAATGTTGCTATGAAAGCCACTTTCACTTCCAGTTACCCGCTGCCAACTGGTATGTTTTTCATCTTCCCCAGTTGCCTTCTGTTTTCTTTAGCACTGTGACTCAAATTTAAAATTGGCACAAAAAAAAGGTGTGTACTAACACCCACTTTTCAAGAACTTTTGGATAAATGTCCTTTGCAAGAGTGCCTATTGGGTAATTTGTGACATTCTCTCCACTCTATTCTCTTAGTAGAAGCTCATATCTCACAACATCATAAAGAGTTGGGAGTTCAGAAAGCAGCATTTATCGACCAGTTCCAAGAAGTTACTCATGTGAGTGGTAGGTTCCTGTCTTGTCTTCCTTTCACCAGCCATGGTTCTGAATTTTCAGATTTTGAAAATGGAAAAAAACTATTTGTGCCTGGAAAAATAAGGAGGAGAAAATATCACTACTTGTATGGAATTAATGTAGAATACTCTGCTGCAAATGAGTATTGCTAGTTTAAAAACTTTTACAAGAGCTATAAGAACAGTTCACAGATGTTATAGTACATTTCTGTTCTTGAGCAGAAGTACAGGCAGGATTAATGATAAGAAGGCGCTTCTTGAAAGAAGATAGTTTGTTACAAATTTTAAAGGAAACATCAAAATACCATGGAATGGAAGTAGCAGTTTACCGAGCAGAACAATGTAATTGCCATTTCTTGTAAATATAATTGGAAATCGCTAACCAAATCACAACTTTATATCCCACTTAATTTTGTGAAAAACAAAATCAAAATATTTGATCCACCCTAATACAAATGGCAAACAATGTTCTTAAAAGTATCATTGACTGGTTTTCTCTGAATGATCTCACCCTAAATTTTAAAAAGAGTGCAACGTATTCAGGTCTGCACATCTAATGATACTACATCAATGATATGTGTAACACAAGTAAAAATGGTGCAATTTCAAAATTCTCAGATGTCCATATTGGCTGGAAGATAAACTGCAAAAAGCACATTTTGGAACACCTAAAATAACTCAGTTCAGCTACATTTGCACTTAGATCTTTGCAAATGTTGGGGAAAGACAAATTAGTAAGCTGATACATTTTGCACATTTTCATTCAGCAATATCATATGGAATAATGTTATGGTATACCGTGTCTTTGAGAAAGAAAGTCTTCATTGCTTAAAAATGTGATGTAAGAATAATAGGCGGTGCTCACTCATGATCATCTTGTAGACATCTGTTTAACGAGTTAGACATTTTGACTGCTGTTTCACAGTATGTTTCTTCCCCCATAAAGTTTGTTGTAAATAGTCCACTGCAGTTCAAAAGAAACAGTGGTGTACACAACTGCAATGCCAGAGAAAAAATGACATTCATTATGCCACATTAAAGTTGTCTTCAGCACAAAAGGGGATGCACAATGCTGCAACCATGATTTTTTATCACTTCCTCAGTGATATCGAATGTCTAACAAACAGCAAAGTAAAATTTGAAAATAAACTGAAGAAGTTTCTTCTCAACAGTGCCTTCTATTCCGTATAAGAGTTTCTATAACTGAAATGTGTAAAAGATGGTGACTAGGAATTACTAACTCAAATCTCTATGTTTTCTTTTTCTTTATGCTACTTGAAAATTATCAGGCATGTAGGCATACTTACAAAATAATGTGTGATGTGAATATAAAATGACTCATTTCACATCATAACAACTTATGATGCAAATGATCCATGGAACATGAAACTAAGTAACTAATTTGGGGCTGGATGGGTGACATCCTGCAATGGCAGTTTTAATAGTAAGCCAGTTAGGTGGGATACCATGTGCCAGACATGATTCTAGAGAGGGGATGTGTGATTGGAATTTTGCAAGGGCAAAGAAGAGTTCCTGGAATTTTGTGTGTAAGCTTGTTGCTGAGAGTCTTTGGATACATACATAAAATTTCAGTCTTCATTTTCTAATATCTCCTGCCATGTTTGATAGTTTCTCTGTTACTTTACAATATGGCCATTTGTATACACCCTCTAATTCTTCTGGTCAAGAATTTTCCTCACAGTCTTTCATTCTTTTTTCAGGATGTTTCCCAGATCATCTCTTCCATTGAGAATTAAAATTTTTCTTGCATACAGAGCTTTAGATCTGATCACCATATTGTAGTGTCTAACCTTTGTATGTGTGGAGATGCACTTCTTGATGAAGATGTTTTGCATTTTCCCCTATGCTCTCTTCTATTCTTGCTTTTCTAGCTTTGTTGGTTCTATGGTCTCATAGAGGTATTTGAAGTGCATAACTCTTGATTTTCCCAAAATTTGTTTTTAATTTCTGAAAGGTAAACATAATGCAATGAACTCAGTTTTTTCAAAAGAGATTTGTAGACCTCATTTTTCAGTGAATTCTTTGAGGACTACTATCAGTTTGATTGCTGTGATTTCACTGTATTGCTAAGTCACCTATGAAAGCGAAGCATGTAATCTTAAAGTCATCTTTGGTCCATCCAAGTTGAGTAAGTTTTTAAAGATTTTGGATTTTAAATTTCTTTTCCCATTCCCTGATGACTTTATCTAGGATGAGATCTTCCTGGAGAACAGTGATTTTAACTGAAAATGGGCTCTGATAAATTTTACTATGGACTTTTGTATCCCTGAGTGTTTACTTGATGAGGATTACTGTCTTTGCATCTAGTCCCTTAGGATGTCAATGTGTGATTTTGATTGACCAAGTCATATGCCTTCATAAAGTTGGAAAAAAAAGTGTAGATGATTGGACTGTTTCATATTGCCTTATATTCCATTGCTGTTTCTAAGTTGAAGATTTGATCTGTGCATGAACTCCCTGATCAAAAAGTTGCTTGGTATTCAATGATCTTACATCCAAGCTTTGCTTGTGTTTTTTGGAGTACACATTATGAGAATATCTTACACCTGATTTGAAGGACAGAAATCCATCTGTAGTTATTTGTGCCTGTACTACCACCTTTCCTGTAGAGTGAGAGGATGAGTGCACACTTCTAGTCTACTGGCACCTTTTGTGTTTGCTAAATACTCATGGTGATTTGTGTACTGTTTTGTAAATGAACTTCATAATTATGAGCAAGAAAATCCATAGTATGATGTATTCAAAGGCAAGTTAATATAAGTAATTTTCATACAGTTTTGATGAACAGTCAATATGTTTGTAAATGTAAACATAAGGGAATTCAAACTATAAAGAAAAGAATAGGAATTGATCCTGAAATCGATAATTTTATTACAGCAGATCTAGATTTCAGCTATTAAATAGCCATCTTCAGTGTTAAAAATTACAAAACAGGAGAATAGTTTACAACACTCATAAGTGCAAACATAAACACCATGCATTTACGTACCATATAACAACACATGACATTAGTTCAAAGTGTCACACTGTAAACAATGTTGGTTGACATAGAACATACCGGAGTCTAATATGAGCTGAAGCCATTACTTACATGGTTTAACAAGAAGAAAATGTGATAGCAGAGATGCATGATTCCCTTTATTGTGGTAGCAGTTAATAATTCAAGAATATTGATGCTAATTTTTTTTAAATGTGCTGAACAATAAAACCCTGAATAATGGTTAAACCATGGAAAATGAATCCCATATTATGTGGAGTATAAGTAAAGCTCACTCAACAACAATAAATACAGGAAGGTATGTAATGTATTATTGCATTTAAAGCTAATTGAAGAGAAGCCATTTACAATTACATACAACTGTGAAAAGTACAATATTAAAATAATTAAAATATAAAGAGTGGAAATAGTACAACAAAATATAGTCTGCTCTCTCTAGGCATAACCTAAAATCTTATAGATCATACATTAGCACCATCTCTGGACTTACAGTAGAAACATGTGGAATAAATTAGCATTACAATGTCAAAAGAAAGGAAACTAGCCAGTGACACATGAAAAATGAACAAGTAAGTAAAATAAAGGCTTGAAAATAGTACAGTAAAACATGACGGCCCTGTCTGGTCATAAATTAAAATCAGACACACTGTAAAAAATACATTAGCACCAACTCTCCACTTAGAGTATAAACGCGTGGAATAAAACAGCATTACAATATCAAATATGAAGCTAGCCAGTGGTGCATAGAAATGAGTAAAAAATAAGTAAAATGAAGGAGTGTATCAAAAATATGGGGAATAAAATATGTTCAAACAAACTGTGATTGAGTGAGACCATGGTTATATTCAATTTTGCACTCTCACTGGGCTAAATTAAGGAATAAGATATCTATGCTTAGTGTAATTTTTTGACATTATTTCCCCAGAAACAAATAAAAGTATGAAAGTAGTATAGTAAGTTACAAAAGCATCCATAAAAAAGTATTATGTACCAGCTTGAAAAGCCAAACAACTCACAGACACAATATCTACTTCTGATGTACGCCATATTGCCTGTACGTGTGTGTGTGTGTGTGTGTGTGTGTGTGTGTGTGTGTGTGTGTGTTTTTCAGAGCCAGTGGCTCTTTCTTCTAGTAGAATGGGTGAAGGGAAAGGAAGAAGGGTGAAGGAAAAGGACTGATGAGGTTTAGGAAATGGGGAGAGTTCAGAAAAGTCACCCAGAACCATGGATCCAGGGAAACTTACTGGATGTGAGAAACTTACTGGATGGGATGAGAAGGAAAGATTGATTGTTGGGGACTGCATCAGACAATACTTGAAAACTTTAGAGCTTAAAGATGGAAGGCAGAGCAATATGCAATACACAGATTACTGACAAAGAATCGTGCATGAGTTAATAAGTGTGAAAAGCTAAGTGCATTTTATGCAGTAGAGGTAGGGGTGGGGAAAAATAGAGAGGTCAGAAAATAAAAGATTTAGAAAACTAAAAGGGAGTGAAAAATAGAATATTGAGACCAATGAAATTAATGTAAATTAAGCACAGGTGGATGGTGTGAACCAAGGACATATTGTAACACCAGTTCTCACCTGTGGAGTTCTGGAAAACTGATCCACTGGTATCGACTCAGTTTACTCCATGTCAAACACTGATTGAGCATCTTAAATGTAGTTTTGATCTTGATTGGTATTTGCACTGTCTTTCCCACAACTTTTGACTTCCACTTCTTCTTCCACCTGACCTCACTCCGTATTCTGCCCACTCGGCTAGAACACACAGCTGTTGTCCTGGTACTGTCAGTCCTGCCTTATGTGCATATCATGTGACATTTTGCTCCATGGGACCACATGAATCCATATGCACCAAGCCAGGCACCTCGGTTGCATGCTATCCTCCAGCCTGAGAAATACCAAATACCAAACACACATGATTTACACTTGCAAACTCTAGCATGACCAACTTTACAACACCACAAGTCTCCTATGTCACTAATTTTACTAAAAGCTAGAGCATGTTCACACAGAATCAACAATTTTTAGTTTATAAATACCATTTGAACCTAGTCCAGAACAGAGAGTTCGCCTTTTTTGAATACCTTATATCCATCTTTGCAAAAACATCATGTATCCCTTTCTTAACCAAAGAGGAAATTACCAAAGAGGAAACTGACAACAATTTAGTGACTAACCATCTTCTGATTGAAGATATGCCTGGTGAATTGTTGATAAAATTTCCTTTCTTTTCACTTACTAATTCAACAGCATCAATACACTTCATAATTTTTTGTCTGCAAGTTATGTGGTACAAAATATTGAAGCCATCCCTTTCTTGAAGTCATGTGCGATGATGCTCCAGAATCAACTATCCACTCAATCTAGTTGAAATCCATCATACCAGGAGCACAAACCAAAGACTTGTATGTTTCCTGGAAATCCTTCTTTGAGGATTCTAGCCTCTGGAAACAATCAGATTTGAAGATACCATACTTCCAGCAGATGAAGCATTTCATTTTCTTCTTTTTTTGTGTGTCTTTGGAAAAAAGTCTTCTTTGATTTCTTACAATGTTTTGTGAATAAAGGACTATTACTGCCATCTTTGTCCAGCTTGGGATAGTCTTTCACACATTCATTTAGCAGATGTTATATACACTGGGCAGTACCTTTGGAGTCTTAGCTTCCTTTGTGTGACTGCAGACTCCAAGCATGGTTGCATGTTTGCTGTAGCCCAGATTCTTGTGTTCTTCAGCTACACTACTTTAATTTTCATGTGTGAATTCTTAATGCTGTTGCGCTCCCTTACATCTGTGTTTGTCCATGACCATGCACTCGGACCCTCTGCTTACATGTTAGGCTGACACTCACTGTTTGTTCAAAGGTATCCTGTGACATGGTATTCTTTGCTCATTCCAAGCTTTCTTTGTGAATGCTACCATCTTGCTTTGCAAGATATACCAGCAGGCAACAAGAACTTGCTCTCAGATGTCTGTTCATTTTTGTGTTAGTGTGTATATTGCAAGCATCACAGCCCCAGTGACTTTGGAGGCAATAAATGCAACTGCAGGAGGAGCAGCAGAAACAACAACAACAACAGCAGCAGCAGCAGCAGCAGTTGCAACAGCAGCTCATTCATTTGTTGACTGCACAGTCAGTGATCCAAGTGCAGGTGGCACAGCCTCCACCACCAGCACCAGTCCCATTTGCAAGTTTTGTGAGACCTTGGAAAGATGGGAAAATTATTTACACCATTTAAGCTTTACTGTAAGACAAGGAGCATCACTGAGTCTGTAGATTACTTTATTGCTGTCAAGTAGCAGTTGTTTGCATGAGAGCTGAAGAAATTGCAGCCCCTTATGGATCTTGCAAAAGCTGAATTTGCTGGGTTGTGTCAATCACTAATGCACTACTGAGGTCAGAAAATGCACATGGTAGCTGCCTGCTTACTATTCAATCAACATTATAAGCATCCTGGCAGTCATAATGCAGTGTGGTTACTCAACTTGCAAGGGTTAGCACACAGATGTCATTTTGATTGTAAAGAATGGTGTAACATGTCCTACATAGATACTCTAATTCACAATGTTGTGATGCGGCTGTTGCCAGACAGTGCAGTTCAGACCAAGGCATTACCAAATGTGGATCCTACATTAGACAAGGTACCACAAATCTGCAGAGTGGGAGGAATTGATTACTGCAGCACAAAACAATTTTTCAGATGATTGGTGGTTGGCTAAAATTCATGGGTCACACCAGCAGGGCAGGTCCTTATTGAAGCCTTTTCAGGCTTTAGCAACCATGTTGTCGAGTTGGTCAGTCAAGCATGGTGACTGATGGGTACTCCTGCATCCCAACACTGGTTGGCTACAAGGTGAGGGCTGCAACAAACTGCTCTCTGTTGCTGCTGTGTTAAACACCAGCAGAGTGCACTGGAGGTGCAGAGTGCTGTGTTTCCCCTGTGCCAGACTCATCACCATGGGCAGCAGTCTTTCCCAGACTGTTGATGATTACAATGGCCCCATTTCATTGCAACTTGTTGAGCCTGCCATATGCTAGCACATTTATCCATGGTCTGCAGGAAACAGTGGTGAGCAGCACCATGGACTAATGTTCCATTGTTTGCAATCTAGTCCCCAAGCACATCAGCAGATCTACAGCAACACAGTATTCTGGTAGACTTGGAGATAGCTGTGTGTTGCATGGAGTTTCAATTAGACACAGTGTCTTTGGTCAGTCAGATCAATTTAGACACAAGGGACAGAAGCTGCTAAAGCAAAATTTACAAAGTAAAGGAGGAAAAGAAACAAGCATCTTCCTAGACTTAAGTAACGTATTTGACGACTTAAGTAATGTATTTGACACAGGTGATCATGGGGTACTTTTAGGTAAATTTGAAGCACTAGGAGTAAGGGTGGGGGTGTGGGGGGGGAGAGGGGTAAATAAATGGTTTAGGTCTCATCTGGCAGGCAGAGTGTAGAGGCTAGAGATATCCCAAATTTCAAATGGCTCTTACTATATGGTAAAACATCTTTCAGTTCTAGAATATTTGAATATAGGAATCCCTCAATGGAGTATGTAAGGATCAATACTGTTGCTTATTTACATTAACAACTTCCCACTGTGGGTCACACAAGGAGAAGCTGTGTTATTTGCCAATGACAGCAATATAATAATTATAGATAGGATGCCAGAAATGTTAGAAGTAAAAGCTGAAAAGGCACTTTTGGCCGTCTGCAACTGGGCAAATCACAATAAAGTAACTCTTAATGTAAAAAGGCTAATAGTATGAACTTCTGCATAAATAGAAAACCTGATATAATAATACTTAAAATACATAATGAAACCATAGTATGTGTAGCTGTCACAAAATTTTTAGGTATGTATGTTGATCAGCAGTTAAAGTGAGATGAACATATCAGGATAGTTGAAAAAAGAATTAGCACAGCATGCTATCTATGCCTTATGCATACTAACCACAACATGTAATAGCCCATGCCTAAAAGAAACATACTATGCACACACACATTCTAACATCAGTTATGGCATAATATTCTGGGGTGCAAATGCTCAGAATGTCAAAAATGTGCTTAAATTGCAAAAACAAGCCATAAGAATACTGAGCAAGAGTCACAAAAGCTGCAGTTTTTATACAAAAAACACTCAACAATATGCAGAAAACAGCTCCATACCTGATCATCAAACCATATGCAGTGATTGCTTCTGCCTGGATAGAATGAATAGATCAAAGACCCAAACAACTATGTTTTACTGAGGAGTCAAGATACATAATAAACTGCTAAAAAGAGATCAAAACATAAAGGATCTCTATAAATTTAAAACGTATCTTAAAGAATATTTACTAAACATTAGTTTTTGCTCCATCAAAGAATTCATGCTATATAAAATTATTACAAATAGATAAGCAATTTGACCAATTACAAACTGTACAAAGAGGGTGGAAAATGGTTGTTAGCAACACAGTACATTGTAATCTGAATTTACTCCATGCAATGCAAAACCCAAGATGTACTATCGGAGGAGTCTTATGGCTGCTTTCTCTTGTTTGAAGCAAGTTCTTTTGCCTTATGTAATGCAGTGATAAATTATGTATACATATATTTCTATTATGAATTCCTTATGTATACCCTTTTTTTTTCATTGTCTTATGTCCTTCTATTATGAATTATGTTTGTGTGTGATAATGTCACCCACACAAAGAAATTTGTCTATGGATGAATGAATAAATAAATAAAATAAATAAATCATTGTCTGGGAGATGCCCTTCCCCTGTCCCCTTTTTACAACACTCTCAGCACCATTCCCTTGCAGGGACAACCACTAGTCACAATCAAATACAAAATCATTGAATGCCAGCTTGCACATTTCACTGTAAATTTGCAATTGGCAGAAAATAATTTCAGCATTGCTGCTTTCTCTATTTTTGGATTTCAAGTAGTCAACAATGTTAACCTTGTCTCACAGACAGTACTACTTCAAAACTTTGGGGCATTGCTTCAGTCATTCAATCAACTGTTAAATGTTCTTTCAGAACATAACAGCTTAACAATTTGCTGTTTGTGGTAGCATCAGCTCCAGAAGTAAACCAGCATCTTCTTTGAGCACCTTATGCTGCATCAGTTATTTGGATGACACTTGAATTACTAGCTCCACATGACAATGACATCTGAAAAATTTGCAGGTAGTTTTCCAGCAACTGTTAGACAACAGGCTGTCATACAAGCTAGAGGAATTATTTTTTTCTCCTAAAGTGCAGTATTTAGGGTATGTCTTAAATAAGGATGATATGGTCACAATTGCAGAACATGTAGCAGCTATTAACAAATTCCCAGTTCCTGGTAATATTAAGAAGCTGCTCTTCTTTATGTGTAAGCTACTCATCTCCGTGTTTTGTCCCTGGTCCAAACTTCCAGACAGGAAGGCACAGCATTTATAGCACTGAGTCTTGTTTCTCAGTACTTATTCTAATGTCATTCAGTACTGGAACACTTCCCAACATGTGAACACAGACACTTTGTCTTGGTTATTGGTGCAGTCCATCATTGACTTCAACAAACAGCAGGTAATCTGTCTTGCAGTGGAGCAGAACCTTCAGAATACCCTCTGTGAATTTCTTTTGATACGTTAAGTTGCACTCTGGGTTTATAAGTTCACAATAAAGTGTTGTAGAATGGGACCTCATGCTAACTACAGAAGATCAAAATTGCTGTGTTGTTATTCTGTCTTCTCTGTGACAATACATCCAAACAAATAGTACATGTGTCCTGTTGGGGGATGTCCCACATGAAAACACTTGCCTGGTGATATGTCTATTGCCAGCAATTAGTTCTGCTACAGAACATCCAGTGTATTTTTTCATGGTCCCTACCAGAGCACCCATGGGAATCAGTGCATTTGGACTTCTTGCGGGCCATGTGGCTGTTAGTGGTAGATGTCTTGTCTAATTTCTCATATTTTTCTCAGTTGCTATCTATGACATTGCATACTAAAAATCATATCTTAGCTACCATTTACACTCTCGAGGGTGCGCTGTGCATCCTTGTCTCTGACAATGGTCACCAGGTGGAATTCAACTTTCCTGGTGTAATTCCATGGGCTCTGAGCTCAGTTGCATGTTTGCTCTAGTCTGGGTTCTTGTATACTTTGGCCTTTGCTTGTGAATATTTCATGTGAATATTTTATGCTGTCACACTCTCCTATTTCTATGTGTACCCTGACCACACTTACAGACTCTCTGATTGCCAGTTAGGTTCACTCTCACTGTTTGATCAAGTGTGCTTCACATTATTGCTCTCCAAGCTCATTCTGAACACTTTTGTGACTGCTACCATTTTGCTATGCAAACAAACTTTCTGTAACAACAAAATGAAATTGTCTATTAGTGCATCTAACTAATAATCATATACGATGGAAATTAATATAAACAGTAGTCCCTGATAAAAACAGATGTAGGTGCAAGCACTACTACATTGTTACATATATGTCTTGCAAATATAATTATTAAACAAAGTTCTACTTAGTCTTACAGCAGTAGAAACCACACATTCATCAGTTGAAATACTATGCAACACAAGTTCAGATAAACAGCAGCAATAGTTTCAGCTTACTTCTAGAGGCAAAGCTGAATAATAGCAACTGAGGATGAGTTAACTGCTGGTCAGCCTTTTATTTTCCTGTTATGGAAGTTACTGTGACCATCCTATGATGTTGGTAGCTTTTCCTCACTGAAGATAGGCAGTTTTCCACATACCAATACAACCATGCCTTCCATTTACATGTCAGATTGGACTACCAAATCCTTCTGTTGTTATCCTTTGCTAATTACTCATCAGACAACCATTTTGAATTGCCTTACTGTTGCCTGTTTTCCTACAATTTTCCAACCCTTTTGTGTCTTATTTCAAGATCATACTTCCCTTTCTCCATCTTTGTCTCTCTCTCTTTCATGCCCTACCTCCTCAGTTTTGAGATTGTTATCAGAATTATTTTGGCACTTCTGCAGCCTGTCTTGCTGCTGCATTTTTGCACACATCCGGGCAGTGTGTGTGGGGGAGGGGGGGGGGGGGTTGGTCAGTGTGTGTGGATGTTTGTGTGGGCACGTGCAACACATATGCAGCTGAATTCTGACTGGAATACAAGAATTATATGATGTAATCCCAGTATGATATTCTCCTGCACTGCATATATTTGGACTTACTGTGTTCACATGTAGATTAAGGTTCTGTTCTAAGTGAAAATAACAATAATGTTTGAATTTGTTTCTTGCTTTTATTTTAATGTGCTGCCTTGAGTAAAGGCTACCATTATGAACATATACAAACACTGGGCAGGCTGTATTTTATAATTTTGAATATTTGTTTTGTTTTCTCCATATTTAATTTGTTTTGTAACTATGACAATATTTTCTCTATTGTAAATAGTCTGTTATCCCTCAAAGAATAATTCTGTGGATCAGTAGTGACTATGTACTACTATGGAACATTGCTAGCAGTTTGTATTTTGTGTCACACAACAGATTAAGTATATTCAAGTCTTCTTGCATCTGTATGAGTAAAAACTCACAGGTAGGATAGTTTTCTTGTCAGTAACAAACGTAGATGCTGAAGTGTAGATATTTGGTGTAACTGAGTGGTACACCATTATTTCTCCACAGTTTTCATCATCTCAAATCATCGGATTCACCTTTGCATTATCACTGCTGCAGTAACAGCAGAAATATAATAAGTTGTCATTAAAATATTTGTTTCATTCACAAACAGTACTGTAGTTCCACTTTGATTTTTTTCTGCTGTCATTCACAAAGACAGGAATAGGGCAAACTGCAGAACTGTCTCCTGATGGTGTCTATACCTCATGTTTTTGTAATATACAGTAAAAACTAAAACTGCTGTGTGTTACTGTGTGTTTAAAATTTTCCTTTAAGGCATAGACAGTCATAGAAGAATGACTGGATCTAAATGCAAGGCATGTGCATAAAACCATAACTGCTTAACTCGTGATTTGCTAAAATCAAGATACATCAGAAATATGTTGTTTATTATCTACTGCTGTTGATATTTCATTTTTAAAGATAAAAATTATTGACTTGCCAACTCTGAAGCCATACTGTTAATTGCATATTATGATGTCTTTAACCCTTTTAATCTCATATGAAACAATTTCTCAAGAATTTTGTTGCAAAGCTGACAATTTTAATATGGATCTATAGTTACCAGTTCCACATTTTCCATTCTTCTTTATAGCTTTTAGGTTCTTTGTAAGTATACCAGCTTCAAATACTGATTTCAAAATGTTTGTCAGCAGTTCTGAAATAGATGTCCATCATTTAGTTATACGCACATTTAGTGAATCATTTGAGCCACATTTTTTACGTACAATGATTTATAGTTATGCATGTTCAGTCTCTCAGGCGTATTATATTATTACATACTCAGAACTTATTCTGTGGAGTAGAATGAGATGGTAAGTGGGTATGATTTCATGTTTTGTCTGAAGTTAATTTTATTGTGAATTAAATTCTTTACATCTCTGGTTTATATAAGTTTTGATGTTTGTAGTTGATATATCAGCACAATTTATTCAGTAATCCTATCATAATTTTCATCTGTTCCCTAGATGTCGCAGTGTAGACTATAATGTCCTTGTAGTACATTCTGAATCTGTTCCAACTTTTTTTTACTGTTTGCCTGTTTGTTATGATGGGTATTAATTAACTGCTGTGCTATTTTTAAAAACAAAAATTTAAGGCACTGTGGTGGAACTTTTACTATTTTCACTTTCAATCAGCTGCTCATGACAACTCTGCGTATATTTTATTCTGGTGACAATTAAGTAATTGCCTCTATTGAAGGAAATATGTTTAAAATTGGAAGATACCACTCAATGTAAGAAGCTGCGGTAATTACGCCAGAATATGATCATGGCTACAGCAACTGAATATTTCTTGTTGTTTTGCTTTGTTGAAATAACTTAAGTGATATAAAGCACAATTTTCTCTATAGAATTATTGTCTGGAAATGAGTCCACATCCAGTCACATGCTACAAACCCAAATAGGATTGAAACACTGAAAGAAATTATAAGGATCTATTACTGAGGTTAGTTTCTTACCTTCACTTTTATAAATAAATATTGCCAATGTTTATTACTATTTTTTGGGAAATACACCTTGAGAAATTGATAGGTTGATCTAAAACTGAGGAACTGTGGCAGACTATCACCTGCAAAATAATTTCAGTTTGTTTGCTAGCAATTTCTGTGTAGCCTAAAGAGATTTAATTTTTCTGTCAGGAAGAGATTTAATACATTCAGTAGTTGTGGGTACAGAGAGCATTCTACAGTTTTGGATCCTTACTTGTCTTTCATTTATAATGACTCTCTTGCCCAGTACAAACTATCAAGTGACTGGAATAAGAAGGGGAAAAGAAAGGACCCACAAAGTTACAGATTAATATCCTTAACATAGGTTTGTTGCAGACTCCTTGAACATATTTTAAGTTCAAATATAATAAATTTTCTTGAGATGGAAAAATCTTCTGTCCACAAATCAATATGGTTTTAGAAAGCATTGCACTTGCAAAACTCAGCTTGCCCTTTTCTTACATGGTATTCTATGAACCATGGATGAAGGCTATAGACAGATTTCATATTCTCAGATTTCTGGAAAGCATTTGACAAGGTGCAACCTGCAGGCTGTTAGTGAACCTCTGAGCATATGTATTTGGTTTCCAGACATGTGAATGGCTTGAAGACTTCTTAAGTAGTAGAACCCAGTTGTTGTCCTCTAGGGCGAATGTTCACTGGAGACAAGGGTATCATCAGGAGTACCTCTGGGAAGTGTGATAGGACCATTCTTGTTCTTTAAATACATAAACAGTCTGACAGACAGGGTGAGCAGCAAACTGCAGCTACTGTTGATAATTCTGTGGTAGAGACTATAGAGGAAGGCATTTTTGTTTTATTGTGTGGCTTACACAAAATTTCTCGTTGGTATCATGAATGGCAGCTAGTTCTAAATTTAGAGAAATGTAAGTGGATGCAGATAAGTAGGAAAAACAATCCTGTAATGTTAGAACACAGCATTAGTAGTGTGCTGCTTGACACAGTCATGTTGGTTAAATGTCCAAGTGTAACATTGCAAAGCAATAGGAAATGAAATGAACGTGCAAAGGTGGTAATAAGGAAGGTAAGTGGTCTACTTTGGTTTATTGGGAGAATTTTAGGAAAGTGTGATTCATTTTCAAAGATGACCACATACGGAACACTAGTGTGACCCATTCTTGAGTACTGCTCGAATGTTTGGGAATCCAATCAAATTAAATTAAATTAAAACATTCAGAGGTTATATGCATACAATTCCGAGGTATGTTGCTAGACTTGTTACTGATAGGTTTGAGCAACACACAAAGATGCTTTGTGATCATAACTAGGAATCCTTGGAAGAAAGATGACATTCTTTTCATGAAACACTATTGATAAACTTTATAGAACCAGCATTTGAAGCTGACTGCAAAACAATTCTGCTGCCACCAAAGTATGTTTTGTGAACATGATAAGTAAAATTCAGCTCATATGAAGGCATACAGACAGTCATTTTCCCTTGCTCCATTTGCGACTGGAATAGGAACGGAAATGATTAGTAATGCGACCGGATCAAGATAACTTCTTCCATGCACCATACAGTGGCTTTCAGAGTATTATGTAGATGGCTTAATAAATGAATCTACCTGAGTACTATACATTTATGTCTAGGTTTAGTCTTGATGTGTAGGCATTTAGTCAGTGTTATAAAAACTTTCTTTTCTTTTTCTCAGCAGTCATATTAATCTTCTTTTTTGCTGTCTCATCACTAATGTCAAGAAACTCTTTTATACTGATGATTTTGTTTCCTGTTTAATAATGCCTCACTGTGAAGCTTCATGGCTATATATTCGGTGACATAACAGAAATTGGATCCAGATGTTCTGGGACAATATTCTACATATTGAGCCGTCTGCACAGGTCTGACACCTTAGCTCAATTCTTCTGTCTGCTAGTATGTGGAAACAATGCTAAGGCAATGGCAATGCATGAATGCTTCTGTGAAGTCTGAGAAAGTAAACACTGTTAGTAAGCAGAGTGTTACCCATGAAATGTAGAAGTTTTTGTACGGGTCTTGTAAATGGTTATAGGCTGTTAATATGTTTCATTATATTTCAAACTGCATTCATATTACTTACTTTTACATTTCTACATGTTTGTTTTTATGGAAAACTGAACACAAGGTCAATCATGCAGGAGTATTTCTACAAAATGTTAGATTTTTTGTTTGCAGTGATTATTTTGCAAATCTCTTCCAAAACTCTTTCTGTAAATACTCTATCAAAGTCATTATTTAAAATTCCATGATGCTCAGTCTGCTTTTGTTAGTTAACCCTAAGAGAGAGGGTCAGGGGAGACTTACTGGACAGGATGAGAAGGAAAAACTGGTCAGTCTTTCCTTCTCATCCCATCCCAATAAGTCTCCCCTGACCTGGGGTTGTGGGTGACTTTTCTAAACTGTACCCCTTCCCCTAAACCTCTTCAGTCCTATTTCCTTCACCACTCTTCCTTCCCCTTCAACTCTTCTGCCAGAAGAAGGAGCCACAGGCTCCAAAAGTTTGTAAGAGTTAAATACTTTCGTGTGTTTGTTCCTCTGCCGCTGCTTGGTGAGTAGATTTTTTATCTATCAGATAAATGATTAGAATAGGCCAAAATGTTTTTTATTCATTAGTTCGATACTAGTTTACTCTAATTCAATAATTATTTGCTCTCTGTATGTAAAAAAGGAAAAGAGAGAAAGAAAAATTGAGATTCAGAATAGACAGACCTGTAATTCATGAGAGCCAGCCAAACAGGTACTATGAGTATGAATTACAAAATTCAGACATGACAGACAGACAAAACAGACATGAGAATGTAAAACATGTCATCTTGGATTATGATAATGAGTTCATTTTGTAGATTTTATCACATCTGAGGCTTTAACTTTTGGCTTTTTTGCTTAAGTCCTAATCAGTGGGACACTTTTATATTTTCTGTTCTCAGGGTACATAAAGACAGTACAAACAAGAAATTATATATATCATCTTTAGTATTCAGAGTAGTTGCAAGAGACAAAAATGGTATTGCTTATTTTCCGTGCAATCCTGACAACATCCAGAATTTTGCATACTTGATAATCGACCCACCAGAAAGAAAGATCACTACTGTCACACATAATTATGGTGGAAATTTCAGTTCTTAACAAGACATATTATTTAAACAGCTGACTAAGGTAAAAATATATTATTTTTAAAATATTTGCACTTATCCTTGATTATTTTACTTTATGCATTGTTTTTCTTACCAAGAAGTTGTAATTTCTGCTTCCATATATATTACACAGTGTTCCAGAAATATAAAAAAAATGTTCATAGCACTATTGTCTCCAAATTATAGATGTTATTAGTGGTAATAATGATATAAGAACAAATAAAATTTGAATACCATCTTTATTAGTTTTTGTGTAGCTGAGGCATGGCAATATTTATTTTCTCTAATTACCTGTACGAATGTTAAGATTTTGGCTCACTAAGTGTTTTCTATTCTGTCATTCATCTTGAAAATCAGGATTTTTCATGAAAATAGTTTGCTATGTGATGAACCGTACAGTTAATTACAAAAAAAGGAGTATTTTATAGAGAAAAATTAGTAAATTATGTTTATGAGACAGAATTACTGAGCAGTACTTATCTTCAGGAGGTGAAATATGCAGTACACAGATAGGCATATATGAAAATAAAAGTGCTTTATCTACTCTCATACTAACTTGAGGAGGGTCTCTTTCATTCTGGGACCTGGGTGACCTGCCCTACTTTTTAACCATTTGCAACATATCCCTCTCTGTTTCCAACATTGAAACTATTTGTTCCAAAAGCTAAACAGTATGTCCCTTTTACTTTTATATGTGTCTATCAGTGGTTCTGAATGTAGGGATTAGCCATTAATTCTGTCTCATAACTTAATAGAACTATATAGTTAGGAAAAGATGGTCTCCTCTATTAAAAAGAGCTTGTAGAAGTGCTTACTTTTCTCTGTCTATTATGTAAATGAGAGGTAAATCATTCATTTACTAGGTACTAATCAGTTAAAAGTCTGTTCTTTGAGGAATGCTGTGCCCATACATATAAAACTTCCTGGCAGATTAAAACATTGTGCCAGACCAAGACTCAAACTCATGTTTGGGTAGCTCAGTTGGTAGAGAAATGGTCCACAAAAGGCAATGGTCTTGAGTTTTCATATCAGTGCACTCTCCATATCTATGCAATATCCTTTCTTTCAGGAGTGCTAGTCTTGCAATGCACGCAGAAGAACTTCTGTGAAGTTAGGAAGGTAGGTGACAAGATACTGGCAGAAGTAAAGCTGTGAGGATGGGTCATGAGTCATGCTTGGATACCTCAGTCGGTAGAACACTTGCCTGCAGAAGCATAGGTCCTGAGTTCAAGTCTGGGCCCAGCACACAGTTTTAATCTGCCAGGAAGTTTCATATCATTGCACGTTCTGCTGTTGAATGAAAATTTCATCCTGGGTGCTTTCAGCATAGTGTAAACTCATCAGTGAGAATGTTGGCCTTTGATCCATAATTCAAACTTCTGCAAAGAATTTGTGAAAATATGAGTAATGTGTCAGTTGCTTAGTCCATCTTGAATCCAGACTGAGAAATGATAAAGAAATATATTTTTAAAATTAATTTGTGTGTTGTACTAGTTTATAAATTAAGAGCTAGCAACTGCAGTGACAATTATACCAATTTTGGACTGAATTGACCGCAAATGTGTAAGCCACACAGTATGAACCAGAGTGTATTCCTTGCAATTTTTTAAAGTGAAAATCTTACACTTATTTATATGAGTAGCATTAAAGTAATGCTTTTTGTGGATACAAACATTTTAAATTAGTTGTGTGTTCACTACTTGCAATCTACATTCAGTTATACCAGTAAAGATAAATAATGTTGCAGTTAATGCATATAAAGTAACATATAAGTGGTCTGCAGGCTCTGACTCCAGTCAAAATTTAGACAAATAAATGTGAAGGACATTCAAATCACTGAAAGGGGTGAAGTGAAATGAGACAAATATGCTGAATTAAATTATTAGTAAAGAAGAAATGTTCATGAATTTTTACTTTGGACTGTAAAGGTAAAGGATTGGAAGGGCATTACTCTATTGTGTGAAAATACTCCTTGCTAAGCTTTGTATGATACAAAATTGAATAGTTATTGTATCGTACGAGAATCACAGTAAGAACTCCAGAGAAATCTGATAGAGAAATGAGTTTAGGAATAATAATTATAGCACAATTAGTTTAACAGCTCATGCATTCAAATTGCAAACAATAATAATACAGAAAAAATGAAAAGAAAATTGAGGATTGGAGTTAGATGACAAACAGTTAAAGGCACCAGAGTGGCAGTTCTCACATTGTGGTTGACATTGCAACCAAGAGTGAAGAAAAATGAAGACATGAAGACATGTTCATTGTATTTGTCAACCCGCAAAAAACTTTTGGCAATCGGAAGTGGTGCAAGATGTTCGAAATTCTGAGAAAAATAGGGGGAAGGTATAAGGAAGAACAGGTAATATACAATATGTACAAGAACAAAAAGGGATCTGTAAGACTGGAAGACCAAGAACAGAATACTTGGATTAAAAAGGGTCTGTTCAATCTATACACTGAAAAAGCAATGACAAAAATAAAAGAAAGTTTCAAGAGTGTGTTGAATGAAATGAACATCTAATGAGTACAGAATATGAATTGAAAGTAAGCTGAAGAAAGATGAAAGTAATGAGAAGTAGCAGAAATGAGAACAGCGAGAGACTTAACATTATAATCGGGGATCACGAAGAAGGTGAGGTTAAGGAATTCTGCTACATAGGTAGCAAAGTAACCCATGACAGGTGGAGCAAATAAAAAGCCATCTATCACTAGCAACAAGGGCATTCCTGGCCAAGAGAAGTCTACTTATATCAAGCACAGGTCTTAATTTGAGAAAGAAATTTCTGAAAATGTACATTTGGAGCACAGCATTGTATAGTAGTGAGACACGGACTGTGGAAGAACTGGAACAGGAGAGAATTGAAGCCTTTGAGGTGCGGTGCACCAGAAGAACATTGAAAATTAGGTGGACTAATAAATTAAAGAATGAGGAAGTTCTGTGCAGAATCTGCAAGGAAACGAACATATGGAAAACACTGATCAGAAGAAGGGACAAGGTGAATCAACATCTGTTCAGACATCAGAGAATTACTTCCATGGTACTAGAGGCAGCTGTAGAGGGTAAAAACTGTAGAGGAAGACAGAGATAGGATACATCCAGCAAATAACTGAGGATGTGGGTTGAAAATGTTACTCTGAGATGAAAATGTTAGCAGAGGAGAGACTTCGTGATGGGACACATCAAACCAGTCAGAAGACTGAAGAGTCAGAAAAAAAGTGCCTGTCATAAATTTATTAGCTTTAGAAATCCATTGTACAAGGGCTAGTCACAATGTTTAATCATCTCAAAAAATATATAAAGGTAAATAATTATTTTTTGTTTGTTTGCAGGTACATGCTACCTTTTCAACCTAATGGTAGTAAATGGTGAAAAAATGTCCGTGTATATCCCATATAACTGATTCAGCAACTATGCAGCTTTCATTGCTATGAATTAGTAATTGGAGGACCTTATACCAGAGCAAACCAAGTACAAATTATATTTTTAAAGATATAAAGTTTTAAAACGAAACCTGATAAATAAAAACAGTTTGTAAACTCACTCATAGCATATGTTCAATATTATTGATTAGCATTTCATACATCAGACACCTGGGACAGGCTACAATTGTTCATTACAAATAAGTGGAATAAAAAAACAGAACTATCATTCACAAATTTTTTATTTAGCAATGGTATTATATTATTATAAATTGATTTCATAGTATTCCATATCCTTGGGGTATGTGTAACTAAACTGTATTATGTTAAACTTTTCTTTTCAGATTATGGTACATCCTATGTTTAATCTAGCTACAGTAAGACCATACATGTTTTTCTCTTTGTTAGAACTGAAGTTAACATGTTATAACTGTGGAAAATATAACTTTTCGCCAAACAGAACTTTTACATTGAGCTCTGGATTTTTTGCTCAAGTCATGTATTTCTTGTGTGAAGAATATGTATTAGGTAAATCTCACCTTATTCTCACTGTGGCTGTTCTGATGCTTCCTCAATGTTCATCCAGCATGTAGTACAGTTCCTCCATAAGCTGTGCACCAAGATTGGCTGCTTATTAGTCTGTCTTACTCTTTATAGTCATCTGTGTAGCTTTAAAAATAACAGCCTTTCTCACACTGGTATGTCTTTTCAGTGGCTTTAATCATGTTATTTTTGAGTTGTTGACACTCCAAACCTCTGACAATTCTATCAACATGAAAACTGACTTGAGGAAACTGTTAAATTGTCTGCGCATCAATTCTGCCTCCTTGCAGTTTTAGACCTTTCATTAATTAATCTTTAAAATTTAGCTTTAATTGTTATCAGTTTATTTCATATAAACTATACATGTTATTACTGAAAGAAAGAAGGTTAATCTTCCTTGAAACCCTGCATTGGTAAGGGAAATGTTGTATTTGTAGAACAGTGAATCTGAAAAAGAAGTATAAGAACAATTATTACAGCTGAACACTGAGACAAGAGTCCAAGTATGTTCCAGGAGTGGTTAGTAACTAATGCCAAAATTTTACTGAACCTTCAAAACACACTAGTGCCAATTGGCTTATATCTCTGCATTCTTCTGTAATTTAAGAAGTTTGTTGGGCATAATTGAAAGCTAATGCATTTAAAATGTATTAGTAGTGTAGTCTTCTGCTGTTTAAAAAAAACTGACTTCATTCACCTACATACAGGCGCAGTTGGGTAAAAATGGGGCAGGTAGTTGACTATAGTCAAGTAGTAAGAACAATCACTGCATTTGCCTGAATTAATTTAGAGAACCTACAAAAAACCTATATCTAAATGACCAGATGCCTCCATCTTCCCAAATACAAGACCATTCTATTAAAAACAGTACTTCTAGCGTACAACACTATCTTGTTTGTACATTATTGCACATTACTTATTTCATAATGTGAAAATCTAGTGCTCCACTGTTTATTCACTTTTCAGCACAAATCACTGCACACACTCCACTTACCATACAAACATTATTTCATAATGTATAAAGTCAGTGCTACATTGATCATTCAAACTCAATAACTGAACACTCGGTATCCATCTTTTATCTTTGTTTGCCATTGGCCATTAACATAATGGAATAGGCTTTACATCTTACACATGATACTGATATATTTACAGATCATAACCTTACTCTCTACGTTTTAACAAATGTTTCATATATTTTATTATGTGCTCAATCACAGATATTTATACTTAATTACATACACAGCTACAAGCATTTGTACCAAATTGTCTACACAACTACAAACATTTAGCCATATATTTTAAATTTTAACGTATGTCTACATTTTGTCCCTTCAAAAAATTCTGTTACATTATAAAACGGATTTTTAGCCAGCCAGCTGTACAGTTTTCTTTGAAACAGGTTAGAAGGCATGGACCATGCTGAGGGTGATAATTTGTTAAATATTATTTGGGAACTGATTGTGGGTGAGCGGGCTTTTTTTTTTACTAGACTGTGTCTCAGAACATCCATTTTCATTTTTTGTCCTCTGGTGTCGCGTTTGTGTATATCTCCCCTTCTTTGATATTTATTTTAATGTATAGTGCTGTGACTTACCAAACGGGAAAGTGCTGGTAGATAGACACAATAAAAACACAAACACACACACACACAAATATCAAGCTTTCACAACCCACAGTTGCTTCATCAGGAAAGAGGGGAGGAGAGGGAAAGACGAAAGGATGCGGGTTTTACGGGAGAGGGTAAGGAGTCATTCCAATCCCGGGAGCGGAAAGACTTACCCTCTCCCTTAAAACCCACATCCTTTCGTCTTTCCCTCTCCTTCCCTCTTTCACAGAGGTCGGCAATGATCTGTTGGTCCAGCCCTACACATTTCTCGTCCAATATATTTTTTGTATTTTCAATATAGCAGCTATACGTGTGAAGTGGCATCATACTAGCAGTCCATAAGAAATGTGAGACTGGAACAATCCAAAACCTGTCAATCTTAAACAGTTAGGAGTAAATCTCTCAATTTCCACATTAGGTATGTTACCCTTGACATTCTTTTGCAAATGTGACTGGTGTGTTCTCCCCAGAGTCAGTATGAAATCCGAAAAGTTTAACTACTAGAAGATTCTGGGTCTTGTCAGGATTACACAGCAGTTTGTTAGAGGAGAACCTTTTTACTGAAGTATTTAGTGATTCCAGTGACATTTATTGTAATGCTGATGTGTCCTGGTGAGTTGCAATAGTTGTTGTCTCATCCACATAGCAGACCAGAGATTGACGGACATGATGTGGCAAATCATTGATGGCAATTATGAAAAAAAAAAAATGATCCAAGCACTGATCTCTGTGGTACTTCTGTTTCTACCATTTTCATTAGAGAATGTCTATTTCTCATTGAAACATATTGTTTTCTGTGTCTTAAGTATGAAGCAATTATTATTAGTGTTGTAGTTTGTACTCCACAAAGTTCAAGTTTCTCAGTCAAGATTCCATAAGGGATACAATCAAAGGCATTACTTAGGTCACATGAAACCAGTGAGGCTCTTTTCCTCAGCAGTGCCTATCTGGTTTACAATGTCAAGAACTGCTAAGGTAGTAATTTTTCCTCAGTTGTAACCAAAATGTTTGTTCAAAAGGAGATTATTTTCTTCGAAACAATCACTTAATTGATTAAGAGTTTCGAATATTTAAGAAATTACAAGATCTCTTGAGATTGGGCAATAATTTTGGAGGAGATTTTTGTCTCCTTTTATAGAAACTGGTATAACTTTTGAAATTTTTAATGATACAATGAAAATTCCAAACTGAAGAATTTGTTAAAAATGAAGACTAAAAGCACACAGATAAAATGAACAGTTTTCTTGATAATTTAGTTGGATAGCAAGTGATATCCATAGTTTTGGAGTTGGAGAATTATTTTGCTGCTTTTATCACATCTGTGCCTGTGATAATTTTCCACTGAAAAGATTGTTTCACTGGCAGCTACTTAACAAGTAGTTCACTTTCAGATGTGTTGGTCATGTTTATTCTGTTTCCAATTTCTCTACTATGTCACAGAGACTATACACATGCTGCCAGTTGAAATCAGAACCACTGTGTGATAAACACATTTACTCACATTGGTTTAACATAATTTAACAATTTAACTGTGTTCAGCCATATACTGCCTTGGTTTCCAGCAGACTGCTTACCTGTATACCTCATACTGCTTCACTTGAAATTATTAACTATTTGTCACACTTAACACAGTCCCAAAAATGAAACTGGTGCATTGTGCCTATAAACCCCTTGACAATTTCCATGGCTACACTTAATCTACACCAAAGATTATGACTGTGGATAAGTAGTATCATTACATTTCCTTTATTGTAACCCTAACTTTAGGACCAACAAACATTTATTGAATACAGAATTAAATCTGTAATTGTAGATTAAATTGTTCATTAGTCCACAAGATCAAACAATAATAGTCTCTGATTGAAGCTAATATACGTAGATCCAAGCATGACTAATCCATAGTGAACTCATATTGCAATTATAATATTAAACACACTTCCAAATAAGTCTTACATTAATGGAACTCATATGCTCACTAATTACAAGCACTATACAGAAATTTTGTGCCAGCTTGTGAAGTGCAGGTAACAGGCTCATCTCTCTAGTCATTCAGTAATCTGAAAGCAGTCACTATCCAAACACAAGTCCAATCCAGGCCAGGTAAACAGCAGTTGTGGTCATAGATCACATCATAGAGGCTGAGTTGAATAATAGCAGCTGGTGAAGAAAAAACTGAGACTGGGCGATGTGCTGGGCAGCCTTGCATTGGGCAACTACAGAAATATGTGTGACTGGGCTGTAATATCAGCAGCTTCTGTGTCAGATGTGGGTAATGTTACGCATATCACTACATCTGTATCTTCAATTGAATGTGTGGTGGGGTTAATAAACCCTTACTAGATTTTTTAATTTAAAAAATGTTAAAAATATTGAAAAATGAATTCCACAACCTTGACCAAAATTTACTGAAGTACACAACATTCCAAGTCTGAACAAATTGCAAATTTCTTCTTTCTTGCTGCACTTTCCAAATTTGCAAATATTTACTTTAACAACTCTCATACCATCAACCATCCCATCCCTGAACAAAGATTTACAGGCCTTCTTCTGTTTATATTTATTTTGTTTATCAGTATCTTTAAAAGGAAAGGTAATACAATTTGATAGATAAGAAACAATCTACTGTACTCACCAAGTGGCAGTAGGAGAACACACATATGAAGATATTGAAATTTTCAAGCTTTCAGTATCCTTATATGTTTGTTCTCCTGTGACTGCTTGATACGTAGACTTTTTTTGTCTATCCCATTACATGATATTTACAAAAACTGATTGTTTTCATTTAAAAGGGGAATTGATTATTTTATATACTATGTCATATTTATAGGAAACAATAAGCATTAGATACAGAAATTAAGTTATCAAAATGACTTCAAATTACTGTTTCTCTCAAAATATTCACAATCATATAAAATTGGCAGATTATGTTAGCATATAGAAAACTATTATTTGGTACATTACAATGAATATATGTATAAGTATTTTGAAGAAATAAAAAAATTATAAATTGAAAACATTATGTTACATGGATATAGGTTAGTTACTATATTAAGGATGAAATAAATAAATAAATAATGTAAATACAGAGGCAGATAAGATAAAATGCAAATACTTGAACTCTTTCAAAGTTTTTAAGTGCTGGTGGCACAAAAGAAAATTGTACAAAATTTCAAAATTTACAAGGCTTTTCTTCACTTGAAATAAGAAACAAATCTGTTAAACATAGACAAGCAAAGTAAACTGCATAATTACACATCAAGACACAAAGTAACTGCAGACATTAGCTGCCAGTGGGCATTGATTTATGTCAATGAGGCAAGTTGAAAATTTGAGCCAGACTGAGATTCGAACCCAAGTCTCGTGCTTACTAAGCAGATGCACTGACCATTATGCCATTCGGACACAGTGATTACTACAACTGCACTGAGTACAGCTTCCCATTAGACCCATATTCTCTACAGTAGAGATGCAGTGCCCCTTCTCATTAACCTCATTACTCATGGCATCTCACTGATTCCTGTAAGAGTTTGAGCTTGGTGTGCATTTGCACTGAAGGGATTATTGACTGTCTTCACCTCATATATATAATTATACATAATGATTCCTGCAATCTAAAGTACATAACTAAACATTTGCTTCATCAAAACCTGTTAAATATATAGTTAATTTACATTTCACTGCACTATAAATAATTAATAGCAATTTCTTTAGAGCAAAGGTACAATAGATCAAAACATAAAAATGAAATGCAAGGACATTTATAATGCTAGCAAAACAGTGTAGGTCACTTTCTGCAAATGTCTTTCCATATAAGGTTTTTTTATTGTTATTACATATCTTATGTTGTTTCAATACCATAAGAATTATTTTAATTGTTTTCTGAAAGATAAAATTACTTCACTTGTATTTGGTGTTTTAGGGATTACTGGATAAATTGCGGTATCACTGGTATAATGGAGTTGCTGATCCTAGGTCCATTGGCCACAGGTGGCGTTGCAAACGACAGCGTAGAAGAGATAGCACTTGATATAATTTTGTATGCTTTTGTATGACCCTGGTGGTTATGGGAAATGCTATATGTGTGTGTCCACATGAGTAATATTTTTCCTGCCATAAATTACAGTATTTTGGGTGGTTTGGGCTTCCTAGACACCATAACTTTTAGTAAGTGCCAGGGTACAGGCTTCACGTTTGTGTCCTTGAAGTTGTTAACCTTGAGTTGGTATGTTACTCTTGTGGTGGCTCAATGGCATAGTGTATATTTACCCTGATCACTCTGGTCGTGGATGCTGAACAGGAACAAAATTCCCCCTGCTCCCCTACCCCCACCTCCCATCTACATGCACAGCTGCACAGGGGTTGCTACAGCATTTTTCCTGCCCCAACCCCTGTAGTTGATTATAGTTCCTCAGTGCCCATTCCTTATTATCTTGTACTTGACTCTTCCTAATATTTATACACAACACTATTATCACTGCTAAAAACACAAAATAACAATCAAAGGATAATGAATAATACTGCCACTAAAAATAAGCTATGCTCACAGCATCTAATGCTGTACTGTATTAAATATAAATCTGTTCAAAATCTACAATTAATACATTGTCCACACAGTGAAAAAACGAATCCTATATCTTGTTTATTATTTTGTGGCTCATAAAAATTAAATTATTCTGATCAGCCTAGCCCTAATTTTAATTCATAAATACATCACATATTACTTGGTACACACTGTGTTCTATGTCATGTTGGAATTCTCTCTCTTTAGTATATTATTGCTTCATATTTTCCATATCTGCTTTGCCATGGAAATTCTTCAAACTGATTGATGATGAACAGGGGTCATTTATTACATCTGTTGCTATGGTAGATGTGGTACATTTTATTAATGTTTTTCAAGATCTGTTCAATATGGTTTGATACTGGCCAGCAGTGAGATGAACACCTGTTCAGCTGCATGTCTCTTTATTTTTCTTTACAATTATTACTCATAATCTGTGGTTCCATTATCACCCAGGATCTTCTTTGGATGTACTAACACTTTTGTAGCATTTCCTATTGCTTTCAGGAATGGGGTTAATAGATCAGCTCCCATAATTCCCTTAAGCTCTTGAAAAAAGATCAGATTCAGAATTCCTTTGTGTTTTATTGTCAATGTTTTAGTTTTTTCACATAGTTGGCAGGAACTAAGACTCTTTCTTGTGCACCAGACCATGTTATTAAAAATTTTGGCCCTGTTTGAAACTCGAAACAGTTTTTCAGTTATTCTTCTTCAGTTTCTCTTTTGTAACAATCTCATGTACTGTGTCAATTACCTCAGTACACAGCAGTTGTGTACTGGACATTTTTCAATCAGTGTTCTCTTCTGCATGTATTACTGCTCTAGCTGATGTTTCTCCTTGTTATTTGCATAATCAGCTGGTGTGCACTACTCTGGTTCTGTCTGCTTAAATATTTTCCACACCCAATCTACAAATTCCTTCATAATATCCATGACTGTGGTACATACACACATGGGTAAGCTCTGCACTACATAGCTCATGATTGTGCATTCTTTGAATTGGTTTCATTTCCTTTTTAATAAAATTTTGTGAATGTGCCACCTTTATCTATATGGTGTGAGTGATTTAATTGGAGACATAGAAAATCTACTCACCAAGTGGCGGCTGAACACACACATAAGGGAGGGTTATAATTAGGCAAGCTTTTGGAGCCAGTGGCTTCTTCTTCAGTCAAAAGGGTTGAAGGTGAAGGAAGAGGAGTGAAGAAAAATGACTGGAGAGGTCTAGGAAAAGGGGAAGATTTCAGGAAAGTCACCCAGAACCATGGGTCGGGGGAGACTTACCACACAGGATGAGAAGGAAAGACTGATTGTTGGGGATTGCATTGGAAGAGATTTGAAAACCTGAGAGCTTAAAGATAGAAGACAGCATAATGTGCAAGACAGAGATTACTGCTTAAACATCATTCATGACTTAATAATAGTGAAAAGCTAAGTGCATTGTACATAACAGAGGTGGGAGGGGATAGTGAAATATAGACAGATAAGAAGAAATATAGACAGATAAGATAATAGACAGAGATGTCTCAGCATTTCTTCATAGTAACTACTAGTTTTTCTTCATTCCACTACAGTTTTCTACATCCTTCATTGCCTATTTTTCACTGCCCACCTCCCACGCCTGTTATGTACAATTCACTTAGCTTTTCACTCTTATTAACTCGTGCATGATGTTTAAGCAATAATCTCTGTCTTGCATATCATGCTGTCTGCCATCTTTAAGCTCTTAGGTTTTCAAATCTTGTCCAATGCAGTCCCCAACTATCAGTCTCTCCTTCTCATCCTGTGTGGTAAGCCTTCCCTGACCTGCAGTTCTGGGTAACATTCCCAAAATCTACCCCTTTTCCTAGGCCTCTCCAGTCCTTTTCCTTCACCCCTATTCCTTCCTCTTCAATCCTTCTGCCTGAAGAAGGAGCCACTGGCTCCAAGAACTTGCCTAATTATATCCTTCTTTTCTGTGTGTGTTCCACCACTGTTTGGTGAATAGATTTTTTATCAATCCAATTAAATTATTTTGTTAAAAATTTATTGTTTTTGTTGTTTTATGGTGTGAATAGTTAGAAATGAAAGTCAAAATTTCATCCTGGTACTTCTTACTCCAATACATTATTAGAAAAGTCTTTCCAAGTTACACAAAGATCGTGTTATTGACTCTAGCAATGAATCTCAGCCACACATTCATTCCTCCAAACTTAACACGAATGCGATTTACAGCACCTCTGACCGTGCATCAAGTAGAATTCCCTTCTTGGGTTGTATTTATTAAACTGCTAACTTTTATGAATTTGTATATCATTTTGAACTGCCATGTCCCCACCACTAGCCTATTCGTAAAGCACATTTTTTGTGCGATAGTTTGGCTGCCACAATTCTTTTCATTTCTGCTAAAATTTTTCATTTGATAGCTGCTATTTCCACACTATGTTTCCATTCAACAGCATCTTTATCGGTTCTGTGCTAACTAGATTACTAATGATTTCAATTTGCATTGGAATCGATTGTAGTAATCTTCCATCCATCTCATTCCTTGCTTCTTCTGCTCTTACGATCTGATTTTCATTTTTTCCCATTGGCTGACTTCATCTCACTAATACTTTATTCTCTGATGCTACGCACATTTTAGCTCCACCTGGATTGTGTTCTCCTGCAAGTCTTGTCTCAAAATCTGAATTATTTTATATCATTCCCTACTGATTCTGCATGGCTTTGTTTTAAATCTTTAAATCAGTTTCTTGATTCCAATTAAAATACTGATATAATTCACTTTGTACAGTTTTGGAGACTTCCTATTTTTCATTTAGTTTTTGTTCTTTTATCTTCATGACTTTCCACATCTTTCTTACACTTATTCGCAGTAAAGAATTTTTTCCTTCAAAAATTTGAATACGGTGGTAATATTTAAGGTACCTATGATAATTTTATTGCTTCAGTGACATTTATTTGTTTTTGTGGGTTTTAGACTGCAAATGGCTATGTTGGTGGATCTTTCTGAGTGTAGTGAAAATTATCCTCCACTGTGGTGTGATAAATGTTTTGTAACACTACGGTCTACATTTGATGCATTCTATGTTCCATATGGCAAACAATCTACATTTGACGCATTCTATGTTCCATATGGCACTCGTACACTGTCTACAGAAAGTCAAAGTTTGATACTGTTTATCTACTATTCAAAGTTGTACTGTTTATTATACTGCATCTGAAAACTGTATGTTGTAACGTGGTAAATGACTTGTAACATCAGTTCCCCACTTGCAAGTATCAATTCTGTATCTACATCTAGGCTCTGCAAACCACTTTGAGGTGCATAGCAGAGAGAATGTCACATTGTACCAGTTATTATGGTTTCATCCTGTTCTTTTCATGTGTGGAGTGTGGGAAGAATGATCATTTGAATGCCTCCGTGCATGCAGTAATTATTCTAATCTTGTCCTCACAATCTCTATGTGAACAATATGTAGGGGGTTGAAGTATATCCCTAGAGTAATCATTTAAAGCCAATTCTTAACTTTGTTAATAGATTACATCATTCTTCACGAGTCTGCCATTTCAGTTCTTTCGGTATCTCTGTGACACTCTCTCACAGATTAAACTAACTGGTGACCATTCGTGCTGCTCTTCTCCTGTTACTCCTATGTGGTACGGGTCCCATACACTTGAGCAATATTCTAGGATGGGTTGCGTGACTGATTTTTAAGCTATCTCCTTTGTAGACTGTCTGCACTTTCCCAATATTCCACCAATAAACCAAAGTCTACCACTTGCTTTACGCACGACTGAACCTATGTGATCATTCCATTTCATATCCCTACAAAGTGCTACACCCAGGTATTTGTATGTGTTGGCTGATTCCAACAGTGACTCATTGGTATTATAGTCATAGGACTAGTCATTATTTCATTTTGTGAAGTGCAAAATTTTACACTTCTGAACATTTAGTTGCCAATATCTGCACCATGCTCAAGTCTTATCAAAATTTGATTGAATATTTATGCACCTTCTTTCAAATAGTACTTGATTACAGATAACTGCATCATCTACAAAAAGCCTGATTTTACTATTAATATTGTCTGCAAGGTCATTAATATACAACATGGACAGTAAAGATCACATCACATTTCCCTGGGGCACACCTGATGTTACTTTACGTCTGATGATAACTATCCATCTAAGATAACAAGCTGTGTTCTCCCTAGCAAAAAGTCCTCAATCCAGTCACACATTTCACTTGATACTCCATATGACCATATTTTTGACTAAGTGTAGTAGGTGTGAATGCTTTTTGGAAATCAAGAAATACTACATCTACCTGGTTGCCTTAATCCAAAGCTTTCAGTACATCATGTGAGAAAAGTGCAATTTGGGTTTCACATGATCAGTGTTTCTATGCTAGTTGACACTGAGGAAGTCATTCTGTTCAGGATACCTCATTATGTCTGAGCTCAGAATATGTTCCAAGATTCTACAAGAAATCGATATCAAAGATACTGGATCGATAGTTTTGTGGATCACTTCTACTACCCTTCTTGTAGATGGGTGACCAGTGCCTCTTTTCAAGAACTAAGCATGGTTTTTTTGTTTAAGGGTTCTCTGATAGATTATAGTTGAAGGGGATGGGGGCTAACTCGGTAGCAAATCTGACAGGGATTCCATCGGGGCATGGAGCTTAGTTCAATTTTAACGATTTCAGCTGTTTCTCAACATCAATGACACTAAAACATATTTCATTCATCTTTTCAGTGGTACAAGGATTAAATTGGGGCGATTCTCCTGGGTTTTCCTTTGTAAAGGAACATTTTAAAACAGAGTTAAGCATTTCTGCTTTTGCTTTGCTACCCTCCATTTCAGTTCCCGTCTTGTTCACCAGGAACTGGGCTCTAGCTTTGGTGTCACTAATTGTCTTTACATATGACCAGAAAGATGACAGTATTCTGCTATGGTAGTCATTGAAGGCATCACACTCTGCTCCCTTCACAGCCAAACACGTTTGATTCAGTATCTCTCTATCTACAACTCTACACTTTGTTTTACACTGATTATGAAGTAATATCTGTTTCTTTAGAAGTTTTTTAACAGTGACTGTATACCATTGAGGTTCCCTCCCATTATGGACTGTTCTACTGGGTACATATGCATCCAGTGGTCAACTATTCTTTTAGACTTGAGCCATGGCTGTCCTACATGCTCCTGCCCTATGCTGTAGGTTTCCAGTTCCTCATTGAGATATGATACTACTGATTTTTTTTCTAGTTTGCTGAACATATATATCTTCCTGCTTGTTTTAGTTGTTCTTCATACTTTGGTAATCATTGTTGCCACAACCACGTCATGGTCACTGGTAGCAGTTTCGATGTGGACATCCTCAAAGAGGTCAGGTCTGTTTGTTGCCATTAGATCCAATAATTTCCATCATGAGAGAGGTTCAATAGTGATAAGAGACTGATTGTGGACCGAAAGTTGCTGTATAGTGCATACCTAATGTATTAATTCTGTACCGTGTGAAGTGCTGTTGGAATATACCTGTTTAACATTCAGTACCATAGAAATTTGTTTAATTGCAGCTATTTGTAATACACGGGTTTCTGAAATGTTAGGGAGCAAATGTAATCCCACCAAAAGTTTATATTTAATAGGAAAATCAGTTCTGTACAACTCAACAAATATCTTCTCAGTGTGTCGCATTTCTCAATACTAAAATAACTTGTGGCGTCGATAGGTCATATCGATCACGAACAACATGATATTTGACTAAGATCAGACATTAGAGCCGCCATATTATTCTAGGAGTCTACTTTTATCTCTCTTTCTGTGTACACGTGTACGACTACTGTGGAAATATATATCTATGTGCAGATATTTGTGGGACTGTTCATTCAGTATACCCTCTACACGCATCCCGTTCCCAAAAACTCATTTGTTGTATGTAAGTTTAATGCTGGGCCATCACTAATTGATAACTTAACTTGGCTCAATTAATTGAGTATAGTTAATGCATATGAAGCATATACTCTTATGGATCCCAGCAAATTGCCTGTTCTCATGGTATATACTTTCAGGCTCCAAATAATTCGTTGTGTGTCACTCATGACAATGTCTCAAAATTTAAAACTGGGCATTGCTTGTATTCGCTCCCACTCAGTATATACTCAACTAGCATCCATTGCCATCAAATTAACACTTTTCCCAGACCTACATCTACATTTACATCTGTATTCTCCAAGCCACTTTACATATAGCATGCAGTATACTTCGGTTAACAGTGTCAACTCCCCCTTTCCTGTTCCGTTCAGGAATGATGGAACACAGTTGAAGGGTTACAGCAACTGCTTCACAAAAAAATCGTCTGTGTCACTCTTTTCAAACATAAATGGATCAGTGGAATTCTAATCAGTGTAAGGCTTTTCCACGGTAAGCATGGGCATTGCTTCAATGCTTTCACTGTAGATGATTAGCAATTACCATAGTAGAGACTGAGAAGAACCAAGTTATTTTTTTATGAAAATTTGATGACAACACAGTTATAGTTGTTCAGATTCATTGCTTCTAGATATGATTCAATGCCCAAACAGTTTTTGGGACACCAAGAGTGTTATTACACTGATTTTCTTTATTCAGTTAAACAACCAGCCAAGCTGTAAAAGGCATGACCAGCATATAAATGTCATGAAAGTTACTTTTATGGATCAACAAGACAACACCATTTCCTGCTTTATTCCAAGCAACTCCTGAAACTGATTATTGCAGATGTGCACACTAAAACTGGAAACAGGCAAATTCCCTGCATTAAATTGAATCAGAGCAAGCTTACAGCCAAGAATATGTGAACCTAAGGAGTGCAATTGCTGTAACAATTGTAGTGGGACTTTGAATTCCGCCGCGCTACACTCGTTCCCTCAGATAAAAAATATCCCGTCGCAGCGGGATGAGCGCTCGACGGCAGAGAAACTACTAAAATTGTAACTTTTTTTGTTTTCTATTCGTTTCTTTTTTGTCTCTTGATAGCCGGAGCTTAAGGCATACGTGATCTGATGAAGACGTTAAAAAAACTTATTAGCTAGTCTTGATCTGATTTTAATGTGTAGACAAGTTGTGGAAGTTGTTAAGAAATTCGGAGGATGGAAGTAGCGAAGTAAATTAAATTGCATACAGTATCAAGATGATTTTAATTGGTATAAATTAGTGATTCCTGGACTATTGCAAGATTTCGGAGCAGACTTTTCACGCAGAAATGGAGGAGATTTTTGAAGGCCTGGACGCCGCCCGAAAGAAGACAAGTTAACCTGGTAAAGGATGATCTCTCATCTACGCCACTTTCCCCTGTCAGTTACATTCTGTTATTCTCTGTTTCTTTTCAGTAAGTTTTGTAGTGGAAATTGGTTTAACTTTTGCTCAAAAACGCCACAAGGACCACCCCAACTATAGCTTTTCTGTAATACGAAGTCCGATTTGCATTTCATTCTTTCCTTTTTTCACGGTCATTTACGATTTTAAAACCCCCTTTTTATTCACCATTTCTTCCCACATTTTCAACCTTTTGTCTTTTATTCACTTTTTTCTTTTTTTATTAACCACTACACAATGATCTGACTGTGTTTTGAGAAACACCTGTTCATCGGAAAGCACTAGTGTTATTCACTCTGATGTACATAAATATGACATTAGTTCTGTTCTATATGAACCTTTTGTAAGACGTGGTGCATACAGAATCTTACGCAGGATTTTGGTTGACAGGCTGAGCTCATAGAAATTATGTATCACCGTGCCCTCTGCAAATTCTCTAGAGAGAATGAAGGTGTTGCGGTGCCCCGTTGTATCTCCTCTAAAACTTAGAGCCGCGCTCCTTTGACTATCAGTGTGAACTTACTTGAATGCCAGATACAGGTTCAGCTTCCCCGCAGCTCCGGCGTCTTCTGCTTGCATCAAACTCTTCTCCGAAGATTTTATATTTTGAAGAAGGTGAAATTTCATCTACTATTCCCAAAATCCTATTATCTAGTCCAAATAAAGACTTTCTGAAAATGCAGTTGCTGTTAACATATTCTATATCCAAAATTCAATACACCGTTTCACTGCCACATTAAACAGTAAGCCCACACTTTCTTAGGGCATTCGCACATGGCTGAATTCAACCAAATTAGATAACATTTTTTCTCAACGATACAATACTAATATACATGTCCGTCTGCTCAAGACCAAGTCACTATTAATAATAATATTTTTTTTTTCTTTTGTTGTCTCTCCACAACACGCAACAATCATCAATGTTTTTCGTGCATGAAATTCGTCCACGGAATTCTGGGCCGGAAGTTTTTCTTTTCTCTTTGCTGCAACCGAGAGCGTCACTTGTTGGCCCAGTTTTGCTCTTCTTTCTCGGTTAGCCTGCACAAATAACGTTCTGCAGCAGTGTGTATCTGTTTATGCTACAACCCACTACAAAATAACGTGTGTTCAAAGTGGCTGGAACAAAAGTGACTCCAGACTTTCGTAAAATTCTGGGGGCACTACAGTGTTAACTTAGTCTATTAAAATAACAACTACAATAGTGAGTTTTTTAGTTCTCGGAGGAGGCTGGAAATCAGTGATCGAGCAAGCAGGACAGGAAATTCTTTAAAATCATCCCCTCCCCCTTTTTTTAAGGACCTAACCCTTTGTATTGAAGGTGAAGTTTGGCTGATAATTTATTAATACCCCCATATTAATGTGACAGCTGCTGTTATTGTGTTGAAATATACAGTTATGAATTATACTATTTACCCATCTTATGTGAGGTACACATCCATGTTGACTATTGAAACTCAACTAAATCTATAGAGTACATTTGCAAATGTATACATAAAGTTGATGTTCAAGGGTTTAATTTCACAATGGAAGCAATTACTGAGATCAGGAGAAATTAAGTAACTGTTATATGGACTGGTAACTGAGTAGTGATGAAGATACCTGGTGTAGCTTCGTATTTTCTGCTTATGCCAGAGACCACACAGTCATTCATCACAGTTTCTGTTAGGAACAGTCAGTGTGTTTATTTTAATGTAAATACATTCAAAAAACCACCATAAACCACATCATAAATGATGCTGATCATTTTCTTTCAACATTCTCAAAACACTTACTGTAAAGATATATCAAGTTGCAGACAGGCGCAATTAAAAGTCACTCACATGTAGCTTTTGGCCACAGCCTTCATCATTCAAGACACACACACACACACACACACACACACACACACACACACACACACACACTAGCAAGCACACTTCATGCACACACAACCACCAACTCCAGCATCTCGGGCCAGAATGCAACATCACGTGGGATACAAGCAGCAATCTGGAGCATGTGGGGAACAGGAAGAGGAAGGGGAATGGGAAGGGATACATGCTATCTGGTGGAGTGTACAGGGACTAGACTCCAACAGGCACAATGTCAGTGGTTGTGGGGTAGAGAGGTGGGGAAAAAAGGAAAAATAAAGGACAGGTACAGGGAAAGATGGGCAGATGCACTGGCAGAGGGCTGCAAATAAACAGGGTGGAAGATGAGCAAGGAGAGGAGACGGTGGGTGGAGGTTTTGGGGATATGTGTTACCATAGGTTGAGGCCAGGATAATTATGGGTGTGGAGAATGTGTTGTAAGGATAACTCCCTTCTACACAGTTCAGACAAGCTGGCGGGAGATCTGGTTGCGGACTAGGTCTGAGAGATAGTGCCTGTCTGTGAAGGCCTTTGTGAGATTCTCAGCATACTGAGCAAGGGAGTTTTTGTCACTAAAGATACGCTGTCCCTGGATGGCCAGCCTGTATGGGATAGATATTTTGGTGTGAAAGGGATGACAGATGTCAAAATGCAGGTACTGTTGATGGTTGGTTGGTTTACTGTGGACAGAGGTGCAGATGGAGCCATCAGAGAGGAGGAGGTCAACATCTAGGAAGGTGGCTTGCTAGGTTGAGGAGGAGGATCACATGAAGTGGATGGGTGAGAGGATGTTCTGGTTGTGAAGAAACAAAGATAGGCTGTCTTGGCCCTGGGTCCAGATAATGAAGATATCATCAGTGAACCTCAACCAGACTAGGGGTTTGGTGTTTTGGGAGGCTAGAAAGGTCTCCTCTAGATGGCCTATAACAAAGTGCCATGCGGGTGCCCATGGCTGTGCCATGGATTTCTTTGTACACCTTCCCTTCAGATGGAAAGTGGTTGTGGTTTAGGACAAAGTTAGTAAGGTGTATGAGGAATGAGGTAGTGAGTTTGAAGTCTGGAGGGCAGTAGGAAAGGTAGTGTTCAATAGTGGCAGACCATAGGAATGAGAGATGTTGGTGTATAGGGAGGTGGCATCAACAGTGACAAGTAGGGATCCAGGAGGTAAAGGGCTGGGGCACTCATTGACCAACACCTCCAACCAATTGCCCATCATTTAGCCTCCCACATCAAAGGCACCAACCACTGCCTTCACCAACTCTCCACCATCCCCACCCCATTACCTCCCGGATTCCTACTCATCACTGTTGACGCCACCTGCCTATATACCAACATCCCTCACTCTTTTTATTGGCAGCCCTCTAATAATGCATCCGCCAATTTTTCCCCGCTCCTCTCCTTTTTTGTTCATTTTTTCCCCACGTCCCTGTGCCACAACCACCTGATTCTGCACCTGTTGTAGTCTAGTCCCTCCACACTTCACCAGACAACATCTGTCTCTCTCCCCACCAGTACTCTACTATCACTCCCCTTTCCTCTTTCCCTTCCCCACCTGCTCCAGATTGCTTTTTGCATCCCATGTGATGTTGCATTCCAGCCCAAGACGCTGGAGTTGGCAGTTGTGTAGCATGCGCTTGCTTTGTGTGTGTGTGTGTGTGTGTGTGTGTGTGTGTGTGTGTGTGTGTCTGTCTTACCTGACGAAGGCTGTGACTGAAAGCTATATGTGAGTGACTTCATTCTGAGTGACTTTTAATCGTGGCTGTTTGCAACTTGACATATCTTCTTTATGGTAAGTAGCAATCTATCTTTTCCTACACTATTGATATTCCTACTTGGAATTTACATTGTTTGATTTATTAAAACACTGATTTACCAAAGTCCTCACTGTCACACTTAGGATACAAGCAGTAATGAATTCAGGTGTCACATGCTTGAAATCCATGTCTGTGGTGTGTAGTTCTATATAATTACAGGATCTCCAGTCTCTCCTCAAATCCTTAGCCCTATCCCAGAACCTCCCCCTGGGGTCCATCTGTCTCCTCACCCCTACACTGGACTCGCACTCGGGAGGACGACGGTTCAATCCCGCGTCCGGCCATCCTGATTTCGGTTTTCCGTGATTTCCCTAAATCGCTCCAGGCAAATGCCGACTTCCTTCCCCGTCCTTCCCTAATCCTATGAGACCGATGACCTCGCTGTTTGGTCTCTTCCCCCAAACAACCCAACCCCAACCCCAACCCCTCCTCACCCCTACCAGTCCCCCACACTCCCTAAAGTCCATAAACCCATCCACACAGGACGCCCCATTGTGGCCAGTTACTGTGCCCCCACTGAGAGACTCTATGCTCTCATAGACCAACACTTTCAGCCTATTACCCAAAACCTACCGTCCTATATAAAAGGTACCAACCATTTCCTCTACCAACTCTCCACAGCTACTGTTCCTTTACCACATGGTGCCCATCTCATTATTATTGATGCCACTTCCCTTTACACTAACATCCCCAAAGCCCATGGCCTTACTGCTATCGAACACTACCTTTCCAGATTCCCTATGAATTCCAAACCAAACACCTCCTTCCTAGTCGCCACGACCAACTATATCCTCAATCACAATTACTTCTCTTTTGAAGGCATTACCTACAAACAAATCTGGGGTACAGCTTTTGTCACCCACATGGCACCATCCTATACCAACCTATTCATGGGCCATCTAAAGGAATCCTTCCTGAACACCCAGAATACCAAACCCCGCACCTGCTTCAGATTCATTAATCACATCTTTGGATCTGGATCGAGGGTGAGGATACCCTATCCACATTCCTCCAGAACCACAAAACCTTCTCCCCACTCACCTCGTCCTACTCAACCCATCAAGCCACCTTCCTCCATGTTGACCTCCACCTCAAAGATGGCTATATCAGTACCTATGTCCGTATCAAACCTACCAACCACCAGCAACATCTACACTTTGACAGCTGCCACCCATTCCATACCAAGAAGTCCCTTCCATACAACCTAGGCAACCATGACCTCACATCTATAGTGGTGAGCAGTTCCTCTCACAATATACCGAGAGTCTCAATGAGGCCTTTACAGAACGTAATTACCCTCCCAACCTTGTACAAAAAGAGATCTCCCGTGCCTTGTCTTTCCAGTCATCCAGCACCTCCCAAAGTCCCACTGTCCGACCACAGAGGAGCATCATCCTCGTGACATATTACCACCCATGATTGGATCAATTGAATTACATTCTCTGCCAGGGTTTCAACTACCTCCCATCATGCCCTGACATGAGAAATGCTCCTCCCACAGTGGTATTCCACCGCACACACAATATCCTCTTCTATCCCTACACAACCGTGCTCCAAACCCCTTGCCTCATGGCTCATATCCCTGTAATAACAAAGATGCAAGACCTGTCCCATACATCCTCCCACCACCACCAATTACTCCAGTCTGGTTACAAGCACCATCTGTCCCATCAAAAACAGGGCTACCTGTGAAACCAGGCAAACGATCTGCAAACTAAGCTGCAACCACTATGCTGCATTCTACATAGGCATGATGACCAATAAGTTCTCTCTCTCTCTCTCTCTCTCTCTCTCTCTCTCTCTCTCTCTGTGTGTGTGTGTGTGTGTGTGTGTGTGTGTGTGTGTGTGATAGAGAGAGAGAGAGAGAGAGAGAGAGAGAGAGAGAGAGAGAGAGAGTTGTCTATTTTTGACTAAGGCGATTGTTGGCCAAAAGCTAACTTGCTGACAGTCTTTTTATTGTGCCTTTCTGCGACTCAGCATCTGCACTATGTGGTGAATAGCAACCATACTTTTCATTATATTGTTATGTAATTTCAATTAGTATTGATAACTGCCAACCACACACACAGAACTGACAGAAAGGCCTGCTAGTCATCATTTGTTGTTAGCTTACTTTACAGAAGTTGTATTGATTCAAGAATTTTTCTGTAAATTCTAGAACCACTCAGCCTTCTACCGTCTCAAACACATGATATTCTGGTTGTCATGGTGGGATGGTAGAATCCTACCTACTTCGCGTCACATGTTTGTGTGTGCAGGTTTAAAATCAGTTGCAGGAAGAAAGGAGACGCGGCGGACGAACGGCACCAACAAGTACCTCTCGGGCAATCCATAGATGTTTTAGTGCTCAACTACGCAATGTGAATTCTACGCCGGATGAGCATGAAACAAAACTTGATTACTTTAGTACAAAATTGTAGAAGATACTGTTGAGTGAACTTTTAATGTGTAATTATCATATTTAAAGTTAGTTTTAAATTTTAAATATGATAATTACACAATAAAAGTTTACTCAACAGTATCTTCTACCTCTTTGTACTAAAGTAATCAAGTTAGTTTTAAATGAAGATCATAGAGAATTTTCTAAAAGCAGTCCACAAGGGATCCAGCTACAGGATGTGAACATTACAAGACTTGCCTATGCAGATGATGGAGCACTAATAAGTAGTTCCAAAAGAGAATTAATCAGAATGATGCAAAATTACCACAAAATTGCTGAGAAAACAGGATTACATGTTAATGAAGAAAAGACAGAATACCTGCCCATAAGAAAGAAAACCAGAAAAGAGGCACCTCTGAATGCCCGTTTATCAACAGCAAACAAGACACTTTTTAATTTCATCAAAATTCTAAAAAAAAGATCACTTAGCAGTAACTTCAAAATCTGCTTATATCAATCGACCATTATATGTGTGATGTCATATGGATGTGAAACATTAATATTTAGAAAGAAAGATGAAGAAAAACTGTTAATATTCAAAAGAAAAATACTAAAGAAAATTTTTGGACCTGTATATGATGAAAATAACATGGAATGGAGAATAAGAAGAAATGAAGAATTAAGAGGGCTGTACAAACACCGTAACATCATCGAAGTGCTCAAGAGGAGAAGGTTGAATTGGGCAGGCCATATAGCAAGAATGCCAGAGAATAGACTACCTAGAATGGCATTCCGCAGAAGAATAGATGGGATGAGAGGAAGAGGGAGACCCAGAATCAGATGGTGGGATAACATTTGGGAGGACACAACTAGGATGAACAGCAACAGCAACTGGACAAACAGCACATTGGACAGGCAGAAGTGGAAGAGGCTCATAGAGCTGGTGTATGGTTGATAAGGCCCTTTCCACATGTAAAGTAAAGTAAGTTTTAAATGCTTGCAAGAGCTAAGGCACATAAAAGTATGGAAAATATACAACAAGTTGGGGAAACTCAAGACCCAGCTATGGCCATAAAAATTAGCAAAGAAGTGCCTAACTGGGGTGAGTTGATAAATTTAATCAAAGCTCCGAGTCTTAAGTTAAACTCATTAAATTCTCAATTAAATGCTCAGAGTGCGACTCCAAGTAAAGAAGTAGTCTTAGTAAATTTTCAATTAAATATCCAGAGAAGCTTTAAATGCTCAGAGTGAAACTCTAAATATTCAAACAACAAATTTAGGTTTGTTAAACTCCAAAGTCGACTCTCAAAGCAAAGAATTTAGTAATCTATGTGGATGCATGGGTGCTTTGAAGACTGAGTTCGACACAATAAGTAATAAAGTAGAAAATTTAAAAGTAGATTTAAAGAACGAGTTGACAAATTCTTTGACCACTCATATAAATCATATGTTCACTGACCTTAGTCAGAAACAGAGTAACACTTTTCAGGATTTATCAAAAAGATTAGAACTTAACACTGAGAGCAAATCTAATAATGTAGAATCCGAACTTACTGAAAAGTTAAGATCTTTTGAAAATGTGTATAATGTTAAGTATAATGATGTAAGGCAGTGGACGAATAATTTGAAAGAGAGTGTAGATAAGCAGAATGAATTAATGCCAGTCATTCAGTCGCAAATTACAGGTGTCAATACATGGGTAGATAATGTACAAATAAATTTCAAAGAGAAAATAGCTAACTCTGATATTATAAATGTAATTAGTTTGGAGGAACAATTTGGAGAAATTATAGATCGAAAGGTTACCGAGAGAATAACATCTGGGAATGTATCGCCGATTCCTACTTCTGAACTTAGTGATATCAGGAAGGGTATGGATGACCTATGGAGAAAATTTAAGCTTATCCAAGATAAAGTAGAAAAAAGGGTAACTTCACCTAATGTTGCATTAACTAGTGAAATGGTGACTGATTTGCAATTAAATTATGTAAGACAAAGCCTGTCATGATGTGAGAACTGCCAGGTGTTGTAGGGAGAAATGTGTGTACATATGGAAATATGCACCCATATATAGGAAGCTATGACTGTTCTACATTGAATATAAATAAGAAGAGGTGCACCTAAACAAAGAACAGTGACAGTTCTAAATAGAGATTAGAATAGGCACAATGCACTCATGAGTAATGGATAAATAAGAAAGAGGTGTGAGCAAAGAGAGAAAATGAAAGTAGGAGAGGAAAAAAGTCATGTTGATCATTAAGAAACACCAGTTTAATAAATACTATGATAAATTGAAGGATAATGGGACGTAAATAGTATATAGTATAGAATTTATTGAAAATACAGAAGTTGATAAGTAGAGGAGGACTCTAGAGAGTAAATGATATATTAAAGAATGAATGTGAAGTTTAAGATAGATTTATTATCTTTACCAGAAGATACTTAATTATGGTATACATAGAAATATATACTAGGGTAATGAATCATGAGGCCTACTCAGAAACGATAAGGGTGGCGTACCTGGCATTCACTAAGTATAAAGGGCAGGTGTACCTACATGGAGATAGGATGATCTGTGGCCTAAAGGGGCATACCTACCAGAATGGAAAGAGGAAGTGCTCTCATAAGGTCAACCTACAAGCAAGAAATAGGTGCTGGTCCTAGGAGAAGGGAACAGTATCATGACAAAGGTCATAACTTTTATAGGGATTATTCTGGGAAGTGTGAATTCTATGAACGACTAGCAGTATCATGTTTCATGGAAATAAATGAGTGTCAAAAGAACACTTCCATTTCGTCCACAGTTCCTCCAAGCTTCAAATAATGAAAGTAGTACATACTAGGAAAAAGGTAGTACAAAAGATAGGAATAGAAAATAGAGAACTCATGTGTCATAAACACCTGAAGTTCACAATAGAAAAAGGAAATAAAGAAAAGAAAAAGAATCCTCACAATTCCTAAATATTAGTAAAGCTGACTAAAACCACGAGTAAATGCTCATGTCTTAATAGCAAAGTAAAATGAGAAAAGAGTAGAGAAACAATAAGTGAAAGATTGTTCAAGAGAGGACAGACTTGTTATTGAAAGGAAAGATATGTATACAAACATATGTAAGATATGTATACTGTTAAGATATGAAATGTTATTATGAGTGATATTATTTGCATAATGATTATGTATGAAGTATCTCGTATTCAATGTAGCGATTCGAGAATTTCTGTGTAAATTCTAGAACCACTCAGCCTTCTACTGTCTCAAGCAAACGATATTCTGGATATGAGTGTGGGATGGTAGAATCCTACCTACTGTGCATCACATGTTTGTGTGTGCAGGTTTAAAATCAGTCGCGGGAAGAAAGTAGATGTGACGGACGAAAGGCACCAACAAGTGCCTGTCGGGCAATCCATAGATATTTTAGTGTGTGTGTGTGTGTGTGTAAGGAAGAACCACAGAGTTTATATGCAGGTCTGTGCTTATTGGGTCATTGACTATTGTTATTAAAACAAACACAGTTGAAAAAGAACTCCTGGAAACTCTTGACGTAACCTTGCTATAGGCAAGACTTATTTTCTGATTTATGCTAAGAAAAGTTAAGGTTTCAAAGCCAACTTTCTTTTAACTGTAATTTAATTTCTTTCGGACATTTGACTGTATGAGGGACTTACTGGAAGTTATATATTCATGTTGAAAGCGAGAGTCAAAAGTGAAAGTAAAATACATCGTTAACTGACGAAAAGTAAAGTTTGTATGTCTACTTATTTCATAAGTAGAAAGAGTCTAAAAATTCCTGTACCTAGCATAACTCAACAGAGAAGAAATCAAGAGGGTTTCCAGCCGCTGGCTATCCAGTAAAGAGGACTGGCTACAAATTCAAAGTAAGTCACCTCGTAAAGAAGTGGAAGGTGAAACTTCCTGGCAGATTAAAACTGTGTGCCAGACCAAGACTTGAACTCGGAACCTTTGCCTTTCGCGGGCAAGTGCTCTACCGTCTGAGCCAGCCAAGCACGACTCACGCTCCATCCTCACAGCTTTACTTCTGCCAGGAAAGCTGTGAGGATGGGGCATGAGTCATGCTTGGGTAGCTCAGACGGTAGAGCACTTGCCCACGAAAGGCAAAGGTCCCAAGTTCGAGTCTCAGCATTTCTCACAGTTTTAATCTGCCAGGAAGTTTTATATCAGTGCACACTCTGCTGCAGAGTGAAAATCTCATTCTGGAAGTGGAAGGTGGTTTGAGGGAATAAACTGAAATAACCCAGATTCACACACTCATTTTAAATCAGAAACGTTAGATCTCCAGTGACTGATTCTGTACATTAATGTATAATGTGATTCGTTTCAAGTCCCTGAAGGTGTGTGTGTGTGTGTGTGTGTGTGTGTGTGTGTGTGTGTGAGAGAGAGAGAGAGAGAGAGAGAGAGAAAGAAAAAAAAATGAATGCAAGAGTCTGTGGTGGTCATTCAGCTATTTAGTTGTGACAAGTGTTTGCTGTTTTGGTAAGTGTTTCTGACCTGTCCTGTTTCTTAGTTCTCTGGCAGACCTTCAAAGCTGAATTGGCCAAGGATTTCTTACATTCTGATTGAGGAGAGGTACCTCGACTTTGTTTTATTGAAGTTATGTACAATGAAATGCTCCTGCCCATCAAAATCCTAGTTAAATCAATATCTACAATGTAGGAAAAGATTGACTGCTACTTACCATAAAAATTACATGTGAAGTAGCAGACAGGCACAGTTAAAAGACACTTACACATAAAGCTTTCAGCTATAGCCTTCTTCAGAAAAAGGTAAACACACACCACTCATTCAGATGAGCAAGCACACCTCAGGCAGACATGACCGACAACTCTGGCAGCTCGAGCCAGATTCTGGCTATGTTTGTGAGGTGTGCTTAATTGTGTGGATGAATGATGTGCATGTTCTCTTTTCCTGATTAAGGCTGTGGCTGAAAGCTTGTGTGTGTCTTTCAGTTGTGCCTGTCTGCAGCTTAATGTGTACTCTTTATGGTAAGTAGCAGCCTATCTTTTCCCACATAATTGATATTCCTAACTGCAGTTTCCATTCTTTAATTCAATATCTGGAAGGGATTTATTTCATTTGGGTGCCTACTTTTCAAATAGTTAATGGAATAAATTCTGAGATTCTCATAGTCTACAATTTCTTCACTTACACTTCCTGTCAATTACAAATTAAATATTCCTTCATGCCTCACCATATCATCAGGCAACCTATCCCTTTTTCCCTTGAGATCAAATCAGTAAATCTTCACTAGTTACTCAATCACTTATCTTTCAAGAAGTTGATTTTACATTATAACAACTGTAATGTTGGGGCTGCTTATATATAATTTTCTGAAAATCTGCATGGGAGCATTTCCACTAGAACTTACAATCTCTACTGATTAATGATATTGAAGATTCTTCCCATTTTGGCTGAGAAATATAACTTTATTGAATGGCTGTGCAACAGAGTAATTCTTTACCCTTATAATCACCCCCCCCCCCCCCCAAAAAAAAAAAAAAATATTTTTTTTAAAAACTGTTAACACCTACAAAGTAAAACAATTAACTGTGTCCCTGTCTTAGCCACATCTTACCTCTCCAGTGATACCGTTTTCAAGGAGTAAGTGCATTATCCAGTTGAGTTTCATATCTTGGAATTACCTGCACTTCCCTTGATAGAAATTGGGAGTGCCAGTAATGCTACTGTGGAACCTGGAGGCACACATTGTGAAACTGAATGAGGCTGTGAATATAATAATTATAGTAAAATATTGCTTTTTAACTGTCTATGGTAAATGGTAAATTCTTTTCAATCACAGAACCAATGTCATGGCAACAACCCTGCCTTCAGTGTTTTCAGTTTCCAGTAACAGCTGCCATCACCATGACAATAAACAAGTAACTAAGTAGCGGTATGAGGCTTATAACATATAGGTTTCCACTTGGAGAATCAATGTTTCCCCAATGGGCAATTGTACATGGTTTTGTTCTTAACAAAGTGTAAGCAGTGTCCAGAAAGGATGACTGTAAATATTGTGTAAAAGTCTGTTGGTTAAACAAATTTGGATTACATTAATCTCTTAAAAAACATAAAATAAATTTTTAAAAAAGTAAGAAATCTCCTCCTGATATATCGTGAATAATTTTACATACAACAGGGTGGGAAAACAGTTAGAGTAGAAACATTTGCTATAATGTCAGTCAAAGAATAAATGTACAAAAGTATAGATCAACATGTGCTGTGTCCTCCGAACAGGATACAGCCAGGACAAATGCACCACAGGTGCAAAGGTGTGAATTGGTGCCAATGCCACAGAGACTCGCCACTTGCACGAGTTCCACCAATGCCACAGGCAGTGCTGAGGGTTAAGATATCAACTTCGCCTTGGCCAATTGCTGGCCGAGTACAATCTGCCAATGACTGGACGACAATGGAGAGAAGCCTACTCAGAAGATAGAAGAGCAGCTCTTGCCCACTGGTTATAGATCATAGTCCAGGGCTGACTTACACAGGGAACATCATTTAGTGAACTCTCAAAGTGAACAGATAGTTGTTGTAAATTGCATTTGATATATACTGTGAAGTTACCTATGATTATTATTATCCATTGAGGACCTTTCTTGTGTTATATTACATGCAGTGTTGCAGACTTCATTATTTGACAGTCACAAAGATAAGTAAACTTTTAACTAATTTGTGTTACTTTGTTACTAATTTGTTGGAGTGTTATAGAATCTTCATTCTGTTACCTGACCCTGGGGCACAGCTGTGTAATAGTGACAGGGAGAAATTGTCTTAGCGGTGTACTGCACCAGAAGCTCTTTCACAAACTCAAAACCTCTGCCTACTGTAACAACAGCGGCAACTCAGCCTCCACAGCAGTAGCAACAACCCCTTTACAAAACTGGTGATGAGAGTTTACAAAAATATGTTCTCGCAAGCCATCATATAGTGTACCATACTACTACTACTACTACTACTACTACTATTACTGCTCTCTCACCTACCACTGCCCCATCCCACCCCCCACCCCCACCCCCGCACCCCAAATTTTCCTTTTGTAATGGTTACCAAGAACAAATACTGTCAGTACTCCTCCATCTTGGCCTGAATTTCTTTTATTTTACAGCTGTAGACATTATGAAGGATGTATATAATGTAGTTATTCGCTAGTGTTGGGACGTGAATGTTCATATTTTGGGAGAAAGACTTTCGAAGACATACATTTGTCATCATTTTTCAAGTGGCCTCCTTTCTGTGTGAATTATACTTCTTTAAGATTCTTTTAAGACATGTTAGTTTGGAAACTTCATTCCTCAAAGTGATATTTTTGCCTGGTTATTACACTGTAAATTGTTCAGACAGATATTCCTAGACTTATGACATTTGTTACTAGCACTACTCACAGATTTTTGACTGTGTAGGCAAACAATATTAGGTCTTCTCCTCAATATATTTGTGTATATTATATTAGGTTTATTTATGTTTATGGGCCCACTGCTAGTGTTGGCACTAACTGTTGATCACCTTCCAGCCTTCTTGCATTTTATAACAATTTTTAGTTCACATCCTTGTACACTTCTGTCGATAGTTTAAAAAACACACATTATCTGAGAGGTCATTAATAAATATCATGAACAATGATGATCCAATCACATTCCCTTCTCAGAGTGCACAGAATACTATTTTGTTTCATCGGGTCCTGATTGCTAGGAAATGTTTTACCCAGTTACATTTCTATTTGGATATTCTGCAAGGTAATATTTGTTTACTAGGATACAGTACTGAACTTCAGTGAAAACATTTTAGAAATTAAGAAATACAGCATTAATATTGACTTGCAGAATTGATTATTCCTACAGAGGGATTATCTGGCTCGCAAAAAAAGTTTATAGAAGTTAGGGTTCCAGTGCCCAGAGACAGTGGTCGTGTGTGTGTGTGTGTGAATGTGGGGGGGGGGGGGGGGGGGGGGGGGCTAGGCGTGCATGCGTGTACGCATTTTCTATTTCAGAAGAAGAACTTCACCCAATAACTCAGTTTTCTTCATTGTGCACGATTGTGACCAAATGCCTCTTCATTGTGCATGATTGTGACAAAATGCTCCTCTATGTGGTGAGGAGCCATATATCCTTTCCATACTGTTATTAGGGAAACAGTTTTGTAGATCTCCTTTGTGAACTTTCTTATGGTTCTGTAGAAACTGGTGCCTTTTCCCAGTTGCATGGAAGGCAACATTGCTCCATCCTGTTATAGCTGGCTCCTCTTCTAACAACCATTCAGTGTAAGTGTGGAAGTGCCCAGGTCCAAGGAGAGGCTATCACATTATGTTCAGCTCCCCATTTCACTTCTATACAAGACAGTAACAAATATTTTAAGGGCATTAATCTTTCTCTAAAAATGTTTGTGGTACAAATTACACTTCTACAAACATAAAAAAAAGTAAGTGTGTTTCATTGTGTGGTATGAATTTTTATCAGATGAAAAGTTAAAAATGACTTACCAGTGGTCCGTAAAAAGCCTGTGTCAGTATTGACCACAAAATCATCTAAATTTATATGACAATGACAGAGTTCTGCGCCTAACAAGAGCAGTAACTGCAACCATTTACCAATATGTCAAAATCGATCACTGACTCTCAAGTTCTCAGAATTGTTGATGCTAGGTCTTTTTCACTCTTCATACTGTATTATATTAGAGTGTTCTTATCACAGTACTTCACTGCTAAAGTTTTTTTATGAAACTATGAAGCAGTAGTAAAATATCTAACTATACCAAATAAAATTTGAAGAGATACAGACTATGACTATCTGCTTGATATAAGGGCTCTGTCGGAGGAGGAAGAAGCTGACAAGTAATGGCAATGAGAAATAAAGGAGTAATAATGGAAGAAAAAGAAACTGATGAGACAAGCAAGGTACAAAGAGAAGGTGTTCGGGGGGAGAGTGCGGGGGGGGGGGGGGGGGGGGGGGGGCAGGGAAAGAAAGCAAAAGGAGGTGGTCCAGGGCAAAGAAAACAAGGAAGGTGGCTGGGGAAGAGGAGCACCAGCAGATAACAGTAGCAGTGTTGTAGCAGAAAATTAAATGGAAAGCATGATCAATATAGCATCAATCACTTCATCACCTAAATCTTTCTTTGACTTCTGTTCATTTACATTCATTCTCATTTGATGAAAATCACAATTTCACTACTGTTGAACGCAAATGTCAGTGTCTCTCTGATATCCACAGTTTTAATTTTTCTGCTGATATCTCCTATTTAGGGAATGAAAATAGTTATTGTGCAGCAAGTTCATTAGACAGGAATAAAAATAATAACAAATGTATTCAGTGACATTTGTGTCTTTACAGTTTTGGTAACAATTTATGACACACAAACTTGCAATTCATGTAAATACAGTACTGATTATTAAGTCTTAATACAGCAATTTTAACAAAATGGATCCTGAGTATTACCAAATGCAGTATTATTAACTTCAGTATAAAAATGTTATCATACAGCAAAGTATGCTGTGTAAGCATGAATGTTTTAGGTAATTTACATTGTCAGTACATTTCTGGAACATTATTAATCTTATAAATGTCTCAAAGTTGCATACCTCTGCCACTGTAACACAATTGTTGATGATTATCATGATGATAACAACAATAATAATAATTAATAAATAATAGTAATAATTACACATACAAAATTAGGAAACAAGTATACTCCATGGCATATGGGAATATATCAACTTACAAATATTCAGACATACATATGCTGCTTTGTGGTACTTTTCTCCATTATTCTACTTACAAACATTATTCCAGCCTTATGAAATATAAAAATAGCTTTCTTCAACTCCTTTGACAAATCTTGCCTGTTTACATTTCTTCAAATTTCTATTTCTAAAATAACTTTTTAAGCTAGTATCCACAGTATACACACACACCATTTTACAGGAGGAAAAAAATACTGGCAACATTAAATCAAAATAATCAGTTTTTTTAAAGACATGGAATGACTAGCATAGCTCCTTACAACCGTGTTAAATTTCCATATAAAAATGACAGTCTGGCAGGTTAAAACTACACAACAATAACACATATAAATGGTACCTGACTTTTGTATTTATTTTAAACTTAAGTAAGTCATTTTTTCATAAATAACTGTACACTGACTAGCATAAGAAAGGCAAGCAACTTTATAAAACAAAGTAAATGCCATTGTAGGAATTCTCTTATCAAGTATCATGAACAACTCAATGTTCAAATTTAAATGAAATGTGGAATATTTGCATTGTACAGAACCTGTCATTAATGACAAAGATGGTCTGAAAGGAAGCAAGGAAGTGTTATGTGTCACCTTGAGCTTTTAATAGCTAATTAAATATTAAAAATGTGCACCAGTTTAGAAATTGGCAAGACATTTGACTATTTCTGGTGCTGAACATATGTTTCCATTTTTATATATCACATTGGTTAACAGATCTCATTGGTGTAAGACAAATATTTGTTATTAGAACTACACAATATCAAAACAGTATCACTGTGCAACATTTATTTTGATTTTGGTCTCTTACTGACTTCATGTAGTTAACACAGAACATAAAAACACTTACCCTCTACTTGCAGATTATAGACGTAGATGCACATATCTGTTGAAGATATGTGCACAACGCAATAAAGGATATATGAGAAAAGCAAAGATCTGAACTCACAGCGCTCTCACTATTTCAGATTGAGGCTGAATATCTGCTTGGGACTGACAATTTCTTCAGTAGTTTGTCACTCATCAGTTATGCTTGTATCACTTCCACTACAAATTCACACACAAAAACAGGAAAAATATATCATAGATGGAGTCATTAAAAGAAGGCAAACTGTTTTAGTACCCCTTCCAAATAATAGCATGTGTGGACAATATTAAACATTTTCAATGCTCATTTGGTTGTCGAAGTTTGCAGTAACAGTACTTGCTTAAATGATGGTCAGCACTGCTTAGGCAGGAAGCGGCACTCCCATAACGATTTATGCGGCTGACATCTTCAATCTGCAGGAACAATGGGAAAAATTGAGTATCAAGAATTTTTCATGAAATAATTTACAAAATTATTCATCTTTTTTAGTTGAATAGAGGTCATATTGGATGTTACTACATAAAACATTGCTATAAAAATGTACAACTGAATGAGAATTCATAACCTGTATATCCTGGTAACTCATGAGTATCTGAAGTAAAAAAATTTCACATATCAAAAAAAAGAGCAATATCAAATTGTGCAACACATGAAACTATGCTCTAACAGCACGGGAGAATGTTAAATGAACTTAAAGCTCTTTAACAGATACGAGGAGCAAAAATATTTGGATACATATTTATTTTATATAATTCTCTGTTTAGGCCTACATTTATTCTGTTACAGGAGTGTTACTGGCAAGGGGACCTTACAGACCAGCCCTCTTTGATTTTCTTCATATTTATAAGATTTGGAGGTCCAATATCCTGAAGCAGTATAATGAAATTAGAAAAGTCTTTGAAGATTGCAAGTTTTCTGAGCTTTGCTATGTACAAAATTACTTTGATCTTATTAATGTAGTTTCTGGTTGCTGCGGGCGTAGTGTAGAAGTCTAATGATTGCAAAGTCACTGGTCTGAACCTCATTAGTTGACTTGTTCTTTTTACTTTCCTTATTTATTGACAAATGGAAACTTTAATTAATAAATACTGAATCATAATTTCTTAACAAACATACAATCATTGTATTTTTAGTTATTGGTTGTATTAATATAATTAAAATTTGATGCATATATGTAAAATGCCCTTGCTGTTAAGATGAAAAAATTATATGTATAAATGATACTGTTCAGTCTCTAGAAATCAAGTGTCTATTTTCTATTGACGTTTGGTATTTTTGTGCCAGTTTTTAATACATTAAGAATATTTGCATCATCTTATGTTTATTAATTAAAAAATTATGATTCAATGTTTGATAACTAATATTCCACTTGTTAGTAAAACTATAACTTTAAAATATATAATTTTAAAAAAGTATATAAGACAAACAATCAGTCAGTCAGATGTGCACCAACAACTTTTATTATGAAAAGTATAGATTGCTACTCACCACATACAGAAGAAGGCTTTGTATCACAATGAAAAGATTGCTAACCATTTAAGCTAACAGACAAAAAACATTCACAAACATTTGTGGTTATCATACTTTCATACTACTCAGCTACCTTTATACTTAAAGCTTGGAACACCTTTTAATCTTCAAAAGTGATTTTTTGAGGTCTTTCTGGGGCAGGGGATTGCATTCTACTGTTGTAAGGAAATTGATGTCCAGGCACTGACTTTCAAATCCTATACATATGACAAAAATCAAAGAGGTCCCGTCTGAAAGATCCCCTTGAGAGATAAGAAGTTTAGTGAGTTATCATATTTCTGTACAATCCTACTTGCACAGAGGTCTAATCTAATCAAAACAATCAAAACATTTGTATAGTCCACAGTGACACACTGCGGCCAATGCTCTAAAAGCACTACAACAAAAACCATTTTCTTATGTAAAAAGAGTTTCCCTGGATCAAATTCTATAACTAGAAAGAAACGGCATCACTGAGAAAAACATTTTTTATGTTATAAATTGTTTGTTGTAGTGTAGACTAGCATGACAACCAATAACCTATAAACAAGGAGCTAACAACAGCAGGTAATTTGCATCTGAGTACAGAACATTTTTTGAGATGATCTTGGAAAGTGTGAGTATGACCTAACTCACAACAGTTGACTTTGATAAAGGGCATGCTGTAATGGCGTCTTAGCTTTAACAAGCTTCACAATCATTAGTATCTATTAAATGACCATTTATTTTGTATGAAGCATTTCACTGTAAAGCGTAGGATGTTCACACTTCATCCAAGAGTGGGACATAACAAATTTGTAACGCTGATTAGGCAAACATTTCTGGTACAAATCATTCGCTGCACATTGTTAAAAAAAGGTACTAGTTAGCAGATGACATACTTTTGCTTGCTCACTGGCCCAATAACATTCTCATTTATGACTTCAGTGGGTACACCAACATCATTCTTGTTCCAATGAATAACAGAAATAAGTAGCCTCTTCTGAACAATTCAGCTTCCTATTACAGGTGATCAATGTCCCTGTCTGGTTATGCCACCTTCCAAGGGAACACTTGTATCACTGGACATTGTGGCTTTGGTGAGATTATATTTTAGGAAACCTGAGGTTGCTACAGACTGCACCATGAAAACTATGGACAACATTCATTTTATTGCTACTCCTTTCATAAATGATATCTTCTCCCAGGATATGGCATTTTCTGTCACGACTGTTTTCAATGCCAAATGACCAAACATATGCTAAGGAAGTTTGAGACCCATGCTGATTTGCCATAATCAAAAATGCATGGGATGTCATAGAAGATTAGTTCAGAACACACTAATAAGCTTGTAATCTACCGAAATAGCGTGACCTATGTATGGCCATACAGTGTCATCTACGTCCCACACTACCATGCACTCCATCATCTGGAAACTTTTTGCATGCCAATGTGGGAATAGGGGTGCTATAAGGTATGAGATCAGTGAACACATGTCAGCTTGTTGTTTCATCTGAATTCCACTCGTTACAAAACTTGTACCAATATTCTCCTCACAACACATAAAAGACAATCAAACCTCTTTATCCTAAGTATCGCATTGTTCCTCCTCCCAAATCCTACAGCCGTCTTCTAGTTGTTTCTTCTCATGCCTGAAATCATGCAAAGTGATAAGACACATGTCAGCTTATGCTTCAGCTCTGACTTCCCCACTACCAGCATGTAATAAGTCATTTCAAATGTTAAATGAAACTTTTTGCTCCTGTCAGATACTTATCAGACACTTAAAAACGCTAGCAACAGTCATTTCAAAATTATTTGAGAACCCGATTTTTATGCTACTACATGGAGAGGCACTTTATACCCTGTTTCTCTCTCAGTCTTATAATGTCAGTTACACATAACACTGCATTCTTCACGCATTCATTAAGCTGAAGCGTCTTTATGCTATTGAATATATTTTGTTATTCTTAACAACATCATGTAATACTGTCTTCTGCAAACCAACATACATGATCTACATCTACATCTACATCCATACTCCGCAAGCAACCTGACGGTGTGTGGCGGAGGGTACTTTGAGTACCTCTATCGGTTCTCCCTTCTGTTCCAGTCTCGTATTGCTCGTGGAAAGGAAGAGTGTCGGTATGCCTCTGTGTGGGCTCTAATCTCTCTGATTTTATCCACATGATCTCTTCGTGAGGTGTACATAGGAGGGAGCAATATACTGCTCGACTCCTCGGTGAAGGTATGTTCTCGAAACTTCAACAAAAGCCCGTGCTGAGCTACTGAGCATATCTCTTGCAGTCTTTTCCACTGGAGTTTATCTATCATCTCCGTAACGCTTTCGCGATTACTAAATCATCCTGTAACGAAGCATGCTGCTCTCTGTTGGATCTTCTCTATCTCTTCTATCAACCATATCTGGTATGAATTCCACACTGGTGAGCAGTATTCAAGCAGTGGGCGAACAAGTGTACTGTAACCTACTTACTTTGTTTTCGGACTGCATTTCCTTAGGATTCTTCCAATGAATCTCAGTCTGGCATCTGCTTTACCGACGATTAATTTTATATGGTCATTCCATTTTAGATCACTCCTAATGCCTACTCCCAGATAATTTGTGGAATTAACTGCTTCCCGTTGCTGACCTGCTATATTGTAGCTTAATGATAAAGGATCTTTCTTTCTTTCTATGTATTCACAGCACATTACACTTGTCTACATTCAGATTCAATTGCCATTCCCTGCATCATGCCTCAATTCGTTGCAGATCCTCCTGCATTTCAGTATAATTTTCCATTGTTACAACCTCTCAATATACTACAGCAATGTTCGCAAAAAGCCTCATTGAACTTCCGATGTTATCCTTAAGGTCATTTATGTATATTGTGAATAGCAACGGTCCCATGACACTCCCCTGTGGCACACCTGAAATCACTCTAACTTCGGAAGACTTCTTTCCATTGAGAATGACATGCTGCGTTCTGTTATGTATGTGGTGGATTGGAATAATTTGATCCATATCTGTTTCTCATAAACCATGTCAAGGGGAGGAGAGATTCTAGAACTTGAATAAAAGCAGATGTGAATATAAATGATATTATCTGAAATATGGAATGAGAAACCAATAGAAAGTGTAAAACCTGAAAATAAGGAAAGCAGATAAGAGAACAGGGGCAATGTGGTAATAGTAGCATTGTTAGAAAATGAAAAACACCGAAAAAGGCCAATAATCGAATGGACCATTACTGGAATTTTCAGCACATTCACGAAAATGATTTAAATGTTAAGGCAAATTTCTGTCTGAAAATTCATTTTTGATGTTTGTGTAGCAGAACTGGAGAAGATAAAAAAAGTAAAAGGTGTAGAGGGACACAGAGAGAGAGACAGAGGAATTTTTCACAAGCTCAGAAGGAGAACGTAAGGTTCAGTGTGTGAACAGTCTGTGGCGATACATTATGAAGGTAAAAACCATTTCAATATTTTCTGGACAAGACTTTGAGAAAGCACTGAGAACCCATGTTGAGAAGGTCTTACCAAACTTTAAACCCAATTTCTCCATTATTCAAGTCCTTGCCATTACACTGTGTAGATTTCATATTGCAATGCTTAACCACACAATTATTGGAATCCACACTCCATAATACAATGGTTAAATTTTTTGACAACTAATCACTATAAATGACTGAATCAGATCTTTCTACAGACAATATTGCTAAAAAATACAAGTCACAGAGTTAAACTAATGAGATATAATGAAACTGTGATGTGACTTCAGCTGCAAACTAACTGGTTATAACTCCAGAAAAGAGCCATAAGAATCATAACCAAAAATGGAAGTCAAACTCCTTGTAAAGATCTGTTCAAAACACTGGGGATTTTAACTGCTCTGTGTGAATACATTTACCAGTCAGTTGTACACATCAAAAATGACACTGGTAATTACTGCATAAATAGTTGTCTGTGACCATGGAACAAGAGCTAGACTCAACTTACATTTGCCAAGAAAAAATAAACATAAAACTCAAAATAGCATTTGCTACCAAGGGATAAAACTATACAATAAATTACCAAAAGAGATAAAAGAAATTGCAAAAATACACTTATTTAAAAAGGCAGCTACAAAGTACCTGTTATACGAGGTGCATTCAAGTTCCAAGGCCTCCGATTTTTTTTCTAATTAACTACTCACCCGAAATCGATGAAACTGGCGTTACTTCTCGATGTAATCGCCCTGTAGACGCACACATTTTTCACAATACTGACACCATGATTCCATGGCAGCGGCGAAGGCTTCTTTAGGAGTCTCTTTTGACCACTGGAAAATCGCTGAGGCAATAGCAGCACGGCTGGTGAATGTGCTGCCACGGAGAGTGTCTTTCATTGTTGGAAAAAGCCAAAAGTCACTAGGAGCCAGGTCAGGTGAGTAGGGAGCATGAGGAATCACTTCAAAGTTGTTATCACGAAGAAACTGTTGCGTAACATTAGCTCGATGTGCGGGTGGGTTGTCTTGGTGAAACAGCACACGCGCAGCCCTTCCCGGACGTTTTTGTTGCAGTGCAGGAAGGAATTTGTTCTTCAAAACATTTTCGTAGGATGCACCTGTTACCGTAGTGCCCTTTGGAACGCAATGGGTAAGGATTACGCCCTCACTGTCCCAGAACATGGACACCATTTTTTTTTAAGCCCTGGCGGTTACCCAAAATTTTTTTGGTGGCAGTGAATCTGTGTGCTTCCATTGAGCTGACTGGCGCTTTGTTTCTGGATTGAAAAATGGCATCCACGTCTCATCCATTGTCACAACCGACGAAAAGAAAGTCCCATTCATGCTGTCATTGCGCGTCAAAATTGCTTGGCAACATGCCACACGGGCAGCCATGTGGTCATCCGTCAGCATTCGTGGCACCCACCTGGATGACACTTTTCACATTTTCAGGTCGTCATTAAGGATTGTGTGCACAGAACCCACAGAAATGCCAACTCTGGAGGCGATCCATTCAACAGTCATTCAGCGATCCCCCAAAACAATTCTCTCCACTTTCTCGATCATGTCGTCAGCCCAGCTTGTGCGAGCCCGAGGTTGTTTCGGTTTGTTGTCACACGATGTTCTGCCTTCATTAAACTGTCGCACTCACGAACGCACTTTCGACACATCCATAACTCCATCACCACATGTCTCCTTCAACTGTCGATGAATTTCAATTGGTTTTACACCATGCAAATTCAGAAAACGAATGATTGCACGCTGTTCAAGTATGGAAAACGTTGCCATTTTAAGTATTTAAAACAGTTCTCATTCTCGCCGCTGGCGGTAAAATTCCATCTGTTGTACGGTGCTGCCATCTGTGGGATGTATTGACAATGAACGCGGCCTCATTTTAAAACAATGCGCATGTTTCTATCTCTTTCCAGTCCGGAGAAAAAAAATCGGAGGCCTTAGAACTTGAATGCACCTCGTACAATACATTTTATACATTGAAGGATTGCTTAGATAAAACAGAGTAGGGGTTTGGTAAAAAAAAGTTATACAAATATATAATAATAATGATTATAAATCATCCAACATTCCACATAACACCTTTTTTCCTTCTTTTTCCTTTTCTAGAAAAACTTACTCCCAAGCTATGCATTGCACAATACTAACACCTCTTCCTCTTTCTGAGGTCAACGTCTCACTCATTATAGAGGGATGCTGACTCAGTTTTTCAGGATAGCAAATGGGAAGTTGTGGTACAGAAAATGGCCCAGAGATCACCAGTGTGTGTGTGTGTGTGTGTGTGTGTGTGTGTGTGTGTGTGTGTGTGTGTGTGTGTGTACGCTTAATGAGTGAAGTGTTATGAAACAATGTGTATAGTGTGTGCAGTGACTGATAGTGAGATACGAGTGAACAGTGTAGCATTACATTATTTAATATGTTATTAGCAAAAAAAAATTGTTGTACACCAGGAGTAAATCTAATGATTGTTTCTAACTAGAAGTCTGTAAATGTATGTGTATATGAATTATCTTATTTTAAATTGGTCTAAACTTGTAAATACTTTGACACGTCCTATATCCTTGTAAAAGAGATCTACAAATGAATAAAGCTGCTGCTGCTACTACTACTACTACTACTACTATTACTAATTTTACAGGTTTGTGATGCAACTGTGATGTACTTTGGTAATGAGCATAGTTTCTTGTCATGTAGCCTCTAAATGCCAGTGGGAAAAGCCCCAACTTTTTTATTTTTTTAATGCTCAGTTTTGTAATAAATCAATATACCTTAGCAGAACTGAGTGCAAGGTGGTACAATGATTAAGGCGCTGACCTCATATACAGGAGGAAAGTGGTTCAAATCCTTATCCAGCCATTCAGGTTTCTTTCTTTTCCTCGGGAAATATGAACATACCTTAAACATGATCTGGTGGGGCCATCATTGAAAGTTAACTTAAAACCAAACTGTTAAAAGTTAACTTAAAACCAGATGTTTTCTGTATTTCTTCACTGATTTTTTTTATGTCTTGTGCACTGCATATTACATTATCCTTACTGCAGTGTTATTGTTACAGTGTCTATCAGTTCTCCATAGCAACACTTAGTACAAAGGTTATTCAGTTTTGCCACAGCTGGAAATTCTACAAACTATTTACCTTAACCAGGAAATTCATTTGGGTGAATGTAGAAGTCTCTAAGAGAAGGGCCTCATTATAGAGGCATTTTATAAGTTTCAGAGTTCCCACTCTCCTTTCTTTATAAGAAATTTGATCAGGAAGGCCAATAGTGCCATTCCATTATGTTTCAGGCACAGAGTGGAGCAGCATTCACTCAGCGAGACAACCTACTGTACAGTAATAGTGCCTTGAAGTTAAGTTTTAGTTTTTAGGTATTGGAAAGTTGGTGCAGGACTTCTACACTACTACACTACTTTTCAAGTTAGAGATAACCAGATCTCTCCTCTTACATTCTAAAACGATAAGTTCCACTTCATGACTGTTTGGACATTAGAGGATAAGTATCCGACAAAACAATATTTTTCCTTGTAGTCGGTATTATGCAACACACTAAAAAGCTAAAGAAGACCATAATAAATTTGAAAAGTTTCATTGCACTTCTTAAATTTATCAGAGGAAAAAACAATTCATGCTACTATTTAAAACACTTACTCGAATGGTAAAGCTGTCTTCTTGTATATTGTATCGCATGGAGACTTCGAAAAGTCCATTTCCTGGCTCTGTTGAAACCTTTAACTGATATATTTCATGTGAATGTCGTGTTTTTGCTGAAAGATCTGGAACAAACCCATCTAAATCTGCATTTTTTCGGAAGTGCAGCAAATTATGATTTGGTACAAGGCGAGCAGCCCACTGCACATGTTCAAGATGTAATGGTGAACACAAATGACGCCGTTCACTGGTAAACCTGCAAAATAAAAGTAAAATTGGTTACCTTTCTAATTAATTGTCAAAAGTTTACCTAATAATGACTGTTCCCTGGATAGTATGAGAAGTTATTTCCTTGAAAAATTCATTATTTTCCATATTAACCACACTGACTAACCCTAATACAAATTAACACATTAGAAATATTCCTGCATTGTTAATTACATCCACATACATACTGCACTAGCCACCATATGGAACATGGAGCATGCGGAAGGTGTTACATACCACTAACAGTCCTTTCTTTTCCTCTTGCACTTGGAAATATAGTAAAGGAAGAATATCTTCTATAACCCTCTGTACGAGCCCTAATTCTTCTCATCTTATACTCGTGGCCCTTACGTGAAATGTTCATCGTCGGCAGTAGGGAATAACAATATTAATGTGCTGACAGTAAACTGCAGGAGTGTCTATAGAAAGGTCCCAGACCTGATCTCATTAATAAATGGTCACAACGCCCATATAGTACTAGGGACAGAAAGTTGGCTGAAACCAGACGTAAACAGTAATGAAATCCTAAACTCATATTGGAATGTATACCGCAGAGACAGGCTGGACAGTGAAGGGGGGAGGGGCGTGTTTATAGCGATAAGAAGTGCAATAGTATCGAAGGAAATTGACGGAGATCCGAAATTTGAAATAATTTGGGTGAAGGTCACTGTTAAAGCAGGCTCAGACATGGTAATTGGATGTCTCTATAGGCCCCCTGGCTCAGCAGCTGTTGTGGCTGAACACCTGAAGGATAATTTGGAAAATATTTCGAGTAGATTTCCCCACCATGTTATAGTTCTGGGTGGAGATTTTAATTTGCTGGATATAGACTGGGAGACTCAAACGTACATAATGGGTGGCAGGGACAAAGAATCCAGTGAAATGTTTTTAAGTGCTTTATCTGAAAACTACCTTGAGCAGTTAAACAGAGAACCGACTCGTGGCGATAACATATTAGACCTAATGGTGACAAACAGCCCCGAACTATTTGAAACAGTTAACGCAGAACAGGGAATCAGCGCTTTTGACAAAAAGCGGATTTCAGAGTACCTGATGGCTCAACACTAAAGTTTTGTCCCAAGTACAGATAGTGCTGAGGATCAGTGGACAAAGTTCAAAACCATCGTACAATATGCGTTAGATGAGTATGTGCCAAGCAAGATCGTAAGAGATGGAAAAGAGCCACCGTGTTACAACAACCGAGTTAGAAAACTTCTGCGGAAGCAAAGGGAACTTCACAGCAAACGTAAACATAGCCAAAGCCTTGCAGACAAACAAAAATTACGCGAAGCAAAATGTAGTGTGAGGAGGGCTATGCGAGAGGCGTTCAATGAATTCGAAAGTAAAGTTCTATGTACTGACTTGGCAGAAAATCCTAAGAAATTTCGGTCTTATGTCAAAGCGGTAGGTGGATCAAAACAAAATGTCCAGACACTCTGTGACCAAAATGGTACTGAAACAGAGGATGACAGACTAAAGGCCGAAATACTAAATGTCTTTTTCCAAAGCTGTTTCACAGAGGAAGACTGCACTGTAGTTCCTTCTCTAGATTGTCGCACGGATGACAAAATGGTAGATATCGAAATAGATGACAGAGGAACAGAGAAACAATTAAAATCACTCAAAAGAGGAAAGGCCGCTGGACCTGACGTGATACCAGTTCGATATTACACAGAGTACACGAAGGAACCTGCCCCCCTTCTTGCAGCGGTGTACCATAGGTCTCTAGAAGAGCGTAGTGTTCCAAAGGATTGGAAAAGGGCACAGGTCATCCCCGTTTTCAAGAAGGGACGTCGAACAGATGTGCAGAACTATAGACCTATATCTCTAACGTCGATCAGTTGTAGAATTTTGGAACACATTATGTTCGAGTAAAATGACTTTTCTGGAGACTAGAAATCTACTCTGTAGGAATCAGCATGGGTTTCGGAAAAGATGGTCGTGTGAAACCCAGCTCGCGCTATTTGTCCACGAGACTCAGAGGGCCACAGACACGGGTTCACAGGTAGATGCCGTGTTTCTTGACTTCCGCAAGGCGTTCGTTACAGTTCCCCACAGTCGTTTAATGAACAAAGTAAGAGCATATGGACTATCAGACCAATTGTGTGATTGGATTGAAGAGTTCCTAGATAACAGAACGCAGCATGTCATTCTCAATGGACAGAAGTCTTCCGAAGTAAGAGTGATTTCAGGTGCGCCGCAGGGGAGTGTCATAGGACCGTTGCTATTCACAATATACATAAATGACCTTGTGGATGACATCGGAAGTTCACTGAGGCTTTTTTCAGATGATGCTGTGGTGTATCGAGAGGTTGTAACAATGGAAAATTGTACTGATATTCAGGAGGATCTGCAGCGAATTGACACATGGTGCAGGGAATGGCAATTCAATCTCAATGTAGAAAAGTGTAATGTGCTACGAATACATAGAAAGATAGATCCCTTATCATTTAGCTACAAAATAGCAGGTTAGCAACTGGAAGCAGTTAATTCCATAAATTATCTGGGAGTACGCATTAGGAGTGATTTAAAATGGAATGATCATATAAAGTTGATCGTCGGTAAAGCAGATGTCAGACTGAGATTCATTGGAAGAATCCTAAGGAACTGCAATCCGAAAACAAAGGAAGTAGGTTACAGTACGCTTGTTCGCCCACTGCTTGAATACTGCTCAGCAGTGTGGGATCCGTACCAGATATGGTTGATTGAAGAGATAGAGAGGATCCAACGGAGAGCAGCGCGCTTTGTTACAGGATCATTTAGTAATAGCGAAAGCATTACGGAGATGATAGATAAACTCCAGTGGAAGACTCTGCAGGAGAGACGCTCAGTAGCTCAGTACGGGCTTTTGTTAAAGTTTCGAGAACATACCTTCACTGAAGAGTCAAGCAGTATATTGCTCCCTCCTACGTATGTCTCACGAAGAGACCATGAGGATAAAATCAGAGAGATTAGAGCCCACACAGAAGCAAACCGACAATCCTTCTTTCCACGAACAATACGAGACTGGAATAGAAGGGAGAACCGATAGAGGTACCCAAGGTACCCTCCACCACACACCGTCAGGTGGCTTGCGGAGTATGGATGTAGATGTAGTGTTTTGCAGTGGGTCTCAAATGCTGGTTTTCAACATTTCCTCAACAGTGCCTTGTAGAACAATGTTGTCTTCCATCCTGGGATTCCTGTTTGACCTCTAGGGATTCCCATTTAAGTTTATGAAGCATTTGTGTTACACTTGTGCGATGATCAAACCTAAAGGTAACAAATCTAGCAGCTCACCTCTGTATTGCTTTGGTGTCATCCTTTAATCCAGTCTAATGGGGATTCCAAATGCTCAAGCAGTACTCATGAATGGGTCACACTAGTCTTCTACAGAAAAACCCCTATTTTATGTTTTCGTGCATGCCAGACTAAAAAAACGCAAAACCGAAGAAAATGCAGAATCAAGGAAAATGTAAACCCCCTCCCCCAAACACGAGCAAAAACACACGTAATTGGCATATACGAGGGTGGTTTGAAAAGTTCTCAGAACGGAATAGAGAAAAAGTACTTATATCAATGAAACATTTTTTTATTTTTCGATATAGTCTCCTTGTAGATTAATGCACTTGATCTGACGATGTTCCAGTGCCTTGATCCCATCTCAAAAATGAGTTTCCTCCAGGCCTGTAAATAGTTGTCTACGCTGGCTATCAATTCTTCATTTGAAGTGAATCTTCGTCCACCAAGAAAAATGTTCAGTTTTGGGAATAGATGGAAGTCTGATGGAGCCATAGCAGGTGAATGAGGTGAGTGTGGCAACAGTTCATACCTTAGTTCATGTAACTTTGCCATGGCAACGGCACATGTGTGCAGGCATGCATTGTCTTGATGGAAGATGACTTTGTTCCTTGCCAAACCTAGCCTTTTTTCTGTGTCTTTTGTTACAATTTGCCCAGAAGATTAGCATACTATTCTCCAGTAATTGTTTGCCCAGTAGGGAGATAATCTACAAACAGAATCCCCTTCGCATCCCAGAACACTGATGCCATGACCTTTCGCACTGAAGGAATTGTCTTTGCTTTCTTTGGTGACGAAGAATCAGCATGTTTCCACTGCTTTGACTGTTGTTTTGTCTCATAGTTGTGCACCCAAGTTTCATCTGTGGTCACAAACCAGTGCAAAAAATTTTGTTCATTTCTTCTAAAATGGGCCAAACATTGTTCTGATATGTCCATTCTCATGCGTTTTTGATCCAGCATCAAGAGTCATGGCACCCATCTTGCAGATATTTTTTTCATTTCTAATTCTTCAGTTAAAATGTGATATACCCTTTTACATGACATCTGGCATGTGTGAGCACTTTCAATCGGTGATCCTCCATGACCACACATCTTGGCCAACCACTGTGCAGATCATCATCTAAGCTCTCCCAACCAAATTTAAATTCATTTGTCCACTTGGCAACAGTTGAATATCAAGGAGCAGAGTCACCCAGTTTCTGGAAATCAGCATGAATGATCTTTGCTTTCATACATTTCTTTATGAAGTACTTAATCACTGCTCGAATTTTTTCCACCTTTGCACATTACTACGCGGGAATAACAACAGAGCCACATCATTGCCACAGCTATCTTCCAAGAGCACTGACATGACACGTGTTTACAGACAACAGTCCAATGAATATCACATGAACAACTCGTTGTGCTAGCACTGACCTCTCGTGGTGATACCAAGAACTTTTTTAAATCACCTTTGTATGATTAAAAATTGCAATCCTCTCCAATACTTTGTATAAAATCTAAGTGAAGGAAATTAAATGACAATACAAAGTTTATATAATAATTCGTGTTAGTGAGTTTCATCATTTCTTAAGAAGTCACAGATGTGTAAGATCAAGTAAAAATTCATCAAAAACTTTAAATTGGTGTGTGGATACAAGACAATCAAGCTATTTTCTAATATGCTGTGACCACAAATTATACATTCAGAACATGCATTTTTGAGAGATCTTCCTTTGTGCTCACCCAGAAAAAGCAAAAATTGATGAACAAGAACTAAACCGAAAACATCACACCAGATAAGTGGTTAAACCATAAGCAGAAATTCAGACATCTGCTTAATGACACACTTTGTCACCATTGCTGTTACTGTTTAATGCTTTTCTTATAAGCTGCATTTCATTTGCTCACCACTGCTGAAGTATTATTTTAGGCTTGGCGAGAGGAACGGAGATGTAAAAAAATGAGTTTACTTCTCCAGTTGAAATTACGAGCTAATTAGAAGGCAGCTAAGTTAACTTCTGTACACTGTGTAAAATGTAAAGTTGAAAGAAAGCTCAGGTCCTACAGTTTCGCTTCATGCCCTCTGTCACTGCTGCCACTCTTTAACGATCTATGGTATGTGTGGTACAAAGTATATATGTGAGTAGTGAACGTAGTTGTTAGAACTGTACTTTGTCAGATTTGAACACAAGTCTTTAAAATGTGCTATCACAAAACCCTTGTTCTATTTCCTTGGGACATCTCTGCCATAGCACACCATCTGCACTAGAAGTATATTTTCAGCACTTCACAAAATGCTTGTACTCCTACCTGCACTCCTGTCATTGAATCGCCACTCTCCCTCTCCACACATCCAGTCGGTGAGCTCACTTTACATGTGTTAGTGTGGTGTGGTAGCTGTGCTGGCTTTTGGGTGACTTAGTAAGCTGCCAGTCAGTGAGAGTTCATTAGCCAGAAATGGGCAACATTTCCTTGATTCTGACTGAGTACATTTCTCGAGACTCACTGTTTAAATTTGATGGGTTGACAATCGATTTTGTTGCTGAATACAGTAAATCAGAATTACATGCAAAAAGATGAATCTGAGTTATATGTGGCACAATAAAAGACGGTGGCTGGGCCCATTGTCATATATTGGCTTGGTCCGGAAAACTTTGCTTAGACTGTCTTGTTTTTTCACTACCACTGCAACCTAGCATTAGTTTTACCATAACTGCACAGTGAAGCTAAATGTTGCAAGTTGTGTTGGCAACACCAATCATGGATTATGTCAGCATTTCCTCTCTCGCGTCTCACTTCTCCACAATGGCCTTAAACAGACCTTTATTTCCGCCACCACCCATAGTGCGAACCATCTGGCTTTTGTGCTACTTATAACTCATTCAGTTACATCAAATGTCAATAGGAAGAAAATGTGACAAAGTCAAGTGAGACGTCGAGTAAGAACTTAGAATCAAGGTAAACCTTACTAGCAAGAAATGTAAAACTATGGAACTTTTAGCATTGATCTTAAAGGCTTTTCACAGGGGCTAACAATTTATGGTGTAGAATCGTGAAAAATGTAAAATCAGATAACTTAAAATTGTAATTCCACTGTATATGCCATCTACTTTATAGATGAGCTACACCTCCCTAAGACTCGGCCAAAGAACCGAAGTCGATCATTTGCCTTTCCCATTACAAACCTTACATTCTCATGCTGTATCATATTGCTTTGCAACATCATGTGTCAAGTAATACATTACTAATGCTGTATTCAAACATTAGAGAATTGTCTCCCCTACTCATCTGTGTTGCCTTACACCTTTCTACATTTAGAGCTAGCCAACTAGAAATTGTCTCCCCTACTTATCTGCATTGCCTTACACCTTTTTACACTTAGAGCTAGCCAACTAGAAATTTTGTCTAAGTCATCTTGCATCCTGCTATAGTCACTCAATGAAGAAACCTTCCTGTACTCCTCAATGTCATCAGAAAACAGCTCTCCCTGTTCATCACATCATTTATGTACAAAGTGGATAATAGCAGCCTTAACATACTTCTCTGGGGTGCTTCTGATGATAACCTTGTTTTTGATGAACACTGACAATTTATTGGGTTCTACTATGTAAGAGATCTTGAGCCACTCACATATCTGGTAGCCTAACTCATATGCTCAGACTTTAGTCAACAGTCTGCAGTACTGCCCCGTGTCAAACACTTTTGGAAAATCTAGGAATATAGAATCTGCCTGTTATTGTTCATCCATGATTCACAGGACAGCTTGTGAGAGAAGGGCAAGCTCAGTTTCACATGACCTCTAAATTTGTGGCCAGAAGTTTCCTGTCTCAAGGAAACGTACAGGGTAGGAGGGAGGTGGGGGGAAGGGAGGGGGAGGAGGAGAGATTCACTATGTTACGTCATTGCGGTCTTCAGTCCAAAGACAGGCTTGATGCTGCTCTCCATGCCACTCTATCCTATGCAAGCCTCTTCATCTTTGAATAACTAGCTTACTGCAACTTACACCCTTCTTAATCTGCTAACTGAATTCACCTCTCCATCTCCCTCCACAATTTTTACCTTCCCCCACCAAACACACACTCACACACACACACACACACACACACACACACACACACACACACACACACACACACACACTCTTCCCTACAATATTAAACTGCTGATACCTTGATGTCTCAGAATGTGTCCTATCAGCCAATCCCTTCTTCTAGTCTAGTTGTGCCATAAAATTTTTTTTCTCCCCAATTATATTCAGTTACATGCTCTATCTATCTAATGTTCAGCATTCTTCTGTAACATCACATTTCGAAAGCTTCTATTCTCTTCATGTCTAAACTGTTTATTGGCCTTGTTTCACTACCATACATGGCTACACTCCATACAAATACTTCTGGAAAATACTTCCTAACATTTAAATCTATACACAATGTTAACAAATTTCTCTTATTCATATACGCTTTTCTTCCAATTGCCAGTCTGCATTTCATATCCTCTCTACCTTAGCTATCACCATTTATTTTGCTGCCCAAATAACAAAACTCATCTACTACTCGTAAGTGTCTCATTTCCTAATCTAGTTCCCTCAACACCGCCTGATGTAATTCCATTACGGTCCATTATCATTGTTTTGGAATGCAACACTTTTTTTCTTGGCCCATTTCAGTTGAAAAGATGCAGAATTTGTTGTGGGACATTGTCGAGTATCCCTGCTTTAGTCTTTATAGCTTCACAAGTTCCGATAGGTGGCGGCGCTATACATAGCGTTCCAAATGGCACCTGTAACGTAGGTACATTTCAAGCAGAGAGCTGTCATTGACTTTCTTTTGGTAGAAAATCCAAGCATTGGCAGGTACTCATAGACACTTGTACAATGCTTACAGAGACCTGGCAGTGATCAAAAGCACAGTGCATCATTGGGCGAGACATCTGTCATCACTGCAACAAGCTTGACCAAACCTCTCCAATCTCATGCATGCCAGCTGATCTGTGCTCCCCCAGGAAAGTGAAGAAACGACTTCAGCACGTTCATCACTACAAATATGCAAATGAACTTCTCCTTCTCCATGACAACACAAGGCCTCACAGAAGTCTGCGCACTTGACAGGAGCTACAAAAAGCTCCATTGGACTGTTCTTCCTCATACGTCTTACAACCTGGATAACACACCTTGTGATTTCCATCTGTTTGGCACAATGAAGAATGCACTCCACAGGAAGCAGTACATGGATGATTGGGAGGTTATCCATCCAACAAGACATTGACTCCATTGTCAATCAGTAGAGGGCTATTTGTAATAACTTCAAGTTGAACAAATATATTTCAAGGAAGACGCAATACATGAAAGTCACAGATCAAGTAAACAGAGTAAGACATGTGTACACTTTAACAGTCAAATCATAACTGAGTCCAAGTCTAGCGGCCACTGACTGGCTGGCCGCTTAGGTGGCACTGCTGCTGCATGACTGGCAGACAGCGCCGCATGTAGAGGACGCGCGTAACTACGCAGCGGCACTTTGAAAGATCGGTGAGTCACAACACTTTTCCCCCCTTTGAATTTTTTGCACAGGTCTTGGTGGAGGTGGCCTGTAGATTGCTAACGTCCATAAGTGTAGTTTGACTGGCCGTAAAGACGAGGAGGAGGCTTCCCGTACGGACGGAAGTGTCCCCCATGATAACAGGTCGAGATGACAGGAGTCGTGGGGGTCGAATCTGCTGGGGTCCCGTGCACCAATCTGCCCGCTGCAGCAAGTCCGGTTGTTATAACAGGAGACATGGGCGATATGTCCATGTCTGTAGGAGAAGGAGGCGAGTAGAGTTGCTCCGACAGATGATGGTCATCTGGTTCCTACATGGGCACGTCTTCTGGTGGCGTCAGTTCTTGTGCTGGCACTGATATGATGGTGAGAGGACTGCGTTGTGAGTAATGAGAGATTCCAGTATCCCGAGTGTCAGGTAGAGCTGAAGGTGGTGTAGCGGCATCCGGAACAGGCGTTGCCAGCACACGAGGCCGCAGCTGGTCCGAATGATGCACTGCAACACCCATGTCCGTCTGGATTTCATACAGGCGTTGGCCACGGTGTCGTAAGATGCGGCCACGACTCCATTTTGGCCACCTTCCATATCCCCGTACCCATACAAGGTCATCGACGGTGAACTGGCCAAGCGAAGGCACCTGCGGCCGTGAGGTGGAAGGCCACAGAAGATGAAGTAGCGTGTGGGGCTGTCGGCCATGTAAGAGCTCAGCCGGGCTGTGGTCGCCCATGGGGGTGAAACGGTAAGAAGCCAGAAATTGGAGAAGCACATCATCAGCAGCAGAAGAAGTCAGGAGTTTCCTCATCTGAGCCTTAAATGTGCAGACCAGTCATTCAGCCTCACCGTTTGACTGTGGATGGAACGGAGGCGCCGTGACAAGCATGACACCGTGACGGGCACAAAAATCCACAAAATTGGAAGAGGCAAATTGCAGACCATTATCAGTAACAAGAGTAGAGGGAAGGCCTTCCAAAGAGAAAATGCAAGCTAGAGCATTGGTGGTTGCCGCGGTGGTAGGCGACGTGCAACGGTTAATGAAAGGAAAGTTAGAGTAGGCGTCAATAACGAGAAGCCAATAAGTACCTAAAAAAGGTCCCGCGAAGTCAGCATGAATACGCTCCCAGGGCTTCTCAGGCGAAGGCCACGGTGACAAAGATGACTTCGGGGCAGCGGCCTGTGACGCACAAGGGCCGCTGGCAGCGACCATGTGTGCGATTTCAGAGTCGATGCCGGGCCAGTACACGACAGCGTGCCAGAGATTTTGTGCAAGAGACACCCCAGTGCTCTTGGTGAAGGAGGCGCAAGTCTGATGCACACAAAGACACAGGTACCATAACACGTGGCGAAGCATTTTCGGTGGAAAGGAGGATAACATCATCCCTAGCCGTGAGGCAGTAACACAAAGCGTAGTAGTTCCGCAACGGATCAGAAGTCTTAGCGGATGGACGATCTGGCCAACCCTTCTGAATACAGCATAAAACCCGAGAGAGGGTAGGGTCAGAACCCGTAGCAGCCGCCAGCCGGTCCCCGGTGATGGGGAACCTGTCCACAACCCAGTACTCATCAACATCCAGGTGGAAACACAAAAGTTCGTCCCTATCGAATGCCAGATCAGGAACCATGGGAAGGGGAGACAGTGCATCAGCATTCGCAAGTTGAGCCGTCGGTTGGAAATGAATCTCATAATTGAAACGAGACAAGTAAAGAGCCCAACCCTGGAGGCGGTGTACAGCCTTGTCTGGAAGTGACGTTGATGGATGAAACAAGGAAACAAGTGGTTTGTGATCCATAACAAGATGAAATTTGGATCCATAGAGAAAAAACACCAAACTTATGAAGAGCATAAATAATGGCCAAAGCTTCTTTTTCAATTTGAGAATACTTTTGTTGGGCATCATTGAGTGTTTTGGAGGCATAAGCAATGGGTTGTTCAGAACTGTCAGAAAAATGGTGCGCAAGGACTGCACCGACCCCGTATTGAGAAGCGTCCGTGGCAAGAACAAGATGTTGGCCAGGTCGATAAGCAGCCAGGCACAGGGCCTGTTTCAGCATAGTCTTCAATTTCTGGAAAGCTGCATCGCATGACATGAACCAGAGAAAAGGCACGTTTTTACGCAACAGGCGATGCAATGGCTGAGCCACCGAAGCAGCAGACGATAAGAACTTGTGATAGTATGCTATTTTCCCCAAGAAGGCCTGCAGTTCCTTAACAGATGCAGGGCGAGGAAGGGCATTGATCGCAGTGACAGTTTGCTGAAGCGGACGAATACCATCCCGAGAGAGTTAAAACCCCAAGTACGTGATAGATGCCTGAAAAAATTTTGATTTCTGAAGATTATACTTAATACCGGCAGTCTGTAAGACATGAAAAAGTGTGCGGAGATTTTGAAGATGTTTGTCAGTCGTAGAGCCAGTGACAACAATGTCGTCTGTTCATATTCATCAATAAAATGTTCTATCAATTGATTGGCTGCTTTCTTCAGCAATCGTTGGTATTGATAGAGGCCGAAAGGCGTGTTAAGGACCAGAAACTGCTGGGAAGCAGCGTCGAGAGGAAGTTGATGATAAGCTTCTGACAGGTCAAGTTTAGAAAAATACTGGCCTCCAGCAAGTTTAGTGAACAATTCTTCAGGTCGAGGCATAGGGTAAGTGTCGAAAAGGCATTGAGCATTTACAGTGGCTTTGAAATCGCTACAGAGACAAATATCACCATTTGGCTAAGCAACGACAACAACAGGAGAGGACCACTCACTGGAAGCAAGACCCCTGAAGCAGTGAGACGATCCAGCTCCCGTTTGACCTGATCACGAAGGGCCACAGGAATGGGACAAGCCCGAAAAAACTTAGGCCGAGCAGTGGGTTTGAGCGTGATATGAGCTTCGAAGTCATTTGCATGGCCTAACCCAGGAGAAAAAAGGGACGAAAATGTCGCCGACAAGGAATCCAATTGAGCATACGGAATAGCATCAGAGACGATATTGACAGAGTCATCTATGGAGAACCCAAAACGCGAAAGGCATCGAAACCAAAAAGATTCTCCGCATTACTATGGTCGACCACAAATATGGGAACAGTGCGAACGACAGATTTGTAAGATACCTCAGCATCAAATTGTCCCAAGAGAGAAATCTTCTGTTTATTGTAAGTCCGTAATTGCCTAGTGACAGGTGACAGGATTGGAGAACCCAACTGAAGATACGTCTGAGAATTGATGATAGTGGCAGCAGAACCAGTATCCACCTGCATGCGAACATCTCGACCAAGTATTTGGACAGTGAGGAATAAATTCCCTGAAAGGGAAGAAGTACAATTGACAGACAACACAGAATCAGACTCAGCGTCATGTTCATGAACATCATGTATGCGGTCGGATTTGCAAACGGATGACACATGACCCTTTTTTTTCCATTTGTGACACACGGCCCAACGTTGTGGACAATCTTCTCGTGAATGTTTCATAAAACACCGCGGACACGAAGGAAGTTGCCGTGGGTTTTGCTGCAGTTTCTTAGAGGTTTGTTTATGGTTAGGCCGAGGCTGCGCTTGTGAGCGTACTGTGGCCACGTCGGCCAGCGGGGACACGCCACACGCTTCATCAACATCGCACAGAGGTTGTATTTCCCCGACATCGCCCCATGCCTCTATTTGCGCTCCAGCGGCGCGAGAAATTTCAAAAGACTGAGTGATGGATAGGACTTCATCTGGAGTCGGATTTGCAAACTGAAGGGCACGTTGCCTAACTTCTTTGTCGGGTGCCGATCAGATAATAACATCCCGTCCATGGAATCGGAGTAGGATTCTTTGTGAACTTCAGTAACAAATGACACTTTCTACTGAGGCCATCAAGTTCAGCAGCCCAAGCGCGATAGGATCAATTCGGTTGTTTTTGTTAACGATAAAAGGCTACCACATGCGTTTGCTTTTGAAAATAGATGGACAGAAGTGAGCACATTTCGGCAAAGCACAAAGATGCAGGATCTTTCAAAAGAGCCAATTGCGACAACAACCGATACATTTGAGGTGAAATCCATGAAAGGAACAGAGACTTACATGTTTGTTCGTCCGCGACATGAAATGCCAAGAAGTGCTGTCGAAGACGTTTTTCGTTATCAGACCAGTCTTCCGCCGTCTCGTCGTAAGGAGGAAAAGCAGGTAGAGACAACGACGAGAGATGCCCCGCATTTGATGCCACAATGAAATCACGAATCGCATTTGTGAGAAGCGTTTGCTGTTCTATGAGACCTTGCAATAGTTGCTCTAAAGTAGCCATGGAAACGTGGGTCAACGATGGAAAAGAAAAATCCCATCCTCGACGCCAATTGTAATAACTTCAAGTTGAACAAATATATTTCAAGGAAGACGCGATACATGAAAGTCACAGATCAAGTACACAGAGTAAGACGTGTGTACACTTTAACAGTCAAATCATAACTGAGTCCAAGTGTAGCGGTCGCTGGCTGGCTGGCCGCTTAGGCGGCGCTGCTGCTGCATGACTGGCAGACAGCGTTGCATGTAAAGGATGCGCGTAACTGAGTTGCGGCACTTTGAAAGATCGGCGAGTCACAACAGCTACGATAATGGCATACATGCCCTCCCAATAAGGTAGCTTAAAGCTATCAGACTTATTGGAGGTTAAGTTGAAAAATAGGGTTAGAGCTGGGAATAACGTGGTGTATTGGAATCCTGAGAAAAAAAATTTGCTTTCAGAAAAAAGTATGTTTGATTACTTACTGAATGCCCCTTTTATTCCATTCAAACTCAGAATGGTTTCAAGAATCCTACAGCAAATTTATGATGAGGACATTTATCTGTAGTTATTCTTTTACCTTTCTTATATGCAGGAGTCACCAGCATTTTTTTCCCCAATCACTTGGGACTTTACCCTGGGCGAGAGATTCATGATAAATGCAAGTTAACTAAGGATCCAATAATGCAGAGAACTCCCTGTAAAATCTAACTAGGATTCCATATGGATGCTACTACATTGCTAATCATCTAACTATCTCCCTAAAATTCATTAGAAAACCACAATAAAAATATTTAGTAACCTAAGAGTGATATCTTGTTACCAGTGATCTCATTACTTTGTCTCCCCCCCCCCCCTCTCCCTTGACACGAGCTAAAAGTGGTGACATAAGGTGCCCATTGCTATAAGAAAAGTAATGTAATGGCTCAAACACTGACAGCCAGGAGCACAGCCCAGCAACCAAAACAGGACTGCAATTACTGGCCAATGTGCTGCCAGCTTAGTGGCATCAACAGACACAGCTTCTGCAGCCAGTGCATTCATGTGAGGGACAACACGTGGACTTGTGTCTCACGACTGACCGTCCTTCCGATTACGCCACACCAGGCCATCGAACCTGCTCCAGATGGTTTACATGGCCTCAATACAGGGGACCTTCCGCAGTTGTCAGCACGTGTAAATGGGATTTAAACCACTAGGACCAGCCAATCAGGAGGTGGTCACAGCTGGGCTCTCTCTGATGATACATGATGTGTGTTGGTCATTCTGCATCTATGACACTTCCTATGCTGGGCCGTCAAACAAAGACTGCTGCCTAGGTGACCAACTTGGGCACAGGGATGTCACCTCAGCACCATGCCACTACCCCACAGTGGTCTGCTGCCATCCGCCAACATGCTGTTGTAGCCATGCTGCTGCTACTGTCTGTGGGAAATGTCTGCATTGGCACACCTGTACCAGTGTGCAGAGGTGCGAGGATCACCTCCTGTCATCTGTGGTCTGTCTGTTTTAGATGTGCTGAACCATGTCTGTTTGTATTCATCAATAAAATGTTCTATCAATTGATTGGCTGCTTCCTTCAGCTGCTTCATCGCCAACCTCCAGTGGGAAACCACTCACCCAGTCCTACCCTGCAGTAAACTGCTATAATATTGGTGTCAGTATACTTTCTGTAGCTGGAAATGGTCACACAACACAGCACTGAAGGGAAGGAAGTGCAACTGCAGTGGTACTCAGCTCAAGTTTTTTGCCGGCAAGTGGTGTTTTATTTTGGGCCTATCTCATTGTGATTGTCCTTTCCTTTGTATTTTGCATATACTATACATAGTGGTGGTAGTCCTGAACAAAATGGCTGTCCCTGAGAAAGCAACAACCCAGAAGACAATTCAGCATATATTAAATGAAGTAATTTAGGTTAGAGCTGACAATGAAGTTGTGTGTAGAAAAGTGAATCATTTGAAGGATGAAAGATGGGAAGGGTTATATTCAGGCATGTTTTCACTTGTCCTTGATGCTAGTATGGTTGCATTGGTGGCTGGTCCCTTTTGGACACTTCCATATCATCAGATGCCTTTCGGTCTGAAAAACGCACCAGCGACTTTAAAATGCTTATGAGACAGAGTTCTGCAAGGCCTGACACCAAAACAATGCCTAGTATATCCAGATGACATAATAGTTACTCCAAGGACATCTGGGAGCACATGGTGCATCTGCAGGAAGTATTTGAATGGCTGCGTGTAACTTCATATTGCAGGAAAACTACTATTTAGGTCACATTATTGGCAGGACAGGGTATGTTCCAACCCACAGCTTGTGTGAGCAGAAAAAGATTTTCCAATGCCCAGCACAGTAAAAGAAGTACATGGGTCTGCAAATTTCTATAGAAAATACATTCCAAACTTTGGAGAGGTAAGCAAGATCCCTTAGGCATTTGTTTAAAAGAAAAAGAGTGTAAAATTTAGCTGGATTCAGAGCTGTCAAGAAGCATTTGACTGGTTAAATGGATTACCAGCCATGATTCCTGTTCTGATATTTCCAGACTATCATCAACAGTTCATCTTGTCCTGTGACTCTAGCAAACATGCCTTTGGTTCTAGCCTGAACCAAGTGGTGCATGGGAAGGAACACCTCATAGCCAATGCTTCCAGGTAACTGAATTAAACAGGAAAAAAAGCTGTTCAATTTCAGAAAAGGGAAATGCTGGCATTAATTTTTGGTATCACATATTTTCTAGGCTATCTTTATGGGAGAAATTTTAATGTCATAACAGATCACACTACACTGAAATGGCTTCTAAAATTGCAGGATCCAACCAGTAGGGTAACCTGCTGGACCTTAAGGCTTAGCGAATTTGATTTTGAGATAATGTATCATTCAGGAAAGTCTCATGGTAACGCTAACGGAATAAGCTGCAAAGTACACACCATAGAATGCCCCCAGAATAAGCACAGAAGAGTAGCACAGAACTCAGAATGCAAACACCAATTGTCAACAATACAAAAAACATGCAAATTTCAGCTCTGATGATGACTGAGTGCTTTACAAGCAAACACAATTTGGCTGCCGTATTGTTGTGCGTCTGTTAAGGGGACAAAGCATTGAAAGAAGTCCTCGATTCCATCTTAGCTGGGCACATCAGATGATGAGCCATGGACTGCAGCATTGTAGAAAATTACTGGTAGCCACGGGAAAACAATATGTCATGTGCTACGTAAAGAACTGCATCCCTTATGCTCAAAGAGCTGATCTGAGTCCTCAGCAAATACTCCTGTAAAGACTGTGTGAGGCATAGAAACCTTTTCAATTAATCAGCCTCACACTACTTGGCCCTTTTGTACAAACACCAGTGGCAAATCAATATGAACTAACCCTAACTGATCACATTTCACATTACTTGGCCATGATCACCATACCAAACCAACAAGTACACATAGTGGCTCACGTTTTCATTAACTGTTGGCTACTGAAATCCAGCACGCCAAAAACAATGATAACTGACCAAGGCACGAACTTTAAGTCTGAATTGTTTAAGCCGCTATGTTGATATTGCACATTAAGAAGTTGTAACTAGCGCCCTTCACCCACAAGCGAACAGAGGAACAAAGAGAATGCATAGGACTTTGAGCAGAATGCTAAGTTATTTTGTGAACAGTTGCCACAATATTTGGGACACCCTTTTACAATATGTTTTGAGTGTGTACAATTCAAAAATCCATGTCAGCATTAGTTTAAGCCGCTATGTTGATATTGCACATTAAGAAGTTGTAACTAGCACCCTTCACCCACAAGCGAACAGAGGAACAAAGAGAATGCATAGGACTTTGAGCAGAATGCTAAGTTATTTTGTGAACAGTTGCCACAATATTTGGGACACCCTTTTACAATATGTTTTGAGTGTGTACAATTCAAAAATCCATGTCAGCATTAGTCTTCCACCCAACAAGGCTGTTTTTAATATAAAAATTCCCTCAGCTTTTTAATTATGTCAACCTACTCCAGGAGTGGATGTATCCTCTGTTCGAGACTTTCCCAAAAGCCTAAAAGTGATGTGGCATCAGGTGAAAGAAATGAACACAAAGGCTCTAGAAAGATGGGAAAATACACAATAAAAAAAGTGAAATTATCACTCCGGGCAGTGGGTTATGTTAGCAACCCCTGTTCTGAAGAGGAAAATGAAGTTCATTCTGCAATACCAGGAATCCTATCAAGTATTCAAAACAACACCCTCAGTTAATGTTAAAATACAACTCCCAACCTGAACTGTGTTAGTCCAAATGAGTAGAATCCACCCATTTCAAGAAGAATCGGAAGCACTGCCTGAATTGATGGTAGCTCCTTCCAAATGGGGAAGGGAATGCAGCCCTCCCCCCCCCCCCCCCCCCAAAAAAAAAGAAGAAGAAGAATAAGAAGAAAAGACATAAGTAAGCCAGTGATGGAGAGTATACCTGAGATTGTTCCAACACAATCCATAAATCTTAAAACAATGTAGTGGTGTCACAAGTTGACTGTTTGTAATTTCTTATCAGTTATGTATTATGGTTACGTTTATGTGATGTTATCTCTATGAAAAATGTTCATGAGGAACACTTGCATATAGTTAATAGGATAGAGAACTGTTAATAGAGCACTGGTGTATCTAATTCAATTTGATTGTTTTGTTTTGTATGCAGTTCACATGGAAGGTAGATATGCAGGCAGAATGTGAGTTGGTAGTGAGTGAGTATATATGTGACATACACTGGCTTGTAACTTGTTGAATATCCTTTATAAAGGATGTTCCCTAGATCAATTCAGTTATTTTGCGTGATGAGGTATTTAAGGAAATACTACTCTCCTCCTTGGTGTCACTGCGGTGCTAAGACATGCAAGTCACTGTTTGCCCAACAAAGTGAACAAATACGGCACCTGAGTCATGCGAATATACTCTGTCTTGCTCTGAGAAGCCTGCAACTAATTTCCCTACAAGTGAAACTGAATTTTTCCAGAAGATTGTGTCACACTGACTGTACTCATTACCAAAACCAGCAGTAGCCATTTCCACCTGCCACGACCAAGAACATTTCGGCAGCACCCAGCACATAAAACTACAAAGTCAGGGATTGCAAATGAATGGTATGCAATGTGATATTTGAGGTCCCACTTTCTGGTTATCTGCCACCATTACCAGAACCACAAGTCTAAACACCAGCTAATTGTTGATTTACCAACTGACCTACCTATTGAAATCCTGCCCAAGGAAAACCAGACTTTCCTGAATGCCATGCTAGATCCAACTCTTCTGACTACCCTGGACCAAATGGCAGCAGGACAAAATGGACATGTGATGATGGAACATCTACTTGATAATGTAAGAAAACAATGTAACAAACAACAAAAGCAACTCATAACCATAGGGACAAGCACATCAGATATTTGTGTAATTTTCAGCATGATAAGTATCGTGTACTGCCATCTCAGATGTAAAGCTGCTCAATATTTACCCCTTACCTCCCTTCAGCCTGCGGGTCCACAACAGTCACTGGCGAAAATGTGACTCAACCACAGAGAACAACAATAAATTGTGGAGAAAAAACCAAAGTGAGGCGCATACACTCAGAGCCGAAGGACGGTAGAAGTGAGATACTATATTTAGTGTAAAATAAAACAAAAAGGAGACATGCCAAAGTCTTATTCAAGCGATGAAGAAACAATGATAGATAAGGAAGTGTCTCTTTTACAGTCAGACCAATAAACCAGGAATACAGAGAACTGGATTAATCTAAGAAGGGAGGAAATGTAACAGATCAAACATAGACAGCAAGGACTGCAGCCCAGCAACCAAAAACCAGGCCACAGTTACTGACCAATGCTCTGCCAGCTCAGCAGCATCAGCAGACACAGCTTCTACAGCCGGTGCTTCCACAAGGTGGATGTCACATAGACTCCTGTCACACGGTTAACCAACCTACTGATTACGCCACACCAGGCCATCGACCCTGCTCTAAATGTTTCGACATGGCCTTGATACAAGGAGGCTTCCCCACCTGTCAGTATGTGAAAACAGAATACAAACCACCATGATCAACCCATCAGAAAATTGTCCCAGCTGGGCTGTTTGAGGATGCACAGCCTGTGATGGTCACAGCTGCATCAATAACACTGCCACTGCCAGGCCGTGAACCAACGACTACTGCCTTAGTGTCCAATATGAACATAGTGACATCACATCATTGCCAAAATGCTACCCTGCAGTCATTAGCTGGCATCAGCACGCTATGGTAGCTGGGCTGCACGCTACGATCCATGGGAAATGCCTGCATCGGCACACCCATACCAGTGTGCAGGGGTTCAAATATCACCTCCCATCACCTGCAATCTATCTGTTTCAGAAGTCTGTTCATGTTCATCAATAATGTTCTATCAACTTATTGGTTGCCTCCTTTGCCCGCTCCACCACCAACCTCCAGCAGAAAACCAATTGCCCACTTCTATCTTGCAGTAAATGCTGCTACAGTATATTAGTACAAAAATAATGTTGTCCTTCAGTTTTTGTCCAGAATGAAGAACAGAAATTCTAATGTTAATGCTTCTCCGGTATGTCAGGGTTGTATCCATAAACTATACTTTGGTTACCAATGACACTCTTCAAAAGACAGAGTAAAAGCTGCTCTTAAAACAGTTCCATAACATCCACACTTATAAGCAAGCCAGCATGGAGCAAGTAAGCATGAACTTTGCCACAATCCTCTCTGTTTCATTTTTTTATCATCAAAATTTGTTAACTTCAGATTTTACAGGACTTATAAGATGATAATCATCTTTCATTAGTGTTTTGTCATTTTACACACTTACACCAGTCATAATTTCAAACTTAGCTTTGGTAAGCACAAGTTTTAAAATTTCATACACTTCCTTAACTAACTTTATGTATCTTGTAGGAAAGAAGAAAAGAGGGAGGTAATAGAAATGATAGAGAATAAGTAGAATCAATTACATTTTAAATGCAAGTTCACATTATACAAAAATAATTTACATGTAACATTTAATGAATGAGGAGCTCGCTGCTTACTGTGTTCAAAAATGAATAAAGAAATGTATATTACTGGCTACTCCCTCCATGAGCTGTCTAAGGATACTGAACATAAAATTGAGTGTTCTCTTAACGCAAGAACTGAGACTTAATGTTATAACATTAATCCTGTGAATGGTGTTTCGCAAAAACATTAGCCTCTTTTAAAAGTAATTTTTTAATGTGTATCAAACAATGGAAAATCCAGGATGGAATGTAACAATACCAGAGAAGGAAAGTTGCTACTCACCATATAGCGGAGATGCTGAGTCATGGTAGGCAAAATAAAAAGATTCACACAATTAAAGCTTTTGGCCATTAAGGCCTTTGTCAGCAGTAGACACACACACACAAACGCAACTTGCACAAACATCAGCAGTCTCAGAGAGCTGAGACCACACTGAACAGCAGCACCAGTGCATGATGGGAGTGGCGACTGGGTGGGGGTAAGGAGAAGGCTGGGGTGGGGAGGGGGAGGGATAGTAGGGTGGGAGTGGCGGACAGTCAAGTGTTGCAGTTTAGACGGAGAGTAGGAGAGAAGGTGCGGAGGGAGGAGGGGGTAAGTACTGGAAAGGAGAGAAATAAAAGAAATTAAAAGACTGGGTGGGGCAATGAAATGACAGCTGTGTAGTTCTGGAATGGGAACAGAGAAGGGCTGGATGGGTGAGGACAGTGACTAACGAAGGTTGAGGCCAGGAGGGTTACGGGAATGTAGGACGTATTGCAGGGAAAGTTCCCAACTGCGCAATTCAGAAAAGCTGGGATGTGTATGATGCTTTGATATGGAAGAGCAGTTTCACATGGTATTTGTTTGAATTTTGTTTAATATTTGCCTGCATAGTTGAGACAATATGAGGAAACATTTTCCATAGCTTGTGTATTTAGTAAAGAGAATTATCTAACTAATATTGCCACAGCCAGTATCACCTGATTTACGAGGAACATCATAATACTTACTTGTTCAAGAAATCTACAAACGTTTCAGCAGCTTTCTTGACAGTCTTGTCTTCTAGACTAACCTCTTGCCAGTCAAGACATGCACACCAATGAGCCTCTACATAGGCATCAGAACATGTCCGTTCCAAGGGAATCTTTAAACATGAAACAATTAATTAATTTCAAGTATAATGATATACTACAAAATACAGGCACTTGTTTAAAATTATTAGACCAGAATTCAAGTCAAAACAGATCTACCGAGTTTTAACAAACACCTTTTGTTAACAACTTTCTAAATTTGCAGTCAGAAATTTGTTCCACAAAAACTACACAGAGGAATGCAGCAAAACCTTATGCGAATGGCAAATGCTGCAGAAGAGAAGATTTTTCTCAAAAAACTCATGTCATGCATTGAATGTGGACAATGAGCTACAGTCTGAAAGGTTGAAAGGAAATGATAAGGTATGTAATAGAGCACAATGATAAACGGTGGTTTAGCCATCATAGAGTACAAATGAGGAACACATACAAAAATACAACAGTAGAAGATGTTAATGAAGTAGAGTCTTCCATAGTGATAAAACAATGAGCATGATCATACAGATTCATATGATATTTGCATGGTAGGAGCAGAAGGCTCATTACCAGGTGCAGCAGACAAAACTTGATAGTAAAGATGATTTATTTTAACTGACATAGGAGACAAAATTGCTTACATTTCCACTGACAGTTTTTGGGGGTTCTGCAATCTTACTATTTATTCTTTTCCTCCTTTTGTGTTGTAGTTCTAGTTCTAATATGCAAATCATGAGTCTCAAATTCTGATATGTCTGCATTTCTATGTTGTTATCAGTTATATTATAAACTTTAAAACAGTATCCAAAATAAAAAGCGTAACACTTGCATTTAATAAGTTTAGGAAACCACAAGAAACCTAAATGGAGAAGGCCCAAATCGAAGTCCACTGCTTTTTTTTCCCTCTTTTTTCTCACTCTCGAACAGTGAGGAATAAATAACATGTTGTGTAACAAATTTTTTATGGTAACTACACTGAGGTGACAAAAATCATGGGATAGCGTTACGCACGTATGAAGATTACGGCAGTATCATGTACACAAGGTATAAAAGGGCAGTGCACTGGCAGAGCTGTTGTTTGTAATTAGATGATTCATTTGAAAAGGTTTCTGACATGATTGTGGCCACACCATGGGAATGAACAGACTTCAAATGTGGAATGGTAGTTGGAATGTACCAATATCCCCGTCCTAGCCTCCTCCTTACCCCCACCCAGTTGCCACTCCCTTCATGCATTTGTGCTGCTGCTCTCAGTGCGGTTTCAGTTGCCTGAGACTGCACTAGCATGTGTGAGTTGTGTTTGTGTGTGTGTGTGTGTGTGTGTGTGTGTGTAATCTTTTTTTGATGGAGGCCTTACTGGCTGAAAGCTTTAGTTGTGACAGTCTTTTTGTTGTGCCTATCTGCGTCTCAGCATCTCCACTATTAGCGAGTAGCAACTTTCCTTTTCATAATATTGTTACATTCCAGCCTGGATTTTCCATTGTTTGAATGGTAGTTGGAGTTAGACCTATGGCACATTCAATTTCAGAAACTGTTAGGGAATTCAATATTCTGACATCCACAGTGTCAAGAGTGTGCTGACAATACCAAATTTCAGGCACTACCTCTCACTACAGACAATGCAATGGTCAACAGCCTTCACTTAATGACCAAGAGTAGTGTAGTTGGCATAGAGTTGTCAGTGCTAACACAGAAGCAACACTGTGTGAAATAACCACTGAAATCAACGTGGGATGTGCAACAAATGTATGTGTTAGGACAGTGCAGCAAAATTTGGCATTAATGGGCCATGGCAGCAGATGACAAACATGACTGCCTTTGCTAACAGCGTGATATTGCCTGCAGTGCTTCTCGTTGGCTCTTAACCATATCCGTTGGACCCTTTATTAGTGGAAAACTGTGGCCTGGTCAGATGAAACCCAATTTCAGCTCATTAGAGCTTATGGTAGGCTTTGAGCCATCCACCCAAGTTGTCAAAAATGCACTAGTCGAACTGTGGGCTATGTTTACATGGAATGGACTAGCTTCTCCAGTCCAACTGAACTGATCATTGACTGGAAATGATTATATTCAACTACTTGGAGACCATTTGCAGCCATTCATGAACCTCATGTTACCAAACACTGCTGGAATTTTTATGGAGGACAACGCACCATGTCACTGGGCCACAATTGTTTGAGATTAGTTTGAAGAACGTTCTGACGATTCAAGCAAATGATTTGGCCACCCAGATCACCCACTATGAATCTCGTCAAACATTTGTGGAACATAACTGAAATGTCAGTTTGTGCACAAAATCCTACACTGGCACCATTTTCACAATTATGGGCAGCTACAGAGGCAGCATGACCCAGTATTTATGCAGAGGACTTCCAATGATTTATTGAGTCCACACTGCACTACATAGGGCAAAAGGAGGTCCGATTCAATATTAGGAGGTATCCCATGACTTTTGTCATGTCAGTGCATTTTGAAATGGTTGTACAACACTGTAGTTAATATCACTGTAAAATTCCAGAAATACTTCATGATGCTGTTAATTTGTTTTCTGACAAATAAAAAGAGTCACAGCTGGTGCACGTAGTTACAAGCATCTCCTAAAATAGGAACTGTCCTATCCTAGAGAGATGCAGAGCCCAGTACCTGAGTGGTGAGACTGCAAGCACAGCATGCTTTCGCCATGACTCCTCTTATACTCACGTCAGTTTCACATACTGGTGATTCCTTCACTCACCTAAATGAGTGAGCACTCAATTTGTGTGAAGCAACAAGCACTGCCATTTGGCTGAAGAAACATGGCGATTAGTTTAATCACAATATAGCAACTCTAATGAGTCTGGATGGCTTGGAATGCTTTTCAATTAGAGATTCCCTGTGTTTCCATGGTCTATAAAGAATGTATGTGATGATTCATCAAGTATTTCCAAGGTGATTGGACATGATTATGTGCAGCCAATATTAAAATGACTATGAATGCAGAATGTTATTGATTTTGCTGTCCCACTGTACAAATTGTATAAATGAATAGATGCAGCAATCTGTGGCAGGTGGTGGGCATAAGGAGAAGGCACGGGGTTGGGAGCAGGAGATGTAGCAGGGTTGTGTTGGGGGAAGCTGTGGGAGCCAGCAGGGGTATGGTGGGGACAGGATAGGTCTGCTAAGTGCAGCCAAACTGACAACTACCCTCACATTAGTATATAAGACACACATGGCAAAAATAAGCTGAACTGGAAGTGACACACCACAAACTTCACAGAGTAGTGGATCCTCCTGCCACAGGAGCAAATTGTGTATGTTAAAAGGCTATTTCCTACACGAAGTTCATCAAGCCTGTGTGATCAATTTGAGTGACCACAGTTTGTTTTCCGCCACCTCTACCTACTCAGTTTCCCACTGTCCTACAATTCATCTGTCAGTCAATGAAATGACAGTGTGCATGAACATACAACACCATCCCGACATGCCTCTTTGCCTGTTTTGCCAGCTCTGTCTTTTCTCTGTATCCTGAGTATGTCCATGTACCCAGCAGAAGACCACCTCCTTGCCACGGTGTAGGTGCTGCTGTATGGAGTCATGGATGAGCTGAACAAACTGGTCTACCAGATACATTTGGGGGACCTCTTGTAGCGCACTGACTGAGTCAGAACAGATGAGAAACTTCATACAACGATGCCTGTGAATCCACTCCAGTGCCATCATAATGCCATATAACTCCACATCCTAATTTGTAAACTGTTCCAGAAAACCCTTTGAAAACTCTAGCAGGGAAAACAGGTGAACAACTGAGCATTCTCTTGCTGGGACCCATCTGTATGAACAAGAAAGTAGTCTAGGTTTCCTTGTACTGTGTCAAGCTTAATATCATTTTATGCTTCTGAAGATGCCAAGGTGGCAATTTGTTCCATTTCCAGCTGATATTTAAAGGTCTGGTCCTTGAGAAGGTCAGTAGAATGTATCCCGAATGGTTTGGTCGCATGGGACCGATTCCTGAACAGCCACTCAAAGTGGGGGTGGACTGCAACACAAAATGCCTATGACTGAGGCAATGCCAAGACTTTCAGGGTCTATCAAGCCAGAAGAAGGCACTGCCAAATCCAGGGTGATGATTCACTAGCCACAGCACACAGACTCTGAACTAGGCTGATCTTAAAGGCTCCAGTCAATATCTGAATGCCCCAATGGTGGATAGCATCTAACATCTTGAGGTAAAAAATATGGGCTGATCAATAAATGATGCTACCATGATCTAACTGTGATCTGACAAATGAACTATAAAACTGCAGGAGGTGGAACCTGTCAGCTCCCATGCCTTTCCACTGAGGCATTTCAATAAATTCAACATTTGAAACCCTTTGTTCGCAAGTCTTTGAGGTGCAGGAACAACGTTAATTTTGAATCAAATAGTAGGCCCAAAAAGTGCGCAGCAATCTTAAAATGTAAAATGTGGCCCCCTATTGTGAGTTCTGCTAGATTAAAAGTTTGACAAGCATGGTTAAATTTGATATATGTAGTCTTCTCTGGTCAGAAACTAAAACCAGTTTTACTGTCTCACACTTCCAGCATACTAATGGTCAGCTGTAGCTGTCTTGTTGTTGTTGTTGTAAGATAGGAGGAAAAGTAGAAGATTGTGAAGATGTACACAAACAAAGAGCATTTAACAGGGCTCCTGACTGCTGAGGAGTTGCCACAGACAGTGACTGCAAACAATGTGACACTGAATACACCACACTTGGGAAACCTATTCTCCTACACATTGCAGTCTGACAAGGCATCACCAGTGCCGTACCAAAAGCACTGTTCCTTGAGGAAGGGTTGGATAAGAAGCAACAGACATCGACATAGTCCCCATTCACAAAGTTGGTGAAGAATGTTCTACCTTCAAGTAATGTTGTACCCTTTGTCAAGACAGACAACAACAATGAGGCAACTACAGCCGACCATCAGGATTCTGGAAGCTTGGAAGAATAAACAAAATAGTTTTGGCATACGAAGGAATTCTATATCACAATCTCCAGTAGAATTAAGTCGTCAAAGGCAGGATGTGGTAGCACCTGAAATTGTGTTCAGAGCGGCACAGGTGACCTCAGAATCTGAGAAGCCAGATGAGGCAGCAGTTGACAATGACCTTAGGAATCTTACCCATACATCTGGTAAGGGTACACTCCTGTAACAGTTAGGGTTCATACAATCCTTGGCTGGTTTCCACAATGGAATTAATATTGCCTCCTCCTGGGTTGTGGGGTACTCTTGATCAAACCAGATCTGACTGAAATAAGATGGGAGTTTGCCTTTGGTTTCGGGTCACAGATGATGGAGCATGGCATAATGAATCTGATCTGGTCCTGGAGCAGAGTCACTAGCCACTGATATAGCTTGTTCCAACTACCAGATGAAGGATGGTAGACCTCCTCATCCCACAGGAAAAAGCAGAGCAGCCACTTTTCCACAGTCCTACAAAACAAGTGGAATACAGAAGTCTGGATGATGCTGAGATGATAAAAAAGGTGTTCAGCTAAAACCTGAGCTAGATCTTTAGGCACGTCTGTCTACCAACACCCCATTTGTCAACAAGGCCGTAAGAGGAGGTGTACTGCCCTTGCCTGAAATCTGCCTTATTGATTCCCAAACTTGCACAGTGGAAGTGGACCAATTAATGGAAGTCATGAATTCCTTCCAGGAGTCCTCTTCCATTCTTTTATCCACTTGCCTCACATGTGCTCCCACTGATCTGAAGGCACGAAGGTTTCCTATCATTGGACAGTGTCTGAATTTCCGCAAAGCTGGCTCCTACTGCCAAGTGACATTTGTCATACCATCAAGGGACATGACATCATCTGCCGGCCGCGGTGGTCTAGCGGTTCTAGGCGCTCAGTCCGGAACCGCATGACTGCTACGGTGGCAGGTTCAAATCCTGCCTCAGGCATGGATGTGTGTGATGTCCTTAGGTTAGTTAGGTTTAACTAGTTCTAAGTTCTAGGGGGCTGATGACCACAGATGTTAAGTCCCATAGTGCTCAGAGCCATTTGAAGCATTTTTGAACCATGACATCATCTGAGGTGGTTGCTAGACTGGGGAATGGAATCTGTGGCAGCTCATTGAATCTCACAGGTGACATATGGCCCACCATCTCCTGGTACAATCCTGTTGTTCAAAGATGGTATGCTGACTATATTGCAACCAATTTCCCCTTTAAACCATCCATATTTGCAATCTTCTGTCAACCACCACCAGAGTCAGCAGACAAATACACACCAGAAAGTGGCCACTGGAAAGGAAATCTGTGGTCAGTTCCCCCTGAATTATGTCTACAGTAGCTGGGGAAGAAAAACAAAGGTCAATGGCTGAAGATAATCCTGCAGCAGTAGAAAAGTGTGTCATCTGACCAGCGTTCAAAAGGCAAGACATTCTCTCAATGGATGAAGTGCTCAGTAATTCGACCCCCGGAACAAAAATGGTAGGTGAGCCCCAAAGCACATTGTGTGCATTGTAATCCCCCATGAGGAGGAACACAAGGGGAACAGTGAGAGTTCTGTCACTGAATCTTTTTGTGAAATCTTGTGGGACTTAACTGCTAAGGTCATATTTAACCTAAATTATCCTAAGGACAAACACACACACACACACACACACACACACACACACACACACACACACCCATGTCTGAGGGAGGACTCAAACCTCTGCCAGGACCAGCCGCACAGTCCATGACAACTGTGATTTTAACTGGTTTGATAACTTCCACTGCAATTGCTTTTATGACCATGGTAAGAGGAACAGGAGAGGAATTGCATCTGTCATCAATGAAAACAGCAACACTACCCTTATCCCTATCTCCAGTAACACTGTCCTTCCTGTAGGAGCAGCAGTCCATTAATGCTTGTGTGTTGGCAACTTTAAAATGAGCTTCTTGTAAGCAGGTGCAGAACAGTTTCTACTTGGTCAGGAGCTGTAATTCTTTAAACTGTAATGAGTGTCAGTTTAAGTTCCACTGCGACAGAGTAGTCCCTGTGGGAGTCATTCATTAGTGATGGTTGTCCTTGTACTTCTTCCTTATTGGTGGTGATTACCTGAGATGTCAGGAGGAACATTAGACTGTGTCAGATTCTGCCTTTCCTCCAGGAGCATATCAACATTCTCAACAGTAAATTCACCACTGGACAGGGAGAGTGCCCGTCTACACAAAGGTTTAGCTGCCACTTTCTTCAATTTTGAACAGCTTTTTATGTTGCTTATTCCTTATTTGTGGCAGGAGTTGCTTGCATTGGTAGAAAGGACAGCTTAATGGGATTTCCGATGGTGTGCAATGGTAGGGGGCTCAAGTTTTAAGTCCACTGTTAACAGCTTCTGAATGATTTTGGGTTCAAAAGTAGCTTTTCCCCCCCTCACATACACAAGTGTACTTAAATCTGTTTTCTGGGTTTGTGTGGAGGCATCAAACTTGGTAACTGACTTCTTAAGGGCTGATGTAAAAGAAGTAGCAAATACCTGAGGTTGCATAGTTATTTTAGCTTCACCATAGGGCATGTGTCCCCTAATTTTCAACTCCTGAACTTTCCTTTCCTCATTATAAACCCCACACTTTCTGCTTCATACTGCATGATCCCTGGATCAGTTTATACATTTTAGTGGAAGTGTACAAGAATCATCTGATTCGAGGGCTGAGCCTACACAATTGCCACACACAGCCCTCCAGTTACATGCCACAGTGGTATGACTGAATCCTGACATTTGAAGCATCGCACTGGTTTGGGCACTAATGGTCAAACCTTAAAGACAGGTATAGCCTGCAAGAATATGTTTACGTAATTCTGGAGTGTTAAATGCTATAATAAATGTTGCAGTTTTTTCCAATGTGCCAATTACTCTTATATAGTTCTGCACTTGTGTGACACCCTTATTTTTCTATTCTTCACGTAATTCCTCAGGGTCTAACTCCATTATATCAGACAGGTAACCATGCCTTTACCAAAGTTAAGGGCCTTATGCAACTCAGCCAAAACAGGGTAATCATCAAAGGTCTTGCATCCCAGAAGCTTCGATAGTTAGTTTTATCTGGCAGTTTCAATTAGAAGTGTTCCGTTACGAAGTCATTTAATACTTTTTAAGGACCCAGCAATACCCTCCAATGCCATGCAAATATAGAACGGGAATACCTCCTCAAAGATTCCCTCTGCTCTCTTCATTACACCGAAAGTGTTATGGCAGACTACTGCTCTGTTACTATAACTCTGCAAGTTCTTCTTGGACAGACTGACCAACTAAACTCTCTTTGTTGAGAGGGTGAAGGTGCTACCTGATGATACACCCATCCTGTCAGTGGTAGATGTGGATTGAGGTCACTCCATAGGGACCCCATCAGCCACTAACGAAACAAATGTTGATCCAAACAGAGCCCTGCATACCTGAGAAGGCCTTATACAATGGTGGGGCAGCAGATGTCCCAGAGAGAATGTTTTATTTCACCATTCTTTCACCTCATCTGTCTCTTGGCCACAGTTTGGCAGTGGCCATTAATGCAGAGACAGCTTATTAGTTGTCATACCCATGGAGAAAGCAGCACAGTGCGCTGCAGATTTGTTTCTAAATCATGTGACCGCTTTCACAGGTAGCCCTGCCTTTGTTGGGACAGGAAATACCTGTGATTGGATTGGATTATGTGGTAATGGGAGGATGTATGGGATAGGTATTGCATGTAGGTCTATTGCAGGGTTATGAGCCATGAAGCAAGGGGCTGTGAACAAGTGCGGAGTTGGGATTCACAAGGACATTACACAGGTTTAGTGGGCAGTCCCCATCTTGGGAAACCTGGGGTCACCAACCTCATAGCAAGCTAAGAAAACCACAGAAGTAGTAGTAGTAGTAGTAGAGAGGTTTTTGGGTGCACAACAGCAGGGTTAAGGAAACCACAGCCCTCCCTTCCCTATGTTATGGACATACCTCATCAGACCCCTCCGCTGAGGTCTGTCCGGCTTGGGCAACCCTGTCAGTAGCTATACTACTGCCAGCATAGTCCTCAGCATTACTGAGGAATGCAAACCATCCCACCTGGCACTTAAGGTACCTACGATAAAGTGGTGTCCCGCAGGAAGAAGCAGTCATTGAAGTGAGCACATTGTGTTGGGCAGAACATTCAGCAACTGGCTGGTCCATCTGTCTCTTGGCCACAGTTTGGCAGTGGCCATTAATGCAGAGACAGCTTATTAGTTGTCATACCCATGGAGAAAGCAGCACAGTGCGCTGCAGATTTGTTTCTAAATCATGTGACCGCTTTCACAGGTAGCCCTGCCTTTGTTGGGACAGGAAATACCTGTGATTGGATTGGATTATGTGGTAATGGGAGGATGTATGGGATAGGTATTGCATGTAGGTCTATTGCAGGGTTATGAGCCATGAAGCAAGGGGCTGTGAACAAGTGCGGAGTTGGGATTCACAAGGACATTACACAGGTTTAGTGGGCAGTGGAATACCATTGTGGGAAGGGTGGGGAGGAAAGTGCATAGGGTATTCCCCATTTCAGGACATGACAAAAGGCAGTTGAGACCTAGATGGAGAATGTCATTCAGCTGCTTCAGTATTTGGTTGTACTGAGTCTCAAAAAGAGTGCTCCTTTAAGGCCAGACAGTGGGCATGTGGGAGGTGGTAGGTGATCTTGGAGATAAAGCATGGGAGATCTGTTTCTGGGTATGGTTAGGATGGTAATTTCAGCCTGTGAAGGCCTCAGTGAAAACTTTGGCATATTTGAAGAGGGGACTGCTGGTCACTACAAATGCAATGACCATGGGTGGCTGGACTATATGGAGAGGACTTCTTGGCATTGGATGAGTGGCAGCTGTCGAAGTGGAGATATTGTTGTTGGCTGCTAGGTTTGATGTGGATGGAGGTACTGATGTAGCCATCCTTTAAGTGCAGGTCCACAGCAAGGAAAGTGGTTTGCTGGACTGAAGAGGACCAGGTGAAGTGAATGGGGGAGAATGTTTGGAGGTTCCAGAGGAATGTGGATATGGCGTCCTCACACTCAGTCCAGATCGTGAAGATGTCGTCACTGAATCTGAACCAGGTGAAGGGTTTGAGATTCTGGATAGATGGGAAGGATTCCTCTAGATTGCCAATGTATAGGTTAGCGCAGGATGGTGAAATGTAGGTGCCCATTTCTGTACAATTTGCTTGAAGGTGATCCGTTCAAAGGAGAAGTAATTGAGAGTGAGTATATAGTTGGTCATGGTGACCAGGAAGGAGGTTGTAGGTTTGGAGTCACTCGGGGACTGAGAAAGTTGACGTTCAAAAGTGGCAAGGGCATGAGCATAGGGGATGTTAATGTAGAGGCAGGTAGCATCGAAAATTATGAGCAGGGTACCTGATGGAAAATAAACAGAAACAGTGCACAGTTGGTGGAAGAAATGATGATGTATTTTATACGGAAGGGTAGGTTACAGTTAATAGGCTGAAAGTGTTGGTCCATGACACACAGTAACTGGCCACATTGGGGCTTCCTGGGTGGTTGGGTTTAAAGTATTTAGGACCCATGTGGAAGGCAGGTGTGTGAGGAATGGTGTGGATGAGGAGAGAAATTGACTCAGGTGAGAGGTCGTGGGATGGACCTAATGATTTGAGGAGGCACTGGAGATCCTACTGGATTTCAGGAATGGGGTCACTGTGGTAGGGTTTGTAGATGGATGTGTTTGACACCTGGCAGAGGTTACAAGATAAGGATAAGGTTTTGGCTGGTGGAGTGTGGTTCACTCTGTGGATGTAAGGTTGGTTTTCACGTTGAGGGACTTGAAAAATGATGGTGAGGCGAAGCCTGAGGTTAGAAACTTCTGGAAAATTGACAAGGGGTGATTTGGAAGCAGTGGGAATGAATCACCATTGGATGGAGGAGTGAACCAGGTCAGACAGGGTTCAATATTGGTTTTGGATTGAGTCTGATTGTTAGGGCTGGTGGCAAAAAAGTGTTTCCATTGTAGGGATCTGGAGAAAAGAGAAAAATTCCAGGATGACTAGGACAGGTTCATGACAATGCTTCATATTTGCTTAGGTTCTATATTCTGTATGGTATTGGGAGGGAGTTTCTGAGGATGTGGTAAATGTAGCAGGTCTGTGAGAGAGGGTTTGTCAGCTATGAGGAGATGTGGATTTCATTCACCAAAATCAACATTTTTTGAAAGTCTGCAACTATGTCACTATTCATTTAAATAATAAAAAAGTGAACAACTTACACTTTTTAATGCATAACAGGACAAGGTTCAGGAATTTCTCTCTTTCTCAGGTGCAACTATTTCCATGTGTTTGTTGTTCTGCCCCTCTTGCTCTGAGTCATCTTTTAATGGTTACTGCATTTCAAGAGAGAGAGAGAGAGAGAGAGAGAGAGAGAGAGAACAATATACACAACAGACATCACACAAAATACCAATATACCGAAATATTTAAGAATGGGAATAAATTCCTGAAACATGTCATGTTAAGCATGGAAACTGATGCAGTCTTTATTACTGAAATCAGAAACACAACAGTGAAATATCCACAAACTATAATTTCCCAGTATTATGACAACTGTCTCTAGCAGCTTTGTGCAACTTTGGATACTTCCTGCCAGTGATCTGTAACTGTCAGTAGTACTAGTTTATATGTTTTCTGGTATACTGCAATGGCACAACATTGAAAGAGTTGTTTAACTTAATATTTATTGATGCAAAGAGCCCGGGATGTAACTCAATTTTAATTTATTTATTTGTATATATAGTTACTGCTTCTTTTCTTCTATTGGTTCTGGCATGCATCATGCTGTATGTGTTAATTCCACTGTTTCCCATTTGAGATACTGTTAAGCAGAATAAACATGCTTACATTCCATCTTCTCCTTCATTTTCCTGGGTGGATATTAGTAAAATATCGGACTCCGCCATTCCATATGGTACTTTAGAATAAAAGACATCTTTGGCTTTTATGTTGTACAAAATCACACCTGCTTATTTTTGGGCTTGAAAATACACACACACACACACACACACACACACACACACACACACACACACATATCTCAAACTTGTTTTGCAAAATCTGATTATAATGTCTTATGTACCAGGCATGATTACACCTAGTGTGCTCACAGTAACTGACAGGACCACTGCAACTGGCAGGCTGTGTAGATGTTCACTCCCCTTCACATCTTTTTGCCTACGCCCCATGAACTCTAGATCTTCCTAAGAACTAAGTGCTAATTTCCAGTTTATGCTTTAACAACCTTCACATTTATCACACATAATTAAATTACAACATGAAAATATCATAAATTACAGGAAGTCAGATGAAGTTAATCTACCTCTTTGAAAAGGCTGATGGACCTACTGCGTATATTGCCTCTACCTGCTCCTTCAAAGTGTAGCACATTTCTAAGTGTTGGATTAATATCAAATGGTGTAGTCAGCCTCACAGAATTTCGCTTGAAGTTTTCCACAGCTTCACGATATTTGTTTGAGAACCAAGGTGGAAAGACAAAAGCAAACATTGGTAGTCTTTCCTCTTGTTTACCTTGATCAGTGTTTCGAATATCTGCAAAACTACAGAAACATACAAAAACAACAATATTAAATTGGGATTTTCCCATAATCTTGATCAGATATAGAATTTTGGATTTAAGAGGAAAAAAACTACATTTATTGAAACACAATGCATTTCATGCCGTATTTTCTGTGAATGTGACAAAATTCCAGTAAGTATAAATTAAACAAGATGACACCAAACACACAAAATAGTATCCTTGTATGCTAGTGGCTCAGTAATGGCAATTTGCAGCAACCTACAAGAAAGTTTGCATTCTGTTTTTGAAGTACAGTTTGAAACTTATAATTTGTCCAGCAATTCAAGTAGCAACATGATATATGCATCTATCACCATTTATATAAATACTAAACAAGCAATTTTACAGTGAATGACAGAGGGTATTTCATAAACCTTAGCTGTCCATCACTTTTCCTACAACTGACGTTATGTGCCCATTCAGTTTCATGTTATTTTACAACTTTATGCCTAAATATTTAATTAATGATATGAATATAATAGAGGGAAACATTCCATGTTGGGAAAATATATCTAAAAACAAAGATGATGTGACTTACTAAACGAAAGTGCTGGCAGGTCGATAGACACACAAAGAAACACAAACATACACACAAAATTCAAGCTTTCGCAACAAACAGTTGCTTCATCAGGAAAGAGGGAAGGAGAGGGAAAGACGAAAGGATGTGGGTTTTAAGGGAGAGGGTAAGGAGTCATTTCAATCCCGGGGGCGGAAAGACTTACCTTAGGGGGAAAATGGACAGGTATACACTCGCGCGCACACACACACAATATCCATCCGTACATACACAGACACTAGCAGACATTTGTAAAGGCAAAGAGTTTGGGCAGAGATGTCAGTTGAGGCGGAAGTACAGAGGCAAAGATGTTGTTGAAAGACAGGTGAGGTATGAGCGGCCGCAAATTGAAATTAGCGGATATTGAGGCCTGGCGGATAACGAGAAGAGAGGATATACTGAAGGGCAAGTTCCCATCTCCGGAGTTCTGACAGGTTGGTGTCAGTGGGAAGTATCCAGATAACCCGGACGATGTAACCCTGTGCCAAGATGTGCTGGCCGTGCACCAAGGCATGTTTAGCCACAGGGTGATCCTCATTACCAACAAACACTGTCTGCCTGTGTCCATTCATGCGAATGGACAGTTTGTTGCTGGTCATTCCCACATAGAAAGCTTCACAGTGTAGGCAGGTCACGTGGGTGCTTTCACACGTGGCTCTGCCTTTGATCGTGTACACCTTCCGGGTTACAGGACTGGAGTAGGTGGTGGTGGGAGGGTGCATAGGACAGGTTTTACACCGGGGGCGGTTACAAGGGTAGGAGCCAGAGGGTAGGGAAGGTGGTTTGATGTGGATGGATGTCTGAAGCTGGCCATTGGACAGGTGGAGGTCAACGTCAAGGAAAGTGGCATGGGATTTGGAGTAGGACCAGGTGAATCTGATGGAACCAAAGGAGTTGAGGTTGGAGAGGAAATTCTGGAGTTCTTCTTCACTGTGAGTCCAGATCATGAAGATGTCATCAATAAATCTGTACCAAACTTTGGGTTGGCAGGCCTGGGTAACCAAGAAGGCTTCCTCTAAGCGACCCATGAATAGGTTGGTGTACGAGGGGGCCATCCCGGTACCCATGGCTATTCCCTTTAATTGTTGGTATGTCTGGCCTTCGAAAGTGGGTCAGGATGGAGCTGGCTAAGGTAATGAGGAAAGAGGATTTAGGTAAGGTGGCAGGTGATCGGCGTGAAAGGAAATGCTCCATCACAGTGAGGCCCTGGACGTGCGGAATATTTGTGTATAAGGAAGTGGCATCAATAGTTACAAGGATGGTTTCCGGGGGTAACAGACTGGGTAAGGATTCCAGGCGTTCGAGAAAGTGGTTGGTGCCTTTGATGTAGGATGGGAGACTGCAAGTAATGGGTTGAAGGTGTTGATCTACGTAGGCAGAGATATGTTCTGTGGGGGCTTGGTAACCAGCTACAATGGGACGGCCGGGATGATTGGGTTTGTGAATTTTAGGAAGAAGGTAGAAGGTAGGGGTGCAGGGCATTGGTGGGGTCAGGAGGTTGATGGAGTCAGGTGAAAGGTTTTGTAGGGGGCCTAAGGTTCTGAGGATTCCTTGAAGCTCCACCTGGACATCAGGAATGGGATTACCTTGGCAACCTTTGTATGTAGTGTTGTCTGAAAGCTGACGCAGTCCCTCAGCCACATACTCCCGACGATCAAGTACCACGGTCGTGGAACCCTTGTCCGCCGGAAGAATGACGATGGATCAGTCAGCCTTCAGATCACGGATAGCCTGGGCTTCAGCAGTGGTGATGTTGGGAGTAGGATTAAGATTTTTTTAAGAAGGATTGAGAGGCAAGGCTGGAAGTCGGAAATTCCTGTAAAGTTTGGAGAGGGTGATTTTGAGGAAGAGGAGGTGGGTCCCACTGTGACGGAGGACGGAACTATTCCAGGCAGGGTTCAATTTGGATAGTGTCTTGGGGAGTTGGATCATTAGGAGTAGGATTAGGATCATTTTTCTTCGTGGCGAAGTGATATTTCCAGCAGAGAGTACGGGTGTAGGACAGTAAATCTTTGACAAGGGCTGTTTGGCTGAATCTGGGAGTGGGGCTGAAGGTGAGGCCTTTGGATAGGACAGAGGTTTCGGATTGGGAGAGAGGTTTGGAGGAAAGGTTAACTACTGAATTAGGGTGTTGTGGTTCCAGATTGTGTTGATTGGAATTTTGAGGTTTTGGGGGGAATGGAGCTGGAAGTGGGAGATTGAGTAGATGGGAGAGACTGGGTCTGTGTGCAATGAGAGGAGGTTGAGGTTTGCTGGAAAGGTTGTGAAGGGTGAGTGAGTTGCCTTTCCAGAGATGGGAAACCAGGAGATTGGATAGTTTTTTGAGGTGGAGGTTGGCATGCTGTTCTAATTTGCAGTTGGCCTGTAGCAGGATGCTCTGAACAGCCAGTGTGGATGTGGGAGAGGAAAGATTGAGGACTTTTATTAAGGATAGGAGTTGACGGGTGTGTTCATTGGCTGAGTTGATGTGTAGGTGAAGGATTAGGTGGGTGAGGGCAATGGATTGTTCAGTTTGGAACTGGTGTAGGGACTGATGGAAAGAAGGGTTACAGCCAGAGATGGGAACTTTAAGTGTGAGGCCTTTGGGGGTAATGCAAAATGTCAGACAAGCCTGAGAAAATAAAATATGGGAGTGTAATCTGGCTAGGGCGAAGGCATGTTTGCGGAGGGAATGTAAATAAAATTTAATGGGGTCGTTGTGGGGATGTTGTGAGGGTGACATGGTATTAGAAGGTGTAAAGTGTAACATGAGGCTGAAATGAAAATGAAAATAAAAATATATGGGGAGAGATAAAGGTGAACTAGAAAGCAACTGGAGATCTGGTGTGAAAAAAGGCGAAAAAGTGTTGGTTATAGCTGGGCTATGTTGAACCGGTGGTGAACTTGGGTTGGTAGACAACGATGTGCACAAAGGTTAGGTGGTTGTGTTGCCACCAAAACACGTTAAAGGGTGGAGCAATTTGCAGACTCTGAATGTGGCTCTCCAGCAGGGATACGACTTCCTCAAATCCTGCCCGTTCAGTTTCATGTTATTTTGCAACTTTATGCCTACATATTTAATTAATGATATGAATATAATAGAGGGAAACATTCCACGTGGGAAAAATATATCTAAAATCAACATGATGTGACTTACCAAACGAAACCTTAATCCTACTCCCAACATCACCACTGCTGAAGCCCAGGCTATCCGTGATCTGAAGGCTGACCGATCCATCGTCATACTTGATAACAGGTTGGTTGGATGGTTGGTTTGGGGTATAAAGGGACCAAGCTACGGGGTCATCAGTCCCTTTTTCCTAATGCAAGCAAGGCTCAAGGTACAAAAACACCCAAAGTATGTTTGAGAAAGTAAAAGGGGGAAAAGAAATGGGGAACCATACCTAAAAAGAAAATGAATGGAATGAACAAAAATCAGAGAAAACTTACACCACAAGGAAAAGTAGAAGACGGTACTAAAACCATAGAGCAGATGGTCTGGGGCTGATCACAATAATGAAAGAGGATGGGCCAGCCACTCTGCAACACATAAAATGTCCACCCTAAAAAGACAAGGCGAGATGAACACATGTAGGGAAAAGATGACAACCAACACAAACAAATGCAAAGAAAGCGTGACAGAGTTAAAATGGAGGTAGAGTGGCGGCCTAAGAGAGTAGGCTAAATGCCCACCCTTAGATGGTACGATAAAAAACTATGGGAGGCACCAACTTGGACATGGAAAGTACGGAGCGATAGGAAATTTTGGATAAAAACTGGGAGCGGACCCCGGAGATCCCACTCATATAATGTGGCAAGCATATGATGTCGTCAGATCGTGTTGTAAGCTTTTCGGAAACCAAAAAAAGACGGCGACCAGGTGTTGGTATCTGGAAAAGGCTGTTAAAGGCTGTTCGGTTGGCAGACTCAACAGAAACTAAATTATCTGTGGTAGAGTGACGCTCTCAGAAACCGCCCTGGCATGGAGCCAGTAGCCACGTAACTCCAGGACCCAATACAACTGCCAACTTACCATACATTCTAACAGCTTACAAAAAACGTTGGTGAGGCTGATGGGCCAATAGCTATCCACATCAAGCGGGTATTTGCCGGGTTTGAGCACTGGAATGATGGTGCTCTCTCACTGTTGCGAAGGAAAGATGCCATCACACCAGATCCGGTTGAAGATGACAAGGAGATGTTGCTTGTAGTCAAACGAGAGATGTTTGATGATCTGACTGTGGATCCGATTTGGCCCAGGAGCTGTGTAAGGGAAATGTGCAAGGACACTGAGGAGCTCCTACTCCATAAATGGAGAATTATAGGGTTCACTGTGACGTTCAGTGAACAAGAGGGCTTTCCTTTTCACCACCGTTTGAGGGTGCAAAATGCTGGGGGATAATTCTCCGATGTAGAGGCTCGAGCATAGTGCTCAGCAAAGTGCTCGGCAATTGCATTTGCGTCGGTAGATAACAGGCCACTGATGTTAATGCTAATGACACCTGCACCCAATGGTTGAGACATACCTCTCCCAACATTCCTGTTTCTGTCTTTTTATAAGCTGGCGAATGCAGGCATGGAGCCATTTAAAAGCTATTTGGTGCTGTAGGGAAGGGTGCTGCTTATGTTTCTGTGGAGCTTGCCAATGCTCTTTAATGGATTCAGTGATTTCCGGCTACCACCAAGGTACTGATTTTCACCATGGGCACCCTAAATAAGAAGGGATCATGTTTTCCGCCGCAGAAAATATCACTCTAGTGATCCGTTCAACTACCACATCGATGGTACTATGTGAGGGAGATTCAATGGTGACAGCAAAGGTGAAAGCTTCCCAGTCTGCCTTGTTTAAAGCCCATCTTGGTAGACGTCCAGAGGAATGGCACTGGGGGAGTGACAAGTAGATGGGAAAGAGGTCACTACCACACAAGTCATCGTGAGCTCTCCAGTGTACTGATGGGAGAAGTCCTGAGCAGCAGAGGGATAAATCAATGGCCGAGTAAGTGCCACGAGCCACACTGAAATGTGAGGGGACCCCAGTATTTAAAAGGCAGAGGTTGAGTTGAGACAGGAAAGTTTTGACATCTCTACCTCGGCCAGTAAGCCCGGTGCCACCCCACAAGGGGTTATGGGCGTTAGAATCCCCCCAAAGTAGGAAAGGTTTAGGGAGTTGATGAATCAGTACAGCCAATGTGTTCAGGGGTACTGCGTCATCTGGAGGAAGATATATGTTGCAGACATTTACTTCCTGTGTTGTCCTTATCCTGAGAACCACAGCTTCAAGAGGGGTTTGAAGGGGCACAGGTTCACTGCACACTGAGTTCAGGACATAGACACAAACTCCACCTGACACTCTATTATAGTTGCTATGGTTCTTCTAATACCCGTTATAGCCGCGGAGGGCAGGGGTCTGCATTGCCGGGAACCAGGTTTCCTGGAGGGCAATGCAAAAAACAGGTGTAAGCTTAACAGTTGCCGTAGCTCAGCCAGGTGGTGAAAAAATCCGCAGCAACAATTTAAACCTCCTCATTAGTTATGTGATCTATCCATCTAATCTTCAGCGTTCTTCCATATTTCGAAAGCTTCTATTCTCTGCTTGTCTACACTGTTTATCATCCATGTTTCACTTCTGTACATGGCTACACTCCATACAAATATTTTCAGAAAAGACTTCCTAACACTTAAATCTATATTCAATGTTAACAATTTTCTCTTCTTCAGAAACGCTTTCTTGCCATAGTCAGTCTACATTTTATAACCTCTCTACTTCAACCACATCAGTTATTTTGCTCCCCAAATAGCAAACTCATTTACTACTTTAAGTATGTCATTTCAAAATCTAATTCCCTTAGCATCATCCGATTTAATTTGACTACATTCCATTATCCTTGTTTTGCTTTTGTTGATGTTCATCTTATATTCTCCTTTTAAGACACTGTCCATTCCATTCAAGCTGCTCTTCCAGGTCCTTTGCTGTCTCTGACAGAATTACAACATTGTCAGCAAACCTCAAAGTTTTTATTTCTAAGGATTTTAATTCCTACTCCAAATTTTTCTTTTGTTTCAATATACAAATTGAATAACATCAGGGATAGGCTGCAATCCTCTCTCATTCCCTTCTCAACCACAGCTTCCCTTTCATGCCCCTCAACTCTTATAACTGCCATCTGGTTTCTGTATAATTTGTAAAGAGCCTTTCGCTCCCTGTATTTTATCCCCGCCACCTTCAGAATTTGAAAGTAAGTATTCTAGTCTACAACTGCCAGAAATGTAGATTTGGCTTTCCTTACCCTATCTTCTAAGATAAGACGTACTGTCAGTATTGCCTCGTGTGTAATAACATTTCTACGGAATACAAACTGATCTTCCCCAAGGTCAGCTTCTACCAGTTTTTCCATTTGTTTGTAAAGAATTCTTGTTAGTATTTTGCAACCATGACTTATAAAACTGATAGTTCGGTAATTTTCACACCTGTCAACTCCTGCTTTCTTTGGGATTGGAATTGTTATATGCTTCTTGAAGTATGAGGGTATTTCACCTGTCTCATGAATCTTGCTCACCAGATGGAAAAATTTTGTCACAGCTGGCTCTCCAAGGTTATCAGTAGATCTAATGGAATGTTATCTACTCCTTGTTTCAACTTAAGTCTTTCAGTGCTCTGTCAAATTCTTCACACAGTATCATATCTCCCATTTCATCGTCATCTACGTCCTCTTCCATTTCCATAATATTCCCCTCAAGTACATCGCCCTTGTATAGACCCTCTATATACTCCTTCCACCTTTCTGCTTTTCCTTCTTTGCTTAGGACGGGTTTTCCATCTGAGCTCTTGATATTCATACAAGTGGTTCTCCTTTCTCCAAAGGTCTCTTTGATTTTCCTGTAGGCAGTATCTATCTTACCCCCTGTGATATATGCCTCCACATCCTTACATTTGTCCTCTAGCCATCCCTGCTTAGCCATTTTGCACTTCCTGTCAATCTCATTTTTGAGACGTTTGTACTACTTTTTGTCTGTTTCATTTACTGCATTTATATATTTTCTCCTTTCATCAATTAAATTCAATATCTCTTCTGTTACCCAAGGATTTCTATCAGTCCTCGTCTTTTTACCTACTTGATCCTCTGCTGCCTTCACTATTTCACCTCTCAAAGCTACCCATTCTTCTTCTACTGTATTCCTTTCCCCTGTTCTTGTCAACCATCCCTTATGCTTTCTCTAACACACTCTACAACCTTCATGTCCCATCTCCTTGAATTCCAACCTTTTTGCATTTTCTTCAATTTTAATCTACAGTTCATAACCAATAAATTGTGGCCAGAGTCCTGGAAATGTCTTACAATTTAAAACCTGGTTCGTAGATCTCTGTCTTCTATCTGAAAACTTTCAGTATCCCCAGGCCTCTTCCATGTATACAACCTTCTTTCATGATTCTTAAAACAATTGTTAGCTTTGATTAAGTTATGCTCTGTGCAAAATTCTACAAGACAGCTTCCTCTTTCATTCCTTACTCCCAGTCCATATTCACCCTTTCTTCCTTTTCCTACTATCGAATTCCAGTCCCCTATGACTATTAAATTTTTGTCTCCCTTACCTATCTGAATAATTTCTTTTACTGCATCATACATTTCTTCAATCTCGTCATCATCTGCGGAGCTAGTTGGCTTATAAGCTTGTACTTCTGTGGTAGGTGTGGGCTTCGTGTCTATCTTGGCTACAATAATGCATTCACTATGCTGTTCGTAGTGGCTTATCCATATTCCTATTTTTTTAAATTCATTATTAGACCTACTCCTGCATTACCGTTATTTGACTTTGTATTATAACCCTGTATTCCCCTGACCCAAAGTCTTGTTCCTCCTGCCACTGAACTTCACTAATTCCTAATAAATCTAACTGTATCCTATCCATTTCCCTTTTTAAATTTTCTAATCTACCTGCCTGATTAAGGGATCTGACATTCAACGCTCCGATCCGTAGAATGCCAGTTTTTTTTCTCCTGATAATGATGTCCTCCTGGGTAGTCGCCGACCGGAGATCCTAAGGGGGAGGGGGGGGGGGGGGGGGACTATTTTACCTCTGGAATATTTTACCCAAGAGGATGCCATCATCATTTAACCATACAGTAAAGCTGCATGCCCTCGGGAAAAATTATGGCTGTAGTTTCCCCTTGCTTTCAGCCATTCACAGTACCAGCACAGCAAGGCCGTTTTGGTTGATGTAACAAGGTCAGGTCAGTCAATCATGCGGACTGTTGTCCCTGCAACAACTGAAAAGGCTGCTGCCCCTCTTCAGAAACCACCTGTTTGTCTGGCCTTTCAACAGATACCCCTCCATTGTGGTTGCACCTACGGTACAGCTATCTATATCACTGAGGCACACAGGTCCAGGGTTCATGGGGGAGGAGGGGGGGGGGGTTCCCAATGTAATGGGTACAAATCACACATATGTAGTACTGTGCAGTTTACTGGTTGGTAAAATGTTGTCTTCCCAAGAGTAATGAGTTTTCATTTTTGAATAGTATTCTACCAGTAATTTGTATGCACGTGTTGTAGACACATTTTGGGGTAAATACCAAGATTCTGTAACGCCAAAACAATTCAATAATAGAAATATTAATTACCCACTGCAGATGAGAAGAGAATGGGGGTACCTGCCAATTTGATGGATGCCAAGCGGGCTATGGTAAGAAATGTGATGCTGTGTTCATACTCAATAAGTTTGAAAGAACCTGTCTGTCCAGTCTTAGATTTTGTATGGTAGTGCTCAGAAAGCAATGCAGATGTTATAATTTAATGCATGTTATGTTTGTAGTGTGCAGAAATTGAAGGCACCAGATAAAGAAAAGTATCTATATCTACATCTACATTTATACTTCGCAAGCCACCCAACGGTGTGTGGCGGAGGCCACTGTCGTTACCTCCCTTTCCTGTTCCACTCACGTATGGTTCGCGGGAAGAACAACTGCCAGAAAGCCTCCGTGCATGCTCGAATCTCTCTAATTTTACCTTTGTGATCTCCTCGGGAGGTATAAGTACGGGGAAGCAATATATTCGATACCTCATCCAGAAATGCACCCTCTCGAAACCTGGACAGCAAGCTACACCACGATGCAGAGGGCCTTACTTGTAGAAGCTGCCACTTGAGTTTACTAAACATCTCCGTAACGCTATCACGGTTACCAAATAACCCTGTGACGAAACGCGCCGCTCTTCTTTGGATCTTCTCTATCTCCTCTGTCAACTCTACCTGGTACGGATCCCACACTGATGAGCAATACTCAAGTATAGGCCGAACGAGTGTTTTGTAAGCCACCTCCTTTGTTGATGGATTACATTTTCTAAGGACTCTCCCAATGAATCTCAACCTGGCACCCTCCTTACAAACAATTAATTTTATATGATCATTCCACTTCAAATCATTCCGTATGCATACTCCCAGATATTTTACAGAAGTAACTGCTACCAGTGTTTGTTCTGCTATCATATAATCATACAATAAAGGATCCTTCTTTCTATGTATTCGCAGTACATTACATTTGTCTATGTTAAGGGTCAGTTGCCACTCCCCGCACCAAGTGCCTATCCGCTGCAGATCTTCCTGCATTTCGCTGCAATTTTCTAATGCTGCAACTTCTCTGTATACTACAGCATCATCCGCGAAAAGCCACATGGAACTTCCGACACTATCTACTAAGTCATTTATATATATTGTGAAAACCAATGGTCCCATAACACTCCCCTGTGGTACACCAGAGGTTACTTTAATGCCTGTAGACGTCTCTCCATTGAGGGCAACATGCTGTGTTCTGTTTGCTAAAAACTCTTCAATCCAGCCACACAGCTGGTCTGATATTCCGTAGGCTCTTACTTTGTTTATCAGGCGACAGTGTGGAACTGTATCCTTACGCCTTCCGGAAGTCAAGGAAAATGGCATCTACCTGGGAGCCTGTATCTAATATTTTCTGGGTCTCATGAACAAATAAAGCGAGTTGGGTCTCACATGATCGCTGTTTCCGGAATCCATGTTGATTCCTACAGAGTAGATTCTGGGTTTCCAGAAATGACATGATATGCGAGCAAAAAACATGTTCTAAAATTCTACAACAGATCGATGTCAGAGATGTAGGCCTATAGTTCTGCGCATCTGCTCGACAACCCTTCTTGAAAACTGGGACTACCTGTGCTCTTTTCCAATCATTTGGAACCTTCCGTTCATCTAGAGACTTGCGGTACACAGCTGTTGGAAGGGGGGCAAGTTCTTTCGCGTACTCTGTGTAGAATCAAACTGGTATCCTGTCAGGTCCAGTGGACTTTCCTCTGTTGAGTGATTTCAGTTGCTTTTCTATTCCTTGGACACACATTTCGATGTCAGCCATTTTTTCATTCGTGCGAGGATTTAGAGAAGGAACTGCAGTGCGGTCTTCCTCTGTAAAAGAGCTTTGGAAAAATGTGTTTAGTATTTCAGCTTAGCGCGTGTCATCCTCTGTTTCAATGCCATCATCATCCCAGAGTGTCTGGATATGTTGTTTCGATCCACTTACTGATTTAACATAAGTCCAGAACTTCCTAGGATTTTCTGTCAATTCGGTACATAGAATTTTACTTTCAAATTCACTGAACGCTTCACACATAGCCCTCCTTACGCTAACTTTGACATCGTTTAGCTTCTGTCTGAGAGGTTTTAGCTGTGTTTAAACTTGCAGTGAACCTGTCTTTGCTTTCGCAGTAGTTTCCTAACTTTGTTGTTGAACCACGGTGGGTTTTTCCCGTCCCTCACAGTTTTACTGCACGTACCTGTCTAAAACGCATTTCATGATTGTCTTTAACATTTTCCACAAACACTCAACATTGTCAGTGTCAGAACAGAAATTTCTGTTTTGATCTGTTAGGTAGTCTAGCAAGAGTAATAGGAGGCAGATTTTAAACAGATAAACCTTCCTCCCTTTTTTTATAATCCTATTTACTTCCATATTCAGGGATGCTTCAATGGCCTTATAATCACTGTATTATGCAATGTTTTGGTCATCTGTTGGCATTCATGGAAGCACAGGATTGGATTATATAATCGTCCATGATGGGGTTTCAATAGTCAGAACAGAATAATACAGTTAACTGATGTTTGACATGTCTTCATGAAAAATCTTGCACTATCAGAAAACTGGAGTGATGTTTGCCATACTGTGTTGTTGAGCAGTGAGCCCTATTTCCTTTAAAACTATAGGGCACATTGTTACTTATCAAGATGCCATTACACAGTTTATTTTGATTCTTAAAGCAGACGAACACTGTTGTTGGCTGCAGCAGGAAAGTACCAATTTCCACACATCTAATGACACAGATCATTTATTAAACAAATTATTTGTTGATGAAACCATGTCTAAAGGATTATGGCCTCCATACTCTCCCAATTTTATGTCTCCAGACTTCTTCCAGAAGCCATATTTTTCCAGCTGAATGATTGTAAAGACACCTACTATAAAGGATTGTCGGCATAATTTGATCGTTTGTACCTCCAGCCACTTATTCTCCTGCTGATAAGTGACTTTTCTTCTCAACAGTATAAAAGCACATACTGCACCTTGCTCATTTCCCATAATTTATGTGCACCTGCTATCCAGTACAATGACACTCTCATTCCATTGTAGCACATGAAGGGTGTTTTATTTGTTCTGCACTACGCTCTCTGTTGTGTGCATTTGCTTTTGTTGTTGTCTTTATTATTGATGGTGGTGATGTTATGTTATATTAGGGCACTAAGAACTGAAGTCATCAGCAACATTAGTAAAATGTTTTCTGATGAATGTGGTTAAAATGCTTAAAACTGCAAGGTTAATCTATAAGCAAGGTCTGCCTTATAATGTTCCATTTTCAATGCTACTCATTCACATACTTAAATAGAAGCAAACCACTATATGCCAGAGGAAGGATCCTTATGTCACTGGACAGTCCCTATCCTTAAGGATATTAAAATTCCTTCTTCTTGCCTCAGTGACTGACAGGAGGAACAGCACGCTTGAATTGCTGACTTCACTGACCATACCTTCCTGTTCCTCATCCCTAACCACTCTTTCTCCCAAAGACTTACAATTCTGAATCTCAACTGTAAGGTTCCTGCATGTATCAGGGCAGTGCATAGTGCCACAGAATCTGTGATGCAGGTATTCTTGACTGCACCATTTCTCTGAATTCCCACTTTTTCTGGCTAACAATACAATGACTGTGTTGGCGTAAGCTGTCGCCAGCACACCAGCTGGCAAAGATGAAGTGAAAATCTATTAGTCTGTGGTGGATTAAACATGCCTATCGCCAGAGAGGCCAGAGACATGACGACAAGCAACATGCCACCAACACTCTCTTGACCAGAGGGTCTCACTGACTCACTCTTCCAGTTTGGTGTCTGTCAGTATATTCACAGAGCAGATATAGTTCATCACAGGTTATGACAGTACATAGCGACCAGATTAGTGCCTATGGCAGGACTAATAGTGAGACTAAAGTTTGTAATAACAAGAGCACTGATATTGTCTGCAAGACAACTATTACTGATGAGCTTGTACCACAATACATGGACTCTATTCAAATGAAGTAAATGATAATGTAAATAAGAAACTGTATTAATCCATCTGTGCATTTGTGTCTTAGCTACAAAATGGCAGGTCAGCAACTGGAAGCAGTTAATACCATAAATTATCTGGGAGTACGCATTAGGAGTGATTTAAAATGGAATGATCATATAATGTTGATCGTCAGTAAAGCAGATGCCAGACTGAGATTCATTGGAAGAATCCTAAGGAAATGCAATCTGAAAACAAAGGAAGTAGGTTACAGTACGCTTGTTCGCCGACTGCTTGAATACTGCTCAGCAGTGTGGGATCCGTACCAGATAGGGTTGATAGAAGAGATAGAGAAGATTCAACGGAGAGCAGCGCGCTTCGTTACAGGATCATTTAGTAATCGCGAAAGCGTTACGGAGATGATAGATAAACTCCAGTGGAAGACTCTGCAGGAGAGACGCTCAGTAGCTCGGTACGGGCTTTTGTCAAAGTTTCGAGAACATACCTTCACCGAAGAGTCAAGCAGTATATTGCTCCCTCCTACGTATATCTCGTGAAGAGACCATGAGGATAAAATCAGAGAGATTAGAGCCCACACAGAGGCATACCGACAATCCTTCTTTCCACGAACAATACGAGACTGGAATAGAAGGGAGAACCGATAGAGGTACTGAAGGTACCCTCCGCCACACACCGTCAGGTGGCTTGCGGAGTATGGATGTAGATGTAGATGTAGAAAGAGGATACCGGCCACCCGTCACAACATCCTCTCCCTTGCTGCTTCCTTGCAGTACAAGACTCTACAGTGACAATGAGGATGGGATACTACAGTGGCGAACAAGGATAATTCAATGGTGATCCAAGATAATCAACTTGGCTGAAGATTTTGTCTAGTTTCTCTTGTGTTTGTATTGCAGGGGTGCTCATGTTCAAGTGTTTCTATTTACTAATTTGTTGTGTTCTTGCATGTATTCAAGGAGGGAAGCTGCAAAACTAATCAAATTTCTCTTTTCAGAAGCTTTGCTTGTTTTTTGCTATAATGTATTCATGTAAACCATGAATTCCCCATCCCCTCCCCCTGTGCCTCACTCGCAGATGGCCAGTGTGATGGATCTAATGCAAGCTTTTCAGTTTCAGAACCAACAAATCACAACCTTGCCAATGACTGTACAACAACCACCGGCTGCACAAGCTGTGTCTGCCACACAAACACAACTGACCAGCCAACCGGCCCAACAAGTGCTGTCAACCAGTATACCACAGTCCCGGCAATTTAAGGACACAGAAGAGGAATGGCTCCAATACCTGACTCAGTTACAAGCACATTGTCAAGTTCATCATGTTCAAGATACTATAAAGTTACAATACTTCCTTTAAACTGCAGGGTCCCCAGTGTTCTGATTAATATTAATATTATTCCCAACCGTGTCTCCCAAGCTATGACTGAGTAATCGCAGTATTAACTCAATACTGTGACCAGCACGTCCAGGTAGCTGCAGCTAGAAATTAGTTCTTGCAGAAAAAGCCGGAACAGCCAGTGGTACACAGAATTAACGGGTATGACTAGGAAGTATAAATTTAAGTGTAGTTGTGGCAACATTTACAATGATTTAATGATCTGCGAGGCAATAACATTCAATGTCCCAGATGACAGAATACAGGAACAGATCATAAAGCACTCTGATCCATCACTTCCTCAAGTACTGCAAACCTTGGAGCAATATGCCTTGGGAGCCATAGTGGCCAAGAAGTCTGACCAAGCCCCAATTTGTCAGGTTGAGTCACCCCTTGATCCCATCCACCCCAAGCAGCCACAACAACAAGCGTGTACACAACTTTGTGGGCAGACACACAGACATGTAAACAAACCTGTGAATTTAGTAAAGTCTTGCCCTACATGTTTTGCTCGCCATAACAGACAGAACTGCACATCCCGTAATGCAGCATGTTACATGTGTGGAAAAAAAGGCCATTTCCAAGCAGTTTGTTTGCAACGGTACAAGAAAGCCAATTTTGCCTGCTCCCAGAAAGAACAGGCTCATGTGCATGCAGTGAACACTGTTTTTTCAAAACGTACAACAGCTTCTGACAAAAGTAAGATTAAGGTTGTGCCTTCTCGCCCTAGTGCTGTGCAACAATGTTCTAACGAACAATTTGTCTCATTACAAATTGCTGGCTGTTGTGTGAACTTTTAGTTAGACACAGGTGCCTCAGTACCTTTGCTCAATCATGCCACATACAAACAGTTAGGCTCACCATGCCTTTCTAAATCTAGAATTGCTTACAATGGACAGGAAATTCCAGTGCTTGGACAGTGCAGTTTGCCTGCTACTTACAAATCTCACACTAGGGCAGTAAATTTTACTGCGCTGAAATGAAGATACAGTGTGAACATATTCAGTTTAGGATTTGTTTGGACTTTTGGGCCAAAAGACAGTGTAGCTAGCTTGCTTAAGGAATTTCCTGAATTATTTTCAGAAGGAATGGGAAAATCTAATAACTTTACAGTGCATGTTACATTGAAAGACAGTGCACAACATAAGTTTTTCCGGGTACGCCCATTCCAATTGCTTTAAGAAGCAAAGTAGATAGTGAATTGAAAGAATTGCGCAATAATGGCGTAATTGCTTCCATTCCATTCAAGGGCAAGTCCTCTCATTTTGTTGCTTTTGTTGCCTAAGCCTTATGGTTGCATTCACATTTGTGTTGACTTCAAGTCTACAGTCAACCCACAGGCAGTAGTCAACACTTTTCCATTACCTCGCCCTGAAGAACTCATGGACAGGCTTGATGCAGGACGTTCAATTTCTAAGATAGATTTGTGTAGTGTCTACTTGCAAATTCCATTGGCTGAATAAACTCAAAAAGCATTTATTGTAAATTCACACTTAGGACTGTTCAAGTATTTGTGTTTGCTCTTCAGCAGTGCTTCCACTCCAGCCATTTTTCAATGTTACTTTGAACAGCTGACAGCAAAAGTGCCATTTTGTTCAAACTATCTTGATGATATTGTTGTCTCAGGTCGTACACCAGAGGAACACGTTGCCAGTTTGCATACTCTTTCTTGAGTGTTGTCAGAATCAGGACTCAAGTGTTGTCTCGAAAAGTGTGACTTTTTTCAAACTGAACGACAGTGCTTTAGTTATGTGATAAACAGTCTGAGTGAGCATCCCCACCAATCACATTTGCATGCAGGCCGTGACCTGCCTGTTCTTCACAATGTGTCTGAACTGCAGTTGGTACTAGGCACGACAACATACTACACTCGGTTCCTACCAATGATGATGATGTTTGGTTTGTGGGGTGCTCAACTGCGCAGTTATCAGCGCCTGTACAAATTCCCAGTCTTTGCTCAGTCCAATCTCGCACTTTCATGAATGATGATGAAATGATAAAGACAACACAAACACTCAGTCATCTTCAGGCAGGTGAAAATCCCTGACCCCGCCGAGAATCAAACTCGGGAGCCCATGCTCAGGAAGCAAGAACGCGACCACGAGACAGTTCCTACCGAATGCCGCTCAGATCATAGCTCCATTGCATCATTTGTGTTACAAAAATGTACCTTTTGTGTAGACTAAAGACTGTCAAGATGCATTTCAGGAACTCAAAAATACTTTGCTTAGTGACAGGTGTATAATGCATTTTGACACTGCCAAGCTAGTAGTTTTGCAAGTCAACAGTTCTTCTTATGGAATCAGTACTGTCCTTTTGCACAGAATTGGGGCACAATACAGACCTATTGCTTTTGCCTCAAAGTTTTTAACTCAACCTCAATAATATTATTCACAAACTGAAAAAGAAGCCCTCGCTATTGTGTGTGGTGTGACAAAATTCCATCACTATCTGCTTGGTCACAAGTTCTATTTAGTGACAGATCACAAGCCTTTGCAGTCTTTTTTTCATCTACCAAAGCCGGTTCCTACATGCACTGCTCAAAAATTGCAATTTTGGGCTTTGTTGCTTTCACAGTATCAGTATGAAATTGTGTACAGACCTACAGCAAAGCATGGCAATGCAGATGCCCTGTCTTGCACTCCAACAGGCCCAGACTTTGAATTTGATGCATCTGCCACATCTTGTTGCTAAATCGATGTGCAGGACTCTGAATTGCTGGAATCTTTTCCCTTGCACTACAGAAAAATTGTGCAGGCCACAAAAGCACACCCAGATCTCAAGATTTTGTTGCATTACATTTGCATGCCTTGACCTCGTTCATTGAACTGTATCCAGAACTCTGTTGTGTGCCGATACTTGGCTCATCGGCATAACCTTTAAGTACAACAGGCTGTGATTCTAGTTCCAAATGACAGTGGACAATCGCATGTGCTTATTATCAAAGTGTTGCAAAAGGGTGCATTGCAATTGTTGCATCAAGGACATTGAAGAACTGTTCACATTAAACAGTTAGCATGATGGCACTGTACTTGGCAGGGCATGGTCGTCCACATTGAACAGATGTCACAGTGTTATACATGTGCAGAAAACCAATCCACTCCACCACAGACACTCGCAGCTTGGCCTAAGACTCAATTGTCATCACAATGAGTGCACATTGACTGTGCAGGGCCATTTTGGAACACTCGTTGGCTCATAGTGGTGCCGTGCCTATGGCTTTACCACATCATGTAGCACCATTCAAGCATTGTCCTCGATATTATGCATAGAAGGTTCGCTGGAAGTACTTGTGTTGGACAATGGACCACAGTTCACTTCACGTGATTTTGAACAGTTTTGAGAAAAAAAAATTGCATTTGTTACCAAACAAGAGCTCCATTTCGCCCCCAGTCCAACAGAGAAGCTAAACGCTTCGTACGCACTTTTAAACAACAGGTGGCCAACTTCGTTCGCACCATCCACACACAGGAACAAGTGCTGAAATTCTTTCCTGCTTCCTATCGCTCCCACGAGATGCACCATCACCAGGAGAACTTCTACATGGTCACTACCATTGGATGCTGCTACACCCAACGCAGCATCTGGCACCACCAATGGTCCACAAGTATCGCTCTGCGCCACACAGTCTTGCTCTTTTCAAGGTTTATGGCAACTGCGGGCACTGCGAAAAGGCATGAGACAGGAATATGTACTTGATTGTAGGTCCCGATGGTTAGCAGTGCCACCACCAGAACCAAATTCGTGCATGTTATTTGCCTGTGATTCTGCTACTTTGCTTTCCCCAGATTCACGACCTCATGGGAATGTGTAGCCTTTGCAGCCACCCACTGGTGCCACTGGGGCACTCCAGGAGGAGCAAATGGATGATGTACCCTCGCTCACACTCCCAACATCCCTGTTTGCCAACCCAATGAACTTGGACCCATTGTCGCTGCCGCCATCAACACTGCAAGACATGCCCTCAGGCCTGGATGTGTGCCCTGGAGGGCCTGGATGTGTGCTCTGGCAGTAATTTTCCAGAGGATGTTCCTGTTGCCTCGCAAGCCAGATGGCAGGTAACGATCGGGAGTACGTCATCCTCCACAGTCACAGCTCCGCCAGCTCATCTCTACATCCAGGGTCCTGCCCTCCCCCCCCCCTCCTCCCCATCCCCTGTTGTCTTGTTTTGCTTTAGGGTGCAAAAAACAACTGGGGTCATAGGTGCCCAAGTCAAAACTATAGAACACAAAGACAGATAGGAGTTAAAAAACGACTATACTCAGTCCCAACTGACATAAGAGAAGACAGCTAAAAACAGGCACATGGAGAAAGGGCTAAAAAAGACACCCTACAGAAACAGAGGTCCAAAACTAAAAATTAAATGGCCTTTTCCATATTGCTTTGGCAGATAAAAAGTAAAATTCAGTCGACAACCCGCATGTCATTTGCTAAAATGTCCAATAACTTAGATGGCAAACCCAAGCGGGAACATAAATGGTTAAAAAATGGGCATTCCATCAGCAAGTGGTGGACAGTTAAAACTTGGGCGCAATGTGTACAAAGTGGTGGGGTAGCACCACTTATCAAATGACGATGGCTAAAAAGGCAGTGCCCAATACACAGCCTAGTTAAAATTATCTCCTCCTGGTGGGAGGGCCGAGAGGAAGTTGTCCAAGCCGCTGGGAGAGGCTTAATTAGCCGGAACTTATTCCCATGAAGGGAGGACCACTGGCAATGCCAAAGTGACACCACCTCCTGACAGACAGCAACACAGAGAACATCAGAGGGAATGTAGGAACTAGCAGCTGAGGTACGAGAACTGCAGCCTTGGCAGCAGCGTCAGTGGCCTCATTTCCTGGCAGACCAACATGACCAGGAACTCACAGAAACATCACACTGGCTCCATCAAGAAAGAGCAAGTGACAGTTTTACTGGACCCACTGCACTAAGGGGTCGGCAGTGTACAGCACACAGACTTTCAAGGGCGCTAAGGAAGTCTCAACAGAGGATACAATTGAAAAGCCTATGTCGCCAGATGTACTCCATGGCCTGAGACAGTGTGAACAGCTTGGCTGTAAATACTGAGCAGTGTGCTGGAAGCCAATATCGAAAGACATGGGTGTCAATGATGAAGGCACACCCGACTCCATGGTCAGTCCGAGAACCACCAGTGTATACAAAGGTACTATCGCAAAGTTGCGTGTGAAGGTCATGAAACTGAAGGCGATAAAGTGAGGCTGGAGTAGTGTCCTTAGGAAGCGAATGAAGGCCAAGGCTTAACATGACTGCTTCACGAAGTCAAGGTCCTGAAGGGTTCACACCTACCAGGAATGTTGTAGGTAATGTGAAGTTAAGCCTCCGTAGCAAGTGCCGAAAGCGGACTCCAGGAGGTAACAGGGAAGCAGGGAAGGGGGACTCACTCTATACTGGTGATCAAAGGAATCAATGAAGAAGGAGGCAGCACAGGATGGGTGGCTACGCGTGGCAGACAAACGGCATGCATACCTGCTGAGGAGAAAGTCACGGTGGTAGGACAGAGGTAGTTCAGCAGCTTCAGCATACAGACTCTCAACTGGGCTAGCGTAAAGGGCACCAGTGGCCAAACAGGTGCCACGATGGAGGAAAGTGTTAAGACATCATAAGAGGGATGATCGTGCAGATGCATAAACAAAGCATCCATAGTCGAGTTCTGAACAGACAAGAGACCAGTATGCATGGAGGAGGGTGGTTCGATAGGCACCCAGGAAGTACCACTGATGGCACATAGGTCACTGAGGAACTGCGTACTATGAGCTGTCAGGTAAGACACATGGGAGGACCAAGAGAGTTTCCTATTAAGCATGAGCCCCAGGAGCTTCGCGCTTTCAACAAACGGAAGGGCAACAGGTCCAAGATGTAAAGATGTTGGGAGAAACCATTTGTGCCACCAGAAATTCATACAGACGGTTTTGTCAGTGAAAACGCGAAAGCCATTGTCAATGCTCCTGGAGTAAAGACAATCAAGACATCGCTGAAGACACTGCTCAGTGAGACAGGTCCTTGGAGAACTGCCATATACGGCAAAATTGTCAACAAAAAGGGAGCCAGAGATGCCTGGCAGGAGAGAGGCCATTGTAGGGTTAATGGCAATAGCAAAGAGGATGACGCTCAGCTGGTGGCTTTGACACCTTGATGGCCTGTTACACAGCTGGATGGGGGGATGGTGATGCTACCTTGACACTGGGTGATTTCGCAACCTCAGAGCTGAATTTGAGGTTGCATGTCTTTTATGGAGCTAGGGGTATCAAGAACAGATCTGAAGCGCCAGACGGGAGAACACAGGGTTTGCAACAAGACAATAACTTGTGAGTGACTGGGTAAGGCACTTTTTCCTTTACCCACATCTCTTGGACAGCCCACTCATCAAGATACATGGGACAATCCCGAGACGATGCAGCATGGCCATCACTGCAGTTGATACAGTGGGTAGAAGGGGACAGACAATTGCCCTCGTGCGTATCCCTACCACAGGTTATACATTTGGCTTGATGTCAACAAGACATTCTAGAGTGGTTGAAATGATGACAATGCTAGCAGCACATTGGGTTCGGAATGTAGGTGAGACCATCGAGCAGCCGAGTGTAAATAACACCATGGGAAGAATTCAAAGTTCTATGGGCCTCAACGCGAACAGGGTAGCTGTGGAGAAGCAAGGGAGCAAACAGTTGTTGTGCTTGAGAATCAGAAGTAGTCTCCTAATGCAAAGTGCCATTCCATAAATGAGAGCAGGATTTCACAGGGCTGGCAATTGCATCAACACCTTCCTGAATAATAAACAGATTTACCATGGCGAAGAACTAGCCGTCTTCAGTACGTGAGACCATGAGGAAGGGTCTCTGAATCACTAGCCTCATTAAGTTTTGTAGATGATTGACTCATTGCAAGAAAATTCCCCATGATTGGCAGCATCTCTGATGGCACACTCCATCCAACTGGGGGCCCCCTTCAGGAACACATAGGAAGGAAGAAGGAAAAGAGAAACCTCAAACGTCGAAGCAGAGGAACAAAAGGAGAATGGATACAAAGAAAGGAAAAGGGAATGAAAAAAAGATGGTGAGACTGTTCTTACGTCAGCGACAGACAATGCAGAACATTCCCAATAACACCCCAGGCATGTTCCCCAAGGGAGGGGGAAAAGAATAGCCAAAGCATAGACATGCAGCACAGAAGGGAAAAAATGCTGCAAAGGCTGGGGCCCCTTGGTAGCCAAGCATGAACCTGTGAACCTGCCAAAGAGTGGTGAGCGCCCTGGGGGGACTCCCCGTTGTCATTCACATCCTCCCTACACAAAACAGAGCGGCATTTCGGGGGAGGAGGAATGTGTTGGTGTGAGCTGTCGCCAGCACATCAATCAGCAAAGACGACGTGAAGATCAATTAGTAGTTGCTGGATCAAGCAAGCATTATCACGAGAGAAGCCAGAGACACACCGACAAGCAACATGCTGCCAGCACCCTCTCAACAGCAAGTATTTAGGCTGCTGCCACTGGCTGGAGGGCCTCACTGACTCACTCTTCCAGTTTGATGTCTGTCAGTATACCCAAGGAGCTGGTATAGCTCAATGCAGGTTATGATAGTACATAGTGGCCAGATTGGTGTCTATAGTGGGACTAGCATTGAGACTTAAGTTTGTAATAGCATGATTACCAATATTGTCAACAAGAGGACTATTACTGACGAGTTTGTACCTCAATACATGGACTCTATTCAAGTTAAGTAAATGTTCATGTAAATAAAGAACCATATTATTCTAAGTGTGCATTTGTGTTGGAGAAAGAGGATACCGGTCACCCATAACAACATCCGCACCTTGCTGTACAGGACTTTACAATGACAGCTCCTTTCACAGTCCCTATAAGTGGAGGAAGTGTCGTCATCCACCTTGACAGCTCCTTTCACAGTCCCTATAAGTGGAGGAAGTGTCGTCATCCACCTGGACTTGTTTATCAACTGGGTACATACTATGGAGGATTCAAACAGCACTCGGAGTTTGAACATGTGAGAAATTTAATGGCATGATTACATGTCATAAGATCCAATGCCCTCAAGACTGCATATTATTGGTGCAAAATGTTGATATTTCACTGAGAAACCACATCTTGAGGATACATTCTGAGAACAACAAAGAGCAGTCTACGAGTACTTTCTGTTTAGGATTACAGGTTTGGCTACATGCAGTAATAAGTTCTGTAAGCAAATGCTTCATATATAGCTATGTAATAGACCTGGCTGACAGTGTTGTTTATGTTCTCTAAATTGTATTGTACTTATGCTGTCATCTCATGTTTTAATAACTAGTTGGTTTCTTAGGATCATGTCTTCTATCATATTTGGAGTTAGAACACAATTGGTGACAAGCAGAGCTTTCATGTGCTCAACTTCAGTGACCATTTTTCAAGCAACTTATCCATGGATGTGCTACTTCAATTACATCTCTGGCAACAGCAGCTTATTACAGCCAACATGGAAAAATTTGTGGCTAGTTGGCAGTTCAGGTGTCACCATTTCAAGTGCACCATCTACTGTTTCTGCTGTATGACGACTCTTCTGAAGATTGAGAAACTTATGGAAAACAGCTCTGTCAGCACTTTGTTGCACTTAGGACAACAGACAAAGAAACTTTTAAGGTTTTGTTTTTATTATGGATTCCTCCTCACACATACCAGTTGTATCAAGTAGCCCCTTTGCAGGAACCAGTCTCCCTCACTTTTGTTTAAATGTATAGTTTTTCGTCTTCTTATCAACATAAGCACAACCATGCCTTTGCTACTTGTGCAGAATTTTACCAGGACCACAAGCAGCCGCAGCAGCCTTATCGGGCTTGAGCAGCAGAGTTGCAGGGTTTGAATATTTACTGTCACTTTACAATTAAAGCCTCCAAAAATTCCTATGCAGATTCTGTGGTTAGAGATGTGATCATCTATCTCGCACCTGATAAGGAAGTTCATCAGAGAGCCCTTCGATGTGAGAATCCGTCCTTGGAAGAAGCTTTAAATATTGCTCAGTCCTTTGAAGTCTCTCATGCTGTGGGCCACCAAATCGAAGATAGGGTGATGTCACCATTGTTGATAGTGAACCACATCAGTGCATGGTAACAAACTCCCTGAACGAAGAGGGATTCAATGCTGTTCAAACCAGTAAACCTAGCTGCAATGGACAAACCTATCAGCAACAATGAGGAACCAGTGTGGCACTTCTGTCATACCCCCTTGCTTTGTGCAACATGAGAGTCATGCTCCAGGCGGTGAATGTCATGCTCCAAGTGTCACAAGAAAGGCCACATTGCACCTATCTGTTGTTTCTAGCCTTCCTCAGAACAAATGGACATTTACATTCGTTATATTTCATCATTATCTGCAGGGCAGAATAAGCTCTATATTGAAGTGTTTGTTCTGAACAAATCATTATCACTGAAAGTGGACGCTGAAGTAGCTGTTTCAGTCCTCAGTTCTCAAACATATGCAAGGCTGGACTCCCCACCATTGACTCATGTTAAACGCCATCTGGTAAGCTACAATAAACAGCATCTTCTCATTCTCGGTCAGTCTATTGCTTCCATGGCTTACAAATCTGTAATCCATCCTATCACAAAATTACATCTCTGGCAACAGCAGATTATGACAGCCAACTTGGAAAAATTCATGGCTAGGTTGGCAGTTCAGGTGTCACCCTCATACTGAAATTTTGTTCGGGTTAGATCCTTTCCTTGCTTTTGAATTTTCTATTACTGACACTGTGCATCTTGTATCAGATCAGGTTCCTTACCAAGACTAGATTCATTGTGTTCTGAATTTTCAGATTTGTTTTCTAAGGGATTAGCATGTGCAAACAACTTCATAGCACATATCAAGCTTAAACCTTTGGCTTGTACGCATTTTTTTATGCATGGACCTTACCTGTGTCCTTTTGTGAACAAGTCAAGTCCCAATTGGATCAGTTGACATTACTCGGCATCATTCAACTGATTTGAAGAAGTGAGTGGTCTACACCATCAGTGATTGTAAGAAAACCCTTGCGTCAGCTTGAACTTTTTGGAGTCTGTAAAGTTACTGTAAATGCAGAGTCTGTTATTGATATTTAGCCTCTGCCTCAAGCTGATCAATTACTTGCAAAATTAGCCAGGAGCCAATTCTCTTCAAAATGTACTTAGCTGGGACTTACCTGCAGGTTCCATTAACTGGTGCATCGAAACAATTGCTTGTAGTGAACATGTCTTTCAGTCTTTACCAATATAACTGTTTAATGTTTGGAGTGGCTGATACCCTGGCTATATTTCAACACTTCTGGAGCAACTTATGGCAGATGCTCGTTGCTGCATCAAATATCTTGACAATCTTGTAGTAACAAATGCTACAACAGGAGAACACTTATGTGATCTCCATTCTGTTTTGCACAATGGAGGCCTTAATGTCATCTTACTAAGTCACTGGTTTTTCAACCCTGAATTTTTTATATCAGTCATGAAATTTCCAGACAAGTGTTTGACCCTAAGAACAGCAAGTCGCCACCATTATGGCTTTACTTCATCAGACTAATTTGAAGGAACTACAGGTGTTCCTTGGTAAAATAGCATACTATCACAGGTTTGTGAGTGTAGCCACTCCGGCTAATCATCTGCAGCAGTTCTTTGTAAAAACATTCATTTCAAGAGGCCTCTGGCATGTGAGCATGCATTTGTGCAACTTAAAACAAATTGCTCTGTCGTCTTCCAACCTGGAAGACTTTTATTCTTAGCCACAGATGCATTAGAGTATCGGGTGGGGGCAGTTCCATCATGCTGACAGAACTGAGAAACCTATCAGTTTTGCAACCAAAAAACTGAACGCAGCTCAGCAGCACTATTCACAGATCAAAAAAGAAGCCCTTGAAATTGCTTATGTCTTTAAAAAAAGTTAGGTATTCTTATATGGTACAAAATTCCACTTAGTCACAAATCATAAATCTTTAGTTGCCTTGTTTCACCCTTCTGCTGCTTTACCTGACAAAGCCGCTAATTGCTTTCAACATTGGGCCTTACTTTTGTTGAGATATCATTACAAGACCCATTTCTGCCCCACATCATAGCACGCTAAAGCAGACGCATTTTCTCAGCTGCCCATAGCATCCGGTCCATTGTTTGATCAGGAAGAACTTTCATGTTTTCAACTTAACACAGAAGCATGAAAGACTAATCATTCCCCCATTACCAGTTCCAGGATTGCATCTGCAGTAGTTCCAGACCCAGTGCTGAAACAAGTGGTGAGCATGATACAACACAGAAGGCCAGACTATTTACCAGTCTACGCATCCTACCCATTGTGGAACCTCTGCACTTTTCTTAATCGTCTTTCCCTGTCAGATGGTGTCATTCTCTTGTCAACAGAAGGGTGTACTCCCTGTGTTGTGATTCCAACAATGTTGCATAGGGAGGTTCTCAGCCTGTTACATCAAGGTCATTGCAGAGTTATAATCACTAAACAATTGGTTAACATTCTGACCCGATACTGATTGCAATTTACAGCACTTGGTTGCTGCTTGCCGCGTGTATTCAAATCAACAGTTTTTTTTTTCCTTAGCCAGTGCCCACACTACCTTGCGAAAGAATTGATATTGACTTCACTGGACCTTTTATAGACACGTTTTGGTTATTGGTTGTTGGTGCCTTTTCCGAGTTTCCTTTATGTTGTTCACTTGTTCACTGTTTTGTCTTCCACAGTTAATGCGTCTGTCAAGTTGCAGTCCGTTTTTTTGTTTTTTTTTTTTTTTGGGTCGAAGACCTACCTTATGTTTTTTTCTCAGTTCTTACAAAACGACTTCAACTGGGGTCAAGAGGCCAGCCAAATTCTTGCATGACTGGCAGCTGATGACACTGCTCCATCTCCTGCTGCCTGACAGGCATCCTGCAATAGCACCAATGTCATTGTAGTCTGTGCCCAGAACTCCAGTCTGGGCCCAAGGGTTCAGACAACACCAGTGTCAGATTCCAGGTGTCATCGACAGTCACAGCAGTTGATATGTGTTCATGGCGTGTACTGACAAGTGACTTGTGGCACACCACTACATTCAGCTACACCCTGGGTGGGCGCAGATGCCTCCCTGGAGACCACTGTGCAGGTGTCACTTCTACTGGCATCGCAGTTAGCTGTGGCAGCAAGCCACCTGGGCTATGAGCATCCACCTTCCCGACTTGGTCTCCAGTTGCCCCACCAGTGGACCAGCTCAGCACAGACAACACGGCTCAACCTCTTGACACCCTTGTGGTGCCTTCTCTCATGGGAAAGAACACTGGGGCTTCATCAGCAGACCCACAGTTACCTCCAATGCCAGCGGATCCTACAGTGATGCAGGTGTCTACTGTCCACCGGCTGGTGCTGCCTTCATTACCTTCAAAAATCGTGGCTCCCCATCTCATGGCACATAGAGAGGAGTCCAACATCGACATGATCCCTGGCTATGGAGTGCCAGGGTTGTCCGCCTGCTCTCCTGGAGGGGGCAGAAGACACGCATGTCTGCATTTGTGCCAGTTCCACCCCAACTCGCTGGTTGATATTGACTGGAAACTGTTCATGCCCAGGACAACCAGTTCAAACAATATAGGTGTACCAATCATCAGCATGCTGTGGAGATGCTGGCATATGGTTGCTCTTTCCCTCTGCCACCACCACTACAACACATGTCAATATGTGTGTTCATTTGAGTAGAGCACTATTCGGGTGCTCTGGGCTCCCACCACAGGCCACTGACCTTGGTCAGCTGCTTCTATTGCCTGCAGCTAATAGCAAGTGGCCCCTGGCAAGCAAATACTTCTTATATAGCCATGTACTGGCTCTGGCTGGCAGTCTTTTGTATGTTCTGTAAACTGTGTGGTGTGACATAATCAATAGTTGGTTTCTTATGATCATGACTTATATCATGTTCGGAGTTAGGAATAAGCCATATACATTATGGACCAAGTAGATGCTGCTGAATCATACGGGGCGATTTATCAGTCTCAACACAGAAGCTGAGACTTGGATAACCACCTCAGAAGCCCCATTTGTGAAACTGTCCAAGGATATAATGCTTCCACATAGTGTGAAAGGCCCTTCAAGATTGAAGAATGTGTCATATTTACCTGATGACCCTGAATATAAGATGCGCTGCAAACCCCCCCTCCCCCCAAATCCTGTTTTGAAGAGGCTCCAGGAGAAACTATTATTTTTAATGTGTTCTGCTGAGTTACAATTACAAACTGTTTTACTGATAAAAAGCATCTTAAGAGCTATTTAATTTTATCCATGCTGTACCTTGTGAACTCTGTGGCCATTAAGGATTTTTGGTGAATGATGCAACCACCCACACATAATAACACAGGGCAGCCAATGGAGATTTTCTGTTTAGGATTGTGGCTGGTTGTGTTGTTCACCAATAATCTTAAGAGCTGCTGAAATAAATTAACACTACCCACTGCAACCAGTCATGGTGCTTTCTCAGATAGAATATACAACACTGATACGCAAGTAGTTCTGCGTTAAAAACCACAGAAAGTTGGACTAGTTTTGTTCTGCAGCATAATGTATGTGTCACCATTTTCATCATTGTTATGCTCCAGTTTGTACTTGCTTTGAATTCTGTGAGACACAGGGTCAGGAAACTGCACTATCTCCAGAGTTTTCATTCAGATAATTTTTCAAGTAATCAAAAGTTGAGTTTCTCTCTTACACACTGAGCAACCTGCTGCTTTATGTCTTAAAACATTCCCTGATTTGATCCCCTGAAACTCTGAAGTGTAGAATTGGCAATTCCTACTTTATTCTTTCTAAGAACATTTGCTTCTGAGACATAATTTTTTTCCCTGCTGTACAACTGTTTGTAGCCTTGGCTTCACGAATAACTTAACTTAAAATTAGTGTTTCACTGTCTGTGTGAACCATTTGTGAACTGCAGACTCATAAATCCATATTCTCAACAGAGTCAAGACTGTGTTTTGCATCAGTTATCAGTTACTACAATTTACTAATTTACGGCATTAAGCAAAGTGGATAACAACAATATTATATTGCCTTGGCTCCCTAGTAATGGACTGGTAGAAATCAGACCCTTCGGGCTAACAGTCCAATTCACAATTTGTTACCAAACTTAAAAATCAAGCAAACTTGAAAATCAAGCAGTAGCTAGTTTAATGCCATTGCTGAACCTCTTGTTTCATTTATTGTCTCCTGTAGAAATATATACTATTGCTGAGTATTTGTCCGTTTGCAAAATCACTTCAGTTACAACTACATTTAATGTCAGTGTACACATGTTAGATGTTCATAAAAAGCAAGGTATGTGAGATGTGATCCAAAGTTTGGCAACACAACAAAATTTGCTCACTGTTCCCAAATTTGACTAATCTGATGCCACTGCACTCCATCTCACACTTCTGAAATCTTCAAATTAAATCTGCATGTGAACTCAGCTACCAGAGCTTCAACTGCTTAGTTGGGTACATATGGAATGCATGATGTGTTGTTGATAAAGTAGTGATTGTTGTATTGGCATCTCCACACAGTAAGACTGTCAAGGATTGTTTATCTCCAGAACTGACACTGGAATTGACTAATTGGTTTCTTAGACTTTATAATCCTGGTCATACTGATGGACCATAAATTCCAGCATTCCTTCTTCCTCTGCAGTTAATTAGCACACAATAGTAACTGGTCAACAATGTACAAACATTTTCTGCTCTCAGGCAATGGATCGAGATGGCTTCTTATTTCCAGGATAGAAAGAGAACCAAAGTCACACCCATCTTCATGAAAATCTCAGAAATGATTCACTGAACTACTGCCTTGTATTTTAAGTATGTATCTACTGCAGAAACACTAAAAGAAAACAGTGATACGCGTAAATACAAAAAGCTGCAATCAGGTAAATGCAGCACATGTCCTTCATATAAAAACTAGTATAAGCCACGTATCCTGTATCCTGCACAATATCCCTCTGAAAAATTCTAAAGAAATTGTTTCTATGTGATAATCAATATGTATTTTCATTGACTGGGGACTGAGTGTGAGGCAAAATGTGGATCACCATTCTTGATCAGGGAGAAAAAAATCTGAACATGGCACTGCCATTTGGACAACATCTACATGTAACATGATGTAATAATGGAATTTATAAACTTTATATGTTATAAATCATTGAAGAAAGCAATATTTTACATCCAGATTTTTGAACTATGTGTAGAGTATCGTTGTAACACCTGCACTCACTGTAAGGATCGAGTCCTCTTCTATAGATACAGGATAGACAACAAATATACACTGAAGTGACAAAAGTCATGAGATACCTCCCAATATCATGTTGAATCTCCTTTTATTCAACATAGTGCAGCAACTCGACGTGATATGGACTCAACAAGTCAGAATTCCTCTACAGAAATATTGAGACATGCTGCCTCTATAACCATCCATACTTGAAAAATTGTCGCCGGTGCAGGATGTTGTGCATGAACTGGCCTCTCTATTATGTCCCATAAATATTCAATGTTATTCATGTTGGGCAAACTGGATGGCCGAATTGTTTTCTTGAATTGTTCAGAATGTTCTTCAAACCAATCGTGAATAGCTGTGGCCTGGTGACATGACGCCATTGTTTGGGAACAGAGTCCATGAATGGTTGCAAATGGTCTCGAAGTAGCCAAACATAACCATTTCCAGTCAATCATCAGTTCATTTGGATCAGAGGACCCAGTCCATTCCATGCAAACACAGCCCACACCATTATGGAGCCACCAGCAGCTCACACAGCACCTTGTTGACAACTCATCTCCATGGCTTCATGAGGTCTGCACCACACTCTAACCCTACCATCAGCTCTTACCAACTGAAATAGGGGCTCATACGACCAGGCCATGGTTTTCCAGTTGTGTAGGGTCCAACCGATATGATCACTTACCCAAGAGAGACACTGCAGGCGATGTCGTGCTGTTTGACAAAGGCACTCACATCGGCTGTCTGCCACCACAGCCCTCAATGCCAAATTTCACTCTACTGTCCTAACAATTATGTTCGTCATACATCCCCCACTGATTTTGCAGTTATTCCACACAGTGTTGTCAGTCTGTTAGCACTGAAAACTCTATGCAAATGTCACTGCCCTAGGTCACTAGGTGAAGGCCATCGACCACTTCATTGTCCATAGTGAGAGGCAATGCCTGCAATTTGGTATTCTCAGTACCCTTTAACAATATGTAGCCTGGAATAATGAATTCTCTAACAATTCCCCGCATGGAATGTCCCATGTTCTTGCTTCAACTACTACTGTGCATTCAAAGTCTGTTAATTCCCATTGTGTGTCCATAATCACATCAGAAGCCTTTTCACTTTAATCACCTGAGAACAAATGACTGCTCTGCCAATGCACTGCCCTTTTATACTTTGTGTATGCGTTACAACCACCATCTGTATATGTGCATATCACTACACAATGAGTACAGCACCTCAGTGTAAACTTTGTAATCACTTAAAATCCTGAGGAGTTCTGCATTATCAGAAGCTCTTGTAGCTTGTAATAAGCTGTTGAATTACATGATGTATGTTCAATTCAACACAGAGGATCTGTTAATGTACTTCACACTAAAACCAACTTCACTGATAAAGTTATGAACTGCCTAACTACTATTTCACTAAAGCTGTAGAAATACAATAACAGTATTAGGCAAGACACAGCTGACTGATTTTCCTATATGTTCAGCAGTTACAACTGTCAATTGACGGACCTGACATTGAAATATTATCTACAATCAGTCACTGTTTCTTCTGCCCAATGATAGGGGGTGTAAAGGTGGTTGGCCAAAGATTTGAATATTCATTTTTATTATGTATTGTGTGTTTTATTATGCATATGCCATCCCGTATGAAATCTTAAACAGTGGAATTCGTTGCACCAATCATCAAGATACGCTGGCATTATCATCTACCAATTCTATATACTGCTCATTTTCTGTTAAGATGTGAATAATGCTTGCAAATACATTAAAGTAGCATTTCTTATACCAATGAATACAATAATAATAATAATAATAATAATTGTAAGATCAAAACTTACCGGTGGCCATGATCGCTCATGATGATAAATACAGTGTTGTTAAGATGGCCTTCTCTATGCAATGACTTCATCATTTCGAGCAGATCCCTATCAGCTGCTCCCACATCATTATATGAATCATGAGACAATTCACCATGGAATCCAAACATAAACTTTGGTTTTGACTTATAAACTTTAAAGAAGTGACTGATATAATTCATCATTATCTGGAAAACAGAGAGAAGTAGTAATTTAATTTACTGTTCAAGTAAAAGTTTTATGAAGAAACAGAATACTGTAGAACTGTGCAGCACGGGACTACTTGTGCATTAAAAGACAGACTGAAGTTATGCAAAACGAAATTTTACTAACACACCACAGGTTGTAGTAGCAGCTTCCATATATGATTATCACATGGAATCACGGTAAGGTCAAACAATTTCTTGTTAGACTACTTATTTTTAGGCCACTGTTCAATGGTACTGACTGATGATAGTGATATGATCAGACACTTGATAACCAAATCCTAAACTTTTCATTGCAGACACACTTGCTAAGTAAACCAAGTAGGGGAATGTCTGACTTATTTCCAAAATATGTTGTGGTTTTTCATGTCGCATCTTATATGATGAATGTGCTAAAGAAAAAATATCAGTTGGGCTCTATTACTTCCTAAAGGCAGCAACCATTCTTGAAAACAACAGTGATTCAGAACAGTTAGGATTGCTAACGATATCTGATAGTATTCTTCATTATCCTATCTCTGTTCATCAGTATGACTCTTTCTAACAAATATTACAAAATGGCATTCAATATGTGAGGAGCATCATTTCAAATCACATCATATCCACTAATGGACAAAATTTGGTTTGATACATTTTTATATACTCGTAGTTTCTAAAGCAATCTTTCATACTGTGAAGTCAGATTGTAATAAATTTTATTCACTGACAGTATAAGCAGCTGCTAAAAACTAGCTGTTGTTTCAAATTGTATTCAGTCCTGTATAGTGCACGTTGCAAATCATATTATGTCTGACATTAATACTACATGAAGCTGATTAGTTACTTTGCTCAGCTTGTTACAGTGACAACCAACATGCTTTTCTTGATAACGCTGTGTGTGCAATATTGACAGTTATGTTTTACTTGTGAATTTTATGTAAGGAAACAGCTTTTTGGATTATTGAGGAAGGAACTGCTGATAATTCAAAAGGAAACCTAAAGGAGGAAAAGAAAACCAGACATGTTCATCAACTTAAATTTGAGGCAAGGTACGTAAAAATAAACTTAAAAAAAAGAATACTGCAACTGTAAGTCTCACTACAAATATTAATCTGACCCAACCAAAATCTTAATGAATGTTGATGACCTACAATTTTGAATGCTGATAATCTATAATTTAATACATAATTAAGTCAACATTCAAGTTTATGACTTTCCCAATTCTTTTAAGGAACTTTTATTGCTTCAAGAATTTCGGGTTAAATTCTAGAAACACTTGGCTCTCTGCCATCTCAAACACCCGATATTTTAATGACAAGGGTGAGAGAGCCTTTTTACTGTACCACACATATCTGTGTGTGCAGGAAGGACAGCTGTCACGAGGAGCCAGAAGCTGTGTCAGATGAGCGGCCCTGACAAGTGGTTACAAGCAGAACCTAGAAATTATATCAAAAAGTCAAAGAGTATCTGGATAAGTTCCATAGTATGTGGTGTCATGAGGATTGTTAGAGAGACAGATGAAGAGTGTGTTATATAGAAAGTCTTACTTTATGTCTTGGCTCTGCATGAGGCAGAACAGATGTAACTGTATGAATGTATAGTAGATTCTAACATTTATCTTGGAACCAGTTGGCTTGTTGGAGTTTGTACATAATAATTGTTACTTTGGGACGAGAGTCACAAATATGTCTTTGTTTAACTGACAAGAGCCAATGAGTACATAATTTATTGCAAGAATATAGAGCTGGTTAATAATATTCCCCTTAACCTGATACAGTTTTCGGAGAAGAATTAAATGGCGAGAGCGACATAGCTGATAACCCAAAGAAGAGGATCAGCTGCATGCACAATGTGTAAGTCAACTGGAAGAGACGTGTCAGTCGTGCAACCCAACGCCGCACTGTCTGTTGTCATCCAAGAAAGCATTAGAAACTCTGATAAAGATCCTAATATGATCGTGTTCACACCTCCATGCCAGCACAAAGATGGTCATTACTCATTACCACTGCTGTAATATTCCTACTAAGGGCCAAAAATAAAGTATTTGGAGTTCTAAACAAAATAAGTAGGATCAGCATGTTTAAGTGATGATTCAGGTTTCTTGACCAAAGAGATGCCACTCTAGAGCTGATACCAGGAAACCTACATCACGGACCCATAAGTATCACACACCAATAAAAGAGACTTGGAACCAGTGTGTGCAAATCTTTTTGCAAAGCTGTTTGGATTTGGACAGAGTCATCTAAATGCAATTACTATATCAGTTATGGGTGGTGAAGGATGTAAAGAACATGAAGAGAGTTGTCATGAGGAAGAGAAGTTAGCAGCAAAGAAATAGAAGGGTATTAGTTTCACCTTGAGCCTAAAGGATAGGGAGAGCTATTATTCTAGGGAGGGGGGGAACGGATTCCTCCAAAAAATATTCAGCTCAAAATTGAACTTAGATTTCTGAAAACCTGCATCTGATACATGTAGCTACTGCCTTAAAATGTCTCTTAGATTGGTTATAGCTGTTCAGAATGAAAAATCAGGAATTCTGACAAACTCGAGTGCTCATAGACTAAGGGCAAAAATTTTTCATCAACCTGGGCTCTGAAATGCAACTGAGTTCTTCCAAAACTATTAAACAATAAGGCATATTATCCACAACAAATAAATTATCACACTCTGTGTGACAGGCAAGGATAATAGAAATCCACACTTCTATGTCTGGACAGAAAATCAAGCTGCCAGAAGTTCTGTTGAGGTTGCTTCAGGTCTCTGTGATCTTCTGTACAGATTTGAGTTCCCTACTGAGAATGATAGCTAGAGGCCTCTTGCAGTAGGTTGTGAAGAGCAAAATCTTCAAAAAACTGACAAACAGAGACTACCACAGTGTTTATAAATATGTAGGTTCAGTTAATTTCTTAGTTGAGGACTGGAGGGTGAGGGACCACTAAGAACTTAGTGAACTTTTTAAAAAGGAGGATGGTATCAGTGAGATGAAGTGAATTACATTATGAAAATCAATGAAATATGAAACTTACACACTTAAAATAAAAATGGAGCCAACCTCTCACTGTGATGAACCATCCAAGACTTTCAGTCCCATTCTAAGAAAGGGAAAACATTGCCTTACTGTTGAACCATCAGTTACTTCACCAGACAGTATAATGAATAAAGCAAACAATACTGATGTGAGAAACTTGCTATGTAAATATTTTGGAGATGAATAGAGGAGCATAGGAGATTTAGATTTCTGTGCTAACATCATTGATGCAGTTGTTACAGTAACTGTCAACAAGGAAGAAGTTAGTATGATAGCTTTTGTTTGCTTGGAAGGAGGAGGAGCATTGAACCAAATTTAACAAAAAATTGACAGGATGGTCATTCTGAACATTCCACGAAGCAAAATGTTTAACCAGAAGATTTAGACTTTGGGTTAATAATTTTGTTTAATAATAATGCATACAAGCATTTAAATAATACAGTATATCACTGAAGAATTAAAGCAGAAAGACATTGTGAGAATTGTATATCAAGATGGCTAAAGTGAATTATTTTATTGTGTAATAAGATGAACCGCGCGTGATTAGCCAAGCGGTCTAAGGCGCTGCAGTTCATGGACTGTGCGGCTGGTCCCGGCGGAGGTTCGAGTCCTCCCTCGGGCATGGGTGTGTGTGTTTGTCTTAGGATAATTTAGGTTAAGTAGTGTGTAAGCTTAGGGACTGATGACCTTAGCAGTTAAGTCCCATAAGATTTCACACACGTTTGAACATTTTTTTGTAATAACATGATTTCCAATAATAACATGTTAGTCTGATATAAATCCTATTGCAATCAACTGGCAGCAAGAAAGATTGGCTCTGAGCACTATAGGACTCAACTGCTGAGGTCATTACTCCCCTAGAACTTAGAACTAGTTAAACCTAACTAACCTAAGGACATCACAAACATCCATGCCCGAGGCAGGATTCGAACCTGCGACCGTAGCGGTCTTGCGGTTCCGGACTGAGCGCCTAGAACCGCTAGACCACCGCGGCCGGCAGATGATGTCATGTCCCTGCAGCGCCTTTAACCACACGGCCACTTCGGCCGGCCAGCAAGAAAGACATTATACACATACTATACATTAGAATGTTTACTGTGAAAATTAATTTTTTATTAACAGATAATGTTGTTCTATAATGGTAACAAAAATAACTGGTTAGTTATGCATTTTCCTTATTAATCATTTTTTTTATTTCTACATTTTGCAAGTTACTGTATCAAAATGTGTTAAGTTCAACACATTTTCCTCAAATTTGAAGAACACTATAGCAAATCATCACTTTACATGTTTCCAGAAGTAAGTCTCAAACACAATAATATCACATTCTACAATGTGTGAAAAGTTTCCCAGCTTAGGAGTAATTAGTTTTTCGCTTCATCTGTAAAATGTCGTTTTTTTGGGTGTAACACAAATTGAAATAATATTGCTCATACTACTGACAAGCACACAGACATGACAGTACTGAACAAAAAATTGGTTCTTCCAGTCCACAGAAATAAAAGCAGCATAGAGAATATTAAGTCTAATTTTCTTGAATCGTCTCTCTTTTTTTTTTTTTTTCCAGATCGCTGCATCTGGTATCTCAGCATAGCAAGTTTGAAAACCTGTCAGAAGGCATGGACCTTGAATTTTGCCAATAGGCAACACAGATACTGCTATGAGTGCTAGTACTGCCATGTCAAAGCAGTGGCCATGCAGTACCACAAAGCCACTTTCTGTCTCACTGGCCACAGCAGCACTGTAAAGCTCACCACACTGTGGCTCCACTTTCAATTGTGTATTTGCTGGGCTCTCATATTGTTCTCATTACACCTGTTTTGGTCTCACATTTTCACTGTGTCTTATGTTTTTGTTCTTTGGACTGCTCATTGTTTTCCTCTTGTCGTCTGTCTTTCTATTCACACTTGGCAGTCTGCTGCTTGTGACCCCTGGCCAGTCATAATAATTGATGACAAAGCAAAAGGTTAACAGCATACCATGGGTGTTAAACTCTTGCAACAGCAACAGGACAACAGCTGTTGCTGCTGCAGCAATTGCAACAGCAGTTTCAACAACAGCAGCAGCAGCAAAATGAGTTGCTCTACCAGGAAAATCAGCTTCTGAAGGATCAACTACAGATACAGAGTACTCACCTGATACAGGCAGTGGTCACTTCCCAGCCAGAGAGCAGATCACCCAGCACTCTACTTCTCAATTATGTCAAAGAGAATTGAGACACACATTTACAGCAGCTGAAGCAGCACTTTCATGTTACAGGTGACATTTCCCAATGAACACTCTTCCTGTCTTGTTCTTTCCTGAAGGTGTTTTTCTTATTTAAGAAGTTGGATCATTTCTTAAATCCAGTCACTTTTATATTCGAGATGTCCACGTTATTTTTGAAGTACTATTCATAATGATTCCACAACTGCAACGCAACTCAGATTTCACAATAGCACAAGCAACCTGGTCAAATTGTAACAGTCTTGTGTGATTGATTAACAGGTACTGAGTCACTGTTGCAATTTCACATTTGTGACTCAACATGCAACTCTCCATATCTGGACACTAAGTCAAGGCAAAGTGATCCAAATGGCTCCCAATCCATCAGTTCGCACATCAGCCCTAAGCTTGACAACCCATCACTGAAAGATATTCTGACAATTACACAAACTGCAGAAATAGCACAGGCAGCTAAGGATGCCTCCTGGCTCACCCAGACGTAACAGTGGTTAAGATGTCACATTGATGATGATGATGAGCGTTTGGCGTCATTGGCCGGGAGGCCCCTCGCGGGGCAGGTCCGGCCGCCTTGGCGCAGGTCTTATTACATTCGGCGCCACATTGGGCGACCTGCACGCCGGATGGGGATGAAATGATGATGAACACAACACAACACCCAGTCCCTGAGCGGAGAAAATCTCCGACCCAGCCGGGAATCGAACCCGGGCCCGGAGGACGGCAATCCGTCACGCTGACCACTCAGCTACTGGGGCGGGATGTCACATTGCACCATAGGAGCATGAAACCATTGTAAAGCATTTCAGAGACAGTGGCGTCATGATTCATCACTTCCCGATATGTCAATGGCCTCTGCACAGCCAATCATTCAGCCAATTATTCCTTGTCTGTGTGTGTAGTGGCGTCTTCTGTGATACCAAGACTGCTTCACAGCACACCCGCAAACAGACTTTTAGGATTTCTGGGCACACTGTACCCTCCATGGGAAAGATTGACATCTCCAAACAGTTTGTTGTAAACCATAAGGCCAATCACACCCAGCTCTCTGCCTGTATCTTGGTATCAAGGAACAGTGCACGAACTTCAGGCAATAGTTCTCCCTGGCAATCTTTTCATAAAGTTGCTTACAATCCTAATAATTGTGGATGAAAACATCTATTTCTAGGTGGATGCTGGAGCTACCATTTCCCTGATAAGCCTCTAAACATGTGCTTATATGGGTTCCCCAGATTTGGCCTACCCTCCTGTTGATTAGTAGCATATGGTGACAGCTAAATTCACTATCTCTGCACCCGACAAGAAGATCACATGGCAGAACATTTTTGGTCTGGAAGCCTTCTCATTCTTTGGACTCTCCACCAATGATGAGATTCTGGTCATACCTGACTAGCACCTGTGTTTGAACCTGGCCTAGGGTGCACCTAAGATTTCCAAGCTCTTATCTCCTTCATGCAGACACAGTGTCTCATTTCTGTCATGCATAGCCCTTTCCAGTCTCCTTATGGACAGCTACTAAGCAGGAACTCTATCATCTAAATGAGACCGGGGTGACTGAATCATTTAAAATTAGAACTTGGGCCATGCCTCTAGTATTGGTAAAGAAACACAGTGGCTCCCTCTGGCTATACGGTGGCTCTGAATTGACAATGCCTATGCACAGATCAAAACATGCCCTAACCCATGTCCAGAACAACTCTTCATATGCTTGTCAGGGGAGAATATTTTGCTGTGACTGCCCTTGCCAATGCATATTTGCAGATCCAGATGGATGAGGTGTCGCACACCATCATGGTTATAAACACTCTTTCATCTTATACTCACCTTATACTCATCTTATCTTTCATCTTCTTGCCTTCTGGGATCTCTTCTGTTCTGAAAATCTTCTAGCGATATCTGGAATAGTTAAATACATCCACATCCACTTACACTAACTATCTCAATGACATAACTGTTGAAGGAGCTACACATCAGGAACAGCTGTGAAACCTTTGTACGCTATTCACTACGAGGTGGAATCCAAAATTTTCAGGACTGATGCTGCCATCTGGAAAGTAGGAGTAGTAGATCTTTGTACCGCTAGGTGGCGAGAGCTGCAAATCTGATGAGTCAGTGTGCGGAGAGGCGATGAGTCAGTGTGCGGAGAGGCATTCAGCAGGGAGGCTGTGTTGTGTGTCCCCAGTGATTTCCGTAATACTCTGTGTTCGGTGTGTGGCAATTTTACGATGGATCCGCGAATGGTAAAGACCGCATCTGATGATCCAACCTTCTTGTCACAGGTTATCACCGGTGACGAGACCTGGATTTATGGTTATGACAAAGCAACAATTGCCCCAGTGGAAGAGCCTGGGCTCTCCAAGACCCAAGAAAGTGGGGCAGGTGAAGAACAAAGTGAAGAGCATGATCATTGTTTTCTTTGATACCAAGGGAATTGTACACAAAAAATTCGTCCAACCCAACCAGACAGTGAATTCTGCATACTACTGTGACGTGTTGTGACGGCTCCGTAAAAACATGTAGCGACGATGGCCTGAAATCTGGTGTCAAGGGAACTGGCTGCTGCATCACAACAATGCACCCTGTCACACGTCCTTGCTCACCAGGACCTTTTTGGCAAAAAGCAACATGGCGGTTGCACCCCACCCACCGTACTTGCCAGATGTGGCACATTGTGACTTCGCGCTATTCCCAAAACTGTAACTGAAGTTGAAAGGCCATTGGTTCGACACTCTAGAGAGGATTCAAGAAGCATCACTGGCGGTGATAAACACCCTCAAAGAACAGGACTTCCAAAAAATGTTTGACCAATGGCAGAAGTGCTGGGACCATTGTGTGTGTGTGTGTGTGTGTGTGTGTGTGTGGATGGGAACTACTTCGAGGGTGATGGTAACCATTAGTCCAAACGTAAGGTTTTCAACAGATGGCAGCACCAGTCCCAAAAATTTTGGATAGCACCTCGTATGTTACATGACACAAGGCTAATGTGCCTTAAACAACTGTCAGTTTTCCAGGAGCAAGTGGAATATGGTAAGTTATTATTCAAAGTTCATTTAAGCAATACACATCATGCATCCAGTAAACCAGCTGCGGAAAAAAGGCATTTAGCGCAGGTGGGTGGCTATCTGTGAGGGTGCCTTCACGCAGTTGACGTGCATGGTGAGCTTGGCAACCTGGCTTATGCCTTTTTCATCACTGTGTCACACTATGGTTGCCTCTCCATATAGCATTCGTGCAGTGCTGGTGCACCGGAATGATGATAGCATTGAGCAACTGACTGCCTATGTGTCAAAGGTGCTGACACCGACTCATAAGAACTAATCACAAATAGGAAAAGAAGCTGTAGCAATTGTCTTTACCATGAATAAATTCTGCGTTTACCTGTTTGGGATTATGTCCACTTTAATTATGGGCCACTCTTCAGACCATACTCTAGACTTCCAGAATGAACAGCGCAATGGCTCCAGCGTTGAGCACTTTTCCTCAGCTCCATTGAATACAAGCATCCAGTGCAATATGCCAATGTGGATGCCCTATATCGCCTACTCGAGATATTTGCTATCAAATTACTAAATAACAGCATTTTCACAGCTAGAAAAAGCTGCACTTGGCATTAAATTTTATACATATTTTATGCGCATACAATGAACAAGGTAAAGTGCTAAGTGTATATTTTATTTTATTAATGAATATTCTTTAGTGGAGGAAATTTTTTGTCTCTTAGTGGACAACGAAAAGTGATACCACTTGAAAATATAACCAGTTTGCCCCTTTCTGATGTATGAAGTGTATTGTCATAGTATCATAAACAAAAGAGAGAACTTTGCTTACTTTTGTTATTGTGACCATAATGAACTGTTGCAGTGCTTACCTTGTGTCTTGGGATCGAGCCCATGCAATATTTCTTGTGTTTTGAAAACTCTGGCGCTGCAGCGACATAATATGTCCTCATGTAGTGATCAGTTGGAGGGTCATTGAATCCCTTTAGTCTGTAGGTAAATGTGCCAATGCTTGGACAGTCTTCCATGTAAGCTATAGGTGAACAGAATTACATCAGATTACAGAGGTACAATAACCATTTTCAAATATCAGTCTATGATGTTGCTAAAACATATTTAAGACAATGATAACGTAGACTGAAATAGTTTAGTTGAATAAACACAAAAAGGCTATGAAGAGGGATTGGGAAAAAAGCTTATTTACATTATGAAGAAAAAATGCAAACTTAGGGTTTAATGTCTTCTAAGTGATGAGATCAATAGACACAGAGCACAAGATTATATTGGGGAAGGATAGGAAAGCAAATTGGGCATGCCCTTTCAAAGGAGCCATCCTGGCATTCATCATAAGTAATTTGGGAAAATAAGGGAAAAATCTACATACAAATGTCTGGCGCGCGAGCTCTCTCTCTCTCTCTCTCTCTCTCTCTCTCTCTCTCTCTCTCTCTCTCTCTCTCTCTCACACACACACACACACACACACACACAAACACACACAACCTAAAAATATCATTATCTTTAAGGGGACTGTTCTGCAGTTCCCCTGAAATCACATACAGGGGCTCTTTAACTTCTTTTACTTTGTGGCACCGAATCCTCCTCCATCAGCAAACAATATATTCAGGAGAATGGTGTGCCTCCTGCATATGACCCTCTTTGCTTGCATATCTTTGCACCTGGAACCTAAGAGACCATTGTCACGTAGATGACCTCTATCTACGCTATAGCGCTTCATCAATAGCTGCAGCTGAATATCGACTTTAAAGAACCCTCTGCAGGGTACAAAATTGGTATTTAAAGCATGGATTCCAATTTTCCTCCTCTAAAAACCGAGTAATGTATTTCTCCATGCTTAATGAGTTACTCTGTTTCCTATAATTAAGCCACATGCTATTAACTATAGTTCAGCAACACTGCTTCCTTAGGCTCTCATTCAACAGTGGGCTGACAAGACTTCCTTTCTATCCTACTAGGAATCAGGTGGAAACAAAGTTCATGATCACTCACACAGATTGTGACATGAAGGCCAGTGGAACAAACAGGCAGTTGCGTGGTCTCTAATGACAACAAGATCATGCCAACTAGAAGAAAAGTCCAGAATATAGTGAAGAGTGTCACAAATTCATGATAAATTCATTCCAAGAGTAGCCCAACTTGAAAATAGTAAGCAGGCAAGGACAAACTGTGACTATCTCAGTACTGCAGGCCACAATATTTATATGCCGCATCATGTCAGCCAACATACCCACCTCACAAATTATTTGTGCACTCCATGGTTGAGGGGCAAGTTGCTGTTTGGACAGGTCAGTTATCTCTGACTGCATGTCATTATTTCTTCTCATGTTGAACTGGGCTGGGAATCTGTATCACTACCAGATACTACACCCCCACACATTTTAACAAGCATGTAGGACAAAAAATTGTTAGATATGCATCTGGCCCAGTAAGGAAAAAGGGAACAAGGTGCTGGCATCCCTGCCAAAGGGTTTCACAACATGTCTGCATTATGGTTGGTGCCTGTGCTGTGGGCGAAAGTACTAGTTGATTGTAAGCCTCTGAAGTGTTGCCTGGGCCTGCCTGTGAGAGACTGGGTGCTGGCAGTGATGTGAGGATGGCAGTTATTCCACCTCTGTGGACATTTCCCTGTCTTTATGGTCAACACATTTCCAATTTTTGGACAGGGTTATTGGTTGTGGTAACCAGAGGTGACCTACAGAGTGCCAGTAGTTCCACTCCTAATAGGTCCCATTCCTGCTCTTTGTTGACATCTCTCTGTCACAGAAGGTGGGGGCAGAGGTTGTAACATGGTGGCAGATAGGCTGGTGAGTGAGGTCATCAAGACTGAAATTACCAATACTGAGATTGCGACAGCCCTAGTGGGCTGAGGGGTGAGAGGTGACATTCTGGCCCAGCTGATGGCAGATCACTGCTTTTGATCAGCTATGATTTCAAACAGTTGTGCAACCTCCTGCCAGTGACAACAACATGGATCCATCCAGGATTCTGACTGAAAATATAAGCCTATACATCGGATCCCGCATGATAATGTGGCTGAGTGCATAAGCAATGAGTCTGCTGGGTTGGGTGAGGTAGGTCAAAGAGAGTAGATAATGTGTGCCCATACAATACTTTGACTGAACTATGTTTGTTAACATTGGCCAAGATTGTTGTGGAGAAACTAGTGAGTTCTTTCCCAGAACAGACTTTTGTCATGATTTCTAAACATCCTGACCAATTACTCCTCTTTGAAAATTGATCCTGGGTGGAATGAATCTGTTCTTTTGGTTGGTGCTTTAGGGTGAAAAACTGCTAAGATCATAAGCATCTGTATCATAATGTAAGAAAAAACAAGTACTAAATAAAAAATCTGAGGCGAAAAAGGCAAAAACCCGAACAAGCAAGTTTAAAGGGGGGGGGGGGTGGGGCAGCTAAGGGCAAGGACATCCCTAGAGAGAATTTCTGAAAACATCGTTGAGATGAAGGAGGTCCCCGCAGTGGAGAAGAAGTTTGCTTTGCCATGCCGCTGTGGTGAATAAAAAGTAAGACGTGATTGTCAGAATGTGTGTTATCCACTAGAACATCTAACAAAGCAGACGGCAAACATAGATGTAAACATAAACTGTTAAAATATGGTCACCAGGTAAAGTGGTGCATCTTCAAGAGTTGAGAGCAGTAATGACAGAGTGGGGCATGGTCACCACTTAATAAATGGCAGTGACTAAAATGACAGTGTTCTATATGCAGCCAGGCTAAAATGACCGCCTTGCAACGCGAGGGCTGACAGGAAGTCCACCACATTACTGGGAGAGGTTTAATGTCCTGGAGTTTGTTCCCCTGGAGAGAAGACCACTGTGCACTCCAGAGTGGTACTACATGCCTACAGACAGTGACACAAAGATTATCCAAGGGAAGAGAATGACTAGCAGGCCAAGGGTGGAGAGCTGCAGCCTTTGCAGCAGCACTTGATCTCTAGCATGCTGACGTGCGCATGGGAACATCAAGTTGGCTACCCCAACAGTAAGAGAGTGAAGGCATTCTTATATTCATTGTGCTAAAGAGTGGATTGAGTACAGAGAGTGAAGCCTATGAAGAGCACTGAGAGAATCTGAGCAGATGACACAATTCGGAAGCCCGTGTCACCGGGTATATTGGGTGGCCTGATAGAGGGCGCACAGAGTTCTGAAGTAAAAACTGAGTACTGGTCAAGAAGGTAATATTGAAAAGGATCATCGCCAAGTACAATGGAACACTGGTCTTTGAACTACTGGTGTAGATGAAGACACTATCACCAAACTGCGTGCAAAGTGAGAGAAACTCGCTTCAATACACCAGGCTAGGAGTAGTGTACTTGGGAAGCGAATGGAAACTGAAATGAATGTGTACCTCAGCATGAACCCACAGTGGTGAAGAGCTTGCACTTATGGGGAACGTGGCAGGGAGCATGAAGCAAAGCTATTGAAGCAGCAAATGAAAACAACTCTGGGAGGCAAAAGAGAAGGTGGGTGCAGCCCATATTGGCAGTCAAGGGAATCATCAAACAAGGGAGCACAGGATGGGTGACCATGCATAGTAGACACACAACTGAGGAGAACATCCTGCTGATAGGACAATGGTAAATCGGTAAGTCAGCAACCTCAGCATAAAGACAACGGGAGTAGTATAGAAGGTACCAGTTGCTAAATCTGGATGATTGGTGATGTTAAGATGACATAAGACAGACGGACATGTGGATAAATATACGATACGTCCATAACCATATGGACATGGGAATGGTATAAAAAGAGGAGGATGGTCTGATCCGCTCCCCCACCAGGTATCACATAAAACACCTAGAACATTGAGGGAGCAAGTACAATGAGCTGCTAGATGTGGGAAGATCAACAGAATTTCCTATCAAATATTAGTCCCTAGAATTTTGTTGTGTCAACAAACGGAAGAAGGAATGGGGCGAGACATACTGATGGGGGAAGAAATTCTGGATGCCTGCAGAAGTCCATACAGACAGTCTTGTCAGCAGGAACCCGGAAGCCATTGTTGTTGCTCCATGAGTAACGATGGTCAAGACATTGCTGAAAATGCTGATCAAGTAGACAGGTTCACTGAGAGCTGCAATAGATCACACAGCCATCAACGGAAAGAGAGCCTGAGATACCTAGCGGGGGGCAATCCATAATATGGTTAACGGCTAGGGCAAATAAGACAACACTGAGCATAGAGCCCTGAGACACCCTGTTCTCTTGAATAAAAGTGTCCAACAGAGTCGAGCCCACACAAACCTTAAAAAACACAGGCTTTTAAAAATTCCCAGATAAAAAGGGGCAGGTGACCCCGGAAGTCCCATTCGTACATAATACAGAGGATACCCCTCCTCCAGCAGGTGTCATACACCTTCTCCAAATCAAAAAACATGGACATAGCTTGACACTTCCACAAAAAATTATTCATAATATGAGCTGACAAGGTGGCAAGAGGATCAACTGCAGAGTGGTGCCCACAGAATCCACATTGGTCATTAGTGAGGAGATTCGAGGATTCAAGCCACCACACCAGGCGACAAATAATCATATGTTCCATCACTTTGTAGATATAACTAGTGAGGGAAATTTGGCGGTAGCTGGAAGGAAGGTGTTTGTCCTTACTAGGCTTAGGTAAGGGAATGACAAGGGCCTTATGGCAGTGACAGGGAAATGTGCTATCTGTCCAAATGCTGTTATATGTATGGAGGAGAAAGCGAGGCCTCAGGAGAAATGTGTTGAACATCAGAATGTTAACACTGGCCGTTCCTGGAGCGATCAGATGACTGGGACGAAGAGAGTGCATGTTTAAGCTCCCTCATAGTAAAAGCAATATTGTAAATTTCACAATTCTGGGAGGAGAAAGTCCTTCCCTCCACAACCATTTCAGAGGGAGGAAGGCAAGATGGTAGGAGGTGGGACTTGAAATGTCTGCAAAATATGGGCCCAAGGTGTTGGAGTTATCAAGAGGGTCTACAATGACATGGTTTGCTATAGTGATGGACTGGGGTATGGACCGTAATACCTGAAAGCCAATGGAGATTACCTCAAAAAACAGAAGGGGGAGAGCTTTGAAAAGATATCCAACTAGCTTTTTTCTATTTCTGAAAATGTGGCAACACTGCACATGTAGCTGTTTATAATGGATACAGTTTGCCATCATGGGATGCCGTTTAGAAACGTGGAGAGATTGTCTCTGCGTGCAGACTGCATCACAGCATGCCTCAGCCCTAGGGGACGGAGGCCCATTGTGGTGAGGAAGAGGTGTGAGGTAGGGAACATTCCATGACAGTAAGGATAGTGTTTGTAAGGTATTCTACCTGGTCATCAAAGTAGGGGAAATGGTGCTTACTGAAAGTGGTTAGCAAGGAGTGGACCTGCCAGTCAGCTTTTGATAGCTGTCAGTTGGTTGGATGCACAGATGGGATAGGCGTTAGCAAACGAATGACACAGGGGAAATAGTCACTCGAGTGTGTGTCAGAGAGAACGAACCACTCGAGATGACAAGCAAGCTGAGTAGCACAGATCGAAAGGTCCAAGAGGGAAAAGGAGTGTGTGGTATCGGAAAGGAATGTGAGTGTATCTGTGTTCAAACAGATTAGTTTGAGCCTCTCGGACAGGGGCACGGAGAGCCCCAAAAGGGATGATGGGCACTGAAAGTGCCGAGCAACAAAAAGGAAGAAGGAAGCTGAGTAATCAATTGCAAAACCTCTTCCATGGTGACAGCAGAAGAAGAGAGTGAGTAGATGTTGCAATGAGAGAAGGTGAAACTGGGAAGGGAAAGACAGACAGCAACAGCTTGAAGCTGGATGTGCAAGAAAATGGTGTGATATAAATGTTGTCTCAATGAGCAACATGACTCCCCATGAGCCGAAGTCTCTGCCTCAGGGGAATGGTCAAAAGAGGAGTGGGAGATGAGGAGGGCGTAATTTTGTTTCCTGGAGGCAGAAAACAACTGGATAGTATGATCACAAGAGGAGTCATAATTCAACCCTATTGGATACGAAGCCGTGAACGTTCCATTGGAGAATAACCATATTCCACGATAGACAGGAGCTGGGTCAAATAAGAGGTCAGGCACTGCAGTGGTTGCTGAGTGCCAGAATCTGAATGCGCCTAATGACCAGGTTCAGGAGCTGAAGGAGTCTGGTCCATAGTTTGACAGAGGTGGCGGTATTCGCCCATAGTTGGCCAGAGGACTGATTGTTAGCGGTGTGTCCTGGTGAAACGGATGTTGGCCAGGTTTGGGTATCACATGGTAACACCAATGAAGAAGAATGCTGAGGTGGAAAATGGGAAGATTGTTTGCCTTTGTTTGACTGCTTAGAACCTTAGTGTTTGTCAGGTGCAGACCCCGACGTTGGCTGGCTAGAGGTGTGCAGAAAGCCATTGTGGGAGTACTCCTCCTTAGATTTCTGTGCTTCTGTTTGCGAGGCATGCAATTTCTCTAGTGCAGGTGAAGGTCTGTTGGTATGGTGTGCATCCACAGCAGATGAAGATGAGGATGATTTCACAACCATGGCACTAAACTAGAAGTCGCAAGTTTGCATAGCCATGTCCTTCATAGGAAGGGTGTAGCAAGAACAGTACTACAATTGGCAGAGGGTGGCGTACGAGGTTTGTGGCTACCCAACATTTTCCAAGCAGTGCGAGTAGGATCCTTTTCCTTTCCCTGGATCTCCTGAATGGCTCTCTCACTGAGGTAGATCGGACATTAATGGGAAGCAGCAGCATGATCGCCCTTGCAATTGATGCAGTGAGGGATAGGAGGTGGACACAACCTCATGTGTGTTCCTGCTGCAAGTTACATATTTGGCTGCATTTTCACAAGATTCACGGGTGTGTTTGTAGTGCTGACATTCATAGCGATGCATGGGATTCAGGATACATAGTCTAACAGTAATAGCTTCATAGCCAGCCTTAATTTTTGAAGTTAAGTACCACATGTTCAAATGTGAGGAGTAGACTGAGGGTTGGCACTAATTCCTTATCAACACTTTTCATGATGCAGTGAACTATAGTCAGTGAGATAGGCTGTTATTTCAGTCTTGGTTAGGCCATCAAGCAGTGAAGTGTATATAACACCACAGGAGGAATTAAGACTGCAGTGGGTCTCTACTAACAGGATAGCTGTGGTAAAGTGTTGCATTGAAAAGTTACTGTGCTTAAAAAGCACTATCCTCCTCCAAAAGCACGGTCCCATTACACAGCCAAGAGCAGGACTTCACAGGACTGGCAATGGCATCTACACCCTTCTGAATAACAAATGGATTAAATGTCATGAAACTGTGAACAACTCCCATGCAGACACTACGAGGTATCGGGGTGCAGCTGGGTTAAGTATCGATTCTTTCATCTCAACCTATTTACAATTTTGGGATGAGAAACTCATTGCTAAAAAATCCTCCATGATTGCCAGCATCTCCAATGGCACACTCTTTCCTGCTGGGGGCCACCCTCATGGGGGAAGCTCACCTGCCTTATACGATTGTTCGCACCTCAGCTCACACCTCCTGGAATCCAGACAGAGGGACCAATCGGCATAGAGGAAGATACCAGCTCAGGCAATCACTCCTCCCTGGGCCTGACCTTTACCAGGGGGTACATACCAGCCCTACTTGTCAACCCAATAAACTTTTATGCGTCAAATGTGTGGGCTGGCCTTCAGGCATGCACAGGGAGGAAGAAGAAGAAGAAGAAAAGGTAAAACAGAGACCTCAAATGCTACAACGGAGCAAGGGTAAGAAAAGGAAGGACAGGGAAAGAAAGGTGGGTGGACAGCATGAATCCATACACAGTTTACCAAGAACTTCGGTTTCCCAAAGAGGGCACACAACTCGGTCTTCAAGGGAGGGGAAAAGAATAGCAGGAGGATCGACATGCAGCACGGAAAGGAAAGTAGCACTGCAAAGGCACCACTATCAGTGTCCCATTTCCTTGTACCAGTCGCAAATGGTTCGTGGAAAGAATGAGTGCTGGTATGTCTCTGTGTGGATTTTATCTTTTTTGTTTTGGGGAAGACCAGACAGCGAGGTCATCGGTCTCATCGGAATAGGGAAGGACGGGGAAGGAAGTCGGCCATGCCCTTTGAAAGGAACCATCCTGGCATTTGCCTGGAGCGATTTAGGGAAATCACAGAAAATCTAAATCAGGATGGCCGGACGCAGGATTGAACCGTCGTCCTCCCGAATGCGAGTCCAGTGTTCTAATTTTATCTTCTGGGCCTTTTTGGCAAGATATACGTAGGAGGAAGATCTATATTGGTTGATTCTTCCAGGAACATACACTATCATAACTTTAACAGTACATCACTTTGCGATGCACACTGCCTCTCTTGAAACGTCTGCCATTGGAAATGGCCGAGCATCTCCAAGACACTTTTGTGCTAATTAAATGAACCTGTAACACTACTCTTCTTTGGATCTTCTCTGTTTCCTCGATCAAATTTATCTGGTTTGACACTGATGAGTAATATTCAAGCATTGGTTTTTCTAAGCTACCTCCTTTGTTGAAAGATTACATTTCCTGAGGATTCTTCAATGAATCTCAGTCTGACATCTGTCTTACGTGGCATTAGTTTTATGTGGTCGTTCCACTTTAAATTGCTTTGTATGCATGTCCTTGATATTTTATGAAAGTAACTGCTTGCAGTGATTGTTCTGAAATTGTGTATCAATACAATAATGGGTCTTTCTTTCACAACTTCTTTCTGTTGAGAATGACACACTGTGTTCAGTTTGCTAGATGTTATGCTTTTTTTCTTAGTATATGCCCAGCATATACTTGGCTGAAGTAGAAAAATATGCAATCACTCACTGGGCCAGCAATGTAGACCATGGGCTTGAAGTTGTTGAAGTAATGTCTGTAGAATCTGTTATACTTATGCATAGAGAATGGCGTATTAATTAATTAATAGAATTTCCTTAGTTTTATTATTGATTGGTAACTGCAAAAGCAACATTCAGGTCTATTTTTGAGATATTATGGCCACAGCAAGTTAAGCTGACAATTCCTATGGACTACGTATTGGATACAGATCCATGCTGGTTGCACATAACTACATACTGTGACTGATCTATTATAACTATCACTGGAATTATTGACCGGCTAGAAGATACCAGGGGCACTACTTCCATTTTTGTGTTTTATATAGTTCTACCTTAAATGGATCATGTTTAGGGAGTAGCTTTAGGCATGCTCTGTAAAAGTAAGGTGCTGTGGATTTCTTTAATTTATATGTGCTTTACAAAGCCTATTGTACAACCTGACATAGGTTCAAACAGTTGCTTGAACTGTGAATATGTTGTATCAAGTTCTCGAACAATATCACACTTTAAATCAGATCTACTTGGTCTTGATTTTAGAAACCAAAAGGCACAAAAGTGTTTGCTCCGTAAATTAGTTGGTAATTTTTTTTTTTTTTTTATTTGTACTTAGTAGCATGTATTGAGTTTTGATCTTGCCATGTGGACAACTCACTATTTTACTTCACTACTCTATGCTTAGCTTGCTGCAGCAGTTGTGAACCAATGCTCAGTACATGGCCAAACTGGTGACACACAGTCATAGCCGTCCAATGGGAAGTCCACTACCTGGCAGAGGATATGAACCATTGTATCCATTACTAGGGTTTCTTCCCATCCCATTCAGGTATGGAATGCAGGGAGAATGATGATTTAAATGCCTCCATATGGGCTGTAATCAATCTAATCTTGTCCTCATGATCACTATGTGAAAGATAAACAGGGGGTTGTGGTATATTCTTAGAGCCATCATTTTAAGCCTTTTCTTGAAACTTTGCACACAGGCTTTCTCGAGATAGTTTATGTCTATCTTCAATAATCTACCAGTTCAGTTTCTTCATCTCTGTTACACTCTCCCACGGATCAAACAAACCTGTCACCATTCATACTGCCTTCTATATATACGTTCAATATCCCCCTTTAGTCCTATTTGGTATGAGTCCCACACACTTGAGCAATATTTTACAATGGGTCCCCATGAGTGATTTGTAAGCAATCTCCTTTGTAGACTGATTGCATTTTCCCAGTATTCTACCAATAAACCGAAGTCTATTACCTGCTTTACCCATGACTGAGCCTACGTGGCTATTCTATTTCATATCCCTGCAAAGTGGTACAGTGAGGTATTTGTATGAAATGGTCAGTTGAATTGTGACTCACTGATATTATAGTCATAGGATAGTACCTTTTTTTTTTTCATTTTGTGAAGTGCACAATTTCATGTTTCTGTACACAATTAAAGCATGTTGCCAGTATTTATACCACTTTGAAATTTTATCAAGATCTGACTGAATATTTACGCAGATTCTTCCAGACAGCACATCATTATAGAAAAAAATCTGCTTTTCAAGTGTGCTTCAAACTATGGCATTACTATTAACATTGGCCACAAAGATCTCAACACACTTCCCTGGGGTACTCCCAAAGTTACTTCTACATCTGACACTGACCCTCCATCCAAGATAACTTGCTGCATCCTCCCTACCAAAAAATCCTCAGTTCAGCCACAAATTTCACATGATACTCCATGTGACTGTACTTTTGACAATAAGCATAGATGTGGTACTGAGTCACATGCTTTTCAGAAATCAAGAAATACAGCATCTATCCGATTAGCTTGGTCCACAGCTTTCTGTATGTCATGTGAGAAAAGTGTGAGTTGGGTTTCGCATAACGAACATTTTCAGAATCCGTACTATTTGGCATCGAGGAGGTCATTCTTTTTGAGTTCACAATATGTTTTAAAATTTTACAAGAAACCAGTTTCAAAGACACTGGTCGGTAATTTTGTGGGTTACCTCTACTCTCCTCCTTGTAAAAGAATGTGACCTGTGCTTTCTTCCAACTAATGGACATGTTTTTCTGTTTGAGGGATCCACGACTGATTACAGTTAGGAGAGGGTCTAACTCAATGACAAATTCGGTATAGAATCTGACAGGGGTTCCATCAGGGCCTGGAGCTTTATTCAATTTTAATGATTTCAGGTGTTTCTGAGCATCACTGACATTAATACTTATTTCATTCATCTTTTCAATGGTACAAGGATTAAATTGGGGCAGTTCTCATGGGTTTTCCTTTGTAAAGGAACATTTGAAAATTGAGTTAAGCATTTCATCTTTCACTTTGCTAACCCTACTTTCAGTTCCTATCTCGTCGGCGAGATACTGGGCACTAACTCTGGTGCCACTAATAGCCTCTACATATGACCAGAATTTCTTTAGGTTTTGTGAAAGATCATTTCACAAATTCTGCTATGATGGTCATACACAAAATTGGGGGAAAGGTATACAGTAGAAGAAGCATGGGTAGCTTTGAGAGATGAAATAGTGAAGGCAGCAGAGGATCAAATAGGAAAATGACAAGGGCTAGTAGAAATCCTTGGTTGAATTTAATTGATGAAAGGAGAAAATATAAAAATGCAGTAAATGAAACCGGCAAAAAGTAGTACAAACATCTCAAAAACGAGATCGACAGGAAGTGCAAAATGGTTAAGCAAGGATGGCTAGAGGACAAATGTAAGGATGTAGAGGCTTATCTCACTAGGGGTAAGATAGATACTGCCTACAGGAAAATCAAAGAGACCTTTGGAGAAAAGAGAACCACTTGCATGAATATCAAGAGCTCAGATGGAAAACCCGTTGTAAGCAAAGAAGGGAAAGCAGAAAGGTGGAAGGAGTATATAGAGGGTTTATACAAGGGCAGTGTACTTGAGGGCAATATTATGGAAATGGAAGAGGACGTAGATGACGATGAAATGGGAGATATGATATTGCATGAAGAGTTTGACAGAGCACTGAAAGACCAAAGTAGAAACAAGGCCCTGGGAGTAGAGAACATTCCATTAGGGCCACTGGTAGCCTTGGGAGAGCCAGCCATGACAAATCTCTTCCATCTGGTAAGCAAGATGGACGAGACAGGTGAAACACCCTCTTACTTCAAGAAGAGTATAACAATTTCAGTCCCAAAGAGAGCAGGAGTTGGCAGGTGTGAAAATTATTGAACTAACAGTTTAATAAGTCGCAGCTCCAAAATACTAACATGAATCCTTTACAGACAAATGGAAAAACTGGTAGAAGCTGACATCGGGGACGATCAGTTTGGATTCCGTAAATGTTGGAACATGTGAGGCAATACTGACCCTATGACATATCTTAGAAGATAGATTAAGGAAAGGCAAACCTATGTTTCTAGCATTTGTAGGTTTAGAGAAAGCTTTTGACAATGTTGTCTGGAATACTCTCTTCAAATTCTGAAGGTAGCAGTGGTCCAATACAGTGAGTGAAAGGCTATTTACAATTTGTACAGAAACCAGATGGCAGTTATAAGAGTCGAGGGGCATGACAGGGAAGCAGTGGTTGGGAAGGAGTTGTGAGAGGGTTGCAGGCTATCCCCGATGTTATTCAATGAAACAAAAGAAATATTTGGAGTAGGAATTAAAAGCCATGGAGAAGAAATAAAAACTTAGTTGTTTCCTGATGACATTGTAATTCTGTCAGAGACAGCAAAGGACCTGGAGGAGCAGTTGAACAGAATGGACAATGTCTTGAAAGAAGAATATAAGAAGAACACCAACAAAAGCAAAACAAGGCTAATGGAATGTAGTTGAAATAAATCAGGTGATGCTGTAGTAATTAGATTAGGAAATGAGGCACTTAAAGTAGGAAATGAGTTTTGCTATTTGGGCAACAAAATAACTGATGATGGTCGAAGTAGAGGAAATATAAAATGTAGACTGGCAATGGCAAGGAAAGCATTTCTGAAGAAGAGAAATTTGTTAACATCGAGTGTAGATTTAATTGTCAGGAAGTCTTTTCTGGAAGTATTTGTATGGAGTGTAGTCCTGTATGGAAGTGAGACATGGACGACAAATAGTTTAGAAAAGAAGAGAATAGAAGCTTTCAAAATGTGGTGCCACAGAAGAATGCAGAAGATTAAATGGGTAGATCTTGTAACTAATGAGGAGGTACTGAATAGGATTGGGGAGAAGAGGAATTTGAGGCACAACTTGACTAGAAGAAGGGATTGCTTGGTAGGATATGTTCTGAGGCATCAACGGATCATGAATTTAGTATTGGAGGGCAGCGTGGAGGGTAAAAATTATATAAGGAGACCAAGAGATGAATACACTATGCCGATTCAGAAGGATGTAGGTTGCAGAAGGTACTTGGAGATGAAAAAGCTTGCACAGGACAGAGTAGCATGGAGAGCTGCATCAAACCAGTCTCTGGACTGAAGACAACAACAACAACAACAACAACAACAACAACAACAGTCATTGAAGGCTTCACACATTGCTCTCTTGACAGCCAAATGCATTTCAGTCAGAATCTCTCTATCTACGGTCCTATGCTTTGTTTTACACCTATTATGCTGTAATCTCTATTTCTTAAGGAGTTTTTTTAGAATGACTGTATACCAGGGAGGGTCCCTCCCATCATGAACTGTTCTACTGGGTACACAGGGTGTATACGCGGACAAGGAAAAAAAGTTCCCGGATTTTTCCCGGTTAAAAATACACTTTCTCCTGGGTGACAGTATATTTTCCCTTATCAATCCTTTGAATGGTTATGGTTTTATACACGGGCATGCAATTTCCCGGCACTTTAGAAAACGAAACTCAGGGAAAAAGACATGCTTTGGAAATATCTTTGATGTGCAGCAACATGTACGCTGCATATTTTCATATTAGGAAAGCATACATTGGAATTCCATCACACACGGCATGTTACTTTCCGTTTTTGTAAGCCACTCGTAGCTCATGTCACGTGATCTCGCCAGCCGATGACAGCAGATATTAAGAGCATAGGACACATGATGTAGTCAGCCAACAAACAGCAACATCACTGTTACATAGCACGAACACACAAACAGGGAAAGCTAATAGTTTAAATTAATATACATAGTGTTGCTACAAGAAAAGCAAAGCTTTCACATATCATATTGGTCTCAAGCTGCAAGAGAAGCTAAGCTTTCGCGTATACTGTTGATCTTTTTTGCGTGTGTTACACTTCAAGATATATCACACAAATGTGCCAGTAAAATTTTTAATAATGACATAAATGTCTGATCTTCTGGGTTTGAAATTCTTCTAAATGGCTCGTCATCAAAGAGTTGATTTTTAAGTGAGAGTCAAACACTCTGTGATCTAATAAATTCATGGTACATTCTTGCATATAGTTCAACTTATGTGAAAGTAAGGCTTTTCAAACCACTATTCACAATATTTTCCCACGACCTGTTAGAAATAGATTCGTTTCAGCAGTTGCCAGAGAGCGCAGATAACAGGCAACACCGTGCTTGGGTAGTTATCATGATGTAGGAAGCTCGTATGTACGTACGTGTAAAACATTGAAAGATCATACATTATGTCACAAAATAAACAAGACATCAGAGGATACTGCAAGAGCATCGGAATTTCGTGAACTATATAAAAATGTGCGCATTTAAAGTGCATACTTAAAGGGCACATTTGTATGTCCAGATTCCCAATGAAGTAGACCTGGACCTGATATTAAGCTTTTCAGTGTGGTTTTCGGGATGTAAATTTTCATGGAGCACCAGTACTGCATTATATCATGTTTGCTTCTTTATTATGGCATAATGCCATACATGCTAGAAAATGAAAACGTGCACTTGAAATGCAGCGAACAGTTGAAACTAGCCAGTACTGTGGAATTAAACATTTCGTTTTAAATAAATTGACTGCCTCTGTGGAAAAGGTTAACAAAAGTCAAATTTCTTTAGCAAACAGACAAAAATAGCTTCATTGTTCTGCATGGCGATTAATGCTTGACTGTCAGAAAGGTAGAAATAAAATAAAAGCTGAAACTAATGACATATTTCAGCCTTCCGTAATTATGTGAATATGTTAATTCACTTGATAGCTCCCGGCCACAGATATCCATTTTGTTTTCATTTGACATGAGAGTAAACGAAGAGGAAACAGCAAAATCACTAAATGTAAACATGGGTCATGTGGAGACTACCCACTAGAACTCAGACTGCTCTGTGCATCAGCCCCGGATCTATGACATTTGCGAACCGGGTCAATACTAAAAAAAAAAAAAAAATCGAAATTTCAAAATATGTTCATCTTGTAGAGCACATCTTTCTGAAAAGTCTGAAATATAAGACATATTATTTGGTCTTAAGTATGCCAAAGTGCAGTGCCACGCCTCTTCATAAAGCATTTTTCTACCGCACATCCAAACTATATTCAGGAGAGTGGAAATTGAAATGTCCTGTGGTGCCTCTCCTGCTCCCAGTCGGCCGGTTTGACAGCCTGTCCCTCTTTAAAAAAATCTCGCAAATAATAGTGGATGGGATTATCTGTAATCGAGATAACAAGAACTTTTCAGAAAATGTGAACTCTTCATTTCCTATTAGTTAATAACTTGCTGTTTTGTGTAACATAAAATTAAATATAGGATATATAAAACCAATACTGACAAGAGATAAGCAAGAAATTACACATTTCTTCAAACCTTAGCTCCTAGCATTTTTTTCTCTCTAATCTTGCTACAGCTTTATATGGCGAGCTTTCCTTTCTGCGAAAGAATCTATTACCTCATCAAAGTTCGTCAAACGTTTTGCTACATGAAAAATCGAAATGTCATTATCTAATACTGAAAAAGCTGTTAATACAAATAATACCCAAGACTGGTGTGGTTTCTCGATCTGATTACGTCTATTTTGTCAGTCTGCTAGATCAAAATAGGCCTTTCTAACATGGCAGCGATTTTGTAACACACCGAATAAACGAGACTGTTTTGGCACAAATGGCCATTTTTATAACATGGCAGAATATAATCCAATAAGTAACAATATCAAATGCCTATTAGGCATACTACAAACAAAAAGTTTTATGTCAGGAAATAGTTTCACATTTCATTCATAAGCACCAGCTTCTCAAGCACGAGATTGAAAAGTAGTATTATGAAATTTTTATATAAATTTGGAATCATCTTATTCTTCCATAATTTATGTGATGTCCCCATTTCTTCTCCTTCCTCGTTCTAACAAGCAATCTTGTCATTACTAATTCTGTAGCTATTGCTGCCACTGTCAAAATGTGTTCACCGATTAACTTCATTAACCCTGCCAGAATCACAGGTTTAGTTATCCCGCGATTATTTTCCAGTTAGGCATTACTGCGTGTTCGAACAACACTTTCCCGCGTTACTTGCAGAATAGAACTTTACGTGGCTGCTAGCCAGGGACTGTACTACTGGTCCTTACTAGGGTAGCGATCTGGCCAAAAATTTTCTGTCAAAATTTCGTTTTCTTGGATACACCGAGAAGATAATACTTAATCTTTCTCACCTGTTATTCCTGTCAGTCATTTATCCCCATTCTGGTAGTCTGAATCTATGGATTTCGTTAGTAATTATAACAATTCTGATCATTCGCAAACCCAGTCAACCACATAATCAGACATTGGCATTCATCTGTTCGGCTTTACTCACTCAGCTATAGCCCCGGCCCCTTTTGTCTGCGGAAAGTTTAATTCTAGATGTGACAAGGATTCTCCTGACAGAGGCATCACATACACTCTGCATGCATTCAAAAGTCAACTCATGATTCATTCAGAAATCAACTTAAAATGTATTCAAAAATGTTCAAAAACCAACAGGCAAGCTTTTCAAAATCGTATTAATAATTGATAGGCAAACGTGCACAGAATGCTAGGTGCTTTGTGAAACAAGTTTTTTTTCCTCTAGAATAAGAATTTGGCGCGCCCTTTTCCCGGTAGCATCTAGCTGCTTGCTGCGACAGCTCAGCCAACAGCCACATTCCTGTTGTCAGAAGCAGGAGAATCTACTACTCAAACGTGACTCAACTGCGTATGCACATGAGCCCGCGCGTAACTGCTAAAACAAATCGAATGTAAACAGTTGCAACTTCACGCTCATTGGAGGCAATTTGTTGTTATGAAGAACTGCATGGTTTTCCTAAAGCCATTGACAAATTTGAATTGGCATACGCTTGCATGAGCACTGTGTGTCATTGTTGTATATGGCGCATTTCCTTTGCAATTTAAGTTATTTTTGTTTTTTCTCTCGTTTATGTTTAATTGTTGAAATATTATTCTGCAGTAGTGGGATACAGTAATATCCTTTGTTAGAGTATCGGTTCTTACCGGTCAAAATTACAAAAATTTAACTGAAAACTAAAAAAATGAAAAATACCCAGAATTCTAAAAATATCCTGGGTTTTTCATGGTTTTCTCCTGGATGAAAAAATTCCCGGATCTCCCGGTTGTCCCGGGTCATATACACCCTGGTACATATCTATCCAGTGCATAGTCAACAATTCTTTTAAAATTTTAACCATAGTTCCTCTACATGCTCCTGCCATGTTCTGAAAGTTTCAAGTTCATTACTGAGATATGACATTACTGCTTTTCTATCTACTTTACTGAACATATTTATCTTTCTGCTTGTTTCAGTTGTCCTTTGTACTTTGGTAAACATTGTTGTCACAACAATCTCATGGTCACTGATACTAGTTTTGATGTGATCATCCTCAAAGAGATCGGATGTATTTGTTGCCATTAGATCCAACATATTTCTCTCAAGAAAGATAGTTTTCGAGGAGGCATTTAGTTATGTTTCAAAGGATGTCTTGTCATGCCCATCACTAACAAAACCATGATTTTCTCAGTTCACTCTTGGATGATTAAGGTCTCCACCAATGATTACAGTATGAGTGGAGAACTTACATACCAGAAAAGTACCGAGGTTTCCTCTAAAATTTTCACCTACATAAGGAGATGAGTGGTGGGCAATAGAAGCATCCAATTACCATTTTATGCCCACTACAGATACTGAGTCCTGCCCAAACAATCTAGCATGCAGCTTCAGTTTCTGTCTCGATGGATTTGAGTTTCTTGTGTACTGTGACAAGTACACCACCTCCATTTCCCATTAGCCTTTCATTTCGACATGCACTTAAGTTTTTCCCCAAAATCTCACTGCTATCAATTTAGGTTTCAACCAGCATTCTGTTCCTAGTATTATGTGAGCTTCCCTGCTTTTCAGGTGTGCTTCAAACTATGGCATTTTATTGTGAATGCTTCAGCAGTTAACTACTAGGACTCTACTACTCTCATCTGTGGGGTGCGCTCTTTTTGGATCTTACACTTATAGCCTGGACCTCCCAACAGAGTTTATCATGTGGACTTGATGGAGAGTCAACTAATTAAAAAAACTGTGTGCACCTCATGCACAGTCAGTTAACTGAGTAGCAGCCTCTGATGTGGACTGCACACCGAACACATTTGAGGGAACTCTACAGTTCTCAACCCTATTGTACAAGTCCAGGAAGTTGCAGCCTAGCTTGTCACAGAACCTTTGAAGTCTCTGGTTCAATCCTTCCACTTGATTGAGAACCAGGGGGGCCACAATCAGTTTTGGGACCATGCTCCAAATTTTGAGCTTCGCTGGTCTTCTCAACCTTCTTTACCAGTCACCAGAATGATCCAAGTATGACCTTGGGGCCCAGACAATAGGCATTGTTTGCTCCAACCTGTGGCACAATCTGGAGTTGATTGCACCCTGTTTCCTAAATGGCTGCTGGAACAGTCTCTTCAACATGTTGAATGGGACCCCCAGGCACACACACTAAGTGCACCTGGTGTTCTTTCTTGTCCCTAGCGGCTAAGGGGTACCATTATTTGCCATTTTTTTTAATGGCAATGATTAATAGACCCCTTACTCTTGACACAGGACAAAGTAGGTTTCCCAAAACAGGTGAAGTGAGCCCCACTAACTCAGTTTCAGTTTCAATGAAAGACAGCACATCAAACCAGTTGCTTAGGGAGATCAGTATAACACTACTACTCCCCTGGTCCCCCCATCTACCCTGTACAGGACTCCTAAGTCCACCATTGACACACCATTCGCAGTCAAATGTACGAATAGTGACAGATCCTGTACTTCCTCTGCAGATGGGACAGGATTCACAGATACTTGACTGCCCAGAGCGCTTCCAATACACTGATATGCAGCAGTTGCCAATCACTTAACAGTAGTATGCTGCTTACAAGTGTTAGTCAACTCATCCCTTGTTCGAGAACAGCATTTACAATGCGGCTGCATTGTAGCTGGTGCAGTGTATTACAAGACAGTGAACAAATAGCTTTAAACTAAGCCTGCTAACTACCTTTCATTCTGTTGAGCTAAAAAATTACTAATTCCCCATAAGAATCAAAGAAAATACACAAAACAAGATTTATATTACGGCAACAGAAAAATCTGTGGTAAAAATTACTACTTTCCTAAAACTTTTTGAGGTTAGTTATAGGCATTAACAAACTAAAAAATAGAGTTAATTTACAATAAATGTAGATAATACGTACCCCTCTTGAAGCAAAAACTAGGTTTACCATATGTTACTTACAATATCTGCCACAGTACCCAAATTCACAAATGCCAATTTATTACAAATTAGATGAGGTACAGGACAATGGTCTTGAAAATTCTCAAAAATGTATGTCTATTTGTGTGATATACACAAATTCTTGGGGAGCTATTCTTTGGCAGTAACTGTGAATCACAAATGCTGATTTGCTATGAAATAAGTTATCCACAACAATCGCACCAGTAACTTACAAAAATTTTCTAAAATATAGTTTTGTAAGTGTCCAAAAATTCTCAAAAATAATCTACTTCTCACATAGTTATATAATGAAACTAAAGAACAATTGTTCTGAACAAGAATAGGCCTACTGTTCTCAAAAATTTTAAAAGAGCACAAATAAGTTTAAGCTTACAATGAATGATAACAGTACGAGTTTATCGTGCCACTCAAAAATGTTCAAAATTTCACAATATATCAAATAAAATGAGTACTGATACAATCAATGGAAGATTATGCAGAAGTGATGTAAACAATAACATATATGAATCCAGAATTTCAAATTGGCATATGAATCTGGCACACACAGTCTCACACAAAGGAGAATTCTGAAGTCAGTTTTTACATACAGATAGATGTGCAAATTGCTTGAATTTTTACTTAGCTGATTCTGTGACAGTCTCTATACTGGTGTGCCGAAGATGAAAACTGCAGTGACAGTTTATCTCAGTCAAAATTGGAAAAATGTGCAGTGAGAACAAAGCATGTCTTCTGCCTGGAGCAGCTAACAAAACTGACCAGTGCTCCATTCATCTCCATAGTGTTGATGTGAACTTCTGCAGGTCTCCATCAGCTCCTGTGGGTACCATCTGGATAGCATGAAGCTTGCTGATAAGAGTTGTTGTTGCTGGGCACTGGCCGCAGAAAACACTGGTTAGGTCCCTACTTCTTGCACGCAATCAACTGCGTCATTACAGAATGTGCAATGAGGTCTCTTACGTTTGGTGCTGCAGTTTTGAGATGATTTATTTGAGGCAGCTATCCTGGGGCTTGCTCACAACAATTTGGAGGCAATTTTTTTGTGAGTTTCTGCTCACTCTAGGAGAGGACTACAGCAAAGTAACAGATTTGTGTGTGCCTACCATTAATGACAGATGTTAATCACTAACTACTGGCCTAACTTCTTAATCCCACATTTCCAGACAACCAGTTGCTCAGTAATTCAGACACGATGTTGACTGACTACCATCAGTTGAAGGCTAATGTCATGACTGGTTGCTAGTATGATATTCTACATTGGTGTTGATGCCACATGGTCTATACAGCCTGTACTGACACTGTTATTTTGGGTGCTTTAGTGAGTTTTAGAAGCTCACTTAATGTTGGGTCAGATTACTATAATGCCTTTGCATTGATTTGCTGTCCAGAGAGAGACCTATGTCACAGATTTAAGATTCAGCATACAATGTGTCATTGTTCATATGAAATATCACACTTGTGAGCCAGGCCTCAAAGATCCACAGTCCATGCTGCATATGTTTACTGGTGCTGCTTAACATGATAATTTAACCCAGGCCTAACTGCTACCACATGGTTTAGTGACTGTAGCAGCCACTCAACAAACCATATACATTACAGAAGCAACACAAACTGAAGAGTTGACTGCACAGCTCTTGCACTCACATGAACTCCTAATCTTATCACCCCAATACTATGTATGAAATGCATATGGATCCACAATGCCATCGATACTCCACCTAGTAGATCCCAAACATCACAGCAGCATGAAGTTAGTAAAAGTTCCACTATTAGCCTGTTAATGCCTTGGCCTATCTACTACCTCCTATTGCATGGGCCACAGTAAACAAGAATGTCTGTTGTATGTCAAGCCATTGAGATGTTTAGCCAGCACGAATCATATGCGTCATATGACATATATATTTTGGAAAAACAAAAGGAACTGTGAAATAACAAACAACATTTGGACAAAACCTATAATTTTATGAGGTTGAGAAGCAAATATGATTGAGTCATCAGTAAATAAAAGTGATTTATTAATCAGAAGTGGATAATGTATCATTAACCACTTATAAATTAGTTTAAATTAGTTATGTTTTGAGAATATTCATATACAATGAATAATCTTCAACTGTGTGATATTTTTCAAAACAATGAGGTACATGCAACACAACTCAACAGTTTTTATATTCCAACTTTTTTCACTCCATTTCTTATTTTTCGTACATACTTTTCAAATTCTTGTTAGATGAGTTTTCAATGGTGTGGGATCCATATGTTTCAAAAAACTAAACCCCAATGTTCTGCATATAGTATCATTGGTATATCTCCAGTTGATAACAGTCCTTGCCTTTCATAAACTTGTGACACCACATTTTGTAATGCTGCTTCTGGTATTTGAAGTCTATACTCTGTCTAATTCTGTTTCTTTTTCACATGGTCTTTGTTCTACAGAATATATGAATTAAAAAGTACTATATGAAATATGTAAAGAAAAATTTTTGGTGGCCTTTCAAGTACTTCTTTGTAACAGGGAATCTTGCTAATATCTGATCTTGGCAGATAATACCAATCTCTTCCCTGCTGTAATCACTGACACATTTTGGTTTGAAAGTACTGTTTCATTGACTATTGTGTTGTTCAGTCATTACTTCCGTGCTTTGTAGAAATAAAATAGGCATCCTGTTTATCCTTACACTTTAGTGCTAATATGCTTTGCACTTATCATGCATTCCTCATTTTTAATTTTGCTTCAACGAGATCTTCCAGTGTATTTTCTCTATTAAAAAACACTATCTCAACAACATTTCTTCCATTTTCAATTAAAGTTATAAACAATTCTGATAAAGCATACCAATTATCCATGTACAAAGTGTGTCCTTTATTTAGAATTGACTTTCATCCAGCAGTTTCAGATGCATTTTAATCACAATCTGTTTTATTGTTTTATGAATATATTTTAAAATTCTAGCAATAGCTCAATGCTGACTCACAAAGCTTCTAAAATTTTATCCCAAACTTTGCCCTCTTTGAGGGAATAAATTGTTTATAAGATTGTGTCCCTTAAATTTCATTACTGATTCATTGGTCACAATGTTCTCTTCCATTACAAAAACTACTATGAATTTTTTTATTAAAATTGTTTATCACAGGCATGACTACATAATTTATTCATCGTGCCAGTCATATCATTATTTGCATAATATAAAAACCTAGTGATTTGCACTTTTTTTTTCAGTGGCATAGTTTTCCTGAAATCGGTGTTTCTATGATGGCTCTGTTAGGCTAGTACATCTGATTTTTTTGTAACTTAAGCCATTATAATGAATAATGCAAAGTACATTTTAAGTTAATTACAACTGACAAGGATCTGTGTCTCATCAATTTTCTTTCTTGTATTTTCATTGATCATTAATGGTTGTTCTGGATACTGGTTTGTTTCCACGACAATATCAGCCAAAAACACATTGTCAAACAGTGCGCAAGAAATGGCTAACGCTTTTGTACTTCTGCCTAACTGCTCTTATACCAGGTGTCAGCATACACTCCCGAATTTGTGGCATGTTATTTTCTTCTTTCCAAATCTACTGCATAGATGATTGATGACGATACTGTCTTCATCAGTGATGTTATCTTCAGTGATTAATCTTCTTGAACACATGAAACACAACACCACTACTGTCCTATAACTATCAGAAAGGTCTATCAAATCATTGTTCAAAATAACAACACACTGCTCACTACGATCATCAGTATTAGACATTCTTTTTACTGACACAATAGGTATACAGGGTGGTTAATTCTTTTAGGGACTTATAATCGACATGCATGAATGCAACAAAGTTGTACACATAACTGAAGTAAGAGAACATTGAGAGCTGTTGAATCACGAGTCCAACTCATGTTGTTGTCGTTTGTGCCGCATTGCGTACCATGAGCCTGGCGCATCTTGTTTACATGTGGACAGTGCAAAGAACCATGGTGCAGGTTCATGCTTACTGTTTATGGCCCAACTTCCTTACCATGAGTCACACTCGTGGTTGTAGGCCAAGGAGTTAATAGAGGCAGCCATCCCACCAAGAAGGGATCAACTTCAACAATGACTTGAGCTCTGCAGCAGCAATGGATCAAAGGTGTAATCATCCACATAACCCAATTATTCCTAACAAGATTCATGAATCGGCCCAGATCCAGTAAACCAGCAGAAGCGAAATTGCAAATTTATCAACTGGCCTTTAAGCCCCCTCATAGGTAACATACATACGCCGCATTCTAAGACACTTCATGGTAAGTTATCTATTCTGTATTAAATTTTGACCTATTCCAAGGACTTACCATGTATAGAGATGTATGCTCCTGTCAGTAAATCACGAGTTCCTTAACCACGAAGTTTTTTGGGGGGGGTTTGAGTTATAAAGAGATCAAACTACAGCGTCATTAGTCAACCAAGAAGTAATTGGTACAAATAGTCCTAGGAATAATTAAAGAGTTGGTTATGTATTCATGGACAATGGGCATGAGCAATGATATTTATCAATTGCATGCTACATTTCGGAGGCAAAGTTGGTAGCTATCACTCGTGTCTTCAAGTACATGCATAATTTTTTACTAGAGCTGTGATTAAATGAGTTGTCTCCAAGGCTTGGAACAATGTAAAACTCAGAACTGCTTCACAATCTAGGTATTGAGATCATATTTGTATATAGAGTGAGTGAGTGAGTGAGTGAGTGAGAGTGCATGCACACGAGTGTGTGTGTGTGTGTGTGTGTGTGTGTGTGTGTGTGTGTGTGTATCCACCTCTTCACTCCTCAAATAAGAGGGTTATGGAACGATGCAAAATCTGACCAACATATCATACAATTCAATGAGGGAAAGCAAGCTATAACACAAAATTTAAACTGTTAATAATCTGTTGAGCTGGTTTTGTTCATAGTAGATAGAGTGCCTCTCCCCGCAGATAAAGTATGAGCATACTTGAGCCATGGATGCTCCACACCCACACAGTCAGTAACATCATCTCCAGCAAAGCAACTAATTCATTCATTCACTCACTCACTCACTTCAGAAGAATGTATCGGCCACTTGTCTTGTTCTCATTCATGTTACAAACATATAGAGTGTGTTAACCTTATTTTACAGAAACAAGTCTATCCTTTAGGATAGACTCTTTAGAGAGTTCTGTCAACTGTCTCACTATTGAATAGTATCATTATCATGATCATGATCATCATCATCATCATCGCTGGCCTTTTGGTTGGTTGGTTGGTTGATTTGGTGGGAGAGGACCAAACAGTGAGCTCATCAGTCCCATAGGATTAGGGAAGGATGGGGAAGGAAGTCGGCCATGCCCTTTCAAAGGAACCATCCTTGCATTTGCCTGAAGCAATTCAGGGAAATCACGGAAAACCTAAATCAGGGTGGTTGGATGCGGGTTTGAACCACTGTACTCTCAAAAGAGAGGACAGTGTGCTAACCACTGCACCACCTCGCTCGGCTACTCTCTTTTATGAGAGTCATTCAGAAAGTAAAGAATGCTTGTGCACAGATTCTGTGTTGTGTTTGCTAACAGCAAGATGTAGAGGCTTGCCCACTTCAATTTATACATGGATCTATTGACAGCTAAATCTATAGCCTGCAAGCCACATGACCGACTGTGTGTGATGGAGGGCATACCTGACACCACTATCATTTCCCTATAGTGTAACTCAGCCACAGTGGACCTCTTTGTCTATAGAGATGCAACATGTTACATTTATTTATGTTCATGGTCAACTGCCAGTCCTTGCAATAATTGCCAATCCTCTGATGGTCTTCCTGCATTTTGCTACAGTCTTCTGACCTTAGTACTTTTCTACAGATAATTGCATCGTCTGTGAACAGCTTCACAGAGACTTCAGTGTTATCCATTAGATCATTGACATATTGAACCATAGTGGGTCTTGAACAAATGCTTCACATAGCTCTTGCCACATTAGATTTATCAGTTTTGAGCTTTTGGCAACTTCCTCCATCTTCATCATCAGGAAATTAAATTTCAGTAGACAGTCAGATATCTCAGTTGGCCAAATTATGTCAGGGAGACATCATTGCAATTACATAGTTGTAAATAGTATGTTTTGGATTTGGAGACATTGACAGTCAGTGACAGCAACACTGTCCTTTGGTCACAAGTGTCAGCAAGAAATCTGCTGTAATGGAAGAAGTGATGCTGCTGCTGATGATGATGATGATTGGTTTGTGGGGCACTCAACTGCATGGTTATCAGTGTCCATACAAATTCCCATTCTCTGCTCGGTCCAGTCTCGCCACTTTCATGAATGATGATGAAATGATGAGGATAACACAAACACCCAGTCATCTTGAGGCAGGTGATACGGAAGAAGTGAATCTCTCTATGTGGTAACGACTGCTGGCATAACAGCATACTGAATGAATTACTAACTGCAAATCAAATTTTGAAGCACAATGTGAGATTGTCATGAGGATGCTGGGGGTTATGGTAGTGTTGCGTAACATGATTGACAAATCAAATCATGTAGAGAGTACCATTATTTTATAACTCTGAGTCATATAACATGGATCCAAAACAGAACAATTAAGAGAATATTGGAAAAGGAAATCCTGAGAACTGAATTAATTTGAAGTGCAAAAAAGTTTAAGAAGGCTGACATATAAATTTTAACCGAACTGAGGATACACTAAGATACATGTTATAAATCAAAGATATAGCTGCTACAGTCAAATCAAGGGATTGGATGTGGAGTGTGTGACACAGTCAGAAAAAATATTAAATAAATAAAATTGGTTCAATAGTAACAAAAATATGTGTACTATCTAAATTATATGAGGACAACTGTGTAAGGTTTCATTACAATGACTATAACAGTAATTACGAATACCTGATACAGTAGTAAAACAGCATTACTTCACAAAGCTAACTGATAATCACAATCTATTGTTGCAATCTCTTAAAGTTTCCCCCGGATGCCTTGAAAGACACAAATGAGGAAATATATCCAAGAGGTGATTGATATAGTTGTCAGGGCTGTCTTTGTACAATAATAATGACCTGTAGACTCGGTTGTCACCGAGTGCTGCCTTTGTCATTTTAATCGAGAGTAACATGTTTATCTTTTGAGTAATTATTACCCAGCTACGGCAATGAAAAAACATTACAACTGCATTTGCAGAGAAATTTGGCCATGTTCATTCAATATCCACATCAAAAATACCTGTGATTGTAACAAAACAAAGCGCAGTTATATGTTTGGATACAAACTGTGAGTACTAAAAGCTTTGTAAATACTTTACTGATAAAACCATACTGCAAATTTTATACACATTATAATGAACTGTATGAACAGCCCTAAATGGTGAACGTATCATCATCATAGCATGAGGTTAACTTCATACTATCCACTCTTAGAACTCATATCTATTCACAGGTATTTAATCTATAAAAACACACAACGTGAATTAACAAATGAACAAAAATTATTAGCTGATAAATATCATCTCATAAATATAAACAAAATTTTCAGAAGCAACCAAAATAGTAAAACAACAGCTGCAGTAAAGCTATAGGAAAATATAAAACATGACCAAAATGTAGTGAATGTAGTTTCTTTCAATAAGTATTACCTGTAACATAGCCACTGGATTGATATTCCTTCCACAAAAATGGATAGACATTAACATAGGAAGCTTTGTCACCCATTCTTTTTCTTGTTTCTGGGAGTTCCAGTTCAATTTTCCCTACAAAATGTTCAATAATAGTTTCAAAAAGCATTGTAATTACTATTCACAAAAATATAACTGTTACAGTAATAGTACGAAAAACTTAGTGATAAGTCATGAGTTGTAATTTTATCCTTATCTTGTATGTATGGAAAATGTTACTAGACAGGTTTAAAAATTTAATATAGGAATGTAATTCTTTTTTTGCAGTGTAAGAAATTATAATTCACAGCAAGGATCATATTCATTTTGATTACTTTTTTAAATAATATGAAAGTGGACAATAAATTGAGTCAGAAGGCAGCCAGTTGAAAAATGCTCCTGTCTGAGCACAAAAAGGTGAATTTCTTGTCTTTAAAAGACTCTGACAGGAAAGTGGGGAATGAGCTGTCTCAGTCATCATACTGCCTTCATCAACAATAGTTCTGGCACGCAACATGTTTCCACTCTTTTAACATAACGTTCTAAATCCTTTTACCCAGCCTCCCTCTGTAGTGGCATTCACAATCAGCATCTCCCCATCACTGTTACTTACTACATGTCCTTCGCACTGTCTCCTTCTCTACCACCGGCACCTTCTCCTGTCTACCTCTGCCACTATCATTGTCTTCGTTCCTTTCTCTCTCACTCTTCCTTATCACTGTCTCCTCCTTTGTCTCTCTGCGACAGTGCCATTGTCTTTGTCTCATTCTTTTTCTTCCCCACTGACATTGCCTCTTTCTGTCTCACTTACAGTCTGCTGTATTTCTCTTCAACAACCATTGTCTCTTGTCCACACATGTCCTTGTGGATGGTCTGCCCAGGGTTTTTAACTCCTAGACTGGGAAACTTTAACAAAGGGGTATAGGGGATGGGTGAAAGTGTGCAAATGTTATGCTAGAGTTCGCTGGTCTAGGCAGGTGGCAAGTGGAAGGGGTGAGGGGGTTCCAGACCATGCAAACCTATGTATGGTCTCCACTCAGCTCTCTCTTTTCATTTCTACCATCTCCTCTCTCTTTTACCCCCACTGCTATTCTCTCTACCTACATCACTTTCTCTTTTACTGGCACTGTTTCACACTGACCATCACTATCTTCTCTCTTCTTGTTTCCCACCGCTATTGTCTTAATCAATCTGTGCCCTATTATGGCAACACAGTGCACATACAAGGAAAATAGACATCCATCTGAAAGAATCAATGAGAATTATTATGGGTATTTAAAATCCATACTGATCCCTTGCTGCACACAATCAGAAACATTCCACCACCTGAATTGTGATGCCAAGGAGCAACCAATCAAGAATGGAGGAATCTACATCACCCCATGTATCCCTTCCAATTCATACAGTCTTAAATGACCCTTCTATAGATCAACTGATATCACGTACTCCACAGTAACATAATGGAAGAAACAACAAGAAGTCTGACATGAAAGAAGAGTTTTGCAAGAGATGGAGTGCTGCAATAACAAAACATCTGCCAGAATTTGATCTGAAGAGAAGTGAGTGGACAAGACAACAGGATAAGAACTGGTCATACCAGGGGGAATGCTATGATGCATCAGTGGAGACTCCGAAACTCTTCAGCCTGCAATTGTAGGGCCCAAGTACAAATCATTCAGCATACTGCACACTGATGTGCTGCCCTCTCAGAAAGTGTGCCCAGAACCATTCAGTGACTTTATTAATGCTATCGACTACTTCAACTATCTGCTATCAACTGCTTCATTCCCTAGATGTTGTACTATGTTTAAATGTATCTGTTTTAATTATGGCTGTAATTTTATAGTTTAAATGTTCTCCTTTTGGTATTATTGAATTATTAATTTTCATAATTTAAACATATTAAATTTGCACCTAAATCCTTAAATGTATAACTGTTAACTATATATGTTTCTTAATATTTGTTGTTGTCACCATATGATAAATAAATAAATCTCTTTCTCTTTCATTACCAAAATTTTGGGTGGTGAAGGCAGAATAAGAATTGAGGCAGTAGATACCCTACCTTTCTGTCAGAGTCTTTTGAAGACGAGCATATGGATATATTTGTGCTCCAATAGGAGCATTTTTAGTTGGTTCCCTTCTTTTCCCTGTTACATCAGGGTGTGCTACTCATATAAAATAAATTCTGTAGGTTGGTACAGTTTTGACAGTTTATTTATATACTTCCAACACATTTAGATATTTTAATACATGTTGTTTTTGTGGTCTTCAGTCCAGAGACTGGTTTGATGCAGCTCTCCATGCTACTCTATCCTGTGCAAGCTTCTTCATCTCCCAGTACCTACTGCAACCTACATCCTTCTGAATCTGTTTAGTGTATTCATCTCTTGGCCTCCCTCTACAATTTTTACCCTCCACACTGCCCTCCAATACTAAACTGGTGATCCCTTGATGCCTCAGAATATGCCCTACAAACCGATCCCTTCTTCTAGTCAAGTTGTGCCACAAATTTCTCTTCTCTCCAATTCTATTCAGTACATCCTCATTAGTTATGTGATCTACCAATCTAATCTTCAGCATTCTACTATAGCACCATATTTTGAAAGCTTCTCTTCTCTTCTTATCCAAACTATTTATTGTCCATGTTTCACTTCCATACATGGCTACACTCCATACATATACTTTCAGAAACGACTACCTGACACTTAAATCTATACTCAATGTTGACGAATTTTTCTTCTTCAGAAATGCTTTCCTTGCCATTGCCAGTCTACATTTTATATTCTCTGTACTTCGACCATTATCAGTTATTTTGCTCCCCAAATAGCAAAACTCCTTTACTACTTTAAGCCTCTCATTTCCTAAGCTAATTCCCACAGTATCACCCGAATTAATTCGACTACATTCCATTATCCTCATTTTGCTTCTGTTGATGTTCATCTTATATCCTCCTTTCAAGATACTGTCCATTCCATTCAACTGCTCCTCCAGGTCCTTTGCTGTCTCTGACAATATTACAATGTCATCGGCAAACCTCAAAGTTTTTATTTCTTCTCCATGGATTTTGATCCATACTCCAAATTTTTCTTTTGTTTCCTTTACTGCTTGCTCAATATACAGATTGAATAACATCGGGGATAGGCTACAACCCTGTCTCACTCCCTTCCCAACCACTCCTTCCCTTTCATTCCCCTCAACTCTTATAACTGCCTTCTGGTTTCTGTACAAATTGTAAATAGCCTTTCGCTCCCTGTATTTTACTCCTACCACGTTCAGAATTTGAAAGAGAGTATTCCAGTCAACATTGTCAAAAGCTTTCTCTAAGTCTACAAATGCTAGAAATGTAGGTTTGCCTCTCCTTAATCTATTTTCTAAGAAAAGTTGTAAGGTCAGTATTGCCTCACGTGTTCCAACATTTCTACGGAATCCAAACTGATCTTCCCCGAGGTCGGCTTCTACCAGTTTTTCCATTCGTCTGTAAAGAATTCGTGTTAGTATTTTGCAGCCATGGCTTATTAAACTGATAGTTCGGTAATTTTCACATCTGTCAACACCTGCTTCCTTTGGGATTGGAATTATTATATTCTTCTTGAAGTCTGAGGGTATTTCGCCTGTCTCATACATCTTGCTCACTATATGGTAGAGTTTTGTTAGGCCTGGCTCTCCCAAGGCTGTCATTAGTTCTAATGGGATGTTGTCTTCTCCTGGGGCCTTGTTTCAACTTAGGCCTTTCTGTGCTCTGTCAAACTCTTCACGCAGTATCATATCTCCTATTTCGTCTTCATCTACATTCTCTTCCATTTCTACAATATTGTCATCAAGAACATCGCCCTTGTACAGTCCCTCTATATACTCCTTCCACCTTTCTGCTTTCCCTCCTTTGCTTATTACTGGATTTCCATCTCAGCTCTTGATATTCACGCAAGTTGTTATCTTTTCTCCAAAGATCTCTTTAATTTTTCTGTAGGCAGTATCTATCTTACCCTAGTGATATGCGCCTCTACATCCTTACATTTGTCCTCTAGCCATGCCTGCTTAGCCATTTTGCACGTCCTGTCGATCTCATTTTTGAGACATCTGCATTCCTTTTTGCCTGCTTCATTTACTGCATTTTTATATTTTCTCCTTTCATCAATCAAATTCAATATTTTTTCTGTTACCCAAGGATTTCTACTAGCCCTCGTCTTTTTACCTACTTGATCCTCTGCTGCCTTCACTACTTCATCCCTCAGAGCTACCCATTCGTCTTCTACTGTATTTCTTTCCCCCATTCCTGTCAATTGTTCCCTTATGCTCTCCCTGAAACTCTGTACAACCTCTAGTTCTTACAGTTTATCCAGGTCCCATCTCCTTAAATTCCCACCTTTTTGCAATATCTTCAGTTTTAATCTACAGTTCATAACCAATAGATTGTGGTCAGAGTCCATATCTGCCCCTGGAAATATCCTACAGTTTAAAACCTGGTTCCTAAATCTCTGTCTTACCATTATATAATCTATCTGATACCTTTTAGTATCTCCAGGCTTCTTCCATGTATACAGCCTCCTTTCACGATTCTTGAACCAAGTGTTAGCTATGATTAAGTTGTGCTCTGTGCAAAATTCTACCAGGCGGCTTCCTCTTTCATTCCTTTCTCCCATTCCATATTCATGTACTACGTTTCCTTCTCTTCCTTTTCCTACTGTCGAGTTCCAGTCACCCATGACTATTAAATTTTTGTCTCCCTTCACTATCTGAATAATTTCTTTTATCTCATCATACATTTCATCAATCTCTTCATCATCTGCAAAGCTAGTTGGCATATAAACTTGTACTACTGTGGTAGGCGTGAGCTTCGTATCTATCTTAGCCACAATAATGCATTCACTATGCTGTTTGTAGTAGCTTACCTGCATACCTATTTTTTAATTCATTATTAAACCTACTCCTGCATTACCCCTATTTGATTTTGCATTTATAACCCTATATTCACCTGACCAAAAGTCTTGTTTCTCCTGCCACCTAACTTCACTAATTCCCACTATATCTAACTTTAACCTGTCCATTTCCCTTTTTAAATTTTCTAACCTACCTGCTCGATTAAGGGATCTGACATTCCACGCTCCAATCTGTAGAAAGCCAGTTTTCTTTCTCCTGATAACAACGTCCTCCTGAGTAGTCCCCGCCCAGAGATCCGAATGGGGGACTATTTTACCTCCAGAATATTTTACCCAAGAGGACGCCATCATCATTTAACCATACAGTAAAGCTGCATGCCCTCGGGAAAAATTACGGCTGTAGTTTCCCCTGGCTTTCAGCCGTTCGCAGTACCACAACAGCAAGGCCGTTTTGGTTAATGTTACAAGGCCAGATCAGTCAATCATCCAGACTGTTGCCCCTGCAACTACTGAGAAGGCTGCTGCCCCTCTTCAGGAACCACACATTTGTCTGGCCTCTCAACAGATACCCCTCCGTTGTGGTTGCACCTACGGTACGGCCATCTGTATCGTTGAGGCACGCAAGCCTCCTCACCAACGGCAAGGTCCACGGCTCATGTGGGGGTGTTTTAATGATTGCCGCTCCAATTCACGCATCGCATCCATGACACTATTTTCTCTATTTTGCGATAATACAAAATGAGCTGCCCTTCTTTGAACTTTTTTGATGTCGTCCATCAGTCCCACCTGATGCAGATACCACACTGCACAGCAATACTCCAGAATACAGTGGACAAGTGTGATGCAAACTGTCTATTTCGTAGACCTGTTGTACCATCTAAGTGTTCTGCCAATGATTTGCAGTCTTTGGTTTGCTCTACCCACAATGTTATCTATTGATTGTTCCAATTTAGGTTATTTGTAATTGTAATTCGTCAAGTATTTAATTGAATTTACGGCCTTTGAAATTCAGTGGATTTCTTTTAGTACTCATGTCAATAGCTTCACACTTTTCTTTATTCAGGGTCAATTTACACTTTTTGCACCATACAGATATATTATCTAAATCATTTTGCAATTCATTTTGGTCATCTGATGACTTTACAAGATGGTAAATGACAGTATCATCTGTAAACTATCTAAGATGGCTACTCTGATTGTCTCCTATGTCGTTAACATAGGTCAGGAACGAAAGAGGGCCTATAACACTTTCTTTGGGAACACCAGATATTATTTGTTCTACTCAATGGCTTTCTGTCTTATTACTATAAACAATGACCTTCCTGACAGGAAATCATGAATCTAGTCGCACAACTGAGGCAATATTCCATAGGTACGCAGTTTGGTTAGAAGTTGCATGTGAAGAATGATGTCGAAAGGCTTCTGGAAATGTAAAAATTTGGAATCAATTTGGCATCCCTTGTCGATAGCACTCATTACTTCATGAGTATAAAGAGCTAGTTGTGTTTCACAAGAATGATATTTTCTGAATCTGTGCTGACTCTGTGTCAATAAATCATTTTACTTGAGGTAATTCATACTGTTCGAAAACAGTACATATTCCAAAACCTTACTGCAAATCGACGTTAGTAATATGGGCCTGTAATTTAGTGGATTACTCCTACTTCCCTTTTAGGTATTGGTGTGACTTGAGGAATTTTCCAGTCTTTAGGTACATTTCTTTCTGTGATTGAGCAGCTGTATATAATTGCTAAATATGGAGCTATTGTATCAGCATACTCTAAAAGGAACCTGACTGGTATGCAATCTGGACCAGAAGCCTTGCTTTTATTAAGTGATTTAAACTGCTTTGCTACACTGAGGATATCTACTTCTATGTTTCTCACCTTGGCAGTTGTTCCTGATGGGAATTCAGGAATATTTACTCCATCTACTTTGGTGAAGGAGTTTCAGAAAACTGTGTTTAATAACTCTGCTTTGGTGGCACCGTCATCAGTAACTTGCATCGTTGTTATCGCACAGTGAAGGTATTGATTGCATTTTGCCATTGGTGTGCTTTATGTATGAGCAGAATCTCTTTGGGTTTTCTGCTAGATTCCGAGACAGAGTTTCATTGTGGAAATTATTAAAAGCATTTCACATTGAAGTATGTGCTATATTTCGAACTTCTGCAAACCTTTGCCAATCGTGGCGATTTTGCGTTCTTTTCAATTTGGCATGCTTTTTTCGATGCTTCTGCAACAGCGATCTGATCTGCTTTGTGTACCATGGGGGATCAGTACCATCACTTATTAATTTATATGGTATATATCTCTCAATTACTGTCAATAATATATCTTTGAAATCATTCCACATCTTTTCTATGCTTACACCGATAAGATCGGAGGGAGTGAAGACTGTCTTTTAAAAAGGCGTTAAGAGTATTTTTATCAGCTTTTTTAAATAGATATACTTTGCATTTCTTTTTGATAGTTGTAGGTGTTATGGTATTCAGCCTAGCAGCAACTGCCTTGTGGTTGCTATTCCCTGTAATCGTCACGATACCTACTATTTATTCAGGATTATTTGTTGCTAAGACGTCAAGTATGCTTTTACAACCATTTATGTTTTGAGTGGGCTCGTGAACTAACTGTTCAAAATAATGTTGTGAGAAAACACTCACAAGGAAACCTCCCCATCGCACCCCCCTCAGATTTAGTTATAAGTTGGCACAGTGGATAGGCCTTGAAAAACTGAACACAGATCAATCGAGAAAACAGGAAGTAGTTGTATGGAACTATGAAAAAAATAAGTAAAATATACAAACTGAGTAGTCCATGTGAACATAGCAAACATCAAGGACAGTGGGAGTTAAGGAGCGCCGTGGTCCTGTGGTTAGCGAGAGCAGCTACGGAATGAGAGGTCCTAGGTTCAAGTCTTCCTTCGAATGAAAAGTTTAATTTTTTATTTTCAGTTTATGTGACAACTTTTTTGGGAGTGATTATCACATCTACAAGGAAACTTAAATCGGGCAAGGTAGAAGAATCTTTTTACCCATTCGCTAAGTGTACAAGTGAGGTGGGTCGACAACATATTCCTGTCATGTGACGCACATGCTGTCACCAGTGTCGTATAGAATATATCAGACGTGTTATCCTGTGGAGGAATTGGTTGACCTATGACCTTGCGATCAAATGTTTTCGGTTCCGATTGGAGAGGCACATCCTTTTGTCTACTAAACGCACGGTTTTGCGGTGCGGTCGCAAAACACTAAACTTATTATAGTGAACAGAGACGTCAATGAACGAACGGACAGATCATAACTTTGCGAAAATAAAGAAAGTAAAATTTTCAGTCGAGGGAAGACTTGAACCAAGGACCTCTCACTCTGCAGCTACTCACGCTAACCATGGGACCACGGCACTCCTGAGCTCACATTTTCCTTGATATTGCCTGTCTTGCGCATGGACTACTCAGTTTGTATATTTTGCTTATTTTTTTCATAGTTCCACACAACTTCTTCCTGTTTTCTCGATTGATCTGTGTTCAGTTTTTCAAGGCCTATCCACTGTGCCAACTTATAACTAAATCTGAGGGGGTTGCGATGGGGAGGTTCCCTTGTCAGTACAATTTCAGATGATGTTTTACGCCTGCCGCCAGCTTTAAAGTGTAATTTTTCCAGCATATTGAGAGTAGACTGCAGTCACCACTGACTATAACTGTACGAGTGTGGTACCAATTTGAAATGAGACTCAAGTTTTCTTTGAACTGTTCAGCAACTATATTTCCAACTCGGGGGGTCAGTAAAATGATCCAATTAATAGCTTAGTCCGACTGTCAAGAATAGCCTCTACCCATAATATTTTGTACGAACTGTCTACTTCAATTACACTACAAGGTAAACTACTTCTGACAGCAATAAATACTCAACCATCAACTGTATTTAATCTATCCTTTCTGAGCACTCTTAGATCGTTTAAAAAAATTTTGGCTGAACTTATTTCTGGCTTTAGCCAGCTTTCTGTACCTATAACTACTTGAGCTTCAGTGCTTTCTATTAGGGCTTGGAGCTCTGGTTCTTTCCCAATGCAGCTACAACAATTTATAACTACAATACTGATCGTTTCTACAACTACCTTACTGTGCTTTTCTTGCCCCCTTTTTAGACGAACACCCTTTCTGTGGTTTCCTGAGCTCTTCTAAACTAAAAACTTGCCCAGTCCACACCACACAGCCCCTGCTACCCATGTAGCCGCTTCCTGTGTGTAGTGGACTCTGACCTATTAAGCGGAACCCGGGAACCCACTGACCGATGGCGCAAGTCAAGGAATCTGCAGCCTACACTGTCACCTGAGCCTCTGATTCAGACCCTGCACTCGGCTCTGCACCAAAGGGCCACAGTTGGTTCTATCAATGATGCTGCAGATGGTGAGCTCCATCATAATCTCACAAGCACGACTGGCAGTCTTTACCATTTCTGCTAGCCGCCCGAAACCATATAGAATCTCCTCCGATCCAAAGTGACACACATCATTGGTACTGACATGAGCCACTACCTGCAGTTGGCTGCACCCTGTACTCTTCATGGGATCCAGAAGCACTCTTTCCACATCCGGAATTACTCATCCCCCCCCCCCCCCCCCCCACTCCCGGTATGCACACAGAGTGCACACTGGCTTCTTTCTTCCTTCTCTCCTTGGCAGCCACGTTCCTATGGGGCCCCATTACGTGCCTGACATTGGAGCTCCCAACTACCATCAAACCCATCCTCTGTGAATGCCCAGACCATGCAGCCCAAGAAGCTTCCTCGGAACAGGGTGGACGACGGCATTCGGTTTAGAGACTTCGTCATCCACGGATAACACCCAAAACCTGTTTGTCAAAGGAACCAGGGGGAGGCCCCACAATCGCCCCTCAGAAAGTCTTTTGCTGCCTGCCAAACTTTGGAATGATCTCCCACTCAACCACCGGTGAGAGGTCAACCTCAGTGCAGGCGGTACCCAAGGCAGCCACGGCAGTGGACCGACTGGGGGACACGTGGGATGTGCTCAACGTCCCTCACATCCCCACATCCGACCCCCCACAGTGATGCCCCTTGGCAGCAGCCTCAAGCTGTGTGACGTAAGCCAACACAGCCTGGAGCTGTGAGTGAAGGGTCACCAACTTAGCTCGCATCTGTACACAGCAATCACAGTTCCTGGATATGTCGTATCGAGACAAATGGTGTACAAAAGGCTTTGAAAAGTCACCTTTATTGTTGGAGACCTGTTGTACGTGCTCCTCTGATGCGTCTTCACAGAAGGGAACGTCTAGAGTGGAGTCATCAACATGCCAGATGGGCAGTCTAAGAGTGGGTCAATCTTTTTCTCAGAGATGAGTCCCAATTTGGTCTGGAGAGTGATTCTTGATGCATTTGCATCTGGAGGAAATGTGGAACATGATTTTGGGACCCAAACATTATGGTAAGAGGCCAGTATCGAGGAGGATCCCTAATGTAGTGGGCAAGGATTATGTTGACAACATTAACACCTCCTCAAGAAATTTTACAGGTGAACTGGCAAGGTGTAACTGCTATCAGGTATCATGACAAAGTCTTGGGACCTCGTGTGGTGGTTGTGAGGTGGTGCGCGCCCAGGCTTCGTATTGCTGGATGATAATGATCGATCTCATGGAGCAAGAGCAGCTGATGTTTTCTTGAAAACTGAAGATATTGCATTCACGGCGTGGACTGCTTGCTTTCCCCGATTTGAATCCCATAGAGCATGTCTCGAGTGCACTAGGGAGACAGGTTGGATCATGTCAGCAACCACTCTCCAAGGCTTACGAGCAGCTGTCCAGGAAGAATGGGAGTTACTGCCTCAACGTGAGATTTACGATATCATTCACCGCATGCCCCATCGTTTTCAGGACTGTATTGCTGCCAGAGGTGGTCACCCCATACTGAGCACATGACTAGCTGTAGGAATGTGTGTGCAAATCTATTAAGTTGGAAAAAACGAAGAACATTTTTGTCTACCGTTATGCATACTGCAGTTTTTTACATTCTGTATTCTTTACATTGTTTCTACTTTACTATCACCCGTTTGTACTGTTTTGTGGTAAAATAAACACAATCTTGCAAATTTTCCATTTGTTACTTTAATTTCGGACACCAGTTTAGTTCAGTACTATGGACATCACTTTCCGAAACATTTTAATAGTGAGATTTGGGCTCAGATAGATGGCCATGAGCTTTCCCTTAAGTGGTTTCTGCTAAAAAGAAAAAAAGAAAAAGAAATACATGTGATCCTACTGAAATTTCAGTTTATGGGGCTTCGTGCCTCACCAGTACTGAAGATGATTGCCTTACAGCAAAATACAGATTTTTCATACAATCTACTTCAACAACTTCTTTTATGTTTTCATCAGATGAACAACAGGAACCTATCATATAAACAGAATGAATAATTACCCCACTGAAAGTGAGAGTAACGTGAAGAATAAAGAAAGAGGAACCCATGATTACAGATTCAACACTAAAACAGAAATATTGGCAGTAAGGTGTAAACATAGTGTTTAATCATGAGACACTGCAACCAACAACCCTCGGCAAGTGATGGATCAAGTCTGGAAAAAAGTATATTCAAATTCTGCAGTCTATATTGACTGCAAAATACAAGTCCACTGGAGGTACTGATAGGCTTGACTGGAATATGTAGAAGTACTGGATCGGAATTTGGATAAATAAATGGTACTTTCAACTGATAACCAGTGCAATAGATGCATTGTCTTGGAAATGAAAATACTTCTATGCTTCAATTCTTAAAATTTGTTGCAAGGATATATCTTGCTCAGTCATCTCTGTCCAACCTTAAGTGAGGTGCATATCTTTCACACATAAAACCATTAACATCACATGTTCAGGCAGCAATGAGAATTTCCAGAACCACACATATGATTGAATGTACAGCAATGGGAAAGAAAAGAAAATGTGAAGTTTACAAGAAAAATGCAAGGAAGCAGTACTGTATACATAATATATGGTTATATATTGACAGCTTTGCTGCTTACCCGCCAGGCTAGCCGAGCTATAATGCGCTGCTTCCTTGACTCAGGTAGGCGCGCCGGCTCCAGATCGAATCTGCCTGGTGGATTAACGACAAGAGCCGGTATGCCAGCCAGCCTGGATGTGGTTTTTGGGCAGTTTTCCGCTAGGTAAATACCGAGCTGGTCCCCACGTTCCGCCTCAGTTACATCCACGCTGGCTGGCATATTGGCCCTTGTTAATCCATTGGGCGGATTCGATCCGGAGCCAGCGTGCCTACCCGAGTCAAGGAAGCAGTGCATTAGCGCTCTCAGCTACCCTCGCAGACATCTGAAACATGTTCACATTATGCCATGTCTTACACTAGACGCAGACAGCTGGGGTACACTAATTCTATCCCAGGGGGTTCGGGGTGGTGGCAGGAAGGGTATCCGGCCACCCTCTGCCACTAACACTGCCAAATCAATAGTGATAAGGCCGACCCTGCACTGCCGCGGGAATAAGGCCTCACAAGAATGATGACGATTGACAGTTTTGCTGCTTGTCATTCAAAGTAAAAAGTTATTGTAATGTTAATTGGTATTCCTGTGATCCCCATTTGGAGGTGGATTGCAATACACAGTAAAAATTTTTCTAACATTATTTCTTTGCTAATAAATTACGAGAGACTTCCTAGCTTCCAGAAATATTAGTTCTTTCCTCTGAGAGGAGAGCAGGATACTTTGGAAAATGTTTAAAAGGAAGAGCAGATCACCCAGACCCTAGGATAAGAGGATCCCACCTGTAGTGAGGACAGGCATAGACAAAGAGGAAGGAGGAAGCACTACTACACTTTACACCTGCTGAAAATAAATATTGGCAGCAATTCCATCTCATAATTTATTAGTTTTCTCAACAAAATTTTTCTTTGTACTATACTTTTCTTCTTATTTTTATTTTGTTATACTTGGCACCACCTGGCAAATAATTTATGTCACAGGAAATAGTGTGTTTCATGACTCGTTCTGGACTTTTTGACCTTTATGGGTAAAGATATCTGTGATGAGCAATGTCTTTGGTGTAAAGTATCCCACACAGTTTGTTGAGCATTTATGTAACACTCTTATGCTCAATAAATAAACTAGTCATGAATTGTGTAGATATTCTGTGAATCTTTGTTCTCTCATCCATTAATCTACATTGAGAAGAGTCCAGACTGATGAATGATGCTCAAGATCTGGGCAAACAAGCGTTTTGTAAACAAACTGTTTCATATATGAATTACAATTTGTTAGGATTATTTCAAAAATCTTAAAATGGGGTCTGCGTTTCCATGGTAGAATTTAACAATTGTTCAATATTAAACTGTTCTGGAGAGGAGCTCATTGAGATCTGAAGGTTTTGAACGATTCCAGTGACTGACTGCGAATTTTCTGATAAATACTATCAACTTTGCATTCTCTGAAAATGTTCAAATTATGATACGATTAACTGTAGCAGCAAAGTGTTCCTGGTTTCCACCTTTCAAAGCAGTTAATGTCAGGAGATTTACCTAATTGTCTTTGTGTGTGTGTGTGTGTGTGTGTGAGAGAGAGAGAGAGAGAGAGAGAGAGAGAGAAAGTGTGTATGTTTGTATGGTGGAGATATAAATGGACTGGGACTTCAAACATTCATACACACACGATCAAAAATGTTATACTGATGTTGTATAAGCTTCTTAAAACACAAGTCATATTTCACATATTGCAAAAGTTAGAAAGGCAGCATTAATTACTATGATAGAAGGTGCTTCACTACAAATACCTGTAAGAATAGGGATGAGTGCTTGTGGTGTTCCATCTCCAACAATATTATATCCATGTAGTTCAATTGCATTCAGGTTTTCAGTAAGAAACTTATAAGACTGTGGCATTTTTCTGATGAACATATTGTGAGACAATGAGTCAAATCCAAACATCAGAACATTCAGTCTGAGAGCATCATGTGGTAGTTTATCCCAACCAGTGCGATCCAAAACATCTTGATCATGGCGTATTCCTGCCAAAACACTGTGCCATCTACAACAAATTAAGAATCACTGCAAAAAAATGTTCAACTTTGAAAAATTTGATACAAGTATGTTTTCTTCTTAAATAAAACTTATCTCTTAAGGGTACACAATACTGACACTGTAGCTATAAGATAATGCAACCAGTCATTTCACATTATTTTCACTCAACCTCACATTGCTGAAAATGCATACTGTAATGGAACATATTTTTGGACTACCTCCTAATTTCACCAGCACTTCATCTCAAGTAACTTCAGCATAACAAAACAGAACTCATGTTAACGTTCACCCATCATCTCCCAATGATAAGCCTCCTTGATCTAAACAGCCAGTTAATAGAGGAATACATCAATTCACGTCCCTTGAGCTACAGCACTTGCCTAGGTAAGTTGGCTTGAGTGCTCCAACAACACAGATTGCAGTACCACAGGTGCTACAACATTTGAGGGCTATCTGTAGAAAGGCCAGACTAGCCCATGGCCAGAAGAGTGGCAGCAGACTTTTCAGAAGTTGCAGGAGCAACAGTCAGGATGATTGACTGATGTGGCCTTGTAACATTAGCCAACATGGCCTTGCTGTGCTGATTCTGCGAACAGTGAAACCAATTCGAAAATATAGCAGTAATTTTTTTCCCCAAGGGCATGCAGACTTACTGTATGGATTTACGATTATGGCGTCCTTTTCAGTAAAATACTAGAGACATAAAATAGCCCCCATTCAGGTATCCAGTTAGGGGCTACTCAGGAAGAGTCATCATTGGGGTCTGGCATTCTACAGATTGGAGTCTGGAATGCTAGATCCCTTAATTAGATGGGTACATTAGAGAACTGAAAAAGCGAAATGGGATATGGTGAAGTTAGTTGTAGTAGGAATTACTGAAGTGTGGGGCAGGAATAGGCCAAATAGTGAATAAGAAAACAGGAATACACATAAGCTACTATGAACAACATAGTGAACACATAATAGTATCCAAAACAGACACAAAGCCAAAACCCATCACTGTAGTAGAAGTTTATATGCAAACTAGCCACTCATATGAAGAGATTGAAAGAAAAGTAATGAGGTAAAGGAAATTATCTAGGCAATTAATGGAGACAGAAATTTAATTGTGTTGGGAACTAGAATTCGGCAATGACCATCCAGCGAATGTTTCTGTGTACGGGTCTCCATAGCAGACAGCTGGTTCATGCACACATGCTGACTGCTGATAACATCTTTTATGTTCCCTCAGAGAGAGTCAGTCATTGGAGTGTGAAGTGTGAAATGTCTGAAAGCAAATACCCTGCAACAATTGTGGGAAGGGTCCAGGTTGGAGGGCACTTCCTGGGTTATCTCATCATTCTGGAAGGCACAATGGATCAACACAAGTATCAATCTATCCTTGGGGATCATGCTCACTACTACATGCAGTTTGTTTTTTCTTGGTATAATTGTGGGTTGAACAAGCATTGAGGTACAAGTGGGAGCATTATTGTGATGCAATTTCCAAGACTGGTTTTGCCACAGCTCCGGTTGTTTTCTTCAAATTGCTTCAGGCAAACTGCACTCCCAGGTAATATTCCTTACTGACCATACAACCTTAAGGTAGAAACTAATGACACACTATCCCACTGTAATCGAAGAAAATAGCGTGAAGAACCTTCACATGTGATCGAACTTCTTGCATTGTTTTGGTATTGACTCTTCAGGCAGTTTCCATTGGGACAGTTGGGTCTTGGTTTCGACATCATGCCCATATATGTTCTGTCAGTTGTTATAACTTTCATTAGAAGTTCTGGATCATTGTCAACTTCATTCTGCAATTCCTGAGCTATGTCTAAACAATGTCATTTTTGATCAAAATTCAACAATTTCGGAACACACTTTGCTGCTACGCGTTTCACGCCCAAAACATTTTTTTTTTAATTAAAAAAGTAAAAAAATCATTTGGCATAAGCCAAGGGAGATGCCAACATCATTAGCAACCTAGCTGATGGTGATTTTCCAGAATCAATTTTTTTTTACTTTTTCCACAGTGTCATCAATAACTGATGTGCTAGAGCAACCAGACAGTCGTCATCTTCAACATCTTCCTGACTCTTTTTGAAATGTCTATACCACTTGAAAACTCTAGTCGTAGTCATAACAGATTTGCCAAAAGCCACAGTCAACATTTCAAATGCAGTGCTGCATTTTATTCCTTTTTCAACCAAAATTTAATGCAAATTCTTTGACCCCTCTTTCTCATAAGTAAAAATATGCCATGCACTCGAAAACAGATGAAACCTTTTCAACTGTCAAAGTTTTGAAAATCAGATACATAAAGCCTATGAAAATAAAAATATTCCTGTTATTTTCATCACACCTCGTACTTGCCATAGATCCTCAACCAAGAAACCTAGCACAGCTGGCCACAGCACTGGCTCCACATCCCTGTCTGTGTCTTCTAGAACCTCACTGACGATCTTCCTGCACATCTCACAGTGCTCCACACTACAAAAGGTGATCATCTGAGCATGTGATAACATTAATGTGATTACGCACCATATAATGGTAAAACAGAGATTCAGAAACCATATTTTAAACTACAAGACATCTCCAGAGGCTGATGTGGATTGACCGTAATTTATTTGTTACAAACTGCAGATTAATACCAAAGAAACTCCAAATGTTAGGAAACTGAGCAGACAGAACCTGCATAAATTGAAATGACCAGAGGTTACTGAGATTTCAGGTGCAGTATTAGGCAAAACTTAACTGAAACAGGGGAAAGGAATGCAAGAGAAGGCAAATGGATAGCTTTAAGAGATGAAATAATGAGGGCAGCAGAGGATTACACACATAACAAGACAAGGACTAGAATAAATCCCTTGATAATAAAAAAGATATACAATTTAACTGCTGAAAGTAGAAAATATAAAAATTCAGCAAACGAAGGAGGTGAAAAAGAATATAAGGTCATAAAAAAATGACTTTTTTCATAAAAAAAATGAGATATGGCAAAGTAGGAATGGCTGGCAGACAAATGCAAGGTTGTAGAAGCGTGCATAACTAGGGGAAAGGCAGATGCTGTCTTTAGAAAAATTGGAGTCCAGCCCAGGATGCTCAAGGTGACGGTTATGTGTGCATGAGGTGTGCTTGCTTGCGTGAACAGTGTACGTTTCTCTTTTGCTGATAAAAGCTGTGGCCAAGAGCTCTGTGTGAGCGTCTTAATTGTGCCTGTCTGCAGTTTAATGTGTCTTCTTTATGGTAAATAGCAACCTAGCTTTTCCTACATTGTTGAAAAATGAAAGAGCTCTTTCAAGAAAAGAGAAGCAACTGTATGAATTTTAAGAGCTCAGATGGCAAATCAGTATTAAGCACCTGACAAGTGAAACCTGGGAGGAATATATAGAGCACCTATATGGGGGAAACAGACTTGAGGACAATATTATAGGAAGAGAAGAGGAAGTGGGCAAAGATGAGATGGAAGATATACCGCTGTCAGAAAAATTTGACAAGAGTACTGAAAGAACTAAATAGAAACAAGACCCTTGGAGTACATGACTTTCTTTCAGAATTATTGAGATCCTTGCAAGAGCCAGCCATCATACACAGCTGCACTAGTGCCACTGCATGTGGACGATTTGTGTGTGTGTGTGTGTGTGTGTGTGTGTGTGTGTGTGTGTGTGTGTGTTTTTCTAGCATTCTTATTTTGCCTCAGCAACTCAACACCACCTCTATGTGGTGAGTAGAATTGCATCCTTTTAATAAATTTTTATTACATGTTTCATGTTTTATCATCCATATTAATTGTTTTAGAGATCATACCCTATGATCACATACATCACAAAGCATGCAAGCCATCTACCTTTTACAGCAAGGAATATTCTGTAGTGGGAAGTTAACTTCCTGCTACCTTGGATGTTGGGTACCAAATTCGCTTCAATAAATACAACAAAAAAGAATGAGTTGATGGAATGGAAAGGAAAGGAAATACATCTAAGAGCACCTAGAATTTTTTTGGTAAGCCAAATAGGGTCTTCCAGTATGTCAAAAATGGGAACAGTCAGTTTGCATCACTAGTTTCACGTTATGGCATTGAGATCTGAATTAAGATTAAAGGCTGTTCAGTGAGCAATGGTGATATGCATGCTCAGGAATACTAGTCAACACAGAAGAACAACAAATAAATCAGGGAAGAGCCTCGAGTGAATGCTAGTGTTGACCAGCAAAATGGAAGGAGGAAAGGAAGGAAGGAAGGAAGGAAGATTAGTTTTCAATACCCATTGACATTGAGATCGTTAGAGATGGAGCACAAGCTTGGAGTGTGTCAAGGACGGGGAAGGAAGTCAGCTGCGCCCTTGCAAAGGAACCACCCTGACATTTCCTGAAGAAATTTAGCGCTGAGCATTATCTAGAGCATGATTTAAGGGACTTGAGTGCTTGCTGCACCCAACCAACATTAGTTTTCCTGAACTCTAGAGAAATGAACTTGCTTTCTAACATATTTTCACATCCTGTCACCCTCCAGGAAATACACTCCATTAACTATATCCTCTTTTCCACCTTTTTCACTTTTTTAGTCCTTCTCTTTCTTATTTTGTGCTTATTTCTTCCTCCATCTATTTTGTTTGTTTTATATTTGCACCTTGTGGTTTACTTAGTTTTTAGCTATAATCTCTATCTTACAATACATTTTCACATTTGAATTTTGTCTATTATAACCCACTGTTAGGGAAACCTCATTATCTGCAGCATTTGCCTACTCCACCACAATTTTTGAAAGAAATTTCTTCCCATGTTTTTGATATTTTTCTGATTTTTTCTTTCCTTTCAACAACTGAATTATTTCTAATGTTTCAAAAGCTAGACAGTTTAAGGCTGTATTTTACTGTTGTCAATAATCCCTTCTCTGGTTGGTTATCTTTTATATTTTGGTAAATCAGTAATATATCTCATCTGTCTTATATGCAGAGTTTCAATTTTTTTCTTGCATTATTTTACGGCAAATGTCCATGAGGCTGCTGGAAAAGCCCTCTACAAGATATATTCATCTATATTGCTCAAATGTAGAGCTTATGTTTACTGATAATTTGTGCTATAAGTAATTAGGTAAAGCATGTTTTCTACAAATTATTCATAAAATATATAGTCCAGTAAAACTATTTTGAATGAAATTATTTAAATAATAGTTGTGGAATATGGAACTTACGTGTAACCTTTACTTGATATGCAGTTGACTTTCACAAAATCAGACTCCTCCAAGTGGTACTCTGTATGTGTTTGAGTTGTTACACCATCATGTGTTGCATGATCACTATCACGAAATATATCTGTCAGATGAAATCACGGAGGGAAAACTTAATTATCATTAAAATATCGTATACAATCTTTTCCCCAAAACTTAAGGGGACTACAGTTACAATACAAGTAAATTTCTCTCTCTCTCTCTCTCTCTCTCTCACACACACACACACACGTGGTGATTTTTTTATGTATACAGAAGCATCACTTACAGGAAGTACAGATAATTTGCATATGAAAATTTCTCTTCTATTTCTTTGTTTGGTCAATGGTTTAGTCAATAATTAATACCAAAGTGTTTTGTTTACAGAAATAGGCAGCCACACTGGAAGAAATTCATAGTTCAAGTTGACAATACAGGGAGGATAGGTACAAGGAAACATACACCACATTTGGTCGACAATATTTGCCAAATAAAACACTACCAGATAAGCTCTGAAGGTGTAAAATGTTTCCACAGTTATGACTCTTCTGCTTGGTTCACTACTGAAACTTTCTGTGAATTTTACAACCAACATAATTCCTTCTGACAAAGCAGTTTCATGAAATCTTTATAGTGTGATAATTTTATGTATGACTTAATTAGTTTTATGTTCTTCTGACTTGTCATTTATGAGCTATAAAAATGTAAAAATAGCTTCATAAATATTTGTTTTCATGAAAAACGGTTCATAACGCTTCAGTTCCTTTCAGCTTAATCTGTCATTTGATTTTCCATACACATTAAAAGTCACGATATAATTTGCAAGGGAACAAAAAACAAGTTGACATTCATAATTAGTAAAACATGATTTTATTAATACAGTATGATGCATTTCAAGTTGTTAACTTCCATTCATTTACACACTGTTTTCTTTTGCTTCTGTCATGAAGAAGAGCGTTAAGGAAAGTGGATCAAGTTACACATTAACCTCAGAATTACAAAGTGTGTGTAAGTGAAAAATTTTCACTGAGAGCATGTTGGATAAAGATAATTAGAAATTTAAAAAAATAAGTGGCACCTCATTTAACCACACAACTTCAAAGATGATTTTGATAAACCCCTTTTGTGGAGACAAGGGCACATAGTTAACTGCAAAGCTTAGGGAGAATCACACACGAAAATAGAGAATACCTCAACACGGGAACACGTTCATGCAGATGTGCTTCCATTATTTTCAAAATTTTTGACAGTATACCAAAAGCAAAATAAGATAGAAACTGTTTTTTTTTTTGAAGCATTAAAGTAGAATCTTTGAACATATAATGCGATTGTATATATCAAAAGTCTACCCACCCAGCAACAGCAGGAGAAAAAAACATATAAAGGTACTGAAATTTGCAAGCTTTCAGAGCCAGAGGCTCTTTCTTCTCATAGAAGCATTGAAAGGGAAAGAACAGTGATGAAGGAAATTAACTGGTGAGATCTAGGAAATGGGGAGAGTTCAGCAAAGTCATCCAGAACCCTGGGTCAGGAGAGAATTACCAGACAGGATGAGAAGGAAAGACTGATTATTGGGGACTGCACTAGACAATATTTGGAAACTTGAGAGCTTAAAAATGGAAGACAGGATAATATGCATGACAGATATTAATGACAAAACATCACACACAAGTTAATAAGAGGGAAAAGCTAAGTACATTGTATGTAGTAGAGGTGAGAGCAGGTATACAGGTAGGAAAATATGAGGGCTATTCAGAAAGTAGGGAACGTTTCCATCGGACGCTGCTAGGCACACACCGATCGCATATATTTTGGTGCGTGTGTACTTGGCAGCTTAGTCGGCATCCATCTGTGACAGCAGGAATGTCTCTGTGCATCTGGTTTTTTTGATATTTGAATTTGAAATGTGCGCTGCAACTGAAAATCCTGCCAGTTGTGAGGTGTGGTCTGTGATACGGTTTTTGTTGGCAAAGAACCTAAAACCTATAGAAGTTTATCGTGCACTGTGTGAAGTGTACAGAAACAACATAATGAGTGAATGTTCCGTCGAAAAATGGTGCATTCGCTTTAAAAATGGCCGAACCTACATTCATGATGAAGAGAAGAATGGACACCCAAGCATTGTGACTGGCAATCTTGTCGCTAAAGTTGATGAAACTATTCGTGAAAACCATTGCTTCACAATAACGGAGCTTTCACTTTCTTTCCCACAAGTTTCACGGATTTTGTTGTTTGACATTGACACTCAAAAGCCTGGCTACCACAAATTTTGTGCACAATGGGTGCCCAAAATGCTTGCAGAGCACCATAAAGAACAGCAAATGGGGGCAATGTTGACATTTCTGGAGGCCTACCATTAATATGGTGATTCATTACTGGATCAAATCGTAACCAGTGACAAGACTTGGTTGAAACATGTCAATTGTAAGACAAAATTACAGTCCATGGAATGGGGGCACACAATGTCCCCCCAAAAACCAAGAAAATGTTTGCAAACCTTGTCAGCAAGGTAGTTGGGGCAACAATGTTTTGGGATAGGCAAGGTGTGCTTCTTATTGATTTTATCGAACATGGAGCGACCATAAATTCTGCCCGGTACTGTCAAACTCTGCACAGCCTTAGAAGAGCAGTTCACAAACGTCAAGGAAAGCTGACATCCAAACTTTCGTTTTTGCATGACAATGCCCAACCTCACATGGCAAACGGGTGCAGAAGCAACCTAGGGTCTGACAAGGATATTATGAGGATTGAGAGAGGGACGGAAAGCTTTTCTATGTGTGGTGGGCAAAACCTCATGCAGAATTGACTTCATTCCGGGGCACAATTTTGGGAAGCTGTAGCCTATTTGAAGTAATACATTCAAGGCCAGAATAATTCTGAGTGATAAGAGGTATAATCCTAAGCTGTTTTTTGGAGGCATCAGAAATAGCAGGATTGGGTGTGATGGCCCAGGGAATCTGCTTTTGAATTAAGCTGGTGGGATAATTACTTCCAGTGAGGGCTGAGGTGAGAATTGTGGTGTATGGCCATAGAGTCAGCATCTGAACAAGTACATAGGCCTTGAATGCTAAGGCTGTATGGGAGGGAAGTTTGAAGTGGAAAGGATGGCAACTGTCAAACTGTAAGTACTGTTGTTTGTTAGTAGATGCAATGTGAATAAAAAAGTGCAGCTGACCCTCAGTGGGATGAAGTCAACATCAAGGAAAGTGGCATGGGATTTGGAACAGGACCATGTGAAATGTAATTGGGAGAATGTATTTAGAGATTCCACAAATTTTAACAGGCCAGGTTCACCAAGAGTCAACATGGCAAAGATGTCAACAATGTTAGTAAACCAGTGCTGAAGGCTTATGTATCCCAGGAAAGCCGCCTCCAATAGGACGCTTAAAAGAATAGTTGACCAGGCACTGGATAGATATGTACCTGGTAGAACATTTCATAATGGGAGCAACCCTCTATGACATACAGTAGAGTAAAGAAATTTCTAAATCTGGTACCAAGCACTGCGGGTTTCGAATTCACGCCAGACAGCATGGGCCTCGATTACCACTAGAGGTCTCTGCAGCTGTCGCGGCGCAAGCCGTGGCTGCACACGTTCCTGGCCCGCATATAAGGTGAGGGCGCCATGGTGGAGCACGTGGTCCCAGCAGCCAATACAGACCTATCCTATCCTGTATTTAAGCGCTTGCGTCTCGCTCAGCTAGGTAGTCTGATATTCGCATGTGTATATCAACATCTCGCCTACAGACAGCGTGTTTACGTTACTTTGTTTCCGTGTACGAGTGGACGTTGTGGATTCGTTAGTTTGTCACTTGTGAGCCCGTTGCTTCTTGTGTGGTGTTGTTTGTAAGATCTTGCTTGGTCGTCTGCCGTTGCTCGTGACCATCCTTTCCCATTCATTTGTTTGCTCATGGGCCACCCCTGTTTGGTCCCACCGCACTTCATTCTCAACAACCTCGCGACTGTTCCGGTCGTGGTTACAACATTTTTGGCGACTAGGTAAACGGTGGTAGTTGTTGGCATGGAGGCAAAGTTGGTCTGTCTTCTGGGGCAACAGAAGCAGCTCATGAAACAGCAGCAGCTCCAGTTAGACATTTTACAGCAGTCGCTGTGGTTGCTAATGGACAAAGTTGATGCAAGGGATGCACTGCCACAACAGCTTTCGAGTCATCAGGTGCCCGATGCTTTCCCACGTCCGATATCGTTCCCCCCATTTAATGACGCTAAATAAGACTAGGAAACATACTTACATTGGCTGAAACAACATTTCACAGCTCTTCAAGTCATGGATGACTCCTTGCAGCAGTCACTGTTTTTGTCTTGGGCTTCCCGAGGCATGTTCTTTCTTCTCCGCAAGTTGGCACCATTGTCCGATCCTGTGGCTCTCTCTTTCCAGGAGATATGCCTTTTGCTGACAAACTATTATTCCCAACACTACCACATGGTCGCCTCTCGACAGAGTTCCGCCAGTACCATAAACAGCCTTGTCAGTTGTATCATTCCTGGGTCCCGGACTTTCAGGGTCTCAGCTGTCAATGGGATTTTACGTGCACCAATCAGCAGTGGGCTTCGTATGCAGACTCCCTGTTCTGGGATGTGGTGATTCAGCTGGCTCCCGATCCTGAGGCCTGCACTGTGGCATTGAAACTCAATAACTCCTCCTTGGAAGAGATTCTCCGCATTGCCCACTCCTTTGAAATTGCTCAAGTGGCTAACGAGCGTCTCATGGTGCAGCCGCAACTGGCGGCGATCGAGGCATCTCGGTGGGTTCCATCCTCACGACGTCGACATGGCCCAGCCGACAGAGGCCAGCGCCGTTGGGACTCCTCTTTGTCAGATGTCTCTATGGCATCGGCGCCTCCAGTTGCTCCTCGTCGCCAGTCGTGAGGCCCACTTCCATATTGCCCACAGTGCTTTACCGCACATTCTCGAGCTGATTGTCCCCACCGCTGGAAAATGTGCACGCTGTGTAACAAGGAGACGCACATCTGATCGGTTTGTCGTAGTCGCTTGACTTGCTCCAGTCCTGCCCCTACTGGGCCTCAAGATATCGTCCATGCTCTGCAATCGGTCATCCCACAGGATGACCCTTCAGTGCAGAAGCTTTTTCTCACGCTCCGCCTTTTCACTGAGGAGGCCAGTTTTCAGGTCAACACTGGGCTCCCTGATTAATATGGCGACATATACCCGACTGGGCTCTCCTGATTTGTCACCCCCCTCTCGGCGTTTGGTTGCTTATTGACATGGTTCCATTCCCCTTCGTGGGCACTCCGTCGTTCAGGCGACATACAAACGTGTTCCCCAGCTCCTTACTCTCTTTGTTGTTGACCATCTGTCGGCTTCAAATATTTTTGGCCTGGATGTGTTTCAAATGTTTGGCTTTTCAATTTCCAATGAAGTTGAGGTCATTTCCACGGCTGTTCCTTTTCAGGACTTGGACGATCTGTGCTCCACTTTTGCGTCGTTGTTTGCAACGGACCTCGGATGTGCTTCCGATTTTCAGGTGCACATCATACTTTAGCCAGATGTGCAGCCTCGCTTTTTCTAGGCTCAACCCCTTCCGGTGACCTTACGACCGGCAGTCAACCAGGAACTTGATCGGCTCCAGGCCGCTGGCATTCTAGAGTCTGTGACATACAGTGCCTGGGCGACACCATTGGTGGTCATACGGAAACCCAATGGGTCCCTTCGGCTGTGTGAGGACTTCGGCACTACTGTCAATGCTCAGTCCCTTGTAGACATTTACCCCATTCCCCGACAGAAAGACCTTCTCCCCAAGCTTGCCGGGGGAGAGTACTTTCCAAGATCGACCTGGCTGAGGCATACCACCAGTTACCCTTTGATGCCGATTCCCAGAACATCTTGGTTATCAATATGCCTTTCACATTTTACAAGTACAAGCACCTTCCATTTGATATCTCTTAAGTGCCAGCCATTTTCCAGTGGCTTCTGGAGCAGCTTACACAGCCTATCCCTTACTGTGTGAATTACCTGGATGACATCTTGGTCACTGGGCGTTCCCGCCAGGAACATTTGCAAAACCTCAGTGCCTTATTTCAATCTCTGCAATCTGCAGGTTTACGCTGTCGGCTGGACAAGTGTTGTTTTTTTTCAATCGGAATTGGAATACTTAGGCCACTGGCGTAGCAAAGATGGCATTCGCCCTTTGGATCATAATGTTGTGGCCATTGAGGCCCTTCCTCGTCCCAAGAACTTCCAGGTGTTTTTGGGCAAGGTTACTTATTACTTAAAGTTCTTACCCCAGGGTGCCTTCATTGCTCAACCCCTCAATCACTTGTGTCACAAACAGGTGCCTTTTGATTGAACTCCTGCCTGTGATCAGGCTTTTCTCCGTTTAAAGGTGATGCTGAAGACTGCCCCTTACCTTACTCCCTTCTCTCTGGAACGCCCCTTGGTTGTGGCAGCTGATGCGTCGGCATATGGCATTTGGGCCATCCTCGCACATCAGAATGCCAACGGCTCAGAACAGCCCATCACTTATGCATCTAAGATGTTGACCCCCACACAATGGAACTACTCCCAGCTTGAAAAGGAGGCCCTGGTGATCATGTTCGCCATCCAAAAATTTCACACCTATCTCTTTGGGGCAAAGGTCACCCTCCAGACAGACCATAAACCTTTAATTACCCTTTTCAGACCCCACTCTCACCTAGAGAACGGCTCAACGTCTTCCGTGCTGGGCGTTATTTTTACGAAATTATGCTTACACCATCCATCCCACTGCCCGCCATGCTAACACAGATGCTTTGTCACGTCTCCCAGCAGGACCCGATCCTGCGTTTGACCAACAGGAGGTCCTCTGCTTTCACATTGATTCCGCCCACTGGGATGCACTGGACGGTCTGCCTTTTATGACTGCTCACATTGCCATGGCTACACGCCGAGACCCTATTTTGCGGACGGTTCTCCGCTACATGGTCCACAGGTGGCCCTCCTATATTACTCGTCAGATGCAGACCAATTTCATCCCCTGGTGCCACCTGTCCCACAGGCTCTCCATGGTCGATGATGTCCTCCTGTTAGCCATGGAGTCGGATGCCCATCCCTCTGGATTTACGGCATCAAGTGCTCGCTCAGATTGTTACACCGTGGGCACTGGCGTTTGTTCCGCATGAAAGTTTTGGCCTGCCAGCACGTGTATTGGCCTGGTATCGATGGTGATATTGACCGCCTGGTCCGTCAGTGCGTTGTGTGTGAGCGTCACCAGGTAAGCCCCCCCTCAGTCATTTACACCCTGGCCTGAGCCTCGCCAGCCCTGGGATCACATCCATCTCAATCTTGCGGGCCTATTTTTGGGGTCCATGTGGTTACTTATCGTTGATGCCTACTCCAAATACCCGTATGTCATCCGCATGGCGTCCACCACCATGGAGGCCACATTCACGGCCCTGGCCCAGGTTCTCACCATAGAGGGCCTGCCTCACACATTAGCCTCTGATAATGGCCCCCAATTCACGGCATCCTCCTTCCACAACTTCTTTCTGGCCAACACTATCAAACATATCTATAGCCCACCTTTTCACCCTTCCTTCAATGGCGTGACAGAGAAGCTTGTCCGCACATTTAAACAACAGTTGATGAAGGCGGTCAAAACATCTCCAACCATGTCGGCCCACATCCTGTTTTTGAGCACCTATCGCATGATGCCAATTGATGGATGTAGTCCAGCGGTGCTCTTCCATGGGCGACAGCTGCGGACCCTGCTCCATTTGCTGATGCCGTCCTCCTCCCGCCCCCATTCCCGGTCCTCTCAGTGTTACGTCCCCGGCACAGCCGTGTGGGCCTGGGTGTACGGGCACAAGGCAGGTTGGATGCCAGCCGTGGTCATCGTGGCCCCATGGACGGCATGTGACTTCTGTGCAGACATCGAAAGGGTTGGAGTGCCACCATCATAACCAGCTCTGCTCTCGTGACCCCATGGGTCTCCCGCTGCCACCTCCTCCTCTGCTACCTCCTTCAGTTCAGATGTGGACCTCAAGTTGCCGCCACTGCCCCCCCCCCCTCCCCCCGCGCTGCCTCCAGGTGGATCGGTGGCTCCCTCCGCCGCGCTGGCCTCTTGCCCTCTGGGTCAGCTGTCATGGACACGTCGGACGTCCCTTCCTCCCCACCAACGGCGGTTGGCGACCCCGTATCTTCTCCCATCTGCCGAGCATCTCGGCACTGTCCAGGGTGTTTCTGCCCCTACTCACAAGTTTTCATGGGGGAGGGTTCTGGGACAGAGCGCCGCGGGTTTCGAATCCGTGCCAAACGGCATGGACCTTAGTAAATGAATCGACTTCATTTACTTCTGTTACGATGGACGTGGAATAATTATGGGCAAATTTTAAACATATTGTAAATCACGCATTGGACAAGAATATGCCGAAAAAGTGGGTTACAGACGGAAAAGACCCACCGTGGTTTAACAGCGCAATTCGGAGAATGCTCAGGAAGAAAAGGCAGTTGCACTCACGGTACAAGAAAGATCGGGAGTACGAGGACACGCAAAAGTTAGTAGAGATTCGTGCTGCTGTAAAAAGAGCAACACGTGAAGCATTCAACCACTACCACCATCATACCTTAGCAAAAGATCTTGCTGGAAACCCAAGGAAATTCTGGTTTTACGTAAAATCTGTAAGCGGGTCGAAGGCTTCCATCCCGTCACTCACTGATCAGTCTGGCCTGGTAATGGAAGACAGCAAAACGAAAGCTGAAATTTTAAATTTAGCATTTGAGAAATCTTTCACGCAGGAGGATTGTACGAACATACCGCCGTTTGAGTTTCGTACAGATTCTCGTATAGAGGATATAGTCATAGACATCCCTGGGGTTGTGAAGCAGCTGAATTGGTTGAAAATAAATAAATCGCCAGGTCCTGATGGGATTTCAATTCAGTTTTACAGAGAGTACTCTAAAACATTGGCTCCTTACTTAGCTTGCATTTATCGCGAATCTCTTGCCCAACATAAAGTCTCGAGCGACAGGAAAAAAGCGCAGGTGACGCCTGTATATAAGAAGGGTAGCAGGACAGATCCTCAAAATTACAGACCAATATCCTTAACATGGGTTTGTTGCAGGATCCTCGAACATATTCTCAGTTCGAATATAATGAATTTCCTTGAGACAGAGAAGTTGCTGTCCATGCATCAGATGGCTTTAGAAAGCATCTCTCCTACGAAACGCAACTCGCCCTTTTTTCACATTATATCTTGCGAACCATGGATGAAGGGTATCAGATGGATGCCATATTCCTTGACTTCCGGAAAGAGTTTGACTCGGTGCCACACTGCAGACTCCTAACTAAGGTACAAGCATATGGGATTGGTTCCCAAATATGTGAGTGGCTCGAAGACTTCTTAAGTAATAGAACCCAGTACGGTGACCTCGATGGTGAGTGTTCATCGGAGGTGAGGGTATCATCTGGAGTGCCCCAGGGAAGTGTGGTAGGTCCGCTGTTGTTTTCTATCTACATAAATAATCTTTTGGATAGTGTGGATAGCAATGTGTGGCTGTTTGCTGATGATGCTGTGGTGTACAGGAAGGTGTCGTCGTTGAGTGACTGTAGGAGGATACAAGATGACTTGGACAGGATTTATGATTGGTGTAAAGAATGGCAGCTAACTCTAAATATAGATAAATGTAAATTAATGTAGATCAATAGGAAAAAGAATACTGTAATGTTTGAATTCTCCATTAGTAGTGTAGCGCTTGACACAGTCACGTCGATTAAATATTTGGGCATAACACTGCAGAGCGATATGAAGTGGGACAAGCATGTAATGGCAGTTGTGGGGAAGGCAGATAGTTGTCTTCGGTTCATTGGTAGAATTTTGGGAAGATGTGGTTCATCTGTAAAGGAGACCACTTATAAAACACTAATACGACCTATTCTTGAGTACTGCTCGAGCCTTTGGGGATACCTATTAGGTCAGATTGAGGGAGGACATAGAAGCAATTCAGAAGCAGGCTGCTAGATTTGTTACTGGTAGGTTTGATCATCATGCAAGTGTTACAGAAATGATTCAGGAACTCGGGTGGGAGTCTCTAGAGGAAAGGAGGCGTTCTTTTCGTGAATCGCTACTGAGGAAATTTAGAGAACCAGCATTTGAGGCTGACTGCAGTACAATTTTACTGCCGCCAACTTACATTTTGTGGAAAGACCACCAAGATAAGATAAGAGAGACTAGGGCTCGTACAGAGGCATCTACATCTACATTTATACTCCGCAAGCCACCCAACGGTGTGTGGCGGAGGGCATATAGGCAGTCATTTTTCCCTCATTCTGTTTGGGAGTGGAACAGGGAGAGAAGATGCTAGTTGTGGTATGAGGTACCCTCCGCCATGCACCGTATGGTGGATTGCGGAATATGTGTGTAGATGTAGACCTCAATTAACACTAGAGGTCTCTGCAGCCGTCGCACCGTAAGCCGTGGCTGCGCACATTCCTGGCCCGCATATAACGTGTCCCCAGCAGCCAATACAAACGTACCCTATCCTGTATTTCAGCGCCTGCCTTTCGCTCAGCTACGCAGTCTGATATTTGCATGTGTCTATCAACATCTCGCCTACAGACAGCATGTTTACGTTACTTTGTTTCTGTGTATGAGTGAACATTGTGGATTCATTAGATTGTCGCTTGTGACCCCGTTGCTTCTTGCATGTTGTTGTTTGTAAGGTCTTGCTCGGTCACCTGTGTCCGTCCTTTCCCATTCGTTTGTTTGCTCGCGGGCCGCCCCCGTTTGGTCCCGCCATGCTGCGTTCCGGCAACCCCACAACCATTCTGGTCGCGGTTACAACATTAAACATATGGACATTACTACATAACAGGTGTAAAACAAAGCATAGGAGTATGGACAGAGAGAAGCTGATTAAATGTGTTTGGTTGTCAAGAGAGCAATGTGTGAAGCCTTCAATGACTACCTTAGCAGAATACTGTTGAATGATCTTTCACAAAACCCAAATAAATTCTGATCATCTATAAAGGCTGTTAATAGCATCAAAGTTAGTATCCAGTCCCTAGCAAATAAGACAGGAACTGAAATTAAATGCACCAAAGCAAAAGCTGAAACAGGAAAGCAAATGCTGAAATTCTTATCTCAGTTTTCAAATATTTCTTTACAAAGGAAAACCCAGGAGAAATGCTCCAACTTACTCCTCGTGCCACTGAAGCACTTAGTGAAATAAGTGTTAGTGGTGTTGAGAAACAGGTGAAACTGTTAAAATTGAACAAAGCTCCAGGGCCCAATGGACTGCCTCTTTTCTAACTATACTCTAGCATAGATACCATGAACAAAAAAGTGTGCCCAGATACCTTGAAACAAAAAACTGTGCCCAGTAGTTGGAAGCAAGCACAAGCCATTCCCAGCTACGAGAAGGGTAGCAGAAGTGATCCACAAAACTACGATCCAATATCCTTGATACTGATTTGAAGGAATATTATGAAACGCGTAGTTGCTACTCGCTACAATGCAGAGATGTTCAGTGGCACATTGGCACAACAAAAAGAATGGCAGAAAGTGAGCTTTTGGACAAAAAGGCCTTCGTCAAGAGTCAGAGATAGACAATATACACACAGACACTCACACAAATGCAACTCACACACCAGTCTGTCTGGCTGCTCAGGCCACACTGCGAGCAGAAGTGCGTGATGGGGGAAGACTTCAGGTGGTGAGGCTAAGGAGGAGGCTGCGGCAGGGAAGGGGAGGGATGGTGGGGTAGGGGTGGGGGCAGTAAAGTGCTGCTTGTGGGAGCATAGATGGACAAGGTGTAAAGAGAGTAGGGAAGTTGGGTGCAGCCGGGAGGTTAGATTGAGGAAGATGCACAGGGGTGGCTGGTGGGGGGCGAGAGCGTGATAGCGAAAAAGGAGAGAACTTTAATACTGATTTGTTGTAGAATCTTAGAACTTTTTCTGAACTCAAACAAAATGAGACAACTCAAATAGAATGACCTCCTCCACTCCAATCAGCAAGGATTGCACAAACATCAACCATGCAAAACCCAACTCACACTTTTCTCTGATGACATAAGGAAAGATCTGGATCAAGGCAAGTCAGGTAGATGCAGTATTTCTTGATTTACGAAAAGCATTTGACTCTGTACCATAACTGTGCTTACTGTCACAAGTATGATCATATGAAGTATCAAGCAAAAATTGTGATTAGATTGGGGATGTATTGGTAGGGAGGATGCGGAAAGTTCTCAGATGGAGGGTCATCATCATACGCAGAAGTAACTATGGGTGAGGCCCAGGGAAGTGTGTTGGGACCCTTGCTGTTCATGATATTAATGACCATGTGGACAATGTTAATAGTAACTGTTTGCAGGTGATGCAGTTACCTGTAATGAAGTACTGTCTCGAAGAAGCTGCATAAATATTTAGTCTGATCTTTGAAATTTTATAAAGTGATGCAAAGATGGGTAATTTGTTTGAAATGTTCAGAAATGTACAATTCTGCACTTCACAAAACAAAAATCCTGTGACTATAATATCAATGAATTACAGTTGGACTCAGCCAGCTCATTCAAATACCTGGAAGTAACACTTTGTAGGGATACGAAATGGAATAATCACATAGGCTCAGTCAAATTTAAAGCAGGTGGTAGACTTTGGTATGAAATTACAATGAAATGAACACTGTTAGCTGCTTACAGGCGTTGACATAAGTCAACGGGGACAGAAGAAAATGTGTGCCCCGAGCGGGACTTGAACCCGGGATCTCCTGCTCACATGGCAGACACTCCATCCATCTGAGCCACCGAGGACACAGAGGATAGCGCGACTGCAGGGATTTATCTCTGGCATGCCTCCTGTGAAACCCACATTCTCAACGTATTGTCCCGCACTACATTTGTAGTGCCCCCCCCCCCCCCCCCCCCCCCCCCATTATACTCATTACTCACGGCGCATTGCCGATTCCCGTAAGAGTTCGGGCACTGTTTGTGCATTCGCACAGAAGATGAAGCTGGTCAAGTGGCCAGTGAGCCTTCACTATATATATATACTAAGATGGTATCTGTTCTTTCGGACATGTCCAAAAGAACAGATACCATCTTAGTATATATATATAGACTTTGGTATATTGGTGGAATAATGGGGAAATGCAATTAGTCTACAAGGGAGATTGCTTCCAAATTACTCATGTGTGCCATTGTAGAATGCAGGCTATGGCGTGATGAACCATCCCTGCTTCTTCTTCTCTTGCTATCAAATCTATTCATCAAGAATCAGCAACATTAATGTGCATGGGTCCCTTTGAAGTAAAATATTCTGGAGGTAAACTAGGTTCCCATTTGGATCTCCAGGCAGAACCTACGTCGAAGAGATTCAGGCCAAAAGGAACTTTCTGGTTGGGAACATGGAACGTTAAAAGTTTGAACAGGCCAGGAACGTTTCAGACATTATTAGACGAATTAGATAGATACAATGTAGACATTACAGGTATTCAAGAAACTCGGTGGTAGGGGGAGGGTAGCATAAGGAGGGGTTACTATACATTTTTTATGGAGGTGCGGAAAGCTCACAGTTTCGGAACAGATTTCGCAGTACAGAGAAAAGTGCTTCACGCAATCAGAGATATAAGGTTCATTAGTGACCGACTATCAGTTATAGTGTTGTCCGGCAGGTGGAATAGACTACCGTATTTACTCGAATCTAAGCCGCACTCGAATATAAGCCGCACCCGAAAAATGAGACTCAAAATCGAGGAAAAAAAATTTTCCCGAATCTAAACCACACCTGAAATTTGAGACTCGAAATTCAAGGAGAGAGAAAAGTTTTAGGCCGCACCTCCAAATCAAAACAAAATTGGTCCATTGTAATACGAGACACAATTTAGGTCGAATGAATGACGATACAGCTACAGGAGTTTGGTTCGAGTCGTAAGCTTAACAGCTAAGTTTTACCAGGTAGCCATTGCTATACGTCAGGCGCTCCGTCCGTATTTATACGGGTACCCTTCCTTTTCACGTGCTTCGTCTGGTTTGAATCGATTGCTTATTTTGCTTTTATCTGATAAGTGCCATTTTCTTTGTTATAGGTGTTAACTTCACTCTGAGCTGAAAATGCATTACTGTACTGTGTCATGCATTGTTTGTCTCATTCTGATAGTGCGTGTTTACAGCCTGTCACTGCGCGCGGCATGGCTTGCTTTTGTGCGCGCTACCGCCGCTTACAATTTTAAAAAAAGAAAAGAGAGGAATTGTCTCACTAGCGAAACAATGGCAAGAGACTGCTATTTGTTGTTACTTACACTGCTTTCTTTGATAATGATCAACAAGAACCAAATAATAGACTGCATATGATAGAATATGTTCTGAACGAGAGTTAGGCGAAAATTTTTCTCCGTTTGAAAATCTTTGCGGCCGCTTCTCTAGTACGTCAAATTCTGCACAGGAATTAGAGTCATCTTAGATTTAAAAATCTAATCAGTTGCCGTGCTTCATTTCTGACTGTATCACTATTAGGCATAAGAAAAATACGAATGTAAACATGACACGATACGTATATTCTTCCGCGTTTGCGTTGTCTCACTCTAGTTTCGTAGCTTATTAGGCAGATAGGATTTACATGAAATAGCAGCAAACACGAAAGAATACGTGGCATAATGTTTACATTCATATTATTCTTATCGTGAAGAGAATACTGCATGTGATTCACATTTCGTCAGGTTCCTATTAGCAACCACCTCTTCTCACAGGTAGTAAAAAATTCAGCACGTAGAGTTGGCCATATTGACAAACATCCCGAACAGTCTTGCCAGTCGGATTTTCTTAGTACATTGAAATTCTGCTACATTCGAAGATGAACAATACGGAATTTGTATTTACTTCGTTGGATAATGTATGAAAATACAGTGGTCGAAACTCGGGGTGGAGAAAAAAAGCTCGTCTTCCACCTTTTTTTTTTAATTTATTTACTGATGCAGAGATTTTGGTGCCAGCATTTATCTTTGTGCCTACAAAGCATGCCTGTGTAGCGCTACATATATTCGACGGCAGAAGTTAGTTGTGGCGGCACCTACCAACATTTTTCAGAACTTCCGCTTGCTTTGCACTCGATTCTAAGCCGCAGGCGGTTTTTTGGATTACAAAACCAGAAAAAAGTGCGGCTTAGATTCGAGTAAATACGGTAGTAGTAGTTAATGTACATGCACCAACTGAGGACACTGAAGAGGTTGTTAAAGACGGCTTTTATGAAGAACTAGATCAACTGCGGGATGAGTTCTCCTCGTATGATACAAAATTAATCATAGGTGATTTTAATGCGAAGATAGGGAAGGAGGAAGCATTCTGGCCTGCAATTGGGAAGGAAAGTTTGCATAACATTTCGAATGATAATGGCACAAGAGTGGTTAATTTTGCTGTTTCAAAAGACATGATTGTTGAGAGCACATATTTCAAAAGGAAGGACATTCATAAAGCAACTTGGGTCTCTCCAGATGGACACACCCGAAACCAAATTGATCATGTTCTTGTAGATCGGAGATGGCACACTAGTATAGAAAATGTTAGGACTTTCAGGGGAGCAGACTGCGATTCTGATCATTTTCTTGTAATTGCCAAAGTTCACCAACGGCTATCTTCAGCAACATCGAGGTGTCACAAAGCAGAACTTGTTAGGTTCGACACTGACAAGCTAAATGATGAAAACTTTAGAAGAAGGTAGATGATAGAAATTTCAAATAGGTTTGATGCTCTCAGGACACACGAAGATCAAGACGAGGATGTAAATAAACAGTGGATCACTGTGAGGAATAATATCAAAGAGGCAGCGAAGGTCACAATAGGTACAATTAAGAACAGGAGGAAACCGTGGTTTGATGAGGAACGCAAGAAATTGGTAGAGGAAAGGAGAAAAGCGCGATTAGATTAGGATAGAATGGGAGACAGAAAACGAGAGGAGTTCTTGAACTTGAGAAGGGAAGTTGGTCGTAGGCTACGGGCAAAGAAGAGGGATTATTTGAACAATCAAATTACAAATATGGAAACAAACAGTAAAACAAAAAACATTAGGGAACTTTACCTAGACATAAATGGGTATAGGAAGGGCTTCAGGGCTAGGACAAATGCACTTCGAGGGGATGCTGGGGGAATACTGACAGACCCCAGTGCTATATTAAGTAAATGGAGGGCGTATTTTGAGCATCTATTGAATGTACACCAGGAAGCAGGAAATGAGCAGGCGTATGAAATACATACAGCAGAACCCCAGACACCTGAGCCAATGTTAAAGGAAGCAAGAGATGCAATCAACAAATTGAAAAACCATAAAGCACCAGGATCAGATTGCATAACTGCAGAATTAGTTAAAAATGGAGGACAGAAATTGGTGGAAGTAGTTCACAAAGTGATAACTAAAGTATGGAGCTCAGAGATGATACTTGAAGAGTGGCAGGAGTCGATTCTGATCCCAATTTTTAAGAAGGGCGACAAAATGGATTGTAGTAATTATAGAGGGATATCGCTATTACCAGTATGTTCCAAAATTTTCTCGAATATTCTGCTAAGCAGGCTTACACCATATGCAGATGAAACTGTGGGGGGATTACCAAGCCAGCTTTCAGAGGAACAGATCAACTATAGACCAAATATTCACCCTGCATCAAATTTTGGAAAAGAAATGGGAATACAATAAACCAGTTCATAATCTTTTCATAGATTTTATAAAAGCATATGGTTCAGTATTGCAATCAAAATTGTACAGAATTCTTTTGGAACTTGGAATACCAAAGAAGTATGTTAGACTTATAGAAGCGAGTTTGAAAAACACAAAAGGTAAAGTACGCGTGGGGAAATTAGAGTCAGAAGAATTTGTAATAAAGAACGGACTTAAGCAGGGAGATGCCCTGTCTCCACTACTTTTTAATTTAGTCCTAGAATATATTGTACAAATGGCAGCAGATAATTCAGAGGGTTTGGAGTTAAATTGAAATATTAAGATATTAGGGTATGCAGATGATCTAAACATCATTAGCGATAGGAAAGAATCTGTAACAGCAAATGCGAATGCGTTAATCAAGGCTAGTGAAGATGTAGGTCTAAGGATAAGTGAAGACAAAACTAAATACCTGGTTACTACTAGAATGCCAACAGCAGTAGATCAGGAAATGTTAAGAGTTGGAGACATGCAGTTTGAAAAAGTGAACACATTTAAGTATCTAGGCGTGAACATCACTTCGAGAAATGAGATTGAATTCGAACTGAAGAAGAGATTACGGGTTGGGAAATGCATGCTACTTGTCACTGACTAGATTACTTTCATCACAGATATTGTCTAGGAATTTAAAGATTAGAATATACAAAACTATTATTCTACCAGTTATGCTGTATGGGTGTGAGACTTGGTCTCTCACTGTACAAAATGAAAAGCTGTTTTAAGTATTTGAAAACAAAATTTTGAGGAAAATTTTCGGAGTAAAAAGGGATGACATTAGCGGAGAGTGGCGAAAACTGCATAACGAAGAGGTTCACAAACTCTATTCAAGCCCTGACATAATCAGTATCATTAAATCACGTAGGCTGCGATGGGCGAGTCACGTAGCTTGAATGGATGAGGGCAGGGCAGCGTGCAGAGTGCTGGTAGGGCACCTAGAGGGAAAACGTCCTGTGGGGAGACCGAGGCATAGATGGGAGGACAATGTGAAGGTCGATTTGAGGAGCCTAGGTATTGAAGGTGAATGGCTGGAAATAGCCCAAGACAGGGACAGATGGCGAAAATACGTTGCTTCAGTAATGGGCTCTAGAGTCCGGTATGGCCAGTGAGTAAGTAAGTAAGTGCCATTGTAGACTATTGCTCAAGTGTGTGGGACTCTTACCAAATAGGACTTACAGAGGATACTGAATGAGTACAGTGAAGGACAGCATGAATGATCAAAGGTTTGTTTGACCCATGGGAGGCTTATAGAGATGCTGAAGAACCGGAACTGGCAGACTCCTGAAGATAGACACAAACTATCCCAACAAAGCCTACTTACAAAGTTTCGAGAATTAGCTTTAAATGATAAGTCTAGGAATATATTACAACCTCCAAAATATTACTCACTTAGAGATCATGAGTATAAGGTTCAACTAATTACAACATGCACAGAAGCCTTTAAACAATCATTCTTACTGCACTCCTTAAGTGAATGGAAGGGTAGGAACCCTAATAACTGCTATAGTGGTATGGTGCCTCTGCCATGTTCTTCAGAGTGGTTTACAGAGAACAGATATAAATGTATATGAACTTTAGTCCAGCCCGCCAAGTTGGACAAGATTTCTAAGACTTGGTACAACTCTTCTAGCTTTAGACTAGATGACTAACACTGTGTTGACCCAAGGAGGTCCAGAACACACAAACAAAACACAAGCAATAGTAATCAGAGAGTTTAAAAGAGATCTTTATCTTGCCCTTCTGGTAAGAGGAGGGATTCTTTGCATTAATGCAAAATTCCTGAAAAGTAAGTCTCAAGTAATTAGTATACTTGATTCATATGCAAGGCTCAGCACGTCAGGCACATAACTGGGAATACTCGACGCACTAATGTAAAAATTGTGGCCATCTTGTGTCTGTTTAGAGGTTACTTGTAATAATAATTTTCACAGGCATTCCATGAAACCAGAGCACTGTCAGTCCAATCCCTGCGATTTCCACTGTGTGTGCTGGGCCCATTTTAGGATAAATATTTCCAAAAGACAAATATGACAAATAGCTACAAGAACAGCATTTAAAGGTATTTCTACAGGGGTGTTATACATAACATATGGTTATTATCAAGTCACAGAAATGGGACAGGTGCACCTATATAGGTACAAGTTGCCTACATTTCTATTGGCATAATATAGGGTGGGGCAAATAAAAGTGGCCCAGAGAATGAAGTTCCAGGGTACAAAGAAACACAGCAGAGAAAGTAAACACAGTACTAACCTGCAGATGTTAAATGTGACCACCATTCATCTCTTGGCATTTTTGGGCACTGGTCAGCAAGTTGCTGAAGGCAGATCGAAGCTGGACTGCTGGAATTGCTGCAGTATCATCTAAAATGTTCTGCTGTAGTTCTTCAGGACTATGAGGGTTGTTACGACACATCTTACACTTGAGGGCTCCCCACACAAAGTAGTCACACAATGACAAATCGTGTGACCAGGGTGGCCAGCTAGGACTGCGACCAGATTGACTTTTGCTTTAACAACTCTGTCATGTGTGAAGACTGTGTAAATGTGCTCCAGTGTTCAGTCGGCTGTATGGGCAGTTTCTCCATCCTATTGGAAATAACTGTAGGTCCTCTCCTCCTCTCTTTTATATGCATGAATGGATACATTCACACCCAGTTGTATCCACTTGTTCAGGCCACTTTTATTTGACCCACCCTGTATAAAACAGGGGGCAAACTCATTCCACATTTTTAGATTTCTACAAGGCTTGTGACATGGTTTGTCACAAGCAACTTCTAATCAAATTGCATGCCTTTGGTGTATCATATTGGTCATGTGACTGGATCCGTGACTTCCTGTCGTAAAGGTCACTGTTCGCAGTAACTGATGGAAAGTCATCGAGTAAAACAGAAGCAATATCTGGTACTCCCCAAGGAAGAGGTCCTCTCCTGTTCCTGATCTATGTCAATGATTTAGGAGACAATCTGCGCAGCTGTATTAGATGTTTGCATATGATGCTGTCATCTACCATCTTATAAAGTCAACAGATGATCAAAACAATTTGCAAAACAATTTAAACAAGGCATTTGTATGAAGCAAAAAGTAGAAATTGGCTAAAAATTGTGGAAAGTGTGAAGTCATCCACACAAGTACTAAAAGGAATACACTAAATTTTGGTTAAGGAATAAAACACACAAATCTAAAGACTGTAAATTCAACAAAGTACCGTATTTACTCGAATCTAAGCCACATTCGAATCTAGGCCGCACCTGAAAAATGAGAATCTAAATCAAGGAAAAAAAATTTTCCCGAATTTAAGCTGCACCAGAAATTTGAGACTCGAAATTCACGGTGAGAGAAAAGTTTTAGGCCGCACGTCCAAATCGAAACAAAGTTGGTTCATTATAATATGAGACATAATTTAGGTCGAATGAATGACGATACAGCTACAGTAGTTTGATTCGAGTCGTAAGCTTAGCAGTTAAGCTTTACCAGGCAGCCATTGCTATGCGTCAGGCGCTCCATCCGTATTTATATGGGTACCCTTCCTTTTGCACGTGCTTTGTCTGGTTTGAATTGATTGCTTATTTATCTTTGATCTGGTAAGAGCCGTTCTCTTTGTTATAGGTGTTTACATCACTCTAAGCTGAAAATGCATTACTGTATTGTGCCATGCATTGTTTGTCGCTTTCTGATAATGAGTGTTTACGGCCTGTCGCCGCCCACGGCATGGCTTACTTTCGTGAGCGCTACCGCCGCTTACAATTAAAAAAGGAGAGGAATCATCTCATTAGCCAAACAATGGCAAGAGACTGCTATTTGTTGTTACTCACACTGCTGCTTTCTTTGATAATGATCAACAAGAACCAAATAATAGACTGTGTATGATAGAAGATGTTCTGAACGAGAGTTTAGCAAAAAATTTTCTCCGTTTGAAAATCTTTGCAGACGCCTCTTTTAGTATATTACATTCTGCACCAAAATTAGAGTCATCTTAGATTTAAAAATCTAATCAATTGCCGTGCTTCATTTCTGACTGTATCACTATTTGGCATAAGAATAATACGAATATAAACATGACATGATATGTATATTCTTCTGCATTTCATGTTGTCTCACTCTAATTTTGTAGTTTATTAGGCAGACCGGATTTAAATAAGATAGCTGCAAACACGAAAGAATACATGACAAAATGTTTATATTCATATTATTCTTATGGTGAAGAGAATACTGCATGTGATTCACAATTCATAAAAGTTCCTATTAGCAACCATCTCTTCTCACAGGTAGGAAAAAATTCAGAACATAGAGTTTCCCATATTGACAAACATCCCAAACAGTCTTGCCAGTCACATTTTCGTAGTACATTGAAATGCTGCTACATTCGAAGATGAACAATACGAAATTTGTATTTCCTTCATTGGATAATGTATGAAAATGCAGTGGTCGAAACTCGGGGCGGAGAAAAAAGCTCGTCTTCCACCTTTTTTATTTTATTTTATTTTTTTATTTTATTTACTGATGCAGAGGTTTTGGCGCCAGTATTTATCTTTGTGCCTGCAAAGCATGCCTGTGTAGCGCTACATATATTTGACGGCAGAAGTTAGTTGTGGCGGCACCTACCAACATTATTCAGAACTTCCGTTTACTTTGCACTCGATTCTAAGCCGCAGGCGGATTTTTGGATTACAAAAACCGGACAAAAAGTGCAGCTTAGATTCGAGTAAATACGGTACTTAGAGTCCACTTTTTTTATGGGAGAATTTAAAGTAGACTGGGGCAGCAGAGAGAATTTGGAGCAAGGAGGGAAGTGTTCCAGGATAATCCATGCAGTTGTGTGCACCACTGTGTCAAGGTGGCTTAATGGCTAACGCACCTGCCTAGTAAGCAGGAGACCTGGGTTAGATTCCCAGTGTTGGTACAAATTTTCACTCATTGCTTCAGTCTATACGTAAAATCTTATCTGTATGAAATCATTAAAGTCTCTGAAATTATGTCATTTCATTTGCACTTGGGGATTACAGTTACGAATAACTTATATTGAAATGATCAAATAGCAAATGATGTGAGGAAATCAAACCAGGGACTGCTACTTATTGGCAGAACACTTAGAAAATGCATTAGGTCTACTAATTACTTGCACTATGGTTGTTTGCTTTCTCCTGTAGTACTGCTTCGCAGAGTGGGATCCGTGTCAGATAGGACACATGGAGCACATCGAGAAAGTTCAAAGAAGTGCAGCATGTTTCATATTCTTGTGAAATAGGGGAGAGCATGCCATACATATGACATGCAAATTATGGTGGCAGTAAATAAAGCAAAGGTGTGTTTTGTTGCAGCAGGAACTTGTCATGAATTTCAATCACCACCTTTCTCCTCAGAGTGTGGAAACATTTTGTTGGCACCTACCTACGTACGGGGGATTATGATCATAATAAAATAAGAGAAATCAGAGCTCGCATGAAAAGATTTAAGTGTTCATTTTTCCCATCCGCTGTTTAAGAGTGGAATGGTAGAGAAATAGCTTGAAGGTAGTTCGATGAAGCCTCTGCAGGTCGCTTAATTGTGAACTTCAGATTGATAATGAAGATTCAGATGATTGGCTGTATAGAAACAAAATGTGGAATAAACACCAAAGACCTAAAAGAAAACTGCATCAAACAGCTCTTTAAGAGCTGAACTTTTGTAAAAAAATCTGTAACATACAAGATAGCAGTTCTGATGAGATACAGCTTGTGGCAACTGAGAGACATATTAAATTCAAAACACAGGCCATGGCCAATAAATTCAGTGAAGTCTTTCTTGCAGCAACTGAAAGAAGAGGGAGAGGAAGAGGCAGAGGCAAGAGGGAGAGGACTTTGAAAGCAGAACCACTAGATTTACTTAAACAGGCCTTGCATATTCCATCAGCAGGTGTTACTTTTGCCACAACTATTGGAGGAATATCAAAAATCATTAGGCCATGGAATAGCATTAACTCATACAGATATGATTGTTTTCAACATAGGCACTAAAATCTACTGCTGACATGATAGTGCACCATTGAGTTATCTTGTAATCAGTTGCACTGACAACATGTATTTTCTGAAAAACTGGTGTGTGTTTGTGTGATATTAACAGCCATTTACAAAAGTAGTAACATCTAATCATAAAATAATCTCTCTCCTCCCAACTTTCTCAAACATTTTTGAGAAGGCAGCTTGAAATACACTATTGGACAACTTTTTTGAAATTAACCTTGTAACAACTGTTCATTTTTAGCTTCTGTAAATGAATCTGAACAGAGGAAGCATTATATCATCTCATGAACACAGTTCTTGTTTAACCAAACAATTCTGTAACCTTGCCAAGACCTCTGATTGAGTGTAAGTAGATTTTAACACAGAAATTAAACTAAGGTGTTGAAGATGTTTCACTTGCAAGGATGGAATCACATCTTAACAACAGATAACAGTGTCCCACCATCAAATCATACCACAGGAATAAAGCTAAATTCGGGATGGGCAAACATTAAATATATTGTCTTGCAAGGTTTGATACTTGGTCCACTCTTTTTCTCAAGCTACAAGAAATAAAAATTATTAAATATGTTGGAGGTTTCTTCAGAAACTGTGACATTTGCTGAAGACACAAGCTTAATGAATAAGAGTTCAAAGATATCTACGCCTTGCACAACTAGAAGAACAGTGGAGCACATTTATAGCTGGTGCAGAGCCAACAGCTGAATTCTTACAGTTCGAAACAAATATGTGTACCAGAAGTAGGTCTACCTCCATAGTCAGCGTGTCTGGTTGCTACACAGAAGGTCCGGGCTCAGTTCCTGTTACTGCTATGGTGGGAGGACTAGAATAGTGCGCACTCAGCCTAGTGATGCCAACTGAGGAGATACTTGAGTGAGAAGAAGTGGCTCTAGAGTCTGGGAAGCTGCCAATGGCTGGCAGAGCAGTGTGCAGACCCCATGCCCCTCCGTAATACATTCAAATGACACCATTGGGTCACCACTCGGTACCGCATGGCAGTCAGTATGTGAAGTTGGTACCAGAAGTAGAGATCATGTGTGAAATTTCTAGAAATCCAACACCCAAACTGACAGTAAAATGAAGTGGCACCAACAACAAGTGAATAAGTTAACCAAAAAGCTCAGTTCTGCCTGTTTTGCACTTAGTAATTCCTCTCATTGCACTGACATGAAGATAGATTTTCCTGCATACTTTCACTGAATACTGTCAAAAAGTACAGGGTGACACACGGGAGACAGACGGTTTTGAACTGCGTAGTACTGAGGGTGCGGTGGTAGGGGGGGTCATGGTGGGGATAGTTCTGATCCACACAAGATGCCATTTCATTTACTCAGTCACTATGGAGCAGTGGGACTTGCAACGTCGAGTGTTTGTCTACGGCAGTTTCGTGAAAAGTAGTGAGTCTATTATTGCTACGCAGCGATTGTTTCGTGTGCGGTTTAACGTCGGTCGACATGGAGCTGTTCCGAGCCGTAACACAATCCTCAGATAGGTGGAAAACTTCAGATCACCTGGAAACATACTGGATAAGAAGCATCCTGACCCGAGACGCAGAGTAACGACACCAGAAAATGTTGAAAGGGTAAGGCAAGCGGCAGTCAGAAGCCCAGGACGGTCAACTAGATGTCATGTTAGTGAGTTACAAATCAATCGTGAATCAGTTAGATAAATTTTGCATAAAGAATTAAAATTCCATCCCTACAAAATGCTCATTGTCCAACAACTTGAGGAAACTGATTTTGCTGTATGAGAAGACTTCGCTTACAGAATGCAAGTGATTTTGGAATCGAATGAAAATGAAATTTTATTGATGAGTGATGAAACTCATTTTCATTTAAACAGGACCGTGAATAAGCAAAACCTATTACTGGGCTCCAAAGCATCCACACCTTATCCACCAGCGGCCTCTACACTCAGAAAAAGCAACAGTCTGGTGTTCTTGGCTCTGTTGGCATTATTGAGAATGTGGCCACAGTTACTGCTAATTCGGTTCGTTACATTCATATGCTTGAAACATTCTTGAAACCAGAACTAAGAAGACGACGAATCCCTTTACAATGTATTTGGTTCCAGCAGGATGGGGCAGCATCACACACCGCAAACACTTCAATGACAGTTCTTAGACGCATGTTTCCTGGCCGGATTATCTCACATTTTGGCAATGTTCCTTGACCTCCCAGGTCTCTCGACTTTTCAGTATGTGACTTTTTTCTGTGGGGGTACCTTAAGAAATGTGTCTATAACCACAAACCACTAAATTTGGATGAGTTGGAAAATGCAATCATTCAAGAAATTGCTCTCATCCCTGCAGAGATTTTAGTCGGTGTGATGGAGGATTTTGAAAAGAGACTTGATTATTCCTGCATTCGAAATGATGGACATCACCTTGACGACATTATTTTTCACAAATAACTCTGTTAACTAAAATGGCAAATAATGAGCTTTGATTTTGTGTAAATAAGCATGCATTAATTTTAAAGTTGGCTGAGTATTATTTCATTAAAAACCATCCGTCTCCTGTGTGTCACCCTGTACTTATTACACAGAAGTGTTTAGTTAGAGTATTATGTAAACTTGATAATTGTATGACTTAAAGAAGCCTTTTCGGGAATCTTGGGATCTTTATACTAATGAGTCAGTATGGTGGTTGATGATAATAGGGTATTTAATATGAACTGTGATGTTCACAACCACAAAACTAAAAGTAAAAATAATTTCTACACATACTATACATCATGCTTAGGGTTGAGAATTGAGTCTTATGTTCTGGTGCAAAAGCCTTTAAAAAGTTGTCAATAGACAGCAGGTGGGGAAATTGAAATCCCCTTAAACTTTCAAACACATAGTAAAAGATTTCCTCAGTGGTCACTTCTTTTATAATTTATCAGAACATTGGGACACATTGACATAAACTCTGACTAACAGAAATGTTCATTTCTACTACACAGTCAGCTGATAGTGGTCTCTGAAATTAAGTTACATAAGTAACTAGGATGAAGTGGTAGATAACAGGTGAGTAGTGTAAGATAAAGTAACTCACATAAATACCAGTGTGAGTAGCACCTGACATAATTTACTGTTAGTATACTTTAGAGAAGTTTCCAGCAACATCTGCTTCTGCCTGTTAATGTACAACTAGACTGGTTGCACACCCCCATCCCTATCTTTTTTGATATGATTAAAAGAACACAATGTCTTATATGCAAGTGAAATTCTCCACTAATTTTTCCTGTTAAAGCCCTTTGCAAAAGTTATAAATGTGAATAGAAACACAATAATTACATGTTTGATAAACATACTAAAATAAAATGTTATATACCTGTAAATCCACACTCAATGTCTCCATACTTTTTGCGTGCAGTACTTGTTATACGAGCAGTACTGCCATCCATCTCAACCCAATCTTGTTCATCTGAGCACTTTATAGGTCCAAGATCTTTGATGAATTTCATTATATCTGGATTGTTTACTTCCAGATAGGGATGTCTACATGCCTGGCCTCCAGCTCTGATGATTAAAACCATTACAACATTAAATTATCAAAATAAATCAATTCCAAATGATATTATAACATGTGACGGATTTGACTAAAAATTAGTAATATAGACAATAAACGACATTAAACATAAATATGACACTGGATTCTGATATTCCTTTTCATTGATCATTAAGATAGCTTTCTTGCACTCTTCTCTACACCTAGTATAAATTTAAACTCATTTGTACACTCATTCACTCATCGTCATATTCAACAGATCTAAGGACAATCGTTAAATATTTGAAAAATAAATGTTCTATTGGAGTAGATGACATCTCTAACAAAATATTAAAACAATTTTGTGCAGTTACAGCTGATGTTCTGAGTCACATATGTAATGAATCACTAACTCAAGGTATTTTCCCAGACAGGTTAAAATATACTACTGTCAAGCCTCTTCACAAAAAAGGGGACACCATATGCCAATCATCAAGAAAGTATTGCACTCAAGAGTTGTTAGTCATCTCAAAAGTAATGGGATACTTAGTAAATCACAGTTCGGATTTCAAAAATGCTGTTCCACTGATTTGGAATAAGGCTGGGCATCTCGGACATATTCTGAGTCGTGGTCACCTTTGTGCTCATACGGCAAAGACTACCAAATCCACCGGTTAGTCCCTCAGCCGTTAGGGGTAAAACCCAATGGGACTCGGGGCAAGTAAGGCTAGCAACCTGCTTCACTGGTACTTTAAATATGATGCTGGCAACAATCAGAGCAAAATGCCTCGGACCTTTGGAGGTGACGGAGTCCCACCTCTAACTGACAAACCAGGGACTCCTAAGATACGACTTCGCAAACAAATGGTAATGAGACGGGGAGCTATTAATATCAATGAGGGCTACTCTGGGAAGAAGGTAGAGCTGGCAGAGGCTGCAAGTAAAATGGGGCTGGACATATTAGCTGTTAGTGACATTCAGGTAAGGGGTGAGAAAGAAGAGGAAGCGTGAGAATACAAGGTCTACCTGTCAGGAGTCAAAGCAGGAATAGCACAATGGGGTGTAGGGCTTTACATCAGGAAAGAAATGGAACCCAGCGTAGTTGCAATAAGGTATGTAAACGAACGACTGATGTGGATAGATTTGACAGTGTCTAGCAAGAAAATTAGGATTGTGTCAGTATATTCGCATTGTGAAGGGACAGATCACGATAAGATGGATAGTTTTTATGAGGCACTCAGTGATGTAGTTGTTAGAGTAAAGGACAAGGACAGTGTTCCGCTCATGGGTGATTTTAACACCAGGATTGGAAATCGAACAGAAGGGTATGAAAAGGTTATGGGTAAATTTGGAGAGGATATGGAGGCAACAGGAACGGGAAACAACTCTTGGATTTCTGTGCCAGTATGGGCTTAGTAATCACAAACTCCTTTTTTAAACATAAGAACATTCAGCGGTATACTTGGGAAGGCAGGGGAACCAGATCTGTCATTGACTATATAATAACAGATCAGGAATTCAGGAAGGCTGTGAGGGACACACATGTATTCAGGGGATTCTTTGATGACACTGATCATTATTTAATCTGCAGTGAAATTGGGATTGTGAGGCCGAAAGTGGAGGAGGTCAGGTCCATATGTAGGAGGATAAGAGTGGAGAAACTTCAGGATAAGGAAATCAGGCACAAGTACATAACAGCGATCTCAGAAAGGTACCAGTTAGTTGAATGTAGTCAATTACAGTCATTGGAAAAGGAATGGACAAGGTACAGGAACACAGTACTAGAAGTGGCTAAAGAATGTCTTGGAACAGTAGTGTGTAAAAGTAGGATGAAGCAAACAGCTTGGTGGAATGATACAGTCAAGGCAGCCTGTAAAAGGAAAAAGAAGGCGTATCAAAAATGGCTACATACCAGAACCCAGGTAGACAGAGAAAGTTATGTTGAAGAAAGAAACAAAGCCAAACAGATAATTGCAGCATCCAAGAAGAAATCATGGGAAGACTTTGGAAACAGGTTGGAGACTATGGGTCAAGCTGCTGGAAAACCATTCTGGAGTGTAATTAGCAGTCTTCGAAAGTGAGGTAAGAAGGAAATGACAAGTATTTTGGACAGGTCAGGAAAACTGCTGGTGAATCCTGTGGATGCCTTGGGCAGATGGAGGGAATATTTTGAAGAGTTGCTCAATGTAGGTGAAAATGCGATCAGTAATGTTTCAGATTTCAAGGTAGAATGGGATAGGAATGATGATGGAAATAGGATCACATTTGAGGAAGTGGAAAAAATGGTCAATAGATTGCAGTGCAATAAAGCGGCTGGGGTGGATGAAATTAAGTCGGAACTCATCAAATACAGTGGAATGTCAGGTCTTAAATGGCTACACAGGATAACTGAAATGGCCTGGGAGTCGGGACAGGTTCCATCAGACTGGACAAAAGCAGTAATCGCACCAATCTTTAAACATGGAAACAGAAAAGATTGTAACAACTACAGAGGGATATCTTTAATCAGCGTTGTGGGTAAAATCTTCTCAGGTATTGTTGAAAGGAAAGTGCGAGTATTAGTTGAGGACCAATTGGATGAAAATCAGTGTGGGTTTAGGCCTCTTAGAGGTTGTCAGGACCAGATCTTTAGCTTACAGCAAATAATGGAGAAGCGTTATGAGTGGAACAGGGAATTGTATCTATGCTTTATAGATCTAGAAAAGGCATATGAACGGGTTCCTAGGAGGAAGTTATTGTCTGGTCTACAAGATTATGGAATAGGAGGCAAACTTTTGCATGCAATTAAAGGTCTTTACATGGATAGTCAGGCAGCAGTTAGAGTTGACGGTAAATTGAGTTCATGGTTCAGAGTAGTTTCAGGGGTAAGACAAGGCTGCAACCTGTCTCCACTGTTGTTCATATTATTTATGGATCATATGTTGAAAACAATAGACTGGCTGGGTGAGATTAAGATATGTGAACACAAAATAAGCAGTCTTGCATATGCGGATGACTTCGTTGTGATGGCAGATTCGATTGAAAGTTTGCAGAGTAATATTTCAGAGCTAGATCAGAAATGTAAGGACTATGGTATGAAGATTAGCATCTCCAAAACGGAAGTAATGTCAGTGGGAAAGAAATATAAACGGATTGAGTGCCAAATAGGAGGAACAAAGTTAGAACAGGTGGACGGTTTCAAGTACTTAGGATGCATATTCTCACAGGATGGCAACATAGTGAAAGAACTGGAAGCGAGGTGTAGCAAAGCTAATGCAGTGAGCGCTCAGCTACGATCTACTCTCTTCTGCAAGAAGGAAGTCAGTACCAAGACTAAGTTATCTGCGCACCGTTCAATCTTTCGACCAACTTTGTTGTATGGGAGCGAAAGCTGGGTGGATTCAGGTTACCTTATCAGCAAGGTTGAGGTTACGGATATGAAAGTAGCTAGGATGATTGCAGGTACTAGTAGATGGCAACAATGGCAGGAGGGTGTCCACAATGAGGAAATCAAAGAAAAACTGGGAATGAACTCTATAGATGTAGCAGTCAGGGCGAACAGGCTTAGATGGTGGGGTCATGTTACACGCATGGGAGAAGCAAGGTTACCCAAGAGACTCATGGATTCAGCAGTAGAGGGTAGGAGGAGTCGGGGCAGACCGAGGAGAAGGTACCTGGATTCGGTTAAGAATGATTTTGAAGTAATAGGTTTAACATCAGAAGAGGCACCAATGTTAGCACTGAATAGGGGATCATGGAGGAACTGTATAAGGGGGACTATGCTCCAGACTGAACGCTGAAAGGCATAATCAGTCTTAAATGATGATGATGATGATGATGATGATGATGACTGAAACAGCAATATACAGTTTCACTGCCCACATACTGGAGACTTTAAATAGTAAAACATCATCAATAGGAATTTTCTGTGACTTAGCCAAAGCATCTGATTGTGTGAACCATGACATTATGTTACAGAAATTACAATTCTATTGATAATGATGATGATGGTGATGGTGATGACGATTGGTCTGTGGGGCACTCAACTGCGCGGCCATCAACGCCCGTACACATTCCCAATCTGTGCACAGTCCAATCTAGCCACTTTCAGAAATGAGACTGGAATGATGAGGACAACACAAACACCCAGTCCCCGGGCAGCCAATCCTCAACCTGGCCAGGAATCGAACCTGGGACCCTGTGATCCAGAGGTATCAGCACTAGGCTCTAGACCTACAATTCTATTGTGTAAATGGAATGGCATATGAGTGATTTAAGTCATATCTATAGAACAGGAAGCAAAATGTTTCTTTATATGGTTTAAGTGATTTATGAAGTTTGCAACTTCATCTATTTTGGATGAAATTGCATTGGGTGTTCCACAGGGTTTGATCATGGTTCCCCTTCTGTTGCAAATATATGTGAATGACCTCCCTACTTATCTCAAACAAGAAGCTAGACTGACACTGTTTGTTGGAAACACAAGCATCATTATTAATCCAGTAAAAGAAACTCCAAAAGAAAATGATACAAATAATGTCTTTGGAAAAGTTATTAACTGGTTTTCTGCAAATGGGATTGCTCTGAACTTTGAGGGGAAAAAAAATAGTACATCCAATTTTCTGCTGCAAGGAGTACAGTTCCTTCAATAAATATAAAACATCAATAGAAGTCAGTAGCAAGGGTAGAGCATACCAAGTTTTTGGGTGTACACATAGATGAGAATCTTAATTGGAAAAAAAATCATATTTTGGATGTCCTAAAGGGACTAGGTTCAGCAACTTTTGCAATCAGAATAATTGCCCATTTTGAGGATATAGAAATTAGTAAGCTAACATTCTTTGCATACTTTCACTCTGATGTCAAGCAGAATAATATTTTGGGGTAACTCAACACTTAGGCAAAAGGTATTCACTGTTCAACAGAAAGTGGTCAGAATAATGTGCGGGGCTCATAGTCACACATTTTGTAGCCATCTATTTAAAAGGTTAGGAATTCTTACAACAGCCTTTTATTCAGTAATGAAATTCATTCTCAACAACAGGGACCAGTTTAAAAACAACAATGACATTCGTGACTATAATACCAGAAGAAAGAAAGACTTACACTGTCCTCTACTTAACCCATCTTTGGCACAGAAATGGGTAAAACAGGCCACTGTAAAACTTTTTGATAAATTACGAGATGAAATAAAATGTCTGACAGACGGCAGTAATAGTTTCAAAAATAAACTTAAATCATATCACCCTGGCAACTCCTTTTATACCAGAGATGAATTCTTTAATAGGAATAAATAAATCTGTAGGTATAATTTATGCATTTTGTATCACTTACGGGAACGGGGTAGGTAATAAAAATGAGGGTGGATTTAAACTCTTCTTTCCCTTTTGTGTAGCCAGTATATGCACTTCTCAAGTAACTGTAGCAATGTTGTAGATCAGGAAAATCTGTGGACTTATCTGTTTTATACAGTGTATCAGCATGATCACTCTCCCTCGTGTCAAATACTTACCTCGTTTGATTGATACTTATCTACATTAGTTTATAAAAGCTTTGTGCTGTTCATTTTTTTCACTATTTCTGGTCTTAAATATCACACCCATTACTTTGGATTAATTTAGAGAGATAGTTTTGAATTAGATACTTATTTGCATTTTCAGTATTGAAGACTGTTTCATTTCCAGGTTCCTCCTTTGCACTGTATAGATAACTTTCATGCCGTCAAAAACCCAGGATTAGTTAACCAGTTGGTTTATGGACTGATGGTCATTAACTTGGCAAAGGTACGAGCCTTAAGCAATTACCAATGGTTGACATAACTAACAACAAGGATACATTAACAAAATAAACTGAGACATACTAATGGGACGTCCATGGGAAGGGGGGGGGGGGATAAATAAAAGAACACTGACCTGTCACATTCATTGGTTTCTCCATTTCCCAATCAAACTACCACCTTCCATACTAACCTAGACCGTGCATTACATGCATTTCACAATACAAAATACGGTTACCCTCAGTTGATCACCATCTCCACTAGAATTCTATCGGGCTAGCAAAAAACACATTCTAAGCTACCACCAACAAGAAATAAATGATATATTATGAACAGAACATATTACTGTCATTTATAGCTGAAATATACAAACAAAAATATCCCAGATGCCATCTCCTTAACAAATGACATCACATTTCAAAAGCATTATAAATTTGTCCTAAGACTTACACTCATGCCTTCTTTAATATTATATCATAGATTTTTGCAAAAAGCGAGACCAATGATACTGATTGTCAGTTTCTTAATTCACTTCTGTTTTCTTGCTTAATGATTATTTATTTTCAATGAAAATTACTCCTCTATCGAGGCATTCAGAACACATGTAACCATATACTTTTGAGAGAGATAATGAAACACCATCTAGGGCAGATGAGTGTTTGATTTTCATTTTTATTATCCACGTCCAGTGATGCCTTTCGATTGAGGATGACAAGGTAGCCGGTCAGTACCTTTGGGCCTTCTTGCCCTCTTCGGGTGGAGTTTAGTTTTTTTTTATTTATTTTTTAATCATGTTTAAAAGCTCTGTCATAGTTGCCTGAGAACAAAATTCATGCTTGAGTTTTTGGCACTATACTCATTTCATATGTCTAAAGGTTTCCTATCATTTTATGCACTGCAGTTAAAATATCCATTCAAAATATTTGCTATGTTTTGAGGACTTACATGCTTTCAGTAATATTCACATGGCAGGTGGCCTAAGTCCGTTTTGTTACTTTCCTTCCTTCTCCCATTTATGAAGACCTACAAATCTTCTGAATAGTTATATGCTTAGTCTGTAGCTCCCTTTCAGAAAAGGGTCTCTTATTACATGTTTCTAAATTCAGTTTATTTCTTGCATGGGTTACCTCCTTAGCAATCCGGTTTTTCTGTGTTTGGCCTTCTACTAATATTTTGTGCACAGGAGATTGAACATTAAGTGTATATCAGACAGTAACCAGTAACAAGACAATGATTATATTACTATGCACATGTAAATAAATGGCATTACATGTGGATTTATCTTCCATCAAGAAGTCAACATCAAGATGGATCAGTATAAAAGAACTGTAGACCATTTTCACACTCAAAACAGCCTTCACAAAAAACCAGTTTGGTTAAAAAAAAAAGATCAACAGGGTAGGCTATTTCCTCACAAATGAAATTCTTGAATCAATAAATAACAAAATTCCACCTACTGAAACATTCTGTGGCTTGTCAAAAGCCTCTGACACTGCAGATCACAATATCCTCTTACAAAGGCTTATTGTTATACATTGAATCATACCTACACAGCAAAAAGCAGAATGTGATTCTTAATGGTACCGATGGCTGTCCTGTTTCATCTAACTGAACTACATTAAAGTGTGGAGTGCCACAAGGTCCACCTTGGGACCTCAAGTGTTTCTTACTTTAATCAACAATCTCCCACTCTGTGCAAATTTGCTCTGACATTTTATACTGGTTTAAGTCTAATGGCTTAACACCAAGTACTTAAAAAGCTCAACATATGCCATTTCATGCATCTCGACAACGAAATTAAGTAATCCACTTAACTGTGAAAATCTAAATATATTACATTCTGAATCTTCTAAGTTCCAGGCATTCTGATTGATTACAAAGTTAAATTGGTCTGGGCATCAAAAAAGACACAGTGTGTCAACTTATGCTCTTTGTGTAATTACCCCTGTTGGTGAAATGAATTGTATCAAAGCTGCTTATTTTGGCAATTTTCACTCTGTCATGTCACATGGTATAATTTTTTGGGGGTAATCAGCCTTTTGGCCTAAAAAATCTTTATTGCACAAAAGAGAGAATTTAGAATCATGAGAGGTAGTCATTAAATATATTCTTGCAGTTATCTGTTCCGTAAGTTCAAAACGTTAACCACAACATCTCAATACTTATTTTGTTTGATGATTTTTGTCTGTAAGAACCATTCTCTTTTTAGATCTAATAGTGCATACCATGTTGACAATACAGTCTAGAAATGATTGGCACAGAGATCTAAAACATATCAGTCTTACATAAACAGGTGATCACTATTCTGCCAAAAAAGTTTTCAATTCTCTTCCATCAGATATTAAAGTCCACAGTAATGCTCTGCCTACACTTAAATCTAAATTGGTATTCGAGTGTCTTCTTGAGCACATGCAGGTTAATCAATGACTGTTTTTGTGAATCTGTATTTTCCATTTGTATTTATGTTCTGAGACTTTCAGTTTATAATGTGTCATCCATAATTTGCCTTCTTGTTTAACATGGTAACCTATAAATATCCTTTTTTCTTTAGATTAAGTTACTCTCAGTAATTTATGTTATGCTGACTTTAACTATACCTTATTAACTATACTTCAACCTTTAAGTTTATTATTACTGAACATTTTCTTATTGTTTCCCTATAATTATGTAAACCTGACTCTTTCCACCTGACTCATTCAACATCCTTGTGATTTGTCATAGTATGGATTCATGGAATTTAAAATAAATAAATATCAGATCTGTGAGAGTAAAATGTTAACCTCATTTAAGAATCTCAAGCACTGACCTCTGCCTTATAGACATCCAATGTGCAGTGAATATTTAGTTATAGGTATACAGCTCAAATCACTGCACTATAGATTAAGAAGTAACTGAAGTTTAAGATATAACAACTGCTTTTGTAAAGTGACCACTCCTGCTAACAAGACGAAAATAACTGTTGGCTTTCTTGCAAACGGGAGAGGAGTGAATTCTTCTGGATAAAATTACCACAGCTTCATCAACATACATACTTACGCAAGTTTTCGCCATGTCTCATCAGGAGAAGCTTGAATCATGCTGGATATATATTTCCTGTAACAACAATACATATTCTCAAGTGAAAGTCGTGTAATACACGGGTAATACAGTCATTATAAGAAAAGTTACTTACAGTCTGGCCTCTCTGTCACTGTCATCTATATAAGTATACCCAAAATGTGTTCTAGCAATCTGTACTCCAATATATATGAAGCAGAGACCAAGAAAAATGCAAACAATTCTCCGGACATGAAATGTAGACGTCATTCTTGGTGACTGGTTAATCCTTACATTTGCAGCTGTAAGAGAAAAGAAAAAGATTACTTTTGTGTTAAGGACAAACAATTTCCTTTACTACCTTCTTTTAAAATTTAAAGGCAGAAGCATTTTTGTAATATAATACCATCTGAATCTCTAGTAAGGATACACAACTAGATTAACAGCTATGAAATAGTAACAGTCATATTCCACACGTGTACCATTTACTATTACCCCATGGCAATACAAACAAATTTTTCAAAAACAAGAATTTTTAATTAACTGCTACTAATTCATGACGAAAAATTAAAAATTACATGGGCACTATGGCAAAAAATATATGAGAAGTAATTACAGGAGAGTTTCCCCCACAAAAAAACACGGCAAAGTGATTCAAGAATCAACATTCAACGCATTTGTCAAACTTTTTGATGTTGTACTCTGCGCTTCCTTCTTTCATTGCATATTGTTTGCACCTAACGACCCTGAATATACGTGTAGCTGATACGAGTGGGTGCTTTTTGTTACTTAATGATTACCACGTTTGAAAGTGCGTCTAGTGTTTTCGTTGACTTTATAGCTGCATTAAATCACTGTTCAGCAACGAGTCTACAAGTTAGCGCATTCGAGTTGTTTGACAGCTTCGAGGTTAAACCTTGAACTGAAGCTACAGAAGTTAATAACATAACTTTCCTTATTCATTGACATTAACTTTATTTGAATTTCCCTCCTTCACGTAAAGGGACGGGGCTGTTATCTTCACTGTGACAAACCAAGGGTTCATCTTTTACCGAAGACACTACAAAAGCGTCTGTTCAATAAATTGCGGACAAACTCTTTTCTACGTTTTAAAAAGTGAGAGCAATTCCAGCTGTTGCGTACAAGTAAATAGTACGCTACAGACAACTAGTAAACATAAACAATACCGCTCCAATATCGAGCGTCTCGACTGCGCACTCGTCGGCAATGGTTCACAAATAATAGCAGACGACTTCTTCATGATCTCCAGAGTAGGAACTTACTGTTTAACCAGTATACGATTTTAATTCTTTTAACGTACCTTTAGTGGTTAAAAACGATGTTAATAACTTAGAAATCGGTGCACTTTCACAAGCCGCACGCTTTAAATAGCAGTTATTGAATGCACATCAACGCTTTCATGCAAAAAGAGAAATTCCTCCTTTTTTCGTAAGCATAAAGTGCTGATATACTCAACTATACCACCGCAAAACCACATCGCGACACCTTTCACCCCTCACCCTCTTCACATACCCTACACATTCAGCGTATTTGTACCGACTGCATCCATAAGGTTTGCGCATGCGCGTCAGGGATGTCAAAAGTGCGTGTCGCATCCGAAGCGTATGTCGGAGGATTTGGGGAAGGGAAACTTTATATTTCCACAGTCTCGTTATACGATCAAACCGGGTTGCTCTTTCACATCAGCTTCCTGACACTCGTCTTTCGTTCTAACCAAGACACAATAACATTTCTTCTTGCTCTCCCCTATCGTTAATTTTGGGTAATTACGCAATTGTAGGCCTACTGGGCATCAGTGGATAATATCAGGCTGTTTGACGTAGCAAATGCCACTTTTCCGCAGGTAAATGGAAAAATGGAAAGTAGAGAAACGTAGCAGTATGTTTTGTTAGATTATTCAAAAGCAAAAAAAAAACTGAAGAAGTCAAATCACGTGACACAAGTGTACCTGTAGAAACTAGACGAAGTAGTAGCTCTTAGTGAGGAACTTGTAGCTTCTAGCTCAGAACAGGGGCCTATAGAGGAACTGTGGCTCAAGTTTAAAAAAATAGTAAGTGATGCACTGGATAGATGTTAAAACAATTAAGTGATGGATTCAGTGGGTGGTCCAGGAGAGGGCAACATCGGCCCGGAAATTAAAAATCCGCCCCACCCCCGAGAAGTTCATATCTATTTGTATATAACATTGCAAGTCAAAATAATGCATCAACTGAAATTAACATACGGGCTGGTGTAATAACCAATGAAGCTTGTTTTGTTTTGACAAATTTCAACTGTCCCAGCAGCCACTGTTTACGGAGTTTGGAATCAACAATGGACAAGTCGTGATAACTCTACATATGCCGGTACTGATAGGTGCAAACAGGCCACCGCCTGATAAACAATACGACAATAATAAGCTTCCACTCCTGCAATAAATTTCTAGTTCTTGTATGGAACTATACTGACAGTTAGTCAGTAGCTTTACTTTGGAAGAGTGCTGTGATCATGCAATGTACGTGCGGCCTTCGTCAATTCGTCGTATAAAAAGAAGTGTTAAAGGTGCAAATGCGATGTCAAAAAAACTCTCTTCCTCTGCTTTCTTTTTTAATAAAAAAAAAAACATCTTATTGCAGAAACTACAGATGAGTGTGAGTCTATTGAAAGAAATGTTAGTGAATGTGGTGGCTAATTGCTTACCGTATTGGATTTGCTGTTACTCTTCCTCAATTTCGAAAGAAAAATGTTCTATTTCTGACCCACCCTTAACTTGTCATCCTAAACCGTGCGTTGAAAGTAGCAGAAAAATGGGAGTTTGGATACAATTGTTTATACTTGGCCGCGATCGGGATGGGGCTTTTTGTAAACCGTGTAGGATGCATTTAAAATATGATATTGAACCTCTTCAAAAGCAGGGGTAGTGTTCATTTCTGTACCTCTCGCTACGTTTAGAAAATCTGTGGAAGCACGGAACAACTAAAAAAGCACGCCAACTCAGAAAGACAATGTAAATCCGTTACATTTAAGAAAATTTTAAACTAAGGAATTAAACGCTCCAGTTCATGTGCAGATAATCAAACAAAAGAAACTGAAAAACTTTTAAATTGCCAAGCAGTGTCTTATTTAATTTGAGGTGCGTATTTCCTTAGTAAGGAAGAAATCCCCACACAACAAAATATGAACCTCTAATTCGCAAGATAGTACTAAACGGTGACATTAATCTTGAAAAATTAAATTTCAGAGTGAAGGTTTCATATGTTAGCAAATATACTGCTTCAGATGCTTTTCCTTGATAACAGACGAATTTGCAAATTTTTCTAACCAAAGCGAATGTGAGAATCATACTATGTTGTACTTGTGTAGAACAAAAAGTACCACATATTATGATTCTCACATTCCGTTTCACAAGTTTTGACTCTTGAATTCCTTTGTTGTGACATAGTTCACATTCATTTGTTGTTTTCATTTCTGCTCTCACTATACATCAGCTTTGCTTGTGACGGTAATATAATCTTACCACATGACTCTCATTCTATAACCAGCGTATAACTCGGTTTTCAAACGGTCCATTAACGATGAATAATATGCACCTATATTATTTTTACCCTTTTCCAGATAGTCGATGAGGATTATCCCTTGTGAATCCCAAAAGACAGTCGCCATAACCTTTCAGGCCGAAGGAATGGTCTTCGCCTTTTTTGGTGCAGATTCTCCATTGGTAACCCACTGTTTAGATTGTTCTTTGGTCTCAGGAGTATAGTAATGTATCCATGTTTCATCCACAGTGACGAAACGACGGTTAGTCCTGCAGATTCTTCCTGAACAGGTGCAAACCATCCTTGCAACACTTCACACGATTCCGTTTTTGGTCAAGTGTGAGCAATCGCGGAACCTATCTTGCGGATAGCTTTCTCATGTCCAAATGTTTATGCAAAATATTATGTACCCGTTCATTCGATATGCCCACAGCACTAGCAATCTCATGCACCTTAACTCTTCTGTCATCCATCACCATATCATGGATTTTATCAATGATTTCTGGAGTCGTAACCTCCACAGGACGCCCAGAACGTTCAGCATCACTTGTGCCCATATGGCCACAACGAAAACTTTGAAACCACTTATAAACTCTTCCAATCGAAGGTGCAGAGTCGCGTAATGTTTATCAAACTTCTCCTTAGTCTCCTGAGGCGTTCTGCCTTTCATAAAGTAATGCTTAATCACCACACGAAATTCTTTTTCGTCCATTTTTTGACAATCACTCGACTCCTTTGATTCACACAAATGACAAACACAAAGAAATAGACCAATATCGCTGAAACTTGGTGTGCGTTCTTTCCAAAGATGCTACTAACCAAACATGAACTTTTGTTGATTGTTTACTCATTCTGGGAACTGTAAATAATGATAGGCAGCAACTGTACTGATTTATTGTAAATTCCAAAACAAGCAGCGATTCTGTGCAGTTCTGTTACTTGTTATGTCAGTTATGTCTGCTATATATATAAACCAGAGTGTATGTCTGTCTGTATGTCCAGGATTTCCTCCCAAGCCCTTGGATCGATTTCAGCCAGACACAGAAACAGCAAGCCTCACAAGTATTAGCACCATGTGGTTTATAGTCTCCTAGCTCTAATTGGACTGGAGATATGAGTAAAAATGTTTTTCTAACCCTGGCATGTAAGCTGCCCTGAATAACAGGCATGTTGAGTGGGAACAGTATCAGCCAGCCAAATCACCCTGCTCTGAGGACAGCCTACATTTCAGGGGCAATAAATAGCTTTCTGGGCCTCAACATGTAGGTTGCCCTGCATGACAGGTATGCAGTGGAAGTAATATCAGCCTGCTTTATTTATATTGTATTGTAGGCGCCACACATACCGGCGAGTATGGCTGGAAACAGGCTGAGATAGACACAGGAGAGGAAGGATAGAGCAAGTGGTAGGAGGAAATGAACAGAGAGAGAGTGGAGTAGGTGGAGATGCATGAGGCAGGTAGGTGTTCAAAATGGTTCTGATCACTATGGGACTTAACTGCTGTGGTCATCTGTCCCCTAGAACTTAGAACTACTTCAACCTAACTAACCTAAGGACATCAAACACATCCATGCCCGAGGCAGGATTTGAACCTGCGACTGTAGCGCCTAGAACCGCTTGGCCACCCTGGCCGCTGTAGAACATGTAGAGTGGTAGAGGGGTAGAGGGCAGGTGGTAAAGTAAGAGGGGCCAGAGACAGAAAGAAAGAGGGGGTGGAGGATATCATCAGAGGAAATAGGGGGTAGGTATGGCCAGAGAGAGTGATTGGAGGAAATGAACAAAGAGAGGGGAGGAAGATATGAAGTGTCAGAGGGAGTGAGGAGGAGGAGATAGACAGAGAGGGAGCCTGAGGTGGACTGACAGAGTGAGGAAATGGTGGACACAGAGAGGAGGAGGTGTGTTCAGTATATGTGTCCAAACATACAGGGTGACAGTTATTGTGCTATATGAAATAAAATCGTCATAAATTCTGAACAGTTTGCGTTTGGACATTCAAACTGCACAGTTGGCTGTGACGCATGATGAGAATTAGTATGCGCATGCATAGTTTGGTTTAGTGATGAATCCCACTTTTATTTGGAGGGGTTCGTCAATAAGCAAAATTGGGACATTTGGTGGACTGAGAATCCGCATTTCGCGATCGAGAAGTCTCTCCACCCTCAACAGGTGACTGTGTGATGTGCAATATCCAGTCAACTGAATAATTGCTGCGATATTCCTTCATGGCATGATGACTACCGAACGGTATGTGAAGGTTTTGGAAGATGATTTTATCCCCATTATCCAAAGTGACCTTGATTTCGACAAGATGTGGTTCATGCAAGACAGAACTCGACCCCATCGAAGCAGGAGAGTGTTTGGTGTACTGTAGGAGCGCTTTGGGGATCGGATTCCTGCTCTGGGGTACCCAGAGGCCTCTGGCGTGGGCCTCGAATGGCCACCATATTCTCCGAATCTGAACACATGGGGCAGTATGAAAGACAAGGTGTACAGCAAGAATCCCAAAACCATTGCTGAGCTGAAAACAGCCATTCAGGAGGCCGTCGACAGCACTGATGTTCCGACACTTCAGCGGATCACGCAGAATTTCGTTATTCGCCTGCGCCAGCCACATCATCGCAATTATGGCAGGCATATCGAACGTGTCATAACCTAAATCCGAATATCTGTAGAGACGTTTATTTATTGTATAAAATGTGTGCACGCTGTAGTTTGAAACTAATTTACGTTTTTTTTCGTGTAGTTCAATAAAAGTTACCCTGTACGCAGACAAAGGTGCAAGGAAATGCCTAGTTTCTAATATTTTCAAGTGTTATTTACAACTTAGTGGTACAAACATACATTTCACGTTTCTGCTGTAACATCACAGTTACAAAACAACAGCAAGTTGTACATTGATTTGAATACAGAATGTAGTAGCTCTCATTTTATTGATTGGTAATTGTATCATATTGTCAGCTGAGTAGTAGATGAAAGTGTCTTATGCTGAAGTTATGTACGATGTTCATGCAATGGCAATATTTTAGGCTGAGTTATTGCCCGACTCATTTTGGCAACGTATTTACCACTTGATACATGATTCAGAGACAGTTTTCCAGTACTACTTTGAAACAGTATATATTCCTTATCACTTCATAATCTTCTGTTACATGTGTATAACTGTAAGATTTATCGCATAACGGGCTACCTCTATTCTACATCCATCTTTTATGTTGTTCTAAACTTGGTAAAAATACATGTTTCTTTCTTTCTTAACACCATAATGAAATTAGTTTGTGCCTTTACTGTAACGCTTCTTGTGTTACACTGAAGAACACAGCACCTACCACACTTTGTTACCCTTTCACCGCCACAGTAGAATACCTGACAATTAACAGTCAGTTACAATATAATTTTATTGGAAAGACATGGGTAGGAGAGCTGTGGCCAGCGTAATGTAAAAACAATTACATTCCCTTTATTAATTGTTGTAGAGAGTTCAAACTGCATAATAATGTAGTTGGAATGATTCTTTCCCAATTCATGTGTTTCAAAATCTCTATTTACTTACAGAAGAATACCGAATTACAAGCAGAAGTAACGTTCTGTCAGTGGATCCTTGATGAAGGAGGTTTGCAACCTATTTGACATCCATGAAAGCTACTGAATGTGCACAAGAACGAAACGATGACAAGAGAAATGTGCACATACGGATGAGGAAGTTTGCAGACAAGAAAAACCAACGTAGGAAACGTTGTAGTCAATACATGCAAATCGAAAAAGGACGATTGAGTTTAACGTCCCGTCGACATCGACGTCACTAGAGTAGGAGCACAAGCTCGTATTACGTCAGGGATGGGGAAGGAAATCGGCCGTACCCCTTCAAAGGAACCATCACGGTATTTGTCTGGAGCGATTTAGGGAACTCTCGGAAAATCTAAAAGTGGATGGCCGGACGCGGGTTTGAAGCGTTGTCCTTCCGAATGCAAGTCTACACAAATAGATACTATGTCACAATACGTGAGCTTGGTGCACAACTGAAGATAGTCACAATTCCATACACAACAAAGTAGTGGGAAGGAAAGGCTATCGGGCGACGTATACAAAATGTGTGTGTTTTTATCTGACATGCGAATCTGGATGAAAAGGAACGAGAGTTCTACTACATCCAGCAGTGACCGCTTGACTGAGACATAAAATGTGAAGAAAAGGGAACCCTCACCGACCCAGGTGCAATAAATACATGTCGATCAAAGAATCGATCTTAAACGTCTGGCTTGAACATTTTTATCTGTACTGAGAGGTTAAACCGTGATGGTAAGGTATCAGGACGCTCCGAATTGTTACCAGTTGGAACTCTCAACAGACTACATGCAGCTCCCTGAGAATAGCCGCAAAAGAATCGAGAATCTTGTTGGCCCACGTTACAAACTTGGGAATGAACTGAAATAACGTGAAAAGCCCTAGAATCCTCCTTAGCTATCCCGTGAATGCTTTGTAAACAAAAATGTATCGTGTCGTGTTCACATTCATGGCTTGTTAATGAAGGGCATTATGCGAAAAGCCTGAAGATTCTCCTCATCAGTCTCTCTTAACCCGTCAGCCGAGTGAACAATGTGGCTTCTCCATACTTGTTACCATGCTCGATGGTAATGAGCAAACCTGTCGTCTAACTGCTAGTACGCGGTCTGCGATCATTAGTTTCCCATTCTATTGTACAGTAAAGAGGTGTAGTAGGTATTGACATTGCCTCAAAAAGTAGTTTGTAACAGTTATTTATTACGGTTACTGTAAATCTGTGGTACATTCCTAAAGACCTTAACCTATCAGGAGATCTGTGGAGTATGGTTTGCGAGGGACTACTGCTAAATTTAGTAGAAAACAAATTGTCGTTGTTGTGGTCTTCAGTCCTGAGACTGGTTTGGTGCAGCTCTCCATGCTACCCTATCCTGTGCAAGCTGCTTCATCTCCCAGTACTTACTGCAACCTACATCCTTCTGAATCTGCTTAGTGTATTCATCTCTTGGTCTCCCTCTACGATTTTTACCCTCCACGCTGCCCTCCAATGCTAAATTTGTGATACCTTGATGCCTCAGAACATGTGCTACTAACCGGTCCCTTCTTTTTGTCAAGTTGTGCCACAAACTCCTCTTCTCCCCAATTCTATTCAATACTTCATGTTTAGTTATGTGATCTATCCATCTAATCTTCAGCATTCTTCTGTAGCACCACATTTCGCAAGGTTCTATTCTATTCTTGTCCAACTATTCATCGCCCACGTTTCACTTCCATACATGGCTACACTCCATACAAATACTTCCAGAAACGACTTCCTGACACTTAAATCTATACTCGATGTTAACAAATTCCTCTTCTTCAGAAACGCTTTCCTTGCCATTGCCAGTCTACATTTTATATCCTCTCTATTCGATCATCATCAGTTATTTTGCTCCCCAAATACCAAAACTCATTTACTACTTTAAGTGTCTCATTTCATAATCAAATTCCCTCAGCCTCACCCGACTTAATTCGACTACATTCCATTATCCTCGTTTTGCTTTTGTTGATGTTCATCTTATATCCTCCTTTCAAGACACTGTCCATTCCGTACAACTGCTCTTCCAAGTCCTTTGCTGTCTCTGATAGAATTACAATGTCATCGGCGAACCTCAAAGTTTTTATTTCTTCTCCATGGATTTTAATACCTACTCCGAATTTTTCTTTTGTTTCCTTTGCTGTTTGCTCAATATACAGATTGAATAACATCGGGGAGAGGCTACAACCCTGTCTCACTCCCTTCCCAACCACTGCTTCCCTTTCATGCCCCTCGACTCTTATAACTGCCATCTGGATTCTGTACAAATTGTAATTAGCCTTTCGCTCCCTATATTTTACCCCTGCCACCTTTAGAATTTGAAAGAGAGTATTCCAGTCAACATTGTCAAAAGCTTTCTCTAAGTCTACAAATGCTAGAAACGTAGGTTTGCCTTTCCTTAATCTTTCTTCTAAGATAAGTCGTAAGGTCAGTATTGCCTCACGTGTTCCAGTATTTCTACGGAATCCAAACTGATCTTCGCCGAGGTCGGCTTCTACCAGTTTTTCCATTCGTCTGTAAAGAATTCGTGTTAGTATTTTGCAGCTGTGACTTATGAAACTGATAGTTCGGTAATTTTCACATCTGTCAACACCTGCTTTCTTTGGGATTGGAATTATTATATTCTTCTTGAAGTCTGGGGGTATTTCGCCTGTTTCATACATCTTGCTCACCAGATGGTAGAGTTTTGTCAGGACGGGCTCTCCCAAGGCCGTCAGTAGTTCTAATGGAATGTTGTCTACTCCCGGGGCCTTGTTTCGACTCAGGTCTTTCAGTGCTCTGTCAAACTCTTCACGCAGTATCATATCTCCCATTTCATCTTCATCTACATCCTCTTCCATTTCCATAATATTGTCCTCAAGTACATCGTCCTTGTATAGACCCTCTATATACTCCTTCCACCTTTCTGCTTTGCCTTCTTTGCTTAGAACTGGGTTTCCATCTGAGGTCTTGATATTCATACAAGTGGTTCTCTTTTCTCCAAAGGTCTCTTTAATTTTCCTGTAGGCAGTATCTATCTTACCCATAGTGAGATAAGCCTCTACATCCTTACATTTGTCCTCTAGCCATCCCTGCTTAGCCATTTTGCACTTCCTATCGACCTCATTTTTGAGACGTTTGTATTCCTTTTTGCCTGCTTCATTTACTGCGTTTTTATATTTTCTCCTTTCATCAATTAAATTCAATATTTCTTCTGTTACCCAAGGATTTCTACTAGCCCTTGTCTTTTTACCTACTTGATCTTCTGCTGCCTTCACTACTTCATCCCTCAGAGCTACCCATTCTTTTTCTACTGTATTTCTTTCCCCCATTCCTGTCAATTGTTCCCTTATGCTCTCCCTGAAACTCTGTACAGCCCCTGGTTCTTTCAGCTTATCCAGGTCCCATCTCCTTAAATTCCCACTTTTTTGCAGTTTCTTCAGTTTTAATCTACAGTTCAGAAATAATTATTAAGAAAAAAGTTAGATACGTTCCGCCGTTTACGCGTTATTTAACACTGAAGTTAGCCAGTCAGGTCGTTAGGCGCGCAAATTCGAGGACTTTCAAGTGCTAAAATGCGGTAATACATAGACATCTGTGGATTCGTGGTTACCACTTGTTCAAATGCTCATTAATATTTAAAATGTGCCTTTCTCGGATGCAATAAATTTAAGCTAGATCAACAAAAGCTACGTTATTCGGTTTTCGGAAACCAAGCTGAGAACAAGTTGGCGACACTGTCTCTGAGAAGTTGCTTGAATTTGTGTATGCCACGATAGGCTAACTTCAATGCTAAATAAACCGAAACGGTGCAACTTACCAATTTTTTTCTTAACACAACCTCGTCTGCAACACCATTACAAGATTTGTAGGCTGTTTCTGATCAGCCCATACATGTACAAAAAATAACTATTTAGAATTCAGTATATAGTGGGATTTCACCTTATACTTTCTGGTTTTTATTGCTTTATAATTACCAACAAACGTCAAAAACAACTTTATTTTTCTCCCTTAACAGAACTGACATTTAAAATGTTAAAAGAGATTTTTTAATGAAAATTGTTTCATTAATTCATATTTTTATTCGTGTTTTTTTCTTTGTCCAGGTATTGTCAAACCTAAATCATTTTTCACTTTCAGATATTTGGCACCTTTTGTAGAAATGTAGTCATAGGGGAAATGTGGAAGTTATCATGGAACCTTCGCAAAGTGTCCCGAAAACAGAGCAAAAAATAACATAAAGATTACGAATGTGGTGTCACCGCCAGACACCACACTTGCTAGGTGGTAGCTTAAATCGGCCGCGGTCCATTAGTACATGTCGGACCCGCGTGTCGCCACTGTCAGTACTTGCAGACCTAGCGCCACCACATGGCAGGTCTAGAAAGACGGACTAGCACTCGCCCCAGTTGTACGGACGACATTGCTAGCGACTAGACGTACGAAGCCTTCCTCTCATTTGCCGAGAGACAGTTAGAATAGCCTTCAGCTAAGTCCATAGCTACGACCTAGCAAGGCGCAGTTAACCATATCTGGAGAGAGTCTTACTTGTATTCACCATAAACGATGTATACCAAAAGGATGGATTAAAGTTAAGTATTCCCAAAGCAACGTACTTTTCTTATTAGCATTCATTGAGCATCCTGTTTCAGACTTCACGATATTCTGGGTGAGCTGATAGCGTGCCTATTCGGCCCTTCTAAATAACACTGTGTCGGCACTTCTGTCGACACATAACAACGAAGGTATAAAAGCACAAAGTTAATCTCTGTAACACGATTAAATGTGTCTTAGGAAGTCTTTCCTGAAGGTATCTGTGTGAAGTGTAGCCATCTACAGCAGTGAAACATGGACGATAAACAGTTCAGACAAAAACAGAGTATAGGCTTTGGAAATGTGGTGCTACAGAAGAATGCTGAAGGTTAGATGGACAGATCGAATAGGTAATAACGAAGTCCTGGATCGAATTGTGGGGAAAAGCAGTTTATGGCACAGTTGACTAAAGGAAAAAGTCGGTTAGTAGAAAACATGCCGAGGCATCAAAGAATCGTCAATTTGGTAATGAAGGAAAAATTGTAGAGGGAGACCAATGCTTGACTATAGTAAAATGGCCCACATGTCTGTAGGTGGCAGTAGTTTTGCAGAAATGAAAAGACTTACTGTCAAAGTCGAACTGTTCTTCCCGAGAATCGTGGACGTCGACTACCTGTTCCGCTGCCAGTCCGTATAAATGCCGTCGTGTAAAACGTATAGAGGAATTTTGTGACATTCCATTCCGTGACATTCAGTATGAATCGCTCTAGGCGTTTCTCGCATCGGAGATCCTTGTGCTCGCGTGCAGCGTCATGTGTATGCATAGCACAGTGTAGTTTTCTGAATATCTGGTAAACAAGTCTTGCCTCACGTGTGTGTTTTGGCACCTTCCGTGCAGCGCCGGCTACCACTAGTCAAGTCCTGGTAAATTTCCCTCTTACACCAAAGAGACAGCATTCATAACTACCGCCCGCTGTGGCCGAGAGATTCTAGGCACTCCAGGGTGGAACCGCGCGACCGCTTCGATCGCAGGTTCGAATCCTGCCTCGGGCATGGATGTGTGTGATGTCCTTAGTTTAGTTAGGTTTAAGTAGTTCTAAGTTCTACGGGACTGATGACCTCAGAAGTTGAGTCCCATAGCGCTCAGAGCCATGTGAATCATTTGAGCATTCATAACTCACCTCTTCTACATCCCATTACAATGATTGTAGCCGGGACCACTGGCGTTTGGCATATGCAAACGTGTTGGGCTGCTAGTCCCGTCGTCAATCCCATACAGAAAATGTATTCAGCAGATTTAGAGTCGACTGTGCGTTTTTTTTAACTTCGTGACAGGATGTATCTCTTTCATATCAACGCAGCGTCCGCCCCCCGTAACTGAGTGGTCAGCGCGACAGACTGTCAATCCTAAGGGCCCGGCTTCGATTCCCGGCTGGGTCGGAGATTTTCTCCGCTCAGGGACTGGGTGTTGTGTTGTCCTAATCATCATCATTTCATCCCCATCGACGCGCAAGTCGCCGAAGTGGCGTCAAATCGAAAGACTTGCACCAGGCGAGCGGTCTACCCGACGGGACGCCCTCGTCACACGACATTATTATTATTATCAACGCAGCACTTGCTGACCGTTGAAATGCAGTAGTGCTATTTGTTTCTGTGCTTCACCAATATCTACGCTGGAAAAATAATAAATAGGAGAGTAACAGCAGCGCGTCCAGCAGCGGGGAAGTAGCAGGTGCGGCGGGCCTCCTCTTGGCGGAAGGTGTGGCCGCGGTCCCCGGTATAGCGGAGCTGGTCCGCTCTGAGGTAAACGCTGCGCTTCGCGATAAAGACAGTCTCGATCTGGTAGCAAGCACTATATCAGATAAAGTAACGGCAGCAGTACTGGCCAAAATGCATGAAACTGTTCAGGCTAATACCGCCAAAATTACGGTATTAAAAAAGTCGGCGTCTGAGAACGAGAAAAAGGACAAGAGTTAGAAGTAAAACTATCTGCCGCGACAGACGAGCTAGAACAGTACCGAAGGCGAAATAGTCTACGACTGTTTGGCGTAGCAGAAAATAAGGAAGAAGACACAGACAACCCACAGGTTGCACGTGAAAAATTGGCCGTTGAAGTGACTAAGGCAGACATTGACAGGAGCCACCGGGTGGGACGAAAACTAACAGGTGCTACCAAACCTCATCCAATAATAGTAAATTCGTCTCATACCGAAAAAGGGCAGAGATCTTTACCCAGAAGAAGAGATTAGCAGGGAAAGGGCTTAAAATAAGGGAAGATTTGACATGTGAACTAAAGATTTTAAACAGTGCCATATCCCATTTCGGTCTTCAGAATGTGTGGACACAGGATGGTAGAGTAATCATCAAGACAGCAGCTGGAAAGAAGACAGTCACAAACGTGACAGAACTGAATAGTATTAAGTGAAGCTACACGAGCCAAAACTACAAACTTAACACCATTTGCCTTGTTTAAGTACTAACAAATTGTTACATCCCCTAACTCAGATATACTGTCTTGTAATTGTATTAAATTTTTAATCTTCCCCATATTTGTACCTTCTACTAACTGTTTTTGTAATTGTATTAACCTTGTATTATTTTTTGTACCTGTAGTTGTAACGTTTACTTAATTTTAGTTACTGCTAATACTATTTTTATTTGCTCACTTTATTCTCTTCCATTCTGTAACAGTACCATTGCAATTATTAGTCTCTCCTTTAGTTCATTAGTCACCCATCTCTTCCGTTTAAAAAACAAAAATCACTATCAGTGTCACTTCAGTAAATTTCAATTTAATTGCAGCTTCCTACGATAATCTATTAGTTATTAGTTTGCTTCTCTCTGCTGACAGCATGGGCATTTTAAATCACTCCCCTTTTTTCTTTCCATCATAAGCTGTTTCAGATACACTAATTACATTTCATCTTTTACGACAGAGGATACACGGTCACACATAGCCGTCACTGTTTCGGTCATATTCCCCTCGCACCGAATACTGCTCCTCCATTTTCGATACCCGTGCAACCTCAGGAAATGTATTGCGATCGCCTTTCTTTCTGCACTCGCGGAGTCACAAATAGGGTGCGCAAAATCTCGGACACCCCTGTGGGATGTTACTTCGCGGAAGCAGCGGCCAGTGCCCCTCGCGGCAGGTAGTGCCTGACAAAGGGACAAACCAGTCTACCACACTACTCCAGTCTGCTCAGCAGAACGCGTCAGAGCTTTTAGCAGCGCACTGCAACATCCAGTCTTCATCTGCACATTACGAAGAACTTAGCCTCCTCTTCGACCAACTAAACCACCACGTAATCCTCTTATCCGAAACGTGGTTAAAACCACACATATCCTCTACATCTGTTCATCTCCCAGGGTACACATTTCTTAGGGCAGACAGATAAAAAAAGCGAGGTAGCGGTGTCGACGCATATATACGAACAGATCTCAAAGCGAAAGTCTTATGTATGTCAATCCCTGCTGAAGAAAAGAAGCTGAATTCTTGTTCACTGAAATAATGTACAAAGTCGGGAGTGCTCGATTGGTGTCGTCTACATGCCGCCAAAAACAAGCTCAATGAGCTCCTTTCAGTCGGAATTACATTCACTTCAGTGTCAATACGAACACGTCATCGTAATGGGAGACATGAACATAGACCTACTCAAAGACACTCCCTCCGCAATAGACCTAAGAACATTGTTTAGTTGTAATAGCATGAACATTCTTCCATTACAACCTAAACATCATACGGCGCACAGTCATACTCTTATAGACATAATTGCAAGGAAAAAGACTGACAAAGTAAGTGATGTTGGTCAAACCACCTGCCCCAGGCCTCTCAGCACATGATGTAATATTCCTGGCCTGCTCTGTCCAGCCCCCAAAGATCAAATCGCATTACTTAACTTGTAGGAACATGAAACGTCAAATCGCATTACTTAACTTGTAGGGACATGAAACGTATTGATCTTGACGCTCTAACAGCCGATCGCTCAGAAATGTCATGGCATCAATAATCAGAGAACCTACAATCGATGGCAAAATTAATGAACTTGGTGATAAACTCACTGCCTTCTATGACAAACATGCACCTGTATGCACAATCCGTGTAAGAAAAGCTCCTGCTCCATGGCTGGCATCTGAATTACGTCAAATGATGAATAATAGGGATGCTGCCCACAGGCGTTTTAAGGCAGATCCGAAACCCGAGCGTTTCGAAGAATATAGAAAGCTACGGAACAGAGTGGAACAATGCACTTGCAATGCTAAAATCAGGCACGCCCGCTCCTTTGTATGCAGCGATCTGACGCCCACGACTCTGTGGAAGAATCTCCGTGGCATGGGGGTCGGAAAGGCAAAATCGGAAACTACTGTCTCAGCTAACGAATTAAATGAATTCTTCCCTGCACCTCTGAATTCCCATACGGCGGATAATTACCGTCCACAAGAATCCCCTGACTGGATAACTAACCACGATACCTTACAATAAATACGGCAAGAAAAGCAATAAAGAGAATCTCTTCTGATGCGACGGCAATAACAGTATCAGAATAACCATGATCAAGAATGTTGCAGATATCTTAGTACCCGTCTTAACTGACATATTTAATTTTTCCCTCGTGAACGGAATGTACCCCACTGCATGGAAAAGAAGCATAATTCGACCCATCCCTATGATCGAAAACCCGCAACTGCCTAGTGATTGCCGACCAATTAGCATACTGCCTGCTGTTTCCAAAGCACTTGAATATATTGTTCATGATCAAATCACTGAACGTCAGCACGAATTCAACCTATGTGACAAATTTCAATCCGGATTCCTTTTTTAAACACCACAGCACGAAAACTGCACTAATTAAAGTAACTGATGACCTGAAATATGCCATCGACAGCCGGGAAGCAACAATATTGACGGTACTAGACTTCAGCAAAGCTTTTGACACTGTTAACTTTGACACATTGCTCAGAAAAATGCGACAGCTTAATTTCTCAGATAGTGCTATGAGGCGGTTTGAAAGCTACAGCAATGTGTTGTCTGTGTACATGAAAAATCTCCCTGGAAACATATCTCCTCAGGAGTGCCACAAGGATCAGTCTTAGGGCCACTTTTGTTTTCTTTATACGTCAATGATATTGCGTCGGTTCTGTCGTTCTGTAAATATCATTTCTATGCCGACGACCTCCAGCTTTACCTAAGCGTCAGATCTGAAGATATAAACACTGCAATCGCTCAGATGAATGATGATCTGTCTTCATTGGTGAGATAGGCGAAAAACCTGGGGCTTAAACTAATTGCAATGAAGATACTAGTAATCTTAATAGCTCATCAGAAATTAATAAGTTCAGATTTCCGCGAACGGCTGCCTCCTATTCAGCTCGACGGTATTCCAATCCCGTATCAGAAAACAGTTAAGAACTTGGGTGTAACTTTGGATGAGCATCTCAACTGGGCAGAGAATACAGTCGCCGTGAGCCGGAAGACGTCCGCTTGTCTCTATGCCCTCACACAGTTTCAGAACGTATTTCCACAGGACGTGAAACGCCAGCTCGTGCAAACACTCGTTCTACTGAACCTCCACTATTGTAATTTAATTCAACAAGGCATGAATAGTGAAAACAAAAGACGGTTAGAACTAACCATGAATGCCTATGTGCGTTACACCTGCAACATTCGCAGATAAGCCGCGAGGATTGGCCGCTTGGTTTTAGGCGCCATGTCACGGATTGCGCGGCCCCTCCCGCCGGAGGTTCGAGTCCTCCCTCGGGCATCCAAGTGCTAGCCAAGCCCGACAGCGCTTAACATCAGTGATCTGACGGGAACCTGTGTTACCACCGCTGCAAGGCCGTTGGCCAGAGATATTAACTACTGCTTTCAAGTGTCTGCAAGAAATTTGCCATTACAAATACATTAGCTCTCTTTTTCAAACCAACAGTTTAGTTCATGGTATCAGTACTAGAAAGAAGAAAGATCTTCACAAAGATTGAAAGTCACTTATTTTGTCCCAGAAAACTATCTCTTATTCAGCAACATGCATTTTCAGTATCTTGTCAGACAACCATAATAAGTTTAACTGCTGATAAAGCTAGTTTAAGAAGAACCTAAGGAATTTATTGCTGGACAACTCCCTCTATTCTACAGACGAATTTCTTTTCTGAACCAGTTGGTGTGTATGTTACTAATAAGATCAAGTAACGCGAGTGTTACGTACAATCTGACTTCTGCACAAATTCAGTGCAGTAATGCGATCCTTTGTCAATAAGTACTGTAAAATCATTTTTTTACTTGATGATGCATGGCTACAACAGCATAAGAATTATCACATGCAACTCAGTGTACTATATACTTGTATGTTTTGAGATGTTTTTGACTTATTCCACATTTATGAGGACCATTTCACTTGGTCTCTGTGGGAGGTAAATTAGTGTAATTTTTTCTCTTTGTGAATATTTATTGTGCATTCTGTTTTCACATTTTTTTTCATTCTAGAGGATCTCCACACTATGGATCTATTGGAACGAAAAGAACATCTGTTCCAATCTAACTGTCGTGCCCTTAGGAGAGAATTCACGTAACCCAAAGTTTCTGCCACTTTTGAAAAGCATTCTGGAAGTGTTATCTTTGTTAGGGTGTTTGGTATCCTCTGCGATTCTGCTTGAGTCTACTCCGCCCTATTAAATCTTCGCCCTTTCAGCGTGGCTTCCATCTCGGGGATGAAGAAGGAGTCGTGCGGAGCGCAGTCGGGAGGGGAATAACTGTCATTTTGAAACTTGAGTTTCTCCCAGCGTATAAAATGTTCAAACAACGTACGGGAACGCAGCTGGGTGACGTCTTCGACAACTGCCGATATTTCGACAGGCACATACTTCATTCCCACTTTGTGATTTTGACAGGGTGGGCGCCTGTGGAAATATCGGCCGTTGTAGAAGATGCCACCCGGCTGCATTCCCGCTGTTTGAACTGTGATCTGATTTTTAATCGAAAATTCCTGAATAACGTAGGCCATTTGCGGTAGTGCAGTGTCGTAGTGGAGTACACAATCGTCCCTAAGCCACTTCTGCGTACCTTTTCCTCATACCCTCCCACATATGTATTAGAACATCAAGACAGAACTCTGCATTGACCATGGGGCCAAAAGCGACGAACTCTATATGAACAATTTCACACATCAATAAGGACTTAATGTTTGTTAGTCTTGACTTGTCGAGCTCCTTTTAGCGGAGGCAAAAGATTTTTGCGTCGCACGTTTGCTGCCATGGTCATAGCCATAAACCAAACTTTTATCATTAGCGACAACCTATGAAGGAAAGATTGAATCGTCTTCAAGCGGTTGTTTAAGTTGCCTGTAGTCATCCATGCGGTGTTGCGTCTGATGGTCTTGAAGCAACCGTTGCACACTCTTCGCTGAAATCCTCTTCAAGCTCTGTTCTTCTGACAGAATACCTTCGTATATGCCATCATTTACTCCCAAAGTGGTGCAGAGGCCTTGGATGATATGACCATGATTTTTCAGAATCCGATGCCTCAGTTTCTAAACACTTCCTTGTAATATGCTATTGGTCTGTCTAGTGACTGCAACAGCAGTCCACATATTCTCAAAATAGGGCCGCACATGTTTACGTGTCTCATTGTATCCGTAGATTTGACCAACGCGCTATAAGGTGCTCCAATAGGTGTTGAAAATAAAGTTGTAGAAGTAGATGAATCGCATGTCACAACTCGCAAGTACAGGAAAGGATGACTTTAGAGAAACGAAATTGAACAGATATCTGTGTTTGGAGGCATTAAAAGAGAGTCTCGGCAGTGCTTCATAATTCAAGTGTATTCAAGGGAGAAACGACCTGTAATGTCCCTTATTAAGAACTTCATTTTGCCAGGAACGAAAGAGATTACCGATGCTGGAAGTCTAGTACAGATTGATGAAAGAGGATTTTACCAGGAATTTGTAGACCATTCATTGAAATTCGTGTTTTCGGAAGACTCATTGGTTAGTAAGCAGAATATAGAGCGCTTGTGGAAATCTCTGAAATCCTCTATTTAACGAGAAGGCCAGCGGGAACAGAGACGAACTGTGCATATTTCAGTACCTGTACTTCCACAATTTGCGGTTGCGTGGAAAAAAGCTTACTTGCGAGACTCTCCCGTTTTCCTGACAGATGTAGCCAGTGTTCCTCAGCTACAGCCAAAAAAGGATTGCTCCCGGCTTCTTACACAATACGCGAAAGTGTCTAGGAAGATCTGGGTGACGACTAAGGTAAGTGATATTCCATTTAATTACATCATTCGAAGACAATCTTTCGTCATTGTTGTTGTCGACGCTGTAAAGAAAATCGATATCGTTCATCTTTTATCGTTGACTGAATGTCAACGACACAGAAACACATTGCTATAGTTGGTATCACGAACGATTGCAGTCGAGTTTAGGCTTGTTCTGCGCACCTACGTTACGTATACTCCGACATCCAATGAGCGTTCAGTAGTGTTCTGAGCGCTCTGCTCTGAATGCCGTAGCTAATGCGACCACTAAACATGATCTCAGCGAGTTGTTTAGTGAATTTATATTTCATTTGTTGCGAGCTGTCATTGCGGATCGTGGTGGTAAGCGATAAATTATGCATAGGCAGAGGCATAATTTGCAGGATATACGCTTCCTTCAAACGGAAAGCACGTGCATGCGCGTAGCGCAAATGTCGCTCGGAATCGTGAACAATGCCATTCTCGTTCGTGCCTCGACATGCGCGAACCGTCATTATTCTTGAATCGAACTATAGACTGGCAATATCGTATACAATATCATTGCTGTCACTGAAGCCAGCAGTTCAGAATAGCAATATGGCGGCGAGGGCAAAGGACTGGCAAAACACTCGCAATAAATGGGAATAAAGTGATACAATTACATAGTAACAAATAAGCCCTCGGTCACAAATATTAAGTCAAAATTGACCTGGTTTCGACGCTACTATGAGCGTCGTCTTCAGAATTAGACTAACTGTACTAAAACATTAGGTATATAGTACATTAATAAAATTAAAGTTTGTACTGACTCGAAAAGATGCAGTACTCACTTGTGTTAACGTGCCACAGCAATGCCTCTGCGACGTGGTTACCGTCGTCGCTGGCGGCGCAGCGTACCTGTGTATCGCAGTTTGAGGGCGATTGATATTGACTTGGCTGGGCAGTTTAATAAACAGCAATTGATTGGAGGTCCAAATGTTTTTCGTGGACTGCATCTGAACTTCACTTGTGATGTACAAGCAGTGTTCGGAGGTAGTACATGGCTGACATTGGCTGTTGTATGGGGCAACCAAGCAGATTATGGTGGACTTGAAGCATTTCCAGATGCTAACATTTTGGCATGGAAAACTTGGAGTATTGCTGAGACTACAGGACTGTTGGCTAAACAGCCTTATGGTACTCTTGTTCCCAGCATGCCATTTGTATTGTCTACTAGAAGAAAGAAGTTAAATGCTGATGAGTACCTTTTTTGTGGGCGAAAGTCGGCAATGGCAATTGTAAAATAAAGATTAACGGTGACTGTATGTTGTGACATAGTAAGTACTGCATCTTTTCGAGTCAGTACAAACTTTAATTTTATTAATGTACTATATAAATAATGTTTTAGTACAGTTAGTCTAATTCTGAAGACGACACTCATAGTAGCGTCGAAACCAGGTCAATTTTGACTTAATATTTGTGACCGAGGGCGTATTTGTTACAATATAATCCTGACACAGTCACTGAACCTTAGCAGCTATGTTCAAAGTTTTATGATACAATTACGTTACCTTTTGAGTTTTGACATAATGGTCAATACATGCGTCGCGTTTGACTTTAATTTTTCGTACAGCAGACGAAAGATGCAAGGAAAGAAACATGTCTCATTGCAAGCATAACTAGAAACATCTTACATATTTTTGCTTTCGTAGGGTACTAAGCCTCAATAATTACATTACAGTGAGTCTTATCCGAAATACGGGCAGTATTTAAATAGGTTGTGGCTATTTTAGAGGGTTTAAAAATCTAATATTAACAGACGCAGCTTAATTATGCGTCTTTACCAGTTCTGATCTACTTTAGCTTTTCTTCGAATAGTATGCTCACTATGAAAGTGCTCCTACAAGTAAACGTGCTATTTGTCTATGATAACAAGTGTCTTTATTCATTTGAATGTTCTTACGAAAACTACAGTCTGCTTTAAACGTGTATGTATTGTATGTAAATTGGTGCTCTTCTCCTAACGCGATTTTACAATGTATGTATTAAACTCAACCAGTACGCAAATATTTATTCCACTCCAGAAATTCTTTAATCCACCTCGTAAAGCTTACAACGCCATTTCGCTTTAGAAAATCGTGTTAGTACCACACACAAACTTCCTGGCGCCGCCATCCTACCTCAACAAACGTCACGCTTTAGTGAAAGCTACGTCATTGCCAGTCTAGCAATGTATGCCGGCGGTCAACAGTCTAATAAAGACTCTGTAAACAAAATCGATATCTGGCGCCTTGACAGTCGTGCGTTCGAAATATATCGCTTAAAAAAGATATTGGAAATTACCTTAAATAGAATAATATGGAACAAGAAACTATTGTGTATCAGTCATGGCTACGCTATAGTAAGTATCCTGTGACCTTTGTGGTCTGGTTCTTCGCTGATAACCGCAACAAGTAGATATTGAACGCTGACACAACAATGCGATGTAATAATCACATGTCAGTTCAAACTAAAAAGTAAAAGAATTGAAAATATGGAGACGTGTCCGTTTCACTATCCATGAAGGTCATTTATTTGCAGAACTCGGCCTATGTGAACAGTACACGTTCGACGAATAGACGATTTAAGGACTACAAAGCACAATGCTCTGAAGAAACAGTTGAGTGTAACAGATAATTATGACCAGTAGATTCACAAGAGTCACAAATGAGTATTATTTGGAAAAAGCTAAAATTTGATGAAAGAAAACATACATGAGCCATAATGCAGAACATTTACCGAAACAGAACGTACTGTTTGTATGTTCTTCCCTTATCCGTAAAGGAAGTGCAAACGTGGAGTTTCAGTGGAATAACTGAAAAACAACGCACTTGAGAAGCGCAATATGTGATTATGCTACATCATTTTCGGTGTATACCCATTACATTAGCACAATATCAAAAGCAACAGTGATCACATTATCAAATGATTCAACAGGAATACAAACTTCGTAACCAGATATTTGGCGTAATACAGCTGTGTATCATGATGCAAAAACGTGCTTGTAAGTATGATGAAGATGGTTTATGAAACATAGATCTTGTAACGTGATCTGTAATTTGTCAGTTTGCTATTGTACAAAATAAACAGGACATCTGGCATAAACTTTGTACGGTCCAAAACATATTGTTTCTTCGAGGAGGTGTACTTCAATAGCCTTGTCCTCATTAAACTTTAACATCGATTGTACGCAAACGCAAGGTTTTACAGATAAAAGAACTTGATGGTTGGTACAACAAACACATCTCCGTAATTTAAAATCATTTCAGTCTGGTGCAGTTAAAGCCGTTCGAGCAGGACTATTTACCTTGTCAGCTGAGAATGCTCTACCGTCTGCATAATTTCAACCCTACAGGTCTGCGACACTGTGGATACGGAGATAGCAGGAGAGAGCTGAGTAACTGAGGCGTTCCCTGGAATAATAACTTTACGTCCATTAAGTCGTTTTCCGCTTCCTCCAAATATTGCATCTGTGCTAGTCTGTCTCCGTACTAAAACGTTCTTCTGCTGACAAAATATTATTACACTGTTGTTACTCTCCGAGACACAACACACTCTAGAAACATTTGACTGTCGTGTTGCACCACGCCTTTTTTTATTCGTTTAATACTGTCACTGTTTAGAGCCAGCTGCTTCGCTCGCGTTTGTGTAGTTCTTACAACAAAATAATTTTGTAAACATACAACAGGTCTACTGAAAAATTAATATATTAAAGAGCCGTTTCTTTTTGTAAACAATTCACAGAACGCCGGCTTGTGGTGACTGTTGAATAGCTTTATTTGACTGAATTCAAACATTTCAGCACCTTCTAAACTTTTCATGCTAATTAAGACCATAGAAGCATTGACATTTCTCAGTGTACTTCTGTCCAAAAAGCGGTTCTAGTAGCGGAGTCGGAGGTTTTTGTTAATCCTGCCTTTTCAGCCTTGTGATGATCTTCCCATAGAAACTAAAATTCCCTAACCAGCATTTTTTTTATTCCTAACCGAGAAGCCAAATACAAATTTTCATAGATTTAGCTTCAAAAATGCTTTCATAATGAAATATTTTGATAAATACTTTGATCCTGTATTTCACCCGGTTAGAGGTTGAATTTCCTAAAACACAGAAGCACTTGGTCTGACCGAGAAGTCAAACTTCAATTTTCATAATATTGGTTTAAAAATGCTATTGTAATTCTTCAATAATGATCTAGCTGTTATGTTTCCAAAAATGCGGAAACAAGTATTTTTTTTTAATTTTCTGAGTGAGAAACCAGATACCAATTTTCGTACTTCTAGTTTCAAAATTTCCTTAATAGCAGCATATTTTCAAAGAATCTTTAGCCCCCTATTTCACCCCCCCCCCCCCCCCCATGGCTGGAATTTCGAAAAATCCCTTCTTAAACGATGATAACACTGTAAGATCAACATACTCGCCAAATTTCATGTACCTATCCTTTGCGGTTTGGTCCAGGCGATGATGGGTCAGAAAATTAATCAGGACATGTCCTTTTATACACAGAGATTTGGCCTTGAGCGCGAGTAGGCTACACTATTTAGCCAGGAATTGTTAAAATAAAAAATGGATTTTTTTTAACTTTGACATGAAGGCATTTGCTTCAAATAACAAAAAAAATCCTTCTTCATTATTGGCCAAACAAAGAAAAGATTAGTTTTAAAAATCGAAGTAAACAAAACAATCAAGTTTACAAAAGTACCTACTCCTTGATATATAAACGATTCATTAAGTAAAATGATGATATCACTTTGTCTATTGTCCTGTGGTCAGATTTTAAAACTGCAGCTGTCCATGCTACTCTATCCTGTGCAAGCTTCTTCATCACCGAGTAACTACTGCAACCTATATCCTTCGATATCTGTTTATTGTACTCATGCCATGGTCTCCTTCTACGATTTTTACCCTCCGCGCTTCCCTCCAATACTAAATTGATGATCCCTTGATGCCTCAGAACGTATCCTACCAACCGATCCCTACCTCTAGTCAAGTTGTACCACAAATTACTCTTCTCCACAATACCATTCAGTACCTCCTCATTAGTTACGTGACCTACACATCTACTCTTCAGCATTCTTCTGTAGCACCGTATTTCGAAAGCTGCTATTCTCTTCATGTCAAAAACTATGTATCGCCCACGTTTCACTCCATACAAATACTTTTAGTAAAGACTTTCTGACACTCAGACCTAAACTCAATGTTAACAAATTTCTCTTCTTCAGAAACGCTTTCCCTGCCATATCCAGTCTACATTTTATATCCTCCCTACTTCGATCATAATCAGTTATTTTGCTCCTCAAATAGCAAAACTCATCCTTTAAGTGTCTCATTTCCTTATATAATTCCCTCGGCAACACCTGATTTAATTCGACTGCATTCCGTTATCCTTGTTTTGCCTTTGTTGATGTTCATCCTATATCCTCCTTTCAAGACACTGTCCATTCCGCCATGCTGCTCTTCCAGATCATTTGCTGTCTCTGACAGAATTACAGTGTCCTCGGCAAACCTCAAAGTTTTTATTTCATCTGCATGGATTTGAATTGCTACTTCAAATTTTCCTTTTGTTTCCTTTACTGCTTGTTCAATATACAGATTGAATAACATCAGAGATAGCTCCAAACTTGTCTCCCTCTCTTCCCAACCACTGCTTCCCTTTCATGCCCCTCGACTCTTATAACTGCCATCTGGCTTCTGTACAAATTGTAAATAGCCTTTCATTCCCTGCATTTTACCCCTGCCACCTTCAGAATTTGAAAGAGCGTATTCCCGTCAACATTGTCAAAAGCTTTCTCTAAGTCTACAAATGCTAGAAACGTAGGTTTGCTTTTCCTTGTTCTATCTTCTAAGATAAGTCTGGGTTTCCATCTGAGCTCTTGATATTCATACAAGTGATTCTCGTTTCTCCAAAGGTCTCTTTAATTTTTCTGTAGGCAGTCTCTATCTTACCCCTAGTGATGTATGCCTCTACATCCTTACATTTGTCCTCTAACCAGCCCTGCTTAGCTATTTTGCAGTTCCTGTCGATCTCATTTTTGAGACGTTTGTATTCTTGTTTGCATGCTTCATTTACTGCATTTTTATATTTTCTCCTTTTACCAATTAAATTCAGTATCTCTTCTGTTACCCAAGGATTTCTATTAGCCCTCGTCTTTTTACCTACTTTACCCTCTGCTGCCTTCACTATTTCATCTCTCAAAGCTTCCCATTCTTCTTCTACTGTATTTCTTTCCCACATTCTTGTCAATCGTTACCCAAATCACTCTCTGAAATCCTCTACAACCACTGGTTCTTTCAGTTTAACCAGGACCCATCTCCTTAAATTCCCACCTGTTTGCTGTTTCTTCGTTTTTAATAACCAATAAATTATGGTCAGATTCCACACCTGGTCCTGGAAATGTCTTACAATTTAAAACCTCGTTCCTAAATCTCTGTCTTACCATTATATAATCTATCTGAAACCTTCCAGTGTCTCCAGGCCTCTTCCAGGTATACAACTTTTTCATGATTCCTGAACCAAGTATTAATTATGATTAAGTTATGGTTTGTGCAAAATTCTACCAGGTGGCTTCCTCTTTCATTCCTTACCCCCATTCGATGTTCAACTACTACTTTTCCTTCTCTTCCTTTTCCTACTGTCGAATTCCCTTCAGTACCTGAATAATTTATTTTAGCTCATCATACATTTCTTCAATCTCTCCGTAATCTGCGGGGCTTGTTGGCATATAAACTTGTACTACTGTGGTAGGCGTGGGCTTCGAGTCTGTCTTTGCTACAATAATGCGTTCACTATGCCGTTCGCAGTAGCTTCCCCGTTTTTTATTCATTATTAAACCTACTCCGGCGTTACCCCTATTTGATTTTGTATTTACGATCCTGTATTCACCTGACCAGAAGTCTTGTTCCTCCTGCCACCGAACTTCACTAAATCCCACCATGTCTAGCTCTAACCTATCCATTTCCCTTCTTAAATTTTCTAACCTACCTGCCCGATTAAGGGATCTGACATTCCGCGCTCCGATCCGTAGAACGCCAGTTCTCTTTCTCCTGATAACGAAGTCCTCTTGAGTTGTCCCCGCCCGGAGATTCTAATGGGGGCCTATTTTACCTCCGGAATATTTTACCCAAGAGGACGCTATCATTTAACCATACAGTAAAGTTGCAAGCCCTCTGGAAAAATTACGGCTGTAGTGCCTCTTGGTTCCAGCTGTTCGCAGTACCAGCACAGCAAGGCCGTTTTGGTTAATGTTGCAAGGCCAGATGAGTCAATTATCTAGGTTGTTGCCCCTGCAACTACTGAAAAGGCTGCTGCCCCTCTTCAGGAACCACACGTTTGTCTGGCCTCTCAACTGAAACCCCTCCGTTGTGGTTGCACCTACGGTACGGCTATCTGTATCGCTGATGCACACAAACCTCCCCACCAACGGCAAGGTCCATGGTTCATGGGAGGAGGCCAGATGAATACGTTCTTTAGAAAGAAAGTTCTTTATTCATTTCGAAAGCTATGAACTGATACCTGTGATTTGTGCCGGAAAGGTGAAGCTCTACTGAGTGTCAACGCAAATGATCCTCATAAAGAAATACATGGAGAACATAAAATAAAAGTTGAACATTAAGACTGTCTTTAGCAAAAAAGGGATGCTCAATGCTGCAACTAAAATTTTTGATCACTTACCCTGTGACATAAAATGTCTGACAGACAGCAACGTTTCTCTTTAACAACTCCCATTTCATAAAAGAACTTCTATCACTGTAATGTGTAAAAGGTGGTGGACAGTAATTAATGACTCGTTCCTCAGCATTACGATGTATCATACAAACGATCCACGGAATATGAAGCTAACTAGCTAACTACACTAAAGGAAAAAGTATCTGAGGTCGGCCAAACTGGAAAACACATATACCTTAGGAGCCGGAGTTTGGTCAGGAGCTGAACGTGTTCTAGAAAACAATGAAATTTACTTGTTTGGTCATTGTGCAGCAAAAAAAGATTCAAATCCTGTTTGTTATTTTTTCTATGATTTCACAAGTAGGAAACCGAAGGATCTAAATAATATTAGGACCATTATACTTCTGTCGGAACCGTGAGAAGGGAAAATAAAAATACGAGTATGTGAATATCTTTGTTATTCAAAGCAAAAAATGTGCCCATACAGTACGTGTTTCCAGTTAGGGGGCACTCATACAGTCAATGCGACCATAATTTCGGCCTACATGGAAAAACTGTACGAGATGTTGAAAACACTGAGAATGAGCGCTAATCTGTTGCACCGCTTTAGAACTGCGGAGAGAGTCCAGCACCATGTAAAGTGCTATCCATGGACATTCATTCTACATCAAATAAAGAAAAAGAGGATATACATTAAGATTCTCTTGCGCTACTCAAGTTCCTATGAGAGGAAAATGCCGAAGTGCTAAAGACGACTATAGAAGACTGTTCAACTGCGAAAGAAAATGAATACTTAGAATGTGAAACAGAAAAATGATTGCAAAGACTATTGAAGATCATTTGAGAGAAAGTCACGACCCTCGCGATCCCATTCTGTAGTGTTTCCGCTGTGGCAAGCGCTGTCTATTAAGTACCGTAACATAAATAAAACGTGCAACGCATGATAGGAGCAAAAAATGCAGTTACTTAAAACTTTTGGCCATCTGGAGCCCCATGTGCGTCGTTTTCATTTCTGGCCAAGCCCTGGATGTACTATAACTTTTGACGAAATTGGTGATGACGAATAGGCACGAACCCGTCATAAGAAGTGACGGAAGCACGTACTGAGAACTCTAATCTTCCGTACTTTTCGTTTGATGATCGTCCAAAAGCACCGGGGAGGGGAAAGGGCGATGAAGTCGTGTATAAGGTAGCAGTTCTGCAATCCCTGCTGCGTGTGAGTGTCTTTCCGGAGCTTCCACCTAAAAATACTTTGATTTGCTCATCAGTGTCTTTTCTGGTCTGTTGGTGACAGACGACGGGTAGCTCAATTTCTCGTGCAACGGATGGAAGTCGCCAAGGGACGTCGGCAGAGTAGAATTTAACGTCCCATCGATAATGAATTCATTAGAGACGAAGCACGAACTCGAACCGAGTACAGATAGGGAGATATACCAGAATGACCTCTTTCAAAGAAACCATCTAGTTTGCATGAAGCAAGTTTAAAGAAACCATGGAAGGCTTAAATTGGAATGACCGGTCAGAGAATCGAATCCGAACGCGAGTGCAGCGTCTTACCAGTGCAGCAAAGCGCTCCGCGGGTCAGATACCGAATACTCATCTAAGTACTGGAGGTAAAGCACGAGGCTGTGTAGTCAGTACGACAGCATGAGAAATATGATGGTGACGCTCTCTAGACAAAGTAACCCAGTGGAGAGCGCCTTTGACAAATCCGTCGCCAGAGATCATTACCCTGGGCAGGGCGGGGTCCGTGCAAGACAATGCACCTTACAATACGGTTAGAAATACACCTTTAAAAAAAGCTACGTCACACCACGAGGAAATTATCCGAATGGGACGTAAATCAGTAGATGTGAAGTAAACGTACAGACAATCAAAAGATTGCACTTTCAGAAAAATTGGATGTTTTACTCAAGAGAAAGAGCATGTCAATAACGTTTTTAGTCCACGTCAGGCTCTTATGAAATTAATTATTCGGCTTGGCATTGATTGATAAAGTTGTTAGATGTCCTGCTGAGGGATATCGTGCCAAATTCTGTCCAAATGGTGCGTTAGATCGTCAAACTCTCGAGATGGTTGGAGGACTCCGCCCAGAATGCTCCAAATGTTCTCAATTGCGTTCACAACAGCGAAAGACATCTAGCGACATTGCGGTCAAGACAGGGTTCGGCAAGCAGCAGAAACTCTCGCAGTGTGCGGCCGGACATCATCTTGCTGAAATGTAAGCCCAGGATGGCTTGCCATGAAGGATAACAAAACGGAGCGTCCAGTATCGTCGAAGTACCTCTGTGCTGCAAGGATTCTGCTGCTGACAGCCAAAGAGGTCCTGCTATGAAAAGAAATGGGAGCCCAGCCCATCACTCCTGGTTTTCGAGCCATGTAGCGGGCGACAGTCGGGTTGGTATTCGTCGGAACGTCTTCAGACACGTTTTAGTTGATCATCACGGCTCAGCTCGAACCGAGATTCATTCCTGAAGATAATTCAGTTCCAGTCAATGACATTCCAGGCCACAGACTTGTCTGGAGATGCCCTGGACAACGGTGGGATACTAACCTGATTTTCACGTTGGATTGTCAAAATCCCGAGAAGGTTGGAGTGCTCTGCCCAGAATGCTCCAAATGTTCTTAATTGGGGAGACATAAGGCGACCTTATTGGTCAAGACAGGGTTTGGCATGCACCAAAACAAGCAGTAGAAACTCTCCCTGTGTGCGATCGGGTATTACCTTCTGAAATGCAAGCCATGGATGGCTTGACATAATGGGTAACAAAACAGGGCGTATATTATCGTCGATATACCACTATGCTGTAAGGGGTCCGCGCATGACAGCAAATGGCTCAAATGGCTCTGAGCACTATGGGACTTAACTTCTGAGGTCATCAGTCCCCTAGAACTTAGAACTACTTAAACCTAACTAATCTAAGGACATCACACACATCCATACCCGAGGCAGGATTCGAACCTGCGACCGTAGCGGTCGCGCGGTTCCAGACTGTAGCGCATCGAACCGCTCGGCCACTCCGGCCGGCCGCGGCGGATGACAGCCAAAGAGGTACTCCTAAGAAAAGAAATGGCACCCCAGACCATCACTCTTGGTTGTCGAGCCGTATAGCGAGCGACTGTGAGGTTGGTATCTCACCACTGTCCGGGACGCCTCCAGACACGTTTTCGTTGATCATCGAGGCTCTATTCGAAGTGGGACTATTCCCTGAAGACAATTCTACTTCAGTTAACGAGATTCCAGGCCGAAGACGCGTCTAGAGGCGCCGTGGACAACGGTGGAGTACCAGCCTGACTGTCGCCAGTCGTATGGTCTGACAACCAGGAGTAATGGTCCGGGCTGTCATTTCTTTTCACAGTAAGGTCCGCTTTGACTTGTTATCCGCGGAACCCTTATAGCACAGCGGTACGTCGACGATATTGTACGCCTCATTTTGTTGCCGTTCATGGCAAGCCATCCTGGGCTTACATTTCGGCAAGATAACGCCCGCCCGCACACGGCGAGAGTTTCTAGTGATTGTCTTGGTGCTTGCTAAACCTTATCTTGGCCAGCAAGGTCACCAAATCTCTCCTCAACTGAGAATGTGTGGAGCATTTATGGCTTGGGCCCGTTAAGTAGATCAAAATTTTGAAGATCTAACGTGCCAGCTGGACAGGATTTGGCATGATAACTCTCAAGTGCACATCCAACAACTCTCTCAGTCAATGTCAAGTCGATTAACTGCTTGTACAAGGCCAGAGGTGGATCAACACATTATTGACTTGCTCATTTTGTGAAGCTGTAGAACAAATCATACAATTTTTCTGTAATTGTTTCATTGTCTGTATATGTACATACATCACATCTACCAATTTACGTCCCATTCGGATAATTCCTTCGTGGAGCGTTGCCTTTTTTTGTCTTAGAGTATATCTGCCACGAACGACTGGATCAGTGTTTCAGTGTACCACTCGTTTCTTAACTTCTCGTATCTTAAACCAATCAGACATCCACATAAGCACAACGGAGACCTGTCAGCATCTGGCTGGGACGGTTCCACGTTTTCTACCTTCTGTGTGTGCTGCAAATGTCAGTTACTCTCGATAGTGTCAGGTACTCATAGCAAGGTCATACGTCACTTAAGTAATCGTATTTTCTGTCTTCAGCTGGCGAATGGGACAGGAAAGTGAAACAGAAATACTCACCCGAAATACCTACATCCAGTAAATTATGACGCGTGAAATATGAATGCGCAGAGTGTCACATTTGTATATGAGCTTGGGAGACATGGCGAAGCAAGTGAATTCACGGTGGCTGGGCGATTTTAATTCAGCCTGGCTCGGCACTGAGGTCCTGAGCTGTTCCTTATGAAGAAGAGCACGAAAGCAACAAGTTTTGTAACGATCATAAACTTTACCGGACAAAATATTAGCCACACTCTTAAAAGAGCGCTCTAGTCGCTTCGGAGCGCTGTAGAACTGCTAGCAGGCGGTCATCTGACGCTCCACCGCTGGCGTAGATCGCGGCAGTGAAGTGAGTATGTGTCAGTCACTTGTATGGACGGAGCGCAGTAAGAGTAAGATGGTCGAAATGAAGACGTGACTGGACGGCAGGAAAGAGCTTTCGTATTTGGACGTCTCCATGACGACACCGTAAATGAAGCTGCTCGATTTATTGGTGTATCAATGCTGACTGTCCAACGTGGCTACAAGAACTGGTATACCACTCTCACCCATATAACAGGGTGTCTATGGCCTCAGCTGTTTTGCGCTCTAAATGGAGAAAACCTACCCACAGGGGCCGGAAACGAATGTTAATAATGATCGGTTTCAAATCCAATTGTAATTGCTCTTCCAGTGTGTGCTGGTTCATCTCGACCAGCTTCTGGTCGAACACTAAGAAGAGAACTGCGTACAATTGACATTTAGAATGAGGTGCTTTGAAACAGGCCAATTCGCACGGCAGCATATAAAAGTAAAGGGGGGGGTGGACAAATATATGGAAATACCAATAAAACAACACGGTATTGGAAATTCGATGGAAATTCAAAACAGTTTCCAGTCATCTCCCAATGGATGAAAAAACAGGCCCTGTATGGTTTTCAAGGGACTGTTATACGATTCTTCCTCCAAAGTAGTAGAAAGTTCAGGAAACAATGATCAAGATGGGTAGCAATCATGCGTCCTTTTCTCCAAAATACACCAAAAAGTGTCAATGATGTTAGGATCAGATGACTGTGGTGGCCAGGGGAGATGCGACATTTGATCATTGTGCTCACAAACCAACCCTGAATGATGTGAGTTTGTGAACAGGGGCCGGGTTTTTGGAACGCATCATTACTACTGGGGAACAAACACTGTTCTATGTAAAGGACCTGATCACTCAAAATGATCACATAATCCTTGGCAGTAACGTAACATCGTAGAGTAACCATGGGGCTCATGGGATGCCACAATGTGGCTGACCAAATAATCACCGAACCCGCACCCATGTTTCACGCTTAGGACGTAAACTAAGCTAGAAGTTGGAAATAGTTTCATACTATACATCGGATGAGTCTTGTTTCATAGCTCATCCGATAAATTACATTCTTCCATTGCTCCATAGTCCAGGATCTATGGTTTCGTCACCTTGTTTTTCTGTTGCAGGCATCTACATCTCTAATAAGTGGTTTTGGAACCCCAGTTCTCCTTGCAATTCCCTTTTTATAGAGCTTCCTTCGTGTAGTTTTGGCGCTAACAGGGGACGCGAATTTCTGCAGTGACTTTTGCAGCTGTCGTTCTCTTATTTTTCGTAACAATCCTCTGTCGTGGTCACTCAACAGTCACATTCGTCCGCATTGTGACTTAGTGGATGATGTTTTTGTGTATTTCCTGTATGCGGTATAAATCTTCGATAATATGTCTCTTGAAACACCAGACACAGGATACATTGATTATGGAAGCACCAACCATAGGAGTATCAATGATTTGTCCATGTTAGAATTCACTTAAATCCTGCATAATGCACTCACCATTACGAGGAACATTGTTCTTCCCAGGACCGACACTTACAACGTATTGGAAACATTACAGAGGTGGGTTCGTGTCAAAGCGGCAGCGCAACCTGCAGACTTGCCTAGTAGCTGCTTTTATGTTCATGGATGCATGTCTGGCGATATTTCCGTATTTTTGTTCAATTCCTATAAGCGTCCTCTACAGCGAAATAACACAGAAACTAGTCAATAGATAAGTATACTATCGTCCGACATCCCTAAACATTTTTGGAAATTTGTGGTAAGGACTATGGGACCAAACTGCTGAGGTATCGGTCCCTAGGCTTACACACTACTTAATCTAACCTAAACTAACTTACACACACCCATGCCCCTAAGGACAACACACACCCATGCCCTTGGGAGGACTCGAACCTCCGACGGGGGGAGCCACGCGAACCGTGACAAGGCGCCTCAGACCGCACAGCTTCCCTGCCCGGCTTCGACATCCCTACACACCTCGTCTACAGCCATACAACACAGAAATTGGTTAGTAGCTGGCTAGATGAGTGTACTGTGGTCTGACGTCTCGATTTCGCCTCTTTTAACGTGCTGTACGGCGTCGAGTGCACTGACAGGCCAATGCGACGTTTAGCTCACAGTATACGGAAGGGAGAAGTTCAGGCCAGAAGCGGTTCTGTGATGTGCTGTGGATGTTTTTCATACCAATTCTTGTGCTCACTCATCAGGTTTTCTTGAACAAGAACCAGAACGTTTATTTAACGTGCTCGGTACCTAGTGTTTCTTTCCTTGTAGGTCTTCATTGTGAGTGACGTGTGGACATGGCCGTCTTCCAAGACAACAGGGTTTTACAGAGGCACATGGTCGACCCTCTATTGGCCATCTGAATCGTCCTGTCTTAATCCCATAGAAAATGGGACAGATGTAGCAATTAACACTGCAGGAAAATTCCTGTAGCTCTACGGGGTCTGATCATCAGTGAGTGGATTCAGCTGCATGTGGCATAGCTGAAGAGACTTCTTCTTCGCCGAACTGAGACCATTATGAAAGCTAGAGGCGATGTTACCCGGTATCAGCATCGTTCTCCTGGATGCGACTAACTTTTGGTCGGCTGTGTCTATCACGGCGCCTAACAGGCTAGAACTACCGACGTTTCATGCAGGTGACTTTGCCTCCCCTACTGGAAGAAGTGCCATTGATGTTTCGAAAGGTTATGTGGCTGCTACATGATGGAGCTCCAGCCCACTTCGCCGTCGACGTCCGGACGCATCTCAGTCGATGGATCGGATGCGGGGCTTCAGTTGCATGGCCTGCTCGTTCACCGGATCTCAACCCATGTGATCTCTGGTTATGGGGCATTTCAAAAGTATCGTGAATGCAGTGCCCATTCCACATATGGAGACACTGGAGCGGCGTATTCGTGGTGCCTTTGACGCTGTTCGGATACAGCCTGGCCAATGTGAACGTGTGAAACAGAACATGCTATGGCGCGTACACGCATTCTCTGAGGCACATGGAATCAACACATACTCTATGGCTGCAAGGTACAGGGCGGATTAGACCGCATTCTCTGTGACAATGTACTCGTACGATTGCATAAATGGTATCTAGCATGGAAACCTGCATTTCCGGGCATACTAAGTTCATTAGACCTTCTTTGTTCCATATCCCCTCATCAACCACTCCTTAAGAGTTTGTACATGGTTGAAAAAAATCACCCTGTATGTCAAATACAGTTGCCTATGTCTGAATATGTATTAGAATATAGTGCACTATTTTCAAGCAACTCGGTAAAGAATCTTTCGGAACTTTTGGTCACGACGTTAAACAGCGACTTGTCTTTACATAATAGTATAAATTTTGTTTATGCATTTATATATCAAAGGTATTAGAGACATGTGTAACATGTGTTTGTCCAAACGTGTATTAGATTATTGTGTAAAAATTTGAATTACATCAGTCGATTACTTTTCGAGATTTTTGTTAACAACGTTTCCCGTTTATATAGCAAACATACAGGGCGAATCACCTAAAAGTTGCAACGCGAATATTGCGGGAATGGAAAGCCCTATTGATGTACAGTTGAAACAGAATGAATTGGTAATCAGAGGTTCTATTGTTAGCCAATAAACAGATTGTATTAATACTTAGAAAGCGTATTTTTTGTGCAGACATGGAGCAGTGCCTATTGAGATTAACAAACTAAAAGTAAGCTAAATTACAAAGTTAGTCGCCGGCCGGTGTGGCCGTGCGGTTCTAGGCGCTTCAGTCTGGAACCGTGTGACCGCTACGGTCGCAGGTTCGAATTCTGCCTCGGGCATGGATGTGTGTGATGTCCTTGGGTTAGTTAGGTTTAAGTAGTTCTAAGTTCTAGGGGACTGATGACCACAGATGTTAAGTCCCATAGTGCTCAGAGCCATTTGAACCATTTTTACAAAGTTAGTCGTGTTTGTTGTAGAATTGAAATGAGAGGAATCGTATTTTGAAAAATCTCCACACAGACACTTGTTTGCGCCATTCAACCCGCGTAGTTGCTGGGTACGATGTTGTTCTGTTTCCTTATAGAGTGCCGGTGTGTTCCTTGAGTGCATTGCGACTTGCAGTCAGTAGCCCATGAGTGAACGATGTGATTTGCCGATACAGAAAAAGCCGACATGCTCATGGTGTATGGAGAGTGTCGGGAGAGCACAGTTCGTTCTTGTACGATGCATGCGGCAAGTTATCCCTACAGGCGTCAACCATCTCTGCTACACACGATGACATGCAACGACGTATTACCGCAGCCTGCTCGGTCATCTCCGCTCCGCTGAAATGCTAGCAGTCTAGCACACTAGACTTGGCCACTGTTTCTATGTTTCGATACAGTGTATCGATACCTGGAACTGTTTCAGTGTTTCGGAACGGCTATGGTTCACTGTTTCGAAACAGTGGTGTTTCATTCCGCCCTTGTCTCGGATCTCGAGCCAGACACAGAAACTGTATCGTTGTTTCAAAATAAGACTGTTTCAGTCCACCTGTGCCTGGAACGGACTAATTGTATCGAAACAGTGATGTTTCATTCCGCTCTGTGCCGGACGAGATTCGGGCTCGGCACAGGTACTGAAACACAACATACCACTTCATGAAACACTTTCAAGAGTGTCGAAATCTTTTGACAAGCAATAGCATGAAGCTCAAGATATCCGAAAATAAAGCTTCGTTTCTAGCTGACTGTCCTATTCGGAAATGGCGTAACATCTGCTTTATAAACACTAACCAAACAATAAAACAACGCATACTATTCGCATTCAAAATAGTAAATATGTGAAAATCATTCAGTTAAATTACACTTTTTTTATAACATACGCTTCTCTGTTCATGTACAGTAATCATATTAAGAAACGCAAGTAAGACTACAACATTTTAAATAAAAAAGGCGTAGAGTGACAGTTATTAGACATGTATATAAATTTGATGCAAGTATAATTGCAAGCAATCTGTTTGACATATCACTGATAGTGTAATGGTGAACGGGAAGCATCGTAAATTCATAGTAACGGTTCGAAACACCTTGAAACACAATTTTTTTTCTGTTATATTTTGTTATTTATTCGAATTATTTGGCGTTATTTGTGAGTGTATAGTCACTGTGTCTATTATCCACAATGATTCCCTTTGTGTGCATGGAAATTTAGCAGGATGGGTATATTAGCCATACTAATGGAATGTGGGAATCCCAGTAGCATATCTGTTGTTTCTGCAGTTTGCTCCCACCTCCAGTTCCGTTCATGGTGGTTCTTCTGTCTTCAGCTAAGGCTTTCCTCAGCCAATTGAAAAGTATGAAAGTCACATGACACAAAAGCAGCGCATTTGCTGCAGGAAATACGAAACTGCCAAGACGCCCAAGTGATAGTTTCATACTTTCTGCGATATGATTAGCGCTCTCGCACCTCATTTGTGTTTATATGGACATACTTATACAGTAGACATTCAAGATGATAAAATGTGTAGGTTTATTAGATTACAAAACAAACTGTTTCACTGTTTCGAAACACCGTATCGAAACATTACATTGTACTGTTTCATTTGTTTCGAAACATTTACGTGTTTCAGTTTGACCATCTCTATAGCACACGTACAGTGTGTTAACTGTAAGACGGCAGTGATTAGTGAGGGGAGTGCGGGGAAAGGAGGAAGCAAGCATTGGTTGGCGTGGGGTGAGGAGCCGTTGGGGGGGGGGGGGACAAGGCACGCCTACCAGTTGCAGTGCTGGCACTACAAATTGCGCGTCATGTTTACACGAAAGCAGACGAAAGGCTTGGAAGTAAAACTCGCTTTAAATGTTGTTCGTAAACGAAACTGAAATCGTCATGTACATTAAAATCTATATATATAAAAATGAATGTATGTATGTTTGTCTACTATGCGCTCCCCCATGTTGTGACACCAACGACACTCTCTTCAAGTAAGTCACCCTTCCTCTGCCAACATTTATTAAACGTTAAGTTATTATCGATCCACGATTCATCGAGATAAAATATTTCTCTGCCTGCTTCCCTGAAGTTCGTCATGTCAACAATGAAACGAGATCGCCAGTGCACAATGTCTGGACGTTCTAGCAACACATTCCTCTTGTTTTCCACCTTACGCCATATGAATCCGATAGACAAAAGTACTTTTCTCATCGAAACAATACTCCACTTCCAGCCTATTTTGTCGTGCAAAACTGGAAGCAGTGTTCACAGGCTTGGCACAATCTTCCACACTGAATAAAATTCCGCTATCGTGGCGCGAATGACACGCTGGTTGAAATCATCGATCATTACTTCGATTTCTCCACTTCTTTTCCTAAGTTAAAAGAGAAAGAAAGATTTATAAGAAAATTCCTTCTGATTCTTGGAAAACTGTTTGAATCTTCCAATGCTACGCATGCTTTGTTCTGTGTATGTTGCAGCTCTCACTGAAGATTTGTAAATGGGCTGAAGCAATTTTTTCTGCTCCCTTTCGCAGCATTCAATCACACGCAATATAATTTTGCGAGCATCGCTACGTAATACTGGTTTCCTTCTAACCGTAGGCCTACCGATGGGGTTGTTGGCGACTCCCGAGATGGGCCAGCAACTACCTCTTCACTAATTTTGATAATGTTTAGCACAACTGCACAATAAAAACACGCAGAACAGTACAGCGCAAAACAATAACGAAGCAGACGACAATGGCTACCTTGTACAACACAGTCAGCTACGTAATGTTGGCACCAGTCGAAACTGCTTGCCTACCGAAGCCTCCCGACGTTTACCGACTTCTACCGATTCAGGACTAGGGAGAGGTCTGCCATCTAAAAGTTTACACTAGTGATGGGCTAAACTGCGATTTTCGGATATCAGTGATTTCTGTGAATGCTACTTTTCAGTATCTGTTATTCTTAACTGTGATTTGTCGCAGTTAAGAGTCGCAGTTAAGGAACATAGGTCGTGTATCCCTCCGCCACTGCTATTTCTGCGATTTCTGCTACTTCCGCGATTTCTGCGATTTCTGTGACTTCTGCTACTTCTGCGATTTCTGCTACTTCTGCGATTTCTGCGACTTCTGCTACTTCTGCGATTTCTGTGACTTCTGCTACTTCTGCGATTTCTGTGATTCCTGCGATTTCTGCGACTTACCACCGTATGAAAAAGTTACATCTGTCGACACAGAAAATTGCATCTCAACAAAACTGTCATTGGCAAGTATGTTTTACCTTTTTTCTTCCGTTGGCTTTAATTTTGTATTAAAGAAACAGCTGTGAAAATAGTGTAATTAAAATGTAAGTAGCCGTACAGTACCGTAATAGTTCGTATTTAGAAAATGAATTCTAACCTATTGTTATGTTCACAGGTACCTGAACTACATTTCAGTCACTCAGTAAAGTGATAACTCAAAATATAATTGTCAACAGATCTGAAGAAATTGCCACTGCGTCTTTAGACCGTTTTCGTCAGACGAGAGGTTAGTTTCTAAGCGTTTCGATGGACTTAATTACATCAGTGAGATCGTTCTTGCAAATGTGATATTCATTATAGCAAATATTAGCAATCTACTCTGTCAGTTATATTGCTAGTAATTAATGACAGCAAAAATTGTTTAATAATCCTTGTGTTTTTGCAGACACAATTCTGACTCTGATTACTGGTTGCTGTACGTATCTATCCACATCAAGGCTGTTTTTGAGAGAGACTCGTGAAGATTCAAGACAGCTGTTAGAGGATTTGCAGTTTAAAAGTGAAATAATTGTGAAATAAGTGTGTGAATGATTAAACTGTGTTTTATTGAAGTTGTTGTGCGATTTTAAAGGAATAATAAATGTCAAATACAGTGAGTGAATAATAAAAATCTCATTTACCACATGTTTAAGCCGTCCTATACCCATAATTTTCCGCCACTTACTTATTGGTAAACACTTGTTGGAGAGTGACATGCCGCCCCCCCCCCTTTTCTCCACAATCTTGGTGTGACACTGACCTGTAACTTATCCCGAAGTCTACAATATGCATTTTGAGGCTGTTGATATAAAAGTGGGAAGTACAGATCTTCCAGTTAAATCAGGAATAGCTTAAGTGCATTACTTGAAAGTAACACAGGAAAAGCTTACTTATGTAGGTGGTAGTAGTGTCGGCAAAAAGTTCTTGTGTGTGAAGTTGCCATGTAGAACACCAGGTGTAAAACTTTTCTCCCGAGTCTTGAACTGTGTGGGAACAAAAGTGAGGCATTCATATGACTGTTTTCATTTCTCTACACTTATACAGATGTCTGAGTTCTGCTGTGTTAACATTGCAAAGTCCTGTAGGCATGTGGAGTATTAACCAAAACTGTCATATTGGAAGCAGAATCAAACACATTTGTTACGTTACTTGATATTTTCAGGAGAAAAAGGCAATGTCGCTTCTTATTAATATAATACATTCAGAGTCACAGCAGTATTTGACCAACCATAACTGATGCTGAATGTGCATGTCGTCATATAATATGAAGGGCTTATTTCAATAGTGTTACAAGTCCATTACCTCCATATGCTTGAATATTTCTGGTATCTCAAATGCAGATTTGTCAGCGCTCATTTAACTTTACGACTCTGTATCTCAAAATGAACAAAAATGGACTTGTACCACTATTGAAATAAGCCCTTCATATGCACACACAGCACATCGATCTCGTGAGGCACAAGGCTCTCATAACGAAGTACGTACGTCGGTCAACAGATGACACTAGGAAAAGAATGTTAACTGCGCTTTTTAGTTGCTACTTGCGACTCTTAGTTGCTATTTGTCACGGAAATCGCAGTTTGACTCGGTAGCGAATAGCGTAGTATGAACTTTGCTCAACAGATGGCAGTGCTAACTGCGCTTTTTAGTTGCTACTTGCGACTCTTAGTTGCGACTTGTCACGGAAATCGCAGTTGGACTCCATAGCGTACCGCAGAGATGGACGTAGTACGAACTTTGGCCAACAGATGCCACTGTTAACCGCGCTTTTTAGTTGCTACTTGCGACTTGTCACTGAAATCGCAGAAAGCAGTGCTAAATTCGACCAATAGATGGCTCACGTCTTTGAATATGAAATACTACTTGCGACTGCTAACTGTGACTGAAATCGCAGTTAGATTCTGTGAAGTTGCTACTGTGATATCTGTGACTTCTCAGTCACTGTGATTTCTAACTGATACGCGATTTCCTGCCCACCACTAGTTTACACACTGTACAGCAGTCGTTCCATACAATGTGAATTGCCGCTGACGGCTGTCATTTTAAAGACAATCTGTGATGGTCAATAGTCTCATTACTGGTCAGAATCTACATAAGTAGTGTATGCAGTTGGGTTGTTCTTTAGTGTGTGTTGCTATAGCTGTCTTACAAGTGTCGGTGTGCAAACGTTTCAAAATACAGTATCTCGTAAACGACTCGCACTAGAATCCTGCAACAAACACAACTGGCATTCTAATTTAGCCTACTTTTTATATGTTAATGTCAGTACACATTGTTCCATTTAAAAAAGCGTACGTTTGCACAAAAAAATACACTTTCTAACTATTATTAGACTTTGTTCATTGGCTTAGAATACGACCCCCTGACTAACAATTCATTCTGTGAAAAACGCACATCGATAGCACTTTCCATTTCCGCTAGATTTGCGGTGCAAATTTAGGGTGATTCATTCTGAATACACTACTGGCCATTAAAATTGCTACACCCACAAGAAATGCAGATGATAAACGGGTATTCATTGGACAAATATATATTGCTAGAACTGACATGTGATTACATTTTCACGCAATTTGGGTGCATAGATCCTGAGAAATCAGTACTCAGAACAACCACCTATGGCCGTAATGAAAGGCCTTGATACGCCTGGGCATTGAGTCAAAAAGAGCTTGGATGGCGTATACAGGTACAGCTGCCCATGCAGCTTCAACACGATATCACAGTTCATCAAGAGTAGTGGCTGGCGTATTGTGACGAGCCAGTTGCTCGGCCACCACTGACCAGACGTTTTCAGTTGGTGAGAGATCTGGAGAATGTGCTGGCCAGGGCAGCAGTCGTACTTTTCTGCAACCAGAAAGGCCTGTACATGACCTGAAACATGCGTTCGTGCATTATCCTGCTGAAATGTAGGGTTTCGCAGTGATCGAATGAAGGGTAGAGCCACGGGTCGTAACACATCTAAAATGTAACGTCCACTGTTCAAAGTGCCGTCAATGCGAACAAGAGGTGACCGAGACGTGTAACCAGTGGCACCCCATACCATCACGCCGGGTGATACGCCAGTATGGCGATGACGAATACACGCTTCCAATGTGCGTTCACCGCGATCTCGGTAAACACGGATGCGACCATCATGTTGCTGTAAACAGAACCTGGATTCACCCGAAAAAAACAACGTTTTGCCATTCGTGCACCCATGTTCGTCGTTGAGTACACCATCGCAGGCGCTCCTGTCTGTGATGCAGCGTCAAGGGTAACCGCAGCCATGGTCTCCGAGCTGATAGTCCATGCTGCTGCAAACGTCGTCGAAGTGTTCGTGCAGACGGTTGTTGTCTTGCAAACGTCCCCATCTGTTGACTCAGGGATCGAGACATGACTGCACGATCCGTTACAGTCATGCGGATAAGATGCCTGTCATCTCGACTGCTAGTGATACGAGGCCGTTGGGATCCAGCACGGCGTTCCGTACTACCCTCCTGAACCCACCGATTCCATATTCTGCTAACAGTCATTGGATCTCGACCAACGCGAGCAGCAATGTCTCTATACGACAAACCGCAATCGCGATAGGCTACAATCCGACCTTTATCAAAGTCGGAAACCTGATGGTACGCATATCTCCTCCTTACACGAGGCATCACAACAACGTTTCACCATGCAATGCCAGTCAACTGCTGTTTGTGTATGAGATATCGGTTGGAAACTTTCCTCATGTCAGCACGTTGTAGGTGTCTCCACCGGCGCCAACCTTGTGTGAATGCTCTGAAAAGCTTATCATTTGCATATCACAGCATCTTCTTCCTGTCGGTTAAATTGCGCGTCTGTAGCACGTCATCTTCGTGGTGTAGCAATTTTAATGGCCAGTAGTGTATTTATTTAAAATACGCATTACAAATTATGCAACCTACGCGCCTCCGATCGTTTATTAGTGTATCGTGTAAAAATGTGATGCAAATTACTCACGAGCTTTTCGAGATTTTTGGTTATTGTTGTTGTGGTCTTCAGTCTTGAGACTGGTTTGAAACAACTTTGTCTTAATGGTGTAGTATAGATTGAGGTCGGGAACCAGTGATCTAGACAGATATGTCGTGGCTGTGGAAGTCTGACAAAAGCGCCTTAAGCGAGACACGCCGCTGGGACGACAGGAGGGGAAGGGCGAGGGGGCTGGCGGCTGACATCATTAAAGCTGCGGGCTGCAGTGCGCCGGTGTCACGTTCTGAGCCGCGCGGCCAAGGCCGCCCACTGGGAGGGAGGAGGAAGCGCCGCGCGCACCACGCAACAGCTGCTCGTCACGTCGCAGCCGATGGGGCAGAGGTTTAGCGTTGCACAACATCAACAGCTGATAAATCCAGTGATTGACCAACAGCATTCGGAGCTATTTTGGCTGTGCGAAGTCAACTGCCAAGCAATAGTGTAGCACTACGAAACTTGTGATCGTCAGAATCGAATCTGCGACCTCTAGAGCTCCAAAACTACCTTTCACGTCAACCGGATATGAAATATGTTCCCAAAATGTCTGACTTCGCGACAAAGACATTAAGTTTGCTAATTACAACAATCACTTTTTCTATTTTGTCACAACTATTCCACTTATGCATCTGCACTCGTAACGACAAAATTTCGTACCGTCGAGGACAAAATTCACAAAACCATACCGGTAAAATTTTCAGATTTAGATTGCAGCATTCCTCGAGCAGGATAATAAAAGGCTGGATATTTTACAAAGAAGCACAGGCACGAAAAATAACAAAATGTGTCATTTCGAAGTGAAACGCGTTGTGGTTGTCACCGTCGTTCCTAGCTCCACTAAGAGATATTCTTAATACTATGGTTAGAATCGCGTTGTAAATCTTGCGATCAAACACGACAGAAGGGATAGATTACATTCCATTGTAATTTCTAAAATCTGTAGGGGAAGCAGCAACCAAGCAAATATTCAGGTTTGTATAAAATCGATGAGACTGAGGACATAACATAGTTTCGGGCTTTCGGCAGAATTTCGTCGACATAATTCCGAAGATAGAAAGCACAAAAATTACGAGAAAGACTGCACAAATTTCTTGACAGCTCATGTATCCAAGTTGCTGACCAGACTAATATACAAACTAATGGAAAAGAAAACTGAGGACCTGTTACGCGGCCACTAATCTTTAGTAAAAGTTAAGGAACCAGAGAGGCAGTTCTGACGTTTTGCTTAAGGGTGAAAGGTAGACTTTAGAACCATCAATACACACTTTAGAACAGTCAAAACACCTTAAGAGAATTTTTCGACTTAGAAATGCATTCCAATATATATATGTCCAAGATACATAAAACCTCCAGAAAATAGATATACGCTGCAGGTAAAGACGAGTAATCGTTACAGCGCGGAAGCGTTGTTACAAATACACTCCTGGAAATGGAAAAAAGAACACATTGACACCGGTGTGTCAGACCCACCATACTTGCTCCGGACACTGCGAGAGGGCTGTACAAGCAATGATCACACGCACGGCACAGCGGACACACCAGGAACCGCGGTGTTGGCCGTCGAATGGCGCTAGCTGCGCAGCATTTGTGCACCGCCGCCGTCAGTGTCAGCCAGTTTGCCGTGGCATACGGAGCTCCATCGCAGTCTTTAACACTGGTAGCATGCCGCGACAGCGTGGACGTGAACCGTATGTGCAGTTGACGGACTTTGAGCGAGGGCGTATAGTGGGCATGCGGGAGGCCGGGTGGACGTACCGCCGAATTGCTCAACACGTGGGGCGTGAGGTCTCCACAGTACATCGATGTTGTCGCCAGTGGTCGGCGGAAGGTGCACGTGCCCGTCGACCTGGGACCGGACCGCAGCGACGCACGGATGCACGCCAAGACCGTAGGATCCTACGCAGTGCCGTAGGGGACCGCACCGCCACTTCCCAGCAAATTAGGGACACTGTTGCTCCTGGGGTATCGGCGAGGACCATTCGCAACCGTCTCCATGAAGCTGGGCTACGGTCCCGCACACCGTTAGGCCGTCTTCCGCTCACGCCCCAACATCGTGCAGCCCGCCTCCAGTGGTGTCGCGACAGGCGTGAATGGAGGGACGAATGGAGACGTGTCGTCTTCAGCGATGAGAGTCGCTTCTGCCTTGGTGCCAATGATGGTCGTATGCGTGTTTGGCGCCGTGCAGGTGAGCGCCACAATCAGGACTGCATACGACCGAGGCACACAGGGCCAACACCCGGCATCATGGTGTGGGGAGCGATCTCCTACACTGGCCGTACACCACTGGTGATCGTCGAGGGGACACTGAATAGTGCACGGTACATCCAAACCGTCATCGAACCCATCGTTCTACCATTCCTAGACCGGCAAGGGAACTTGCTGTTCCAACAGGACAATGCACGTCCGCATGTATCCCGTGCCACCCAACGTGCTCTAGAAGGTGTAAGTCAACTACCCTGGCCAGCAAGATCTCCGGATCTGTCCCCCATTGAGCATGTTTGGGACTGGATGAAGCGTCGTCTCACGCGGTCTGCACGTCCAGCACGAACGCTGGTCCAACTGAGGCGCCAGGTGGAAATGGCATGGCAAGCCGTTCCACAGGACTACATCCAGCATCTCTACGATCGTCTCCATGGGAGAATAGCAGCCTGCATTGCTGCGAAAGGTGGATATACACTGTACTAGTGCCGACATTGTGCATGCTCTGTTGCCTGTGTCTATGTGCCTGTGGTTCTGTCAGTGTGATCATGTGATGTATCTGACCCCAGGAATGTGTCAATAAAGTTTCCCCTTCCTGGGACAATGAATTCACGGTGTTCTTATTTCAATTTCCAGGAGTGTATGTCTGAAAAGACCGTGCACAGAATAGCGGAAAGGAGGGGGGGGGGGGGGGGCTCTTCGTGCTCGATTCTTACTTGAGCTAGGAACATGGGTGGGGGGAGGGGGGAAGTTTTTAGTTACGCTCCATCCAGCGGCCATTTGTATAGCCTTTCGCACATCTGTCTTACTGTAGCAATGTTACAATATATGGAGCAAGGGTTGAATGACGGACCATGCGTATGGTGCGAATCAATTAATTACTTTAAAAAATCTTGCTTCATTTGGATTTTGTGTGCAAAAAACACGTTTTTATGTGGATTTTTGAAGCTCGCCACTGATATACATTTAACTTGTACGAACTGGTTCAGACTTTGCACGAAGATAGATAAATGGATAAAGTCAAAGCGAAATTTTTTATCCATATTTATCAATGGTCGAGATACGATGGTTTAAAGTCGAGTTATACGTAGCACGTTAAATTCGTTCTTACGTGAACTGAATGCGTGGAAGCGGTTTAAAGTGAATCAAATAAATAAACAATGCATTATTGTCATAAAAATGAAAACTCACTTTCAGAAATTTAGATTCATTCGGATATTACGTGCAAAAAACACGTTTTTGTGTTTTTTTTTTACTGCGTCCTTCTACATTTCAGACTAGTGTGAATCGGTTCAAATTTTGTCAGAAGGTAGACAAATGCGTGTAATTAATAGTCGTCCTGTTGCTTTGTGAAAGCTTCACCCGTTGTCACGATATAAGCAACACGGTTCGGAAGACAATAAAAGAAACCTCTGCCGGATCAATTGATGACCGAGTCAACAAAAATCTACATCGATTGCCAAACAATGTCGGTCCAATGTGAAAATTATGGTAGAGTAAAAGCCGGGAGTCATAATGAAAAATCATCGTAGTACAAAAATGGCTAATATGCACTGAGCAGAATAGGGATGTTAAAGAAGGGAACTAGCTTTTCGATTTATCAGGCAGGTTCAAACACATTTAAATCAAAACATCTTGACATATTCGCACTTTTTTACGATATAACTCTACTTCCCCAGCGAAGTGAATTCTCTTAACTCACAAACTATTAGATGCGTCGTGAGGGGTGCAATAACAGACAGACATAAATTTATGTGCTTCTAGAGAGCGGGATGCATCAGCAGTGTGGGTGCATCCATACTAGGAAGTATCCCAGAGTGGGGATGCATGCATCTTAAACTTTAATGACATGTGTCAAATGCCATGTTGGATGACATGATTGCATGAGTCATATTATACGACATGACATCATGTATCATATTACATTAGTTGGGACGATGCGTTACATTACATGACATGGGTACTAATATTAACAAGTAAAAAAGCGCGAATATGTCAAGATGTTTTGATTTCAATATTTTTGAAGCTGCCAGATAAGTTGAAAAGCTAGTTCCTTTCTTTTGCATTCCTAATTCTGCGCAGGACAACTTCACTTTTTTTTGTGCTACGATACGAGCATTTGGCACTGGGTATGTAGTACGTACAAGAATCAAGAGGGAACAATAAGAATGGAAGACCAAGAGAAAAGTTCTCGGATTGAAAGGAACGTAAGGCATCTGCAACTACATACATACTCTGGAAACCACTATGAAGTGTATGGCAGACGGAACTTAGCATGCTACCTCATGTTAGAGGTTCTTCTAGTTCCATGAGATGAAAATTCGCAATGGAAGGATATCAATGATAAGATTCGTTGATAACACTGATGTCCTCTGTGAAAGTAGGGAAGAATAATAGGACCTGTTGAACGGCGTGAACAGCAAGGAGTATAGAATATTGATTGAGAGAGAACGAAACTATTGTGAAAGTACTGAGAAGCAAATATGACAGCAGCGACAATCCTAACATCAACATTGGGAGCGAAGCAACAGGTGAAGGGAAAGGTTTCTGCTGCCTTGCAACAAAAATTATGCATTGCACACGAATCAACGAAGCTGTAAGCAGCAAATTAAGACAGGATATTCTCCGCTAAAAGAGCATTGTGTGGAAGTGAATTATTGTGGGAAAACTGGAGAAGAACAGATTCGAAAAGTTTGAGCTGCGGTACTACAAGAGGATGATGACACTTAAAGCCAAGTAATGATGTTCAGTGTAGGCTTAGTGAGGAAAGGAAAGTGTGGAAAACACGAGGGATTACCCTCTTCTCCGAAAATTCGAAGTAAAGTAAGTAACACGGCGATCTGGCCTGAACATGATCTGGTGCTCTTTGGAATTGCGTGTGAATTTATTCAATAATAAAATCTAAATAAGACTGAATTTCGCAAGCGAACTCTCTCTGGATTATTTGTACGCCTATACCAATGGTCATAACACTTCATTGTTCGAGAAAGTTGTAAATTTCTTGGGAGTGAGTTTAGTTTAGATAAATAGCAGAAATCTCCGGGAGACAGCACCACGACAGTCAAGTAGAATGCAACACATGGTGTTAAGGAAGCTTCGGATAAGATAAGAGGAACGTGACGAGGATAGCTGTTTCCTGTTCCTGAAGAGAAAGTGGGTGGAAAACCTGCTGCACGCTAGGGCATGAAGGCGGCGTTAGATTTTGCAGCGGGAAAGTTCTCTCTCCTGCTGCGTGTTCCTGCCTTACCGATGCAGAACGATACGTCAATAAAAGCTATAATTTACGAACATCTGCATGCTGATTCACAGTTAACGATGGGCATAGCAATTCTGCCGAAGAAAGAATTTATTTTTCTTTATTGCAGCCTTGGAAGATTAGTGTTTAACGTCTCGTCGACATCGAGGTCATTAGAGACGGAGCATGAGCTTGTATTATGAAAGGATGGCGAAGGAAATAGGGCGCTCCCTTTCAAAGGAACCATCCAGGCATTTGCCTCAAGCGATTTATGGAAATCACAGAAAGCCTAAATGTACGTGGTCGGACGCGCGTTTGATCTGTCGTCCTCCCGAATGCGAGAACAGTGTGCTAACCACAGCGCCGCCTCGCTCAGTGTTTGCAGTCTTAACAAAGGAGAAAACTAAGTTCAGAAGCGGTGAAAAGAGCAACTGAGGCGTAATGATCAAATGTAGCTGCATGTGACAGGTAGCTTGCGTCCCTTTTTAAAACTAATTTTTCTGTTTATACTACGAGGGTCGTTCAATAAGTAATACCCCACATTTTTTTCTCAGAACATGTTTATTGTTAAGAGTCAGATTTTGGTGGCAACATACATCAACATGTCTTGTCCGTGTCCTGTTTTTTACGTAGTCTCCTTCACGTTCTATGGCCGTACGCCAACGTTGTGGAAGAGCATGTATTCCCTGCTGGTAAAAGTTCTTCTCTTGTAGGAGCAGCCTTGTTTTCACTGTATGACTAACACTCTCGACATCTTTTAATTGTGTTCCCCGTAGAGAATCTTTAAGCGGCCCAAAGAGATGGAAGAGCGAGGGTGCCAGGTCTGGGCTATAGGGTGGATGAGGTAATGATATCCATCCCAACTTGGCGATGCGTTCCGGGGTTCTCAGACTTGCGTGTGGGCGTGCATTATTGTGTTGGAGCAAGATTTCTGCTGGATTCTAGTCCGATCGTACACGTCGGAAACGGTTCCTGAGTTTATTCAGTCTTCACGTATTCCTCTGAAATGATGGTTGACTCTCTTGGCATCACATCCACGAGAATGACGCCATCACAATCCCAGAAGACTGTCACCATGACTTTTCCGGCAGAGGGGGTTGTCTTGAATTTCATCTTTTGTGGTGAATGAGGATGATGCCACTCCATGGACTGCCTTTTTGTTTCCGGCGCAAAGTAGTGCACTCAGCTTTCATCCCCCGTAACGAGCCGTGACAGCATGGGCTCTCCGTCGGTCTCTAAACGCTCCAACAATTCAGATGAAATGGCCTTTCCTTTAATCTTGTGGTCCGTTATGAGCATTCGTGGAACCCATCATGAGCACCTCTTTGAATATCCGAGAGTCTCGATCATTGCAGAAGTACTTCCAATGCTGACCGACAATTGTAGAGCCAACTGTCGAGTTGTGATGCGGCGGTCAGCTCCATCGTATCTGGAGCAGTGACGGTGGCAGGACGCCCCGAGCGTGGGTGATTATGGAGCTCTGTTTCTGCATTTTCTGAGGCTGTAACTTTCTTTACCCATCGCCTAATTGTACTCCTATCAACTACAGTATCGCCATACACTGCACACAAACGTTTATGGATGTTCACCACGGTTTCTTTTTCTACACACAAGAATTCAATAGCAGCACGTTGCTTGTTACGTGAGTCGTATGTAGACGCCATTTTGACGCTGTACTACGGCTCTGCCATCTGCCAAAACGGTTCGAAACTTCACCGGCGCACAGAACAAACATCAAATGTGAAGCACCAACGAGGACGTATGTCTACGTATATTAAAGGCTTTTATTTAAAAAAAAAATACGGGGCATTACTTATTGAACGTCCTTGGTATTTTATTATTAGAATTTCCTAAAAACAATACGGAAATGCATTGCTTCAACAAGTCAGATATGTAGAGTGTCCCGTAAATTAAATATTCCTACGACATTAAAGTCATGATTTAGCCCAATTATACGATGAGGTAGCTGCGATATATGTCAAAATGTTACACGATAATATTACAGTACAGGGTCCATTGTAAAATAATGCACGGAAACTGTGTAAAATGTGTTTCAGTGTAATCGGAATATGACTAACAATAATAAACCAAAATCCTTGTTAACGCACCCCACAATAATGTCAACACTAGTCGAATCTGAAAGGGACCGCATTCTAGGCCAGAGTGTGGCTGGGTGGGAGAGTATTGCAACTACATGAAACGTCTGCGCAGCTACGAAAAGGAACAATCCTCAGCTGTATAAGGAAGAGGGGACAATGAAAATTTGTTCCTGACCGGAACTACAACCCGGATTTCCCGCTTTACGTAGCGGTAGCCTTAAGCGCTTTGGCTATCCGTAGCGGTCGCGCGGTGCCAGACTGAACCGCCTAGAACCGCTCGGCCACAACGGCCGGCTACAACATGGTTAATGAGTAACAGCTGGAGATATGAATGAAACCATTACGTAGACTCGGTTGAGCTGCCAAGGAATCAGTCAGTTAAGCAGAGAGAGAGAGAGAGAGAGAGAGAGAGTGGTTATTTGCCAAATAATATATCTCTTATAACTCTAGCGAATCTACTGATCATAATTGTCTGCTGCGTCAAAAACGAGCGCTATAAGAGGCTTTATCGGCTGATTGTATCAGCAAGTCTAGTACAGAAGTTTGTTCAAAGCCTCTGATCTTCGCGTTGGCTGTCTTTCTCAGATTATCTCACAGAAACTCGTCTGTGAAGCGGACGTTTCTGAACTACATTGTCCTCTTCCCCGCCAATTGCCGCTTGCTTCCCGGATATCTTCTCAAGAGTCATTCCAGCTCTTTTGTACTTACCGTCAAAGGTTTACGGCGAAGAGAGAACACGGAAATCTTTTGAAGCTACAATATCCACGCCGACATTCGGAGCCGTATAATCCCAGGAGACTTACAGTTGCATTAATGAACGTTTCTGAAAGTGTGTGAAAGCGTCTAAGGGTTCACGTGTGTGTGTGTGTGTGTGTGTGTGTGTGTGTGTGTGTGTACGCTCGTGTGTGTACGGTGGGGAGGGGGGGGGAGAGGTAGGCGGATGAAAGAGGAGGGGGAGGGGGTAGGAGCGAGAGAGATCGAGAGACAGGACACAGAGTGACACACAGGTGTTAAAGTCTTCATGAAGACCGGTCAATGATCGAATTCTACAAGAGAAGACAAATGAAAAGATAATAGCTGAGCAAACAACGGTTCAAATAGCTCTGAGCACTATGAGGTCATCAGTCCCCTAGAACTTAGAACTACTTAAACCTAACTAACCTAAGGACATCACACACATCCATGCCCGAGGCAGGATTCGAAGCTGCGACCGTAGCAGTAGCGCGGTTCCGGACAGAAGCGCCTAGAACCGCTAGGGCACCGCGGCCGGCTGAGCAAGCAATCACATTAAATAATTGTCAAGATTTTTCCTCTAACTAACGTGCTGTCTGTCCAGGAAAACCTTCCTCGACCCTTTCAACAGGCAATAATTCAAAGATAACTTAATTAGACGCATAAATGTCTAATGTTTCTGTATTGGGATTTGTATTGTGAGTAGATTGCAGTCTCTTGCTTCTACCACAAATCATTTAGAGCCTGTTTTGCGGGACTGGATCTTTGGGCGTCGTGAAACAATGAAAAACAGGCCATGGACTCAGCAGCATTGACTGAATGTGTGGTGAAATGTCTCGAAGTTCTGAAGATCGTGTCGAGATGTATGACATGTTTATCGTAGGGCAGTACGACGCAAGGGCTACTACATGAGAAGTGGTAGCGTTCGTCCGTGAAGCGAACGAGTTACTGTATGCAATAAAACATCTGAAAAATTCGGTTTCCAGGATAGAAGACCATAAAATAAAGGCCTTCTGTTTTGGTTAGACCCCTTGCCTTTCACACACTTAATTTTTACAAACACATCAATTTCAAACGTGTTTTGTTACAGCTGATACCGTCCATTCACTTTCATAGGTTTTACATGTAGACGAGTAGAGTCAAAAATTAAAACAAAATGGTTAAGTTTTATATATTTACTAGCGGAAAAAGCCAGTGTTGCCCACGCATTTATTTATAGATGTTCGTCCACGCAGCGTCAGGCTTAGTGCTTAATGTTTATGGCATATCTCCTGAACTACGGGTCTTACAATGATACAATTTTGTAGGTACATTCAGCGGCATATGTGAATATTGTCTGAAAAATGTGTTGCGAATGACGTTAGTAGCAACGCAGTAAACAATTTAAACGCCATGCACAAAGCGGCAGTTTTTCAAGCATCTCACTGTATATGACGTCATGTCTCCTGAACTAAATGACGTAAAATGATGTAATATTGTGCGTACATTAAGCGGCATATGAGGATACTGTCTGTGAAATTTATTGGAAATAGGATTTAGTAGAAAAGAAGTAATAAATTTAAACAGCATGCATGATGCGGCAGCTTTTTACGCGTCTCGTTGTTTATGACGTTTTATCTCCTAAACTACTTGTCGTACAATGATATAAATTTCCACTTACATTCAGTGGTATATGTGCACACTGTTGGTAAAATGTGTCGCGAATACAGTAGTAGTAACATCATGCCTCATACAGTACTAAACTGGATGAACAGCGGAAAAGTAGTAAACGATAAACATTTCTCCTTTCATCATTTCGTAGAGGTTGCTAACGAAAATAAATATCGTAAAGGTTTGAAGTTATGTGTAAAGTTTGTTGCAAGTCGCTAAATGCTCTCATTCTCAAATACTGGATGAATCAAGTCTTGGAATTCACCTCGTCGCAGGCTACGCTTCTTTTCCACCCCCCTCCCTCCCCCCTTTTGACAGGTAGTTGATTCTTATACTCACAGCGACTGTCACCTAACAATGAGGTATATGTGTACCAAGTTTGGATGCAATCGATCCATTGGTTTGGGCGGAGTTGTTAAAAAGACTTTGACTGAAAAGAGGCGTACCAGCTGCCTCATTCTACCTTCATCAGCATCTTTAAAAATTTTCCCAAAAATTTGGCACGCGAACATATCACGCTTTTTTCTAACATGCAGTTCACCTCAAACTCGCAACCTCCTCCAAATGTAACTCACCACTTATGCCCATTAGTCCATCACTGTAAGCTGCCCATATTCATCCACTCCCAGTTGCCATTTCTGACACAATCAATCAGCCCAACTCGTTGTCATTATCTCTTTGGGTCCCTCTGTGAATGTCTTCTGTGTCACAGCCTCAGTCTACTTCGCTCTGTCCTGTTAATAGTCTCCTCTCATTGACATTGTCTCCCTCTTGCTCTCTCTTACTGCTGATTTCTCATTCCTTCCTTACTACTGCTGCCCTTTCTTCTCACCGTCACTATCTCTCTCTTTCTCGTTGCAATTGTCACTTATTCTGCCTCTCATTACCACTGGCTCTCACTCACTTCCTCTTTTTCTTTCTCTTTATTGCTGCCCTCCCCCCCTGGCACTATCTCCTTTAGTCTTTTCCTAGCACTGTTCTCTCACTGGAATACCGCGTCGGACCTCCTTTTGTCTGGCGTAGTGCAGCAACCCGACGTGGCATGGAGTCAACAAACTGTTGGAAGGGCCCTGCATAAATATTGAGCCATGCTGCATCTATAGTCGCATGTAATGGCGAAAGTGTTGAAAGTGCAGGATTTTGTTCACGAACTGACCTCCTGATTATGTCCCACAAATGTACGATGGGATTCATGCCGAGCGATCTTTGTGGCCAAATCACTCGCTCTAACTGTTCAGAATGTTCCTCAAACCAATCGCGAACGATTGTCGCCCAGTGACAAGGGGGTTTATCAGACCAATTAAATCCCATCTTGTTTGGGAACATGAAGTCCATGAGAGGATGCAGATGGTCTCAGTTGGTTCAGTTGGACCAGAAGACCCAGTGCATTTAATGTAAACTCGGCCCACACTATTATGGAGACACCACCAGCTTGGACAGTGCCTTGTCGACAACTTGGCCCCATGGCTTCGTGGGGTCTGCGCCACACTCGAATCCTACCATCAGCTCTTACCAACTGAAATCGGGACACATCTGACCAGGCTACGGTCAGATGCCCATTAACGCCAAATTTCCCTGCTCTGCCCTAAAGAATATGTTTGTCGTACGTCCCACATTTACTTCAAAAATGGTTCAAATGGCTCTGAGCACTATGGGACTTAACAGCTATGGTCATCAGTCCCCTAGAACTTAGAACTACTTAAACCTAACTAACCTAAGGACATCACACAACACCCAGTCATCACGAGGCAGAGAAAATCCCTGACCCCGCCGGGAATCGAACCCGGGAACCCGGGCGCGGGAAGCGAGAACGCTACCGCACGACCACGAGCTGCGGACCCCACAATTACTTCCACGGTTATTTCACGCAGTGTTGCTTGTCTGTTAGCACTGATAACTCTACGATATTGCGGTGCCTATTTTATTCCGTATTAAGATGTAATATTCCTTCGGACATAAATGCATATCCCTCTCTGAACTATACCTGATAAAGTAAGAGCCTACGGAATATTAGACCAGCTGTGTGGTTGGATTGAAGAGTTTTTAGCAAACAGAGAGACGTCTACAGACGTTAAAGTAACCTCTGGCGTGCCACAGGGGAGTGTTATGGGACCATTGCTTTTCACAATATATATAAATGACCTAGCAGATAGTGTCTGAAGTTCCACGCGGCTTTTCGCGGATGATGCTGTAGTATACAGAGAAGTTGCAGCAGTAGAAAATTGTAGCCAAATGCAGGAAGAAAATGGCTCTGAGCACTATGGGACTTAACATCTGAGGTCATCAGTCCCTTAGAACTTAGAACTACTTAAACCTAACTAACCTAAGGACATCAAACACATCCATGCCCGAGGCAGGATTCGAACCTGCGACCGCAGCGGTCGCGCGGTTCCAGACTGAAGCGCCTAGAACCGCTCGGCCACACCGGCCGGCAAATGCAGGAAGATCTGTAGCGGATAGGCACTTGGTGCAGGGAGTGGCAACTGACCCTTAACATAGACAAATGTAATGTATTGCGAATACATAGAAAGAAGGATCGTTTATTGTATGATTATATGATAGCAGAACAAACACTGGTAGCAGTTACTTCTGTAAAATATCTGGGAGTATGCGTGCGGAACGATTTGAAGTGGAATGATCATATAAAATTAATTGTTGGTAAGGCGGGTACCAGGTTGAGATTCATTGGGAGAGTCCTTAGAAAATGTAGTCCATCAACAAAGGAGGTGGCTTACAAAACACTCGTTCGACCTGTACTTGAGTATTGCTCATCAGTGTGGGATCCGTACCAGATCGGGTTGACGGAGGAGATAGAGAAGATCCAAAGAAGAGCGGCGCGTTTCGTCACAGGGTTATTTGGTAATCGTGATAGCGTTACGGAGATGTTTAGCAAACTCAAGTGGCAGACTCTGCAAGAGAGGCGCTCTGCATCGCGATGTAGCTTGCTGTCCAGGTTTCGAGAGGGTGCGTTTCTGGATGAGGTATCGAATGTATTGCTTCCCCCTACTTATACCTCCCGAGGAGATCACGAATGTAAAATTAGAGAGATTCGAGCGCGCACGGAGGCTTTCAGACAGTCGTTCTTCCCGCGAACCATACGCGACTGGAACAGAAAAGGGAGGTAATGACAGTGGCACGTAAAGTGCCCTCCGCCACACACCGTTGGGTGGCTTGCGGAGTATATATGTAAATGTACCTTAAGTTATTGATTACTGAGTTCTTCTTGAAATGCGGCATACGTTTTTTCCTCTTTTTTAGATATTACTGTACGGACTGATCATCTACTGTGGTTTTTCACAATCAGAACATCCGCAAACCTACTTTCAGCGTCTCTGTAAGTACATTTAAATGTTGGTTGAAACCTCATCATGCTGGCAGTTTGTGACAAACTGGGAAATTACGAAATTTCGTACCGACCAATACTATGTTCCAATAGTTTCAATTTTGGCAAGTAAGCTGAAATGGTGGATTTGTTTTTATCATATTTAGACTCTAATATTGTAACTGCAAGTTAATCTCATTAACTTCAACAAAAAACCTGTTAAATATGCAATGTCTGCTTTCAACTTGATTAAATTTTCTTTTAAAATTGAATCTTTACCATCCAAAAACTCTAAAATAGTCTCAACAAGTGAGAAAAATCTTGTCAAATATAAGCCTTTCGAGAGTCAGCATACTTCACTATGAAGTAGCAATCGATCATAGTTCTCGTCACTTTCTTTACACAACAAAGCCAGCATACGCCAATAATATTGCATCATTATCAGATGATGTTGACCCATCCAGATGTAAGGAGAAACGGGTCGTTCGCAGATAACTATACAAGATGTTTTCAGTATTGTAACTCATTTCATCATACTTCATTAAACCGTGTTGTTGCTCAAATATTGTCCGCAGCTCGTGGTCGTGCGGTAGCGTTCTCGCTTCCCGCGCCCGGGTTCCAGGGTTCGATTCCCGGGGGGGGGGGGGGGGGGTCATGGACTTTCTCTGCCTCGTGATGACTGGGTGTTGTATGCTGTCCTTAGGTTAGTTAGGTTTAAGTAGTTCTAAGTTCTAGGGGACTGATGACCATAGATGTTAAGTCCCATAGTGCTCAGAGCCATTTTAGCTCAAATATATTTTTTTTTTAGTATATGACAAGCAGGCTTATATTGAACTGTTTTTAAAACCTCTTCAATGGCTGGCAAAAGTTAACTGTTACGCAATAGTATTCAGCTTTCTAGATTTTACAATAACGAGCGAGGTGTTGTAAGACGCCTAAAAAGCACCATCGTCATCTTTTTGTGACGTCGGAGCGAACATACCGTCCACCGTGGATCTCAATTGAGGTTTTTCCTTAAGTATAGGAAAGTATTCAAACCTTTTTCAGTTTTATCAGTGTGACACCTTCTCAGAGGACCCTGCAGCTTGGATGGTTTCATAGCGTCGCTGCTTAGCACTTCGTTGCATAAAAGGCACGTAGGTAATTATTTGTCCGACAATGCGACAATGATAAAATGAAGCCAAACTTAAAATACTCAGCTCTGTCTATCTACATTTCCTTCTATGTTGGGCCATGTTTAGTATCAGTTAACCGTGGACAAATATTAAGCTGTTTAGGTATATATGATAAGACATTATTATCAAATTCAACCCTCTCAAACTACTTAAAACAATATTTATTTTATCAGCACCAAACCATACAGCGTTGATTGACTTTAACTTGTAAGGTACCTAACTATGGCCTGCTAACAAAGAGATGAACGAGGATCTCAGCGATGTAACACAGACTGGTCTGTAATTAGCCATTGCGAAACGACTGTTGTACCAAGCTGTGTTGCGTAGCAAATTAATAAATCTCTTGATGAGTGTCGAAGCAGTTTCATGAGCAGCGCCAGATACTCTTTTCACTCCCCACAGAAGGGTAAGTAGTGTCAGTTCGGAAACATTTTTTTTGGCACAAGCGACTTAATAATTTGGTGCCCCCTCTTACCTTGTACACTTTCACCAGTGTTAGTTTGTGCTACAAATTGTGATATGCGCTGTGTACAGATCTTGTTCTTGGACCCTCCTGGCCCTCGTCTCACATTGGCGACCCAGGCGACAACCACTAACTGTCTTTTACAGATATCTTCAGCAATGGCGCCTCTGGCGCGCCACTCAGCTTGGTGGCCCAAGACTTAAAAACAGGCCCTGAGGGCAAGGGCAGTACTTTACGGAGTAGAGCTAGAAAAAAAATTGAAGCTCTGAGAACCATGAAGACCTAAAGCACGCCATCACCGAATTTGAGATTGTAGCATGATACATACTCTTGACATCTGTTGACCTTATGGTGAACCAGTTGTATCTAAATGTCTAAGCCCACGCTGTGTGTACGAAAATTCGTGAAATGTTGTCTCATCGATTTCTCGGATGTTCATTTCTATAATTGCCCAAAGCATAAAACACGATATTGTTACTCTATGCCACTCAAATGTTATCTACGGTTGGCAGCATAACTTAATGTCTACACACGTACGCAGTAACAGTACTTCCTAACGGAGATATTTCGGCAGTTTCTATTTGGACCTCAAGCCACAGAATGTGCTCAGTGAAAATGAAGATAACGAGGCCCATGAGGAGCTGGAATAGTCATAGTTGTGTGTGTGTGGTGCAGTTAGTATTTGTGTTCTGATTCTAATTTCACGTTAATTAAACGTTTACAATTGTCAAAAGAGACTATTGTAAGTTGCCTATATACGGACATTTTGTGAATTAGCATTAATAATAAATATAATCCTAAATATTAATTAATACGTCATAATACAAAATAGGCACATTATTCTATCATAGGAAATATACATGTTGCGGCTTGGTTAAAAATCAGGTCAGACCTATGAGACTGGTGGTTTGTGTACAAAACTTCTATTTTTCTCGAAACTTCGTGCCTGTGCTTTGGGCCCTTATGGTTCTCAGTGCCTCCGAATAGTGTCGCCTAATGTTGCGAGCAGAGCAGCGAGGATAGACTGTTGCTCCACCTTCTCCCCTAATCGATGAGTCGAACAGTTATATACACCGGAGCAAGCTTCAGCACTGTGGAAAGAATTCGGAATATTGGATGCCACCTCCCTAAACAGGATCCTTTCTTGTGGACCCTCACTTACATTTAATGCACCCCTATTTTTTGTCTGACATTTGTACCTTGCGGTTGGAGTCAACTTCTAGGGGTCGATATAGACCACTTTGGGTATTACTGCTTTAGCGTGTAATAAGCTAAAAGTCGCAAACTGCAGAACACATTTCCCGCTTCATGCGCTAGGAGGCCAGAAACTATGCATCCACTGTCTCCGTTCTGTAATCTCGTAAGAAACCCGGACCTGGGCTGCGACAGTGTAGTTATTCATTTCGTCTAAACTCGTGAAATTGATTTTTTTAAATTTTACTTTTTCCTTGCGTACAGGTAAGACGCCGAGTTAGGTAGCTCTTTGAAAAGCAAGTTTTATTTGACTAACGAAGTGCAATACGACTGTCCGCTTAAGGAATTAATTAGTTACAGCAACAGGCAACACAGAAATTATTTCTCCGTTAAAAGCAGTATCTGAAGTTATTTAAAATCAGTAGCAGTGTACAAGCTGGCTAATGAAACTTAGAAGTGTCTCCAGTAACTTAAATTGTATTGCCGTCCAGAATAATTTACAAGTCTCATTTTGTAACAACGACACCAATGTACAACGTATCTCAAAAGGTATGGTACAACTTCAATGTGTTACAGCATCCAAACTAATTAAGATATTCGCACCATGTTTGGCTCATGTAACACACAATATTAAAAAACGTTTTTGTGCCACCCAGTCAGTTTGAACATGTGTACTTTTGGTGACTGCGTTTTGCCTTTAAAAACATTTGCAACTGAATGCAAAAAGAATAGTCAATGAAATGATGGTGCAGTTATTTGATAGCGAGAGTAGCTTTTTGTTATCAAGTTTAGAGACTAATTGGCTACAGTAGTAGTTATTAATTTTATAAACAAAGTGAAGTGTTGACCCTGTGAGTTTCGTTAGTGATATCTCGCTTCGTGTTGTAACCTAATGATCATGAGGATGTCTTTAAGATATCTACAACGTTGGTGTTTGCCTTCCTTAACATTGTGGTGTCTGACACTACACAGAATGTTTTTACCAAACTGGCTACTTTACAATGTGAAACTATGTGGAGGTAAATGTCGGCTCTGGGTCAGATATTTGTGCGTGTGATGTCTGTGGCAAATTACGCACATAGATAAAGAGGAGTTTTGTTATGAATCTACAGATAATGATCGATGCCAAGCAACGCTAAACCTGTCAATCAACCCATTTAATTAGTATCTTGCTTATTTTTTCCCTCACATAAACATCACACAATACATTGCTTTCCTTCTTTCTAAAAATATCAGGACACATTTCGTCCAACATTCGCTGTACAATAGATGTTGCTTAATATGGAACAAGTCAATCTTTTGAGACAACAAACTCCTCTCGTATATGTATAGCATTTCTTTCAGTCATACTTAACTTCAATATAAATTTGTTCTTCATTTGCCATGTCTGGTCTTTACATGGTTGTAAGTTTTAAAACACAAATAAAATCACCAACTAAAAATGTTATAAGAAGATGTACACAACAGCACAACTTATAAGTTCTGGAACAGCTGAAAGTAAAACTACTTTCATGCCGACTAAAACAGCACAACACCTTCTAGCAAAAGCCCCAAAATCTGCAGAAAAGTTCAACGTACCGAATAGCATTTCGTCAGTAGACAGGAAACACGGTGGGCATTATTTTTTTCAACTAAAAAGATGTTTTCTCCGTGATCTTGTTTGTTTTTGTTGACATTAACTAAAAATTTATAACAACAGATATTCGTTCTTATGCGAAACAAAGTAATGGAGAGAACTTTGAGAAATAGAATTTTGGAAAATTCCTTAGAACTGAGCAGTTTTGTCCTATTCCAATATGAATGGGACAATACATAGGTTTACAATACGCAAGTATATGAGATGAAGTTTTGGAACTCCCAACTCATACGGTGATACCGCGTTCAAGAAACGATGATACGCAAACAAACCCACGAGCAAGATGGCTCTCTGAAAACAACTTTTTCGCTGCTAAATCAAGGTTTTCGAATATTTTATACACCAATTATTGTTAATCGAAAATAGATAGACTGGTAACTAATGACTGGCATCTGGCTTCACATTTTGTTCCCAAGTGCTTTCCTTCGAGAAAAATATCGTTTTTCACCTTCTAAAAAGTAAGAAAACTACCGACAGAACATTTCATACCTTCAGTGACTCTGGAGACGTTTGCTTTAGGAGAATATTTCGTCACTTACTTTAGCTGTGGCGCTGGCTCAATACCAAATCCAATAAAATAAGTAATGAGAACAGACCGTCAGGAATGAACGCAAAATGCGGTTGTTCTTGATGTTATATGAATAAACTGTAATTATATTATCAGAATAAATAAAGTTTTTTGTCCTATGGAAGTTTCAGCGATTTTGCCATTTCCAGTAACACACTCGTATTATCGTTGAGATTAGTATCTTCTTATTTATGGTGTTTAAGGCTGTATAAGCTGACATGTTTTCGCACTAATTCGATGACTTGTAAATCATCCACTTCAATCAGAAAAAAAGTCATAAAATGAGACGAACTCCAGTGAAAACGCTTCAGATATAGCCTGATATTACTCGTATTACTTGTAACACTCGTCAGTGCTTTCGAGACGTACGATTCTAGCCAATTTCGAGACACTGCAGTCACTCGCCTACTGAGGCATCATTGCAAAGGGTTGCATTCATTGCATTAATGTGGTCCTATGCAACCACAGCTGCGCGGCTGCAGTTGTCTGAGCCACCGAATTGGAATCACACCTAGAGAAAGAAAAGACCATCCACGACCAAACGACAGTATGATACTGGATAAAGGAATCCCAAATGGAGGCTAAGCAAATCATGATTTGGATACTGAACCACACAGTTTTATGCTTGACGGTATATGAATAGGTAAATGCATTCATTTATAACAATAAAAGTACAAAAGTTACAATGAAATCATGTTTCGACATAGTCAACCTCGTTTTCAATGCACGTTTGCCCATCGTTGTACAATCTTTCCGATGCCCAGAGGAAAAAACGTTATCCGTTGAACAGCAAGCCATATACAGGGTGATTCCAGAAAATATGCAAATAGTTTAATATGTTATTCTACAAGTAAAACTAAAGAAAAAAGTTCATATAAACGTAGGTCCGCAAATGTTTAGTTACGGAGTTACGGCTAATGGAAGATTTTGCTTGAAATTTAGCAACTTCGCTAATATGAAGTCATCGTGAAACTGTACGAGGTTAAAGTAAAGCATGATTTCCATTTATTTTGTTGTTATTTATCTGGTGAATCTAATAGAACATGTCCCCCGTGTACCTACAGTAGTTTTCCAGAACATCCAGAGAAAGCATTTACGTGAGCTATTGTATTAATAAAAACAGATTATCGGATACATTCATACAGTTCCAGTTAACGTTAATACCATCATTTTCCCAAAATTAAATTCTCTACAACTCCTGTTCGAAACTTTGTGCAACTGTCTGGAATTTAAAAAACAAACTGGGCCAAGTAGTTGATAAATTAAAAATTTTACGAAATTACTTCTTTGCTTCTCTGGGTGTTCTTAAAAACTACTGCAGTTACAAGTCTGGGGCATGTTTTATTAGATTCACCAGATCAATAACAACAAAACAAATGGAAATCGTGCTTTACTTTAACCTCGTGCACTTTTGCAATGGCTTCATGTTAGTGGAGTTGCTAAATTTCAGGCAAAATCCTTTATTAGCCGTAACTCAGAAACTAAACATTTTCGGACCTATGTTTATATGAACTTTTTTCTTTAATTTTACTTGTAGAATAACATATTAAAATATTTGCATATCTTTGTGAATCATCCTGTATGCTATGTATGGTAATAAGACGGGATGCTATATCTTCCGACAATCTATACCGACGTTTGCTTCGAATTGCAAATTGTAAAGCGTACTGCAGTTAAGTACATTGTTCTACTGTTTACCCTTTTCTCCGCAATGTCTCGCAATTGGTCCTCGTCAGGGTCACAGACTTGCGGGCATCGCTTCTCCAGCAGTGACTGTCATTTTAATTACCTTCTTTAGTAAAACTGCCCACTAGTCGTTATTCTCATTCGATTGCTCTTGAGCACTACACTGAGTTGTTTTGGGGACAGGTGAGACGAAACTTGAATATGTTATCCATGATTTCACAAGCAGAACCACGACTAATGTGCATATGGTTTGCCAATTCATCAGTAGTCACTCGTCGGTTATCAGAACATTGGTATCAATAGTGGATGTGGTTGGCCGCCCTGAAGTTCTTCATCTTCTTGTCTGTTCTACGGTTTTTAAACTATTCAGTTCTCCTATGTAAAGAAACATTAAACGGGTAAAAATATAGCTGCACCCGGAGATAAGTTACAGAGAAATTACTGTTACAATGAGGTAGAGGTAACTTGTACATTTGAATTAGAGTCTTGATTTACATCATTTAATACGAGGGGCAGTCGTAATGATAACTTCTTTAGCCATCTACACTCCTGGAAATTGAAATAAGAACACCGTGAATTCATTGTCCCCGGCAGGGGAAACTTTATTGACACATTCCTGGGGTCAGATACATCACATGATCACACCGACAGAACCACAGGCACATAGACACAGGCAACAGAGCATGCACAATGTCGGCACTAGTACAGTGTATATCCACCTTTCGCAGCAATGCAGGCTGCTATTCTCCCATGGAGACGATCGTAGAGATGCTGGATGTAGTCCTGTGGAACGGCTTGCCATGCCATTTCCACCTGGCGCCTCAGTTGGACCAGCGTTCGTGCTGGACGTGCAGACCGCGTGAGACGACGCTTCATCCAGTCCCAAACATGCTCAATGGGGGACAGATCCGGAGATCTTGCTGGCCAGGGTAGTTGACTTACACCTTCTAGAGCACGTTGGGTGGCACGGGATACATGCGGACGTGCATTGTCCTGTTGGAACAGCAAGTTCCCTTGCCGGTCTAGGAATGGTAGAACGATGGGTTCGATGACGGTTTGGATGTACCGTGCACTATTCAGTGTTCCCTCGTCGATCACCAGTGGTGTACGGCCAGTGTAGGAGATCGCTCCCCACACCATGATGCCGGGTGTTGGCCCTGTGTGCCTCGGTCGTATGCAGTCCTGATTGTGGCGCTCACTTGCACGGCGCCAAACACGCATACGACCATCATTGGCACCAAGGCAGAAGCGACTCTCATCGCTGAAGACGACACGTCTCCATTCGTCCCTCCATTCACGCCTGTCGCGACACCACTGGAGGCGGGCTGCACGATGTTGGGGCGTGAGCGGAAGACGGCCTAACGGTGTGCGGGACCGTAGCCCAGCTTCATGGAGACGGTTGCGAATGGTCCTCGCCGATACCCCAGGAGCAACAGTGTCCCTAATTTGCTGGGAAGTGGCGGTGCGGTCCCCTACGGCACTGCGTAGGATCCTACGGTCTTGGCGTGCATCCGTGCGTCTCTGCGGTCCGGTCCCAGGTCGACGGGCACGTGCACCTTCCGCCGACCACTGGCGACAACATCGATGTACTGTGGAGACCTCACGCCCCACGTGTTGAGCAATTCGGCGGTACGTCCACCCGGCCTCCCGCATGCCCACTATGCGCCCTCGCTCAAAGTCCGTCAACTGCACATACGGTTCACGTCCACGCTGTCGCGGCATGCTACCAGTGTTAAAGACTGCGATGGAGCTCCGTATGCCACGGCAAACTGGCTGACACTGACGGCGGCGGTGCACAAATGCTGCGCAGCTAGCGCCATTCGACGGCCAACACCGCGGTTCCTGGTGTGTCCGCTGTGCCGTGCGTGTGATCATTGCTTGTACAGCCCTCTCGCAGTGTCCGGAGCAAGTATGGTGGGTCTGACACACCGGTGTCAATGTGTTCTTTTTTCCATTTCCAGGAGTGTAGATTGGTCTGACACAACTGCAACATTTCCATTGCTTACGAAAAAGAATTCCCGCACGATACTCCTCCACTAGTTGGTGTGAAGAATCTATGAGTCTCTAGACATACCATCAGACGTTAGAAAAAAACATCATCCACACAATCCCGAAAATAGCAAGGGAAGAAAAGCGCGAGAGCTACTGCACAATCAGCTTAGCGGCTCAAGCATCCTAGTTATTCACAAGAGTAATATTCAGAAGAATGGAAAAGAAAATTGAGTGTCTCTTGCATGAGATTAGTTTGGCTTTCGAAAAGGCAAGTGCAGAGAGGCATTTGTGACGTTGCGACTGATAACGGAAGCAAGACTTAAGAAAATTCGAGATAAGTTCATAGGATTTGTCCAAATGGAAAAGCTTTTGACAATGTAAAATGCTGCAAGATGCTTGAAATTCTGGGAAAAGAAAGTGTAAACTGTAGGGAAAGGAGGGTAATATACAATATGCACAAGAGCCAACAGGAAACAAGAAGGTTGGAAGACCAAGAACGAAATTCTCTGATTAAAAAGGGTGTAAGACAGGAATGTAGTCTTTAGTACATACTGTTCAATCAAGACATTGAAGAAACAAAAACGGAAATAAAAGAAAGTTCAAGAGTGGTTTAAAATTCATGCTGAAAAGATACGAATGATAATATTCGTCTAATGAGTACCGAATATGGACTGAGAGTAAACAGAAGACAAGCGAGACTGATGAGAAATGGCAGAGATCAGATGAATGTTGAAAATTAGGTGGATTGATAACGTAAAGAATGAGGACGTACTCCATAGAATCGGCAAGAAAAGGAATATATGGAGAACACTGACAGGAAACGATACAGGACGGTGAGACATCTATTAAGCCATCAGGGAATAAATTCCATGGCAGTACAGCAGGGGTGTCCAATCTCTTACCTTCACTGAGCCACTGAGCCGCATTCGAGGACGACGAGTATTTTTGGGCAGCACATATTGTACGTAACACTAACAGTAACCTCTAAAAACACCGGGATGAACCAATGACAGAATAGCATCGTGCGGCGGGAAAGTGGAAAATATTCAGTTCACCGTAATTTTACATATTCGGGATTTTACGTATTTTTTCCGATCGTGTGACAACTATACAGCTCCAGGGCCGCATTGATGCATCTTTTGAGCCGCAAGCGGCCCGCAGGCCGCTGGTTGGACACTCCTGTACTAGAGGGAGCTGTTGAGGGTACAAACTGTAAGGGCAGACAGAGATTACAATACACCCAGCAAATAATTGAGGATGTAGGGTGCAAGTGCTACTCTGAGATGAAGAGGTTGGTACAAAAGAGGAATCTGTGGCGGTCCGCATCAAACCTGTCAGAAGACTGATGGGGTTCAAAAATGGTTCAAATGGCTCTGAGCACTATGGGACTTAACATCTGAGTCATCAGTCCCCTAGAACTTAGAACTGCTTAAACCTAACTAACCTAAGGACTTCACACACATCCATGCCCGAGACAAGATTCGAACCTGCGACCGCAGCCCTGCACACATTTTCAACTGTCCCCGTTGACTTACATCAACGCCTGTATGCAGCTAAGGGTATTCATTTCATTGTATTTAACGTTGGGTAGTGCCATTTCCTCGTGCTACGGAATTGTGGTGCGCGAATTTCAATCTGTAAGAGGACCGCAGACACGTAAAGCAAACAAACAAAAAAATCGGGACGAGGTCCCGGGTTCGAGTCCGGATCGGGGCACACATTTTCAACTGTCCCCGTTGACTTACATCAACGCCTGTATGCAGCTAAGAGTATTCATTTCATTGTATTTTCAAACAATAAATAGTTACGTCATTTTATTTTTTTCGAAGTGATAATCAAATCATCATGGCTAACCCAAAGTAACTACAAATGACTTACGTATAAACTATGCAATATGCTCACTGGTGAGCCAAACCCTTATGACCATCTGCTTAACATGTTGTTGGTCTACATTTGGAATGCAACAGAACAACGATTGCTTGTATCATTGATTCGACTAGTCCTTGGTATGCTGTCGGAGGTATGTGGTTACAGATTTCTACGCACAGACCACGCAATTCCCGTGGATTATGCATGCTAGTGGCTAGACGATAGCGGTCCAGATTCGTTCCATCGGGTTGAGATCAGACGAATTTGGGGACCAATACGTCAATGTGAGTTGACTAGCATGCTCTCAAACCACATTCGGACGGTACAGGTCTTGTAACACGGGCAGTTATCCTGCTGGAAGACGCCATCGCCTTCGGGGAAGACGTCAAGCGTGGAGAGGTGCAGATGGGCTGCAATAATGCTCACGTAGTCTACAATTGACATCCTGCCTCCGATTAAAAGCCCAGCCGAGTTTCCCCCCACAGAATAACGCTGGCACCACCGCTCTGCGACAGTGGCGCAGTGCAGTTCTCGGGCAGCCGTTCGCCTGAATGATGGCTTTCCCGGAACACGATCAACGAACAGGCGTAACATGAAATGACAATGAAATGAATACCCCTAGCTGCATACAGGCGTTGATATAAGTCAACGGGGACAGTTAAAAATGTATGCCCCGACCGGGACTCGAACCCGGGGTCTCCTGCTTACATGGCAGACGCTCTTTGCATCTGAGCCACCGAGGACACAGAGGATAGTGCGACTGCAGGGACTTATCTCTGGCACGCCTCCCGTGAGGCCCACATTCGCAACTTATTGTCCCACACTATATTCATAGTACCCCTGCCCATTATACTCATTACTCGCGGCTTTACTGCCGATTCCCGGAAGAGTTCGGGCACTGTTTCTGTATCCGCATACAAGAAGGTGGTCAAATGGCCGGTGAGCCTTAACTATATGTATACGAAGACGGTATCTGTTCTTTTGGACATGTCCGAAAGAACAGATACCATCTTCGTATATGTAATATGAAATGTTGGCCATCCAACCAGGCGACACGTGTCATTGATCCAAGGTCCAATCTCTTTGATCCTGTAGCTAGTGGTATTGAAACTGACGATGTCATTGTGTCAACATGGGAATACGTAGAGCTCGCCTGTGCACGTGAAACAAAGTGCGCCGAAAGGCGTGCTCAGAAATGCTTGAATCTGCATCTGTGTCGTCAGATACGTCACATATCGCTGCCCCTCCTACTCGTTGGCTGACATCCTTCAACCATATTCAATAGATGCTCGCGACGATAGGCTGCGTACAGCGGACAACTTCGTCGTTGTCGAGATACTTGTTCCCAGGCCTTAGAAATATGCCCTTTGTCAAGGTCGTTTACGTCAGTAGATTTTCTTATAAGCTGCCCGTATCGTCGCTAGAATAATTCTGCATTGCTTTCTGTTCCGTTTACATACGAGACGTGTTTTTTAAAGCAAGGTCCGTTTTCCGTTTTGTTGTAGACACCAGTAGTTCGCGTGCACACCGCAATGAGTGCGTGTGTCGTGTACCGGCATGCCTCGGGAACAACTATGCTCAGTTTTAGCACTGTAGCTAACCTGTACGGTTCTGTTATGTGCTTTCAAAATTTTTGAGAGTATCAATTCGCCCGCGGCGTGTTAGGTTCGCTCAGTGATACGGTTTTTGTTAACAAGGAACCTGTCTGCTGCAGAAATTCATCAACAGATTTGCGAAGTGTACGGTGAAACTGATATGAGTGAAAGCAAAGTGCGTAAGTGGGTACGAGAATTCAAAGATGGCCGTGACAACGTCCATGATGAGGACCGCTCCGGTCGTCCTTCTTTGATTACAGACGATTTGGTGGCTTCAGTTGAAGCGAGGATTCATGAGAACAGTCGATACACAAGAACAGGCCCTCAAACGAATTTCCTGACGTGTCGAGATCAGTGCTTTACAACACTGTTTCTGAACACCTAAAGTTTAGGAAACTGTGCTCCCATTGGGTCCCGAAACTTCTAACAAAGGACCACAAAAACCGAAGATTTGAGTGTGCGGTGACCATCTTGACTCGTTATCACGAAGAAGGTGACGACTTCTTGAGTCAGATCGTAACTGGAGACGATACGTGGATTTCGCATGTCACGCCCGAATCGAAGTAACAGAGCAATAGGCCAGGTCCGCGATTTATTGGACAGTTTAGGCTGGGAAGTTTTAGACCACACACCCTACATTCCTGACCTTGCGCCGAGCGATTACCATCTGTTCCTCCACCTCAAACAACACCTCAGTGGCAACTGTTACAACGATGTCGACGACGTGAAAACGGCAGTGAACACTTGGTTATCGGAGCTGGCGGCAAGCTCTTATGAAGAGGGTATTTTAAAATTGGTTGAGAGGTATGATACGTGTTTGAACAAACTTGGCAACTACGTCGAAAAATAGAGTGAAGTATGTACTTTCTGAAAATAAATTTACTTTTCTGAAATAACCTTTCGTTGTGTACTTATGTTCAAAAGGACCTTACTTAAAAAACACGCCTCGTACTTTCCTTACCACGTCACGTGCCGGCATTGCCACCAGATGGTATTCTATGAAGGTGTGCTGAAAAGTAATGCCTCCGAATTTTTTATGTGGAAACTTATTAGGCTTTTTAAATGAAACAGCCGTTATTAACATTCCACTTTTTTTATTCTTCATATCTACATATTTGCCGCCCTCTGCCGCCAGAGGGCTCCGAATTGTAGCGTATAACGTGGCGGTGTGCAACGTAACTATATCAGTTGTGAGAAGCAGTGTGCTGCAATCGAGTTTTGAATTCTAAGAGTTCGTCCACACATGGAGGACCCTCCCCGTTAGCATGACAGTGCCAGACCACACACAAGCGCTGCGACATCTGCATTCAGTTCACTCTCACCGTTCATACAGTCCTGACTTGGCCTCAACCGATTTTCATCTGTTTCGAAAACTTAAAGAACACATTCGAGGACTTCACTTCGATAGTGATGAAGCGGTGCAAGCAGAGATGAGGTTGTGGCTCCGTCAACAAAGTCAAACATGCTATAGTGATGGTATCAACACACTTATCTCTCGTTGAACGAAACCTGTACGTCGCCAGGGTTGATTTGGGGGAAGAGACCAAACAGCGAGGTCATCGGTCCCGCCGGATTAGATAAGTATGGGGAAGGAAGTCGGCCCTGCCCTTTCGAAGGAATCATCTCAGCATTTGCCTGAAGCGATTTAGGGTTCAAATGGCTCTGAGCACTATGGGACTCAACATCTTAGGTCATAAGTCCCCTAGAACTTAGAACTACTTAAACCTAACTAACCTAAGGACATCACACACACCCATGCCCGAGGCAGGATTCGAACCTGTGACCGTAGCAGTCCCGCGGTTCCGGACTGCAGCGCCAGAACCGCTACACCACCGCGGCCGGCGAAGCGATTTAGGGAAATCACGGAAAACATAAATCAGGGCGAGTACGTTGAGAAATAAATATGTAGACATGAAGACTAAAGATGTAGAATGTTGACAGAGTTTGTTTTCTTTAAATACCTTTGAGAGTTTTCAGATAAAGAATTAGGAGCCATTACTTTCCAGCACGCCCTCGTGTGTTCAAAAAATGGTTCTGAGCACTATGGGACTTAACTGCTAAGGTCAACAGTCCCTAAGCTTACACACTACTTAACCCAAATTATCCTAAGGACAAACACACACACCCATGACCGAGGCAGGATTCGAACCTGCGACCGTAGCAGTCGCGCGGTTCCGGACTGAAGCGCCTAGAACCGCTCGGCCACCGCGGCCGGCTCCTCGTGTGTCGCAGATGGAAGTTTTCACAATGTTTTGGCTCCTCATTGTACCCTGTTAGCACTCTTTTAAATGGTGTAAATCTATTAATTATCTCTCTAGGCACTGAGTAATTTACATTACGGTTTCTCTTTCGTTATCCCGGTTTTTTATGATTTAACATGACACAACGTAATGTTCTATGGTGAACCTTAATACTAACACATTATACGGTATCTCTACCTGTAGTTAAGCAAAATATGGTGTATTAGACCTACTCTAATTAATAAAAGTGTTGAGAAATTTTAGGAATTATGTAATGCGGATTGGAAATTGTATCTTTACGGCTGAACATCCGCCTCTACTAAATAAAAGAAATGGAATCCTGTTCTTCTTTCGTGCAAACGGAGAGTGACAGCAATATTTACCCCGTAACAACGCAAAGCGAACTGATGAGATAACAGTGAAACAAATCTACCATTAGCGAAAAAACCTGTGCCACTTGGTAGTGTCTGGCGAGCGCAGTAATGTGTAAGCCGTGCGGCCGACCTACGGACGATTATAGAAATATGCAAACAGGTACTGCGTCATCCTCATGTAACTAGTACTGAGAAAGGATGCAAATGAGAGGGGGGGGGGGGAAAGGGGAGGAAAGGACAGTCGTGAAAGTAATCTCCGACATTTCCCTAGCAGCGACCTCGGGGCATGTAAGCTGCTTATTGCGGCAGTCGCTTAGCGACAGCCGGAAAGAGACAAAAATAACTTCTGTTTTCACTCACACATTATGCATGATCATAACGATACGGCCCATCGTGGTAGTGCCTCGACGTAGTTGTACATCAATACCTACATTTATACTCAGCAAGCCACCGTGCGGTGCGTGGCGGAGGGTACCCTCTACCTCTACTAGTCATTTCCTTTCCTGTACCAGTCACAATTAGGGCGAGGGAAAAACGACTGTCTGTATGCATCCGTATGAGCAATAATTTCTCGTATATTATCTCCACGCTCCTTACGCGAAATGTATGTTGGCGGAAGTAGAATCGTTCTTCTGTCAAACAGCACAGGTAGTCCCAGTCTTCAAGAAGGGTCGTCGAGCAGATGCGCAAAACTATAGACCTATATCTCTGACGTCGATCTGTTGTAGAATTTTAGAATATGTTTTTCGCTCGAGTATCATGTCGTTTTTGGAAACTCAGAATCTACTATGTAGGAATCAACATGGATTCCGGAAACAGCGATCGTGTGAGACCCAAATCGCTCTATTTGTTCATGAGACCCAGAAAATATTAGATACAGGCTCCCAGGTAGATGCTATTTTTCTTGACTTCCGGAAGGCGTTCGATACAGTTCCGCACTGTCGCCTGATAAACAAAGTAAGAGCCTACGGAATATCAGACCAGCTGTGTGGCTGGATTGAAGAGTTTTTAGCAAACAGAACACAGCATGTTGTTATCAACGGAGAGACGTCTACAGACGTTAAAGTAACCTCTGGCGTGCCACAGGGGAGTGTTATGGGACCATTGCTTTTCACAATATATATAAATGACCTAGTAGATAGTGTCGGAAGTTCCATGCGGCTTTTCGCGGATGATGCTGTAGTATACAGAGAAGTTGCAGATTAGAAAATTGTAGCGAAATGCAGGAAGATCTGCAGCGGATAGGCACTTGGTGCGGGGAGTGGCAACTGACCCTTAACATAGACAAATGTAATGTATTGAGAATACATAGAAAGAAGGATCCTTTATTGTATGATTATATGATAGCGGAACAAACACTGCTAGCAGTTACTTCTGTAAAATATCTGGGAGTATGCGTGCGGAACGATTTGAAGTGGAATGATCATATAAAATTAATTGTTGGTAAGGCGGGTTGAGATTCATTGGGAGACTCCTTAGAAAATGTAGTCCATCAACAAAGGAGGTGGCTTACAAAACACTCGTTCGACCTATACTTGAGTATTGCTCATCAGTGTGGGATCCGCACCACATCGGGTTGACGGAGGAGATAGAGAAGATACAAAGAAGAGCGGCGCGTTTCGTCACAGGGTTATTTGGTAACCGTGATAGCGTTACGGAGATGTTTAACAAACTCAAGTGGCAGACTCTGCAAGAGAGGCGCTCTGCATCGCGGTGTAGCTTGCTCGCCAGGTTTCGAGAGGGTGCGTTTCTGGATGAGGTATCGAATATATTGCTTCCCCGTACTTATACCTCCCGAGGAGATCACGAATGTAAAATTAGAGACATTAGAGCGCGCACAGAGGCTTTCAGACAGTCGTTCTTCCCGCGAACCATACGCGACTGGAACAGGAAAGGGAGGTAATGACAGTGGCACGTAAAGTGCCCTCCGCCACACACCGTTGGGTGGCTTGCGGAGTATAAATGTAGATGTAGATGTAGATGTAGGTTCTCTAAACGTTCTCAGTACTGTTCCCCGAAAAGAATGTGGCCTTCCCTCCAGGGATACCCATTTGACGATATTGCAGAGCCTGTGTTATCCTGATTACGATACAAAGTTCCAAACAAACAGACACTGCGGCTACCACAGCCGTTACGAAAGACATCAAATGAATTCGCAATTACCAATAAGGACTATCGTCAGCTGTAGAATGGAATGACGACAGTGAAAATTTCTGCCCGACCGGGACTCGAAACAGGATTTCCCGCTTATCGCGAGCTCTTGCCTTACCATTTGGCTATCCTTGCACGATTCACGGCCAGGCCCACACTTCCATATAGTCAGCAATATGCATGCACGTCCAAAGGAACTTTGCATCGTAACCATAATAATACAGCCTCTGCAATATCATATTTATCCACCGATATCGAGCAAGCACTTTCAAGTACAACGTCTGACCTGTACGGGAATATTCACAACGGATGTACGAGTTCAGGTCGCAGACGCATGGTCGACGACATATGGAAGATTGGGTGTGGTCGTGAGTCGTGCGATGAATGCCAAATAGTAAGGCGAGTGCTCGCGATAAGCGGGAAATCGAGGTTGGAGTACCGGTCCGGCAGAAGTTTTCATTGTCGCCATTCCATTCTACAGCTGATGGTAGTCCTTCCACGCAATTGCTGTTTCATTTGATACACATTTGACTTGCCGAAGCATTTCCGTAATACTTGCGTGCCATTCGAACCTACCTATTAACAGTGGCACCTCCATGTTCCCTGAATTTACTCTCATTTCCTTTGTTTTGCCTGTATTTATCTTGAGGTCAGCAGTCTCTGCTTCTTCTTTCAGGAAGTTTAATTTAGCTTGCGCGTCAGTGAGCCTTTGAGCTAATAAAACTCTGTCGTCTGCAAAATCCAAATCCTCCAGACGTTCATGGATCCCCCACTGGATTCCTCGTCTCCTGCTGCTGTGACTCTTCTCATAACTGAGTCTAGAACAAGTAGAAAAAGTGTTGGTGATAAAATGCAACCCTGCCGGACTCCAATTGTTACTTTTGTGGGCTCTGTCATATTTCCCTTGTGGAGTACGCAACATTTGTATCCATCATATAGATCTTTTATGACGTTTAAGATCTTCTGTGGTATGCCATACTTCCGCAACACCTGCCACAGTACTTTATAGTTCACGGAATCGAAGGCCTTTTGAAAATCAATGAATGCCAGGTACATGGTTGCTTGGAATTCTTTGCTTTGCTCTAAAATGATACTAAGAGTCTTAATGAGATCATATAGATCTTTTATGACGTTTAAGATCTTCTGTGGTATGCCATACTTCCGCAACACCTGCCACAGTACTTTATAGTTCACGGAATCGAAGGCCTTTTGAAAATCAATGAATGCCAGGTACATGGTTGCTTGGAATTCTTTGCTTTGCTCTAAAATGATACTAAGAGTCTTAATGAGACTAACACTACTGCGTTGTGCCCTAAAACCGGCCTGTCCTTTACGCAGTCGCTTTTCAAGAGACTCTTTAATTCTGTTTACAATAATTCTGGTGAGGACCTTTCTGGGCACTGACAACAATGTAATGCCACGCCAGTTGTTACAGTCTGACAAATTCCCGTTTTTGGGAGCTTTACCACCAAACCATTCTTCCACTCCTTTGCAGACTTCTCTTCAAGCCAAATATGCTTCTGCCACTGTTAATAGGGGAGCAGCGGGTGGAGACTGTCAACTCATTCCTGTATCTGGGTAGACGGAAGATGGTGGAGCTGGAGATGACGTGAAAAACCGCATTAAAAAGGGAAATGCTGCCTTCATACAATTGTATCCAATATGGAAAAATAGAAATATCCCGTACAAAACAAACATCCGTATTTTTAATACAAATGTGAAGGCTGCCCTTCTCAACGCCAGTGAAAGCTGGAAAATGGATAAAAAGATAACATCGCAGTTACAAAGCTTCATAAATATATGTCTTCATGAATATCTGGTGGCCAGGAAAAATATATAATGAGGAGCTCTGGCGAATAACAAACCAGATACCTATAGAAGACCAGATACGAGAGAGAAAGTGGGGTTGATTGGACCACACCTTGAGAAAACCAGATGGAGCCATCGAGGAAAAAGCATTGGAATGGAATCCCCAGGGAACAAGGAAGAGAGGAAAACCTAGTGGCACGTGGAAGAGGACAGTGGAAGGCGAAGCAAAAAGAGTTGGCAAGACCTGGACAGAATTGAGGCAAATGGCCAAAGACAGATACCGATGGCGAGCTCTCCTGGATGCCCTATGCTCCCCATAGGGGCAAAAGGAATTTAGTCAAATAAGTCAATTCGAACCTACCGGTAACAAATCTAGCAGGTCGCATCTGAATTGCTTCAGTGTGTTCCTTTAATACGACCATGCGCGGATCCCGAACTCTCGAGCAGTACTCAAGAATAGGTTGCACTAGCGTCCTATATGCAGTCTCCTTTACAGATGAAGCACACTTCCCTAAAATTTCCCCATTTCGATGTCAATCATTCGTCTTCCCTACTACAATCATTACATCCTCGTTCAATTTCACTTCGCTTTGCAACGTTACGACTAGATATTTAACAGACATGACTGTGTTAAGCAGGACTCTACTAATGCTGCTCCCCAACATTATGAGTTTGTTTTCCCTACATTTAGAGCTAGTTGCCATTCATCATATCAGCTGGGAAGATTGTCAAGTCATCTTGCACCCTCCTACAGCCACTCAACTTCGACACCTTCCCCTACATCACAGCATCACCAACAAACAACCGCAGATTGTTGTCAACCCTGTCCGCCATATCATTTATGTGCATAGAAAATAACAGCTGTTCCGTCACACTTCCTTGAGGCACTCCTGACGATACCGTTGTCTCTGACGAATGTTCAACGTCGAGGACAAGATTCTGGGTTCTATTACTTCAGAAATCTTCTGGCCACTCAGATATCTGGGAACCCATTCCATAAGCTCGCACTTTCGTTAACAGTCTGCAGAGGGGCACCGTGTCAAATGCTTTTCGGAAATGTACAAATATGGAATCTGCCTATTTTCCTTCATCCATGTTTCGCTGTATATCATGTGAGAGAAGAGCAAGCTGAGTTTCGCACGAACGATGCTTTCTAAAATCACGCTAATTTGTGAATATAAGCTTTTCGGTCTCTAGGAAATGGAAAGTACTCTTGTAAAACCGAAATGGGGTTCCGTCAGGGCCTGGCGACTTACTTGTTTTCAACTCTTTCATTTGTTTCTCCACGCTAGTACGTATGTACGATTCTCCTCCAGGGATGATTTCTTAAACAAGAAAATTAAAAACCCGTGGAATGTAATTTACTATGAGTTTGAAAGATTTTCGCTGAACGAAATTGCATACATAACAAATAGCAGTTTACTTTCCATCTTACCCGTAATAGAAATGAATACGACCTTAAGCACATCATAAAAGTCGGTGGGGAATAAAAGCCACTTGCATGCTTCAATGCTTGAGGCACAATGCATTAACCTCGGAAACCTCTTCCTCTGTCTTCAAGGTGGTTTACTGGTGAAATAAACATTTACATCGAATCTTAATGACTGTTATACCTCGTATGGAAATGTTCCTAGATTACTACGTTTTTCCCATGAATTTTTAGGCACTGTAAAATCTTATGTGACGGCTGGATGCACATTAAGTTAGAATATTTTAATATCTATCCATACTTGGGCCGCTTTAACAGCTCAACATTTCAAATTGTTATATATGTACTTTTTTTTTTCTTCGGGACTGAAACAGATAGGAAAGATGGGCGAAACGTAAAATAGAAAAAGCAACTGCGAACATTATCTGTATTAAGAGGCCTTATGTAACGCCTTGTTTTATATTATGACACTTTGCTTCGATTTGTGAACTGCAGCCGGCCGCGGTGGCCGAGCGGTTCTAGGCGCTACAGTCTGGAACCGCGTGACCGCTACGGTCGCAGGTTCGAATCCTGCATTGGGCATGGATGTGTGTGATGTTCTTAGGTTAGTTAGGTTTAAGTAGTTCTAAGTTATAGGGGACTGATGACCTCAGCAGGTAAGTGACGTAGTGCTCAGAACCATTTTGTGAAGTGCACCAAAAATTACCAAGCACATAGTTCAAAGTTACTGATCATGTCCAGTGTATTGTTTCCAATGAAGAGTAGTAACACTAATGATTAAAAGCGGCCGGCACGGTGGTCGAGCGGTTCTTGGCGTTTCAGTCCGGAATCGCGCGACTGCTACGGTCGTAGTTTCGATCCTGCCTCGGGCATCGATGTGTGTGATGTCCTTAGGTTAGTTAGGTTCAAGTAGTTCTAGGGGACTGATGACCTCAGAAGATAAGTCCCATAGTACTCAGAGCCTTTTGAACCATTTTTGATTAAAAGCGACAGCTTTATTCTAGAGGACAGTAAGAGAAATAAATCGATGAACTGCAAAAGTACTTGCACTTTTTATCTGGAAGGTGTGTAAGGAAATTCTATTGTTCTCTTTCGAGTAATATTGGGAAGGTCGGAATGTGAAACTATTAAAAACATGTAAGGTTAACACTTTCAAGAGAAGTAATCGATAAAGAGTTTCAGAGTGGATGACAATATATGCATTTATTTATTTCACGTGACACAATTCTCTTGCAACTAACCAAGCGTCCTTAGACGAGTGTCACTGCAATGTGCACAGTACATGAGTTCGCACGTAATAATAAATGCATGGTATTCGGGGAATGAAAGTCTTAGTAATATGGTGTTAAATAATTTTCTCATAACGTAGCGTTCCTGTTAAATGTGGTAATGACAAACTAAAAAATATGCGTGGAATAGTAAGAAGGAATCAAAGCCGGAGAAGATGTTGACTGATTTGGGAAGGAGCGAGAAATAATAGGATAAAAATAGCAAATGAGACAGTTCAGTTACACAAAAGCTGTCTCACACATGAAGCAATACAAATAATGAACGTACAGGCTCCTTCACATTATGAAATTCGAGTGAAAACCCAAGAATTGTTCTAAAAAGTCATGGAACGTATAATAGAGTAGCAATAAGACACATATGCAGTAATATCGAGCTGACCTCGCGTTCGAAGTTTGTTCCACCAGTTCATCATCAAAATGCTTATACAGATTCAAAAATAAACGACTATTTGACTGAATGTCGGCCTTGATTCGCGAAAGAAATTTCTGAAAAGCAAGTCTGTGGTACACTATTGAATGGTAGTGAACCACGGACTGTGGGAAAAACAGAAAAGAAGAGAATCGAAGCTTTTGAGATGTAGTGCTACAGGAGGATGTCGAAAATTAAGTGGACTGTTATGATAACAAATCAGGAAGTTTTGCGCAGAATTGGCGAATAAAGGAGCACATGGAAACGCACTGCAAAAGAATGGAGCAACAGCAGCCCTGAAAAGGAAAGAGGACTTGAAATTGTGGGAAAGTGATATCTTTAAAGGAGGGACAAGATACGACAAATACTAGACGATAAATAAGTGGACATGCGACCGATTTGTCGAATCTCGTTGTCGTAACGAGAATGTAACAACGAGAATACTTCAGGAGTGGGCTGCAGGTGCAGCGCTTCAATATACGGCCAACAAGGATTTTACGTTTGCTGCATCATTATCTTGGGCAATAAATTTCAAATCGGAGTATAAAATTCGTCAACGGCACGTCACTAAATACATCTCTCATAAAGAAGTACAAAATATAGAAGATATACAGAAAGTGGCGGCCACCGAGCGGGGTGGCGCAGTGGTTACACACTGGACTCGCATTCGGGAGGACGACGGTTCAATCCCGCGTCCGGCCATCCTGATTTAGGTTTTCCGTGATTTCCCTAAATCACTCCAGGCAAATTCCGGGATGGTTCCTCTGAAAGGGCACGGCCGACTTCCTTCCCAATCCTTCCCTAATCCGATGAGACCGATGACCACGCTGTCTGGACTCCTTCCCCAAACCAACCAACCAAGTGGCGGCTCTTTTCAGCACACAAACGGCGTCACTTATGACCGGTTTTAATCTTGATTACGTGATCAACACCGATCAAACAGGATGCGAGTATCGGGTGAACATTCGACGCCCGTTATCGCATACTGGAGAAAAACGAACCCTTTTCGCAATTGATAGTAAAAACAAACTAACACATTCGTACACGGCGCAATATGTCATCACAGCCTCTGGAAAAATGTTGCCTAAGGTTTTCCTGTGTTTACAAGAAACGAATGTTACATTTGGTCCTCGGGTTATAGAAGAGGTCAATCGTTTAACCGACTCGTTGAAAAATGTTTATATTACCTGCTCCAAATCCGGGAAACTGACGAATGCGATTTACAGAACATTTCTTGAGAATGTTTTAAAACCATACGTTTCTGATAACAAGTTTTGTCTAATATTGGATTCCTGGAGTGGATAAATTAATACTACAATATATGGCACAATATTTATAGATGGCGTGGGTCAGCCGACGTGCACATTATAAGTAATACCACCAAACTACACACGTGTGTGCCAGCCGTGTGATGTTTATTTCTATCATCAGGTTAAAAAATCTATTTCCAGGCTTCAGAATTGCAGTGTGCTTCTGGAAACCCAGCGGGAATTGCACAACCGCACGGATGTAATAACTATTCACAGCATAATTCATAACCAACTTTCAGCACCGATTTTTCAGGCAATGATATCGTATGCGTGGTACGCATCAAAATTAATTCCTGAAAAGACATATCTTTAAATGTAAACCAAGTTTGTTTTCCGTCGACTGTTGGGAAGGAACAGTGTAGCTGTCGAAATATTGCATTCATTAGATGTTCTTGGTCCCGTGAGTATATTTGTTTCGAATGTTTATATGACAAGTACCATCCATCTAGTTGTTCGAAGAAAAGTGAGAACACGTAACAGTGACTGGAAGAGCCATTGTAAAGTGATCTGTAGTAACATTTTAGTTGTTTACTATCCCAAGAGGTTTGAGAAATTTATTTGCCTACCTTATTATTATCATTCCTTATTGATTTACTTACCTTATCAACCCTCCTATCCCTATCAATTGAGATATGGAAAAATAAAAACGAAACGAATAACATCCGCTAGGTTTCTTCGAGATTCGTACCCGGGTTTTCCGATTCCCAGCCAGTTACCTCGGCCGTTGCGTTGTCGGTGCTGTCGGCGAAAAGTGGGTATAGCAGCGGGAGTTGTAAAAGTTTCTTACCTCGATTTCTGGAAAAGTATGCGTTTTCGGACCCCATACCTGATGACGAAAAATACTCTGTTTACAATTATCTATCGATCCCGCCAAATTTGAGTCGATTGCTCGTCATAACCTTTAGGGGTGATTTTCTCAAAAACGCGGGGGTGTTTACCCAAAATATCTTAGATTCCTTCGTTTATGGTTGTACACAAGCGACCTGCCAAATCTGTGCCAAATAGGTTGGCCGTGTCTAAGGCCTTCCCCTTGTAAGACATCAGGGAATAACTTCCATTGTACTAAAGGGAGCTGTAGAGTGTAAAAGCTGTCGGGGAAGACAGAGAATAGAGTAATCCAACAAATAATTGAGGACGTAGGTTGGAAGCGCTGCTGTGAGATGAAGAGATTGGCACAGGAGAGGACTGTGAGATGATCGTATTATATCTAGTGTTCAAAAAATGTTCAAATGTGTGTGAAATCTTATGGGACTTAACTGCTAAGGTCATCAGTCCCTAAGCTTACACACTACTTAACCTAAATTATCCTAAGGACAAACACACACACCCATGCCCGAGGGAGGACTCGAACCTCCGCCGGGACCAGCCGCACAGTCCATGACTTCAGCGCCTCGACCGCTCGGCTAATCCCGCGCTATATCTAGTGTGAAAAGGGAAACGTCTACCACTACTCGACAGAAATTCGATATATATTAGTATTTTTTAACGTCCCGTCGACAACGAGGTCATTAGAGACGGAGCGCAAGCTCGGGTGAGGGAAGGATGGGGAAGGAAATCGGCCGTGCCCTTTCAAAGGAACCATCCCGGCATTTGCCTGAAGCGATTTAGGAAAATCACGGAAAACCTAAATCAGGATGGCCGGAGACGGGATTGAACCGTCGTCCTCCCGAATGCGAGTCCAGTGCGCTAACCACTGCGCCACCTCGCTCGGTTCGACAGAAATTCGAGAGCGGCAGGGTCGTGGCCTACTGAGACAACAGTTTATCGCTCCGCGATATTGTGCCTCGCGTTGGTTGGGACCCAACGCCTGTCATTCGAATCTGGAATCGATGCTTTCTAGAGGGCTATATTCAAAGCTATCAGAATCTCAAAGGAAACATAAGATTAGCTCCCGAGAGGCCACGCATGTCGTTCGCTTGTCTGTGCAGTATCGTACAGCCACGTCACATATCTCGAGTAAGGAAGCGTGTGTGTTTGTAAGAAGACAGGTATCCACACGGACGTCTAGAATACCATGGGCTGGCAGCACGGTGACCGCTGTTGACGATACCCTTGACGTCCCACAGAGAAAGGCGCGTCGACAGTGGTGCTTATGCCGGGTCTCTTTGCTGCGGGTCGCCAGGCGCATTTTCTCTGGTGTTCCGGCAGATATTTACAGTTTAGTTTCTACAACGTGTAGTTGGAGTGAGCCACAACAAATCCTGCTCATCACGTCTTTCATACGACGCCCAGAGTCGATCGAAAGCGTCGTCTTGCTTCCCTTTAGAAACAATACGAGTTATAAACTGGAATTTAACGTGCCCATTCGACAGAGCGGTGCCAAGTTAGCGTAGTGCGTTATTTATTTTATCGATATGTATTAACAACAGCAGTAAGACACGAAGAACAAGTAGTACTCCAGCTGCGACTAAGCAGCGCTGGTGCATGGCGGTAGCTGTCGCTCCTGGAGTACTGGTTACTATTCGTGTTTTACTGTTCCTGTTAATACGCAGGGATAAAAGGAATATCGCACTAGACTAATCTGAGAGTTATGTGTCGAATGGAAACGTAAAATGTCAAAGGGCCCGGGTTCGATTCCTGGCTGGGTTGGAGATTTTCTCCGCTCAGGGACTGGGTGTTGTGTTGTCCTAATCATCATCATCATTTCATCCCCATCGACGCGCAAGTCGCCGAAGATGCGTCAAATCGAAAGACTTGCACCCGGCGAACGGTCTACCCGACGGGAGGTCCTAGTCACACGACATTTTACCGAAGGAAAGAGAATCAACTTGTAGAATGATTTTTAGAATTTTTTCAGTTCGTTTAGTCCCTTGTTAAAAACGTGTTTCTAAGCACCACCTCCTCAAAAATATTTATATGTAACTTAGAAGAAAAAATCCCGAATTCGAAGCCCCACATCCTCAAAAATATCATCTACTACTACAGATATGTAAATGATACCATCATCTTAATCAAAGGCACTAAAGATGACATCAGTGAGTTGAAACAGTTATTCAACAACTCCCATGAAAACATAAAATGCACATTGAACACCGAACAGACGACAGTATAAATTTCTTAGACCTTATCATTAGAATAAAGAATAACAAACATCAGTTTGAAATTTATCGGAAGCCTACCACAACACACACTACAATCCACAACTCCTCTTGTCACCCAACAGGCCACAAAATGGCAGCATTCCGGTACCTGATCAATAGAGCTATCCAACTACGACTCTCTGAAGACAAGTGTGATCAAGAAATTGAAATAACTAAACAAACAGCTATTACAAGTGGTCCTAACGGCTCCATAGTAGAAACCCTAAAACGCTCAATAATGGCAAAGCAATCACAACACAAAAAACAAAAAGAAAATAACATTTTCCATACAATACCCTTTCTAGGTAACATTTCATATCAGATTGGCAATGTCTTCAAACGAAAAGGCATAAGCATATCCTTTACCACAGACAACAAGATTGGACAGAAGCTACCCCACAACGTCAGCACACGAAACCCACTTCATCACACATGTGTGTACAAAATTGAATGTTTGGTTCAAATGGTTCAAATGGCTCTGAGCACTATGGGACTTAACTTCTCAGGTCATCAGTCCCCTAGAACTTACAACTACTTAAACCTAACTAACCTAAGGACATCACATACATCCGTGCCCGAGGCAGGATTCGAACCTGCGACCGTAGCGGTCGCGCGGTTCCAGACTGTAGCGCCTAGAACCGCTCGGCCACTCTGGCCGAGTGGACTGTGAGTGCTTCTACATAGGCCAGACAGGCAGATCATTTGAAATTATATTCAAAGAACACATGGCAGCACTAAAAATCAAAAAATACCATACATCGGCAATAACCAACCACCTGCATGAAACAAAACACCATGTTAACAAGTATCAGCATCCTACACATCCAACCAGAAGGCAGGAAACACTCCAAATATACAAACACCAAAATGACTTGAATCCATATTAAGAGACAAAAATGACAGAATTTACAATAGTACCATCTCTGATTTCAGCAAAAAATGTTCAAATGTGTGTGAATTCCTAAGGGACGACACTGCTTATGTCATCGGTCCCTAGACTTACACACTACTTAAACTAACTTACGCTAAGAACAACACACACACCCATGCCCGTGGGAGGACTCGAACCTCCGATGGGAGGGGCCACGCAGTCCGTGACATGACGCCTCAAACCTCGCATTATACATTCATCCGCCTATTTTAATGCATTAACCAATGTATTACTCCAACCTTTAGGCAGTTACTACATGTAGCTTATATAATTTTAAGACCCATTGCCAAGTAAAGTTCGTTCTCATACAATCGCTCTTTCCACAAACTCTCTCCCTCTCACTTTCCCTTTCTCTCCCCCTGCCTCCAGTCTTTCAAATCTATCTATTAATCCCAATCAAAATTGTTATTTATGTGCAATTTTACCGCTGCAGGCATTATGACTATTGTACTTAAAGTTTGTACCATTTCACCTGATTGTATAAACAAGTACGAAGTTTAAGCTGTTTTAACATTTTACCTGATTGTATGAACGAGTATGAAGTTTAAGCTATTTTAACTTGTCAAGATCGGATTTATATACCACCTGAAGTATTTATTCCAACGCATGTATTCGACACCTCAAAACAAACACCTCCAAATCCTTAAAAAATAAAAAAGTAATAGTAGTCTGTAATAATGTTGTTACGATGTATATTCTTTGTACTTTGCGATAATGTTTTCTCTTCTATTATACGATCCTTGCACACAATTGTTTCCAGACGCCATATTTGTTTACAAAGTATGACAGTATACATGTGATGTGTTACGACAGTGAAAGGAACCGGTGACCACTGGAGGTACTCTATTTTACTTATTTTATGTTTACCGTTAGATATACGTTAATTTTTTGTCAAAAGAAACCCAAAACCATGTTATGAAATAGCGTTTTGTTTTTTCCACTAGACAGTGCCGAAGTTCCCCCATAAATCGTAACACAACATACACACAAATGTCATACTAACAAATGTAAATCCACCTGATGATGGAGGTTTAAACCTTTGAAAAGCGCTATGGAGATGAATAAAAAAACAGTGACTGGTAACAGTAAACTTGTTGTTTCATTTAAATGCAGACATATTGTTTTACGAAATGTATCTACACAAACTAAACAAAAATTTTAAGATACGCCATTTTAGTGCCATACTCTTTAATAAACGTGGCAGAGAATACAAGAACGTCAAGAAATTATCATGGGAGGTCTTTGTGCAGGCGATTAGTTTGGGCTCCTGATCAGTGAACTGTTTGTTTCTTGTCAAACTGCAGTCGACTTTGCATGCAGGAAACTGGAGAAAACCAACACTGAAATTATGTGGTTAACATTGTTAATATTCTTTATGTATACCTCTGCGTAACGGTCTGTTCGTTAAGAATTATGTCCGGCAGTTTCGTCATGTGATTGTGAAATTGCATTTCTTCTAGCACATTCAATAATCTACCGTTTTCTGCCCCGCGAAGAATGGTGAGGTTCTTAGATATGTCATCAGCAGAATGTTTGTACTCTCTTAAATTAGCATTAAATGCTGAGAGGTTGGGCTCACGAACATTAACATGTTCTCTAAATCTCGTTTTGAAGTTCCTTCCGGTTTGCCCAACGTAAACATTACCACAGTTATAACATAATTACTATTTTATATACGCTGGACTGGGTATATGTCTGATTCTTATCCACGTTGTGTATAACGTGTGATCCCACAGTGTTCTCTGTGGGGAAGCCAATATGCAGCCAAGTTTTCCGAAACAAAGGAATTATGTTATCGAAAATGTGATGTCAATGCAATAAAATAACAAACCAATCTCGTTTCGTCGGCTGACTCTTTTTTAATATGAAGAGTATGGAAATCTCACAAATATATTTTTAGATCATGTTGAAAACAAGTTCTTTGCAGCTCGTGATAACCTGATTAATAAAGTTATATACTATCGCCGTTAAGTAGATGACCCACTTGTCCTCTTCGACTACACTGTGAACATAAGGATACCCCCTAAGGTCACAAGTGAATACCCATTTCACCCGACTGCATAATTCACAACAGGTCTTGCCATCCACGGTCCTATAAAGACGTGTTTTAGTCAGGTTCTATGTATTCTCAATCCACATCGTTTTAACCATCGTGATGATTTTACTCTTGTTGTAGACGTGCACAGTATACAAGTAATCTTATGTCTCTAGTTAGTGTCCACAAAACGTTCTGTGTTATCGACATCCATATGCAAACATTTGTTTGTTTATCCTTTGTATCTAAAAATGTTCAAAATGTTCAAATGTGTGAAATCTTAAGGGACGAAACTGCTAAGATCATCAGTCCCTAAGCTTACACACTACTTAACCTAAATTATCCTAAGGACAAACACATACACTCATGTCCGAGGGAGGACTCGAACCTCCGCCGGCACCAGCAACACAGTCTATGACTGCAGCGCCGCTCGGCTAATCCCGCGCGGCTTTCCTTTGTATCTAAGACCACGGATATGTACCAGTACTGGTCTGGCAAGTAAATACAAGGGATGTAAATACAGTAGCGGCAACATTGATAGAACGCAAATTTAATGAACCAGCATATACAACTGCATTACACTCATTTAATGTAGTCAACCGCAAAGTCTGTTACCTTTTTCCAAATGTCGGTAAGCGGTTTGGGAGCGTTGACAAGGAGTCCTGTGTTGACGACAGTGGCAGAGCTCCCTACTGCGCGGAGTGCAGATGCCACGTCGGGAAATGGCGGCCTCGGAGTTGCTCCTTCAAATTCGGGAAACAGGTCCCAAGTCACAAGGACTCTTGTCTTGTGAGTACGGAGGGTGTTACAGAGAATTCCCAATACCGCCGTTGCGATAAGTGACTGACATTGTTTGCGACATGACCAAAGTACGTTGTGATGCAGCACGATACGGCGATGGTTCCGCAATAATCGTGGACGTTTGCGCCGCTTAGTCGGACACAGACTTCAGAAATCGACAACAGCAGTCGCCGTTCACGGTAGTCGTATGCTACAATCAGCAGGTTCTTCACCCGACTGGATTCCTGTCCAAATTTCTGTGGCCGTGACGAAGCTGGGTGGCGCCATTCATTCGACTAACGCTTTAATTCAAGCTCTTAGTTTCGTGCCCACATCTTATCCAACGCGACAATACCCTGCAGAAATGCCTCTCCTTCGTTGCGGTATCTGTCCAGCGGATCCCAGCCAGTGCATACTGCCGTCATTTCTGCGCGTCGGTGAGTCGATGTGGAACCCGACAGGATGCAATTATCCCCGTGTTAAGACATTTCGTCAGTATGTGCTACACCATTTGATGACTTCGATCAACCTCTTCGGATAATTCCAGGACAGTCCATCGATGGTCTACGGAAATAAGGCCATTCACATCGTCAATTCGATGTTGAGGTATGGAGGGCCGACTTGTGCCGTGCAGATTCGCAGTCTCATTCAGACCCGCACGAAACACCTCGACCCATCGTGCAACCGCCGTGTACGTAATTCATTCTCGCCACGGGCTCCACGTAATCGTCGATAACAAAAAAAATGGTTCAAAGTTGCTCTGAGCACTATGGGACTTAAAATATGTGGTCATCAGTCCCCTAGAACTTATAACTACTTAAACCTAACTAACCTAAGGACATCACACACATCCATGCCCGAGGCAGGATTCGAACCTGCAACCGTAGCGGCCACGCGGTTCCAGACTGATGTGCCTAGAACCGCACGGCCACAATGGCCGGCGTCGATAACATTCTGACACATTCTTGCCATGGTCAACCACGATTTTAATCAACGAACGTTGATCATGTTTTGAAAACACGCTTCAGGGCGTTGAAATCAACACTTCACTTCAAAGCCACGCAGCAACAATACTCTCAATTGTGTTCTCCTCAAATGCGCACTGCACATCGACGACAGCGCCGCTTAACCGCTCCCAAATCCTAACTGCGCAAGCCCGACCTTCCGCGAGTGGACTACGTTGCCACTGCGCTATTTACTGCCACTTTCTTTGGAAGTACACCTCAGAGTGTACACCAAAATGTCCTTCATTAACACAGTTTAGTGATTTGAAACTGAACACGCCGCTCCCATTTTCCAGGGCAGTTTTCTTGCACCCCAAATTCTGGCATAGAAAAGTCTTACGCCTCGGGGATATGAACCAACTGCATCAGCATTAAGCACTAATATGTGACAACTATTTATCAAGGTCAACCGTGGATGCAGGTCTTGACGTACGTCTTCTGGATGATAGTGATATCTTTACTGAACTCAGTTTATAGGAACTTTAACTTCTTGGAATATCTGACATGCAAAGATTTAAAAAAATCTCACCAAGGAGCTTTGCTTGACAGATGTTCGTACTCGTATCCATGGAGAATGATAGCTGTTACACAAACTAAGTTGTTAAGTTCAATATCACGTACGTGCGAAAGGCTACCGTGACCCTGCTATCACTTCAACACGTAACCTTTGTGTAATGTCTGTAGTTTAGCCTGTCAGAGATGATATTGTATGAAAACCGAAATGCTAATAACGGCGCAGAATATGAAACACAAAATTAGTGCGTTACGAATTAGTTAGCTCGTAGATATGCGATTCCCTCAAATTGCTTTATTTATTAGCGGTATGTTACACCATATTACGCAGGACAAATTACGCTTGTCTTCGATGTTATGTATTCCTTCCTGATAAACAAGAGGCTATTTGGAAGCGATGGGCTGCAGAGCCAGCTTTTGAGAAAAGCGTGCTGTCCGGGTACAGAGGACGTTGGCTGAGAAAAGAACCGCTTTGCATTTCAAATACTTTTCTTGCCGGCGAAAAACAACAGGGTAAGGAAAAAATTTTAAACAAGACACAAATTCAACGACCTGACAGGCTGAAGCAAAGAAATATCTTGTGAGACATGCTTGCATTTATTGCATTGCATTGGAATCAGTCGAATACGTAGTATTATCTAGTATGGGGCAATATACTGTATTGGACAGACGTAACTGGGTCAGTTACAGGCCCCAGTCATTATGAACAGATATAACAACTCAACAACAATATAAGAGTGGTCCCCACTGCTATGTACGCACATGTCCTTGCAGGCATTTGTTCGATAACTACAATATTGTGGTTTATGGAACATTGTACATCTGCTGAAAATCATTTGTGAGCTGCAGTAATCTTGAACGCAAAGACCGTTAATGAAACGACTGTCATGATACACTATAATACAAAAGTTTGCGGAAGCAGTTTGCGTTGCGTGCACTACTGCACTAGACGAAAGTGAAAAAAGTCTACTACGTCGATCACTGAAAGGATCATGTAATTCATCTGAATTACCTCAGGTTTCCAAGAAGTAGCTGATGACAAGGAAGGGGAATTAATCGGTGATACATAGAGGACAGGCGAAAAAATGGAAAAATCACAAACATAACACGCTACCATTCTTAATGCGATGTAGGAAACCGGTTGGCATTCAAAGCAGCTGCCGGTCATCTCTGAATGGATAGACACAGGTCCTATGTGGTGTTCAAGGGAATCTTACACCACTATGCCTACAAAATAGTGGCAAGTTCAGGTAACGACGCTGAAGGTAGATAGCATCACGCACCCTTCTGTCACGAAAGTACTAGTAGACCATAGAAGCTCAATAATATTGAGATGTGGTGATTGTGATGGCTATGGGAGATGTGACAATTCATCCTCCTGCTCACAAAATCAGTCCTGGACGACGCAGGCTGTGTAAACAGCGACCCTGTGGTCTTGCGACACAACGTCGGCACTGGGGAACAAATATTGTGCCACGGGATTGGAATGACACGACACAGCCGTCCAAATCACCACCGAATCCCTGCCGTCTTTCACTCTTGGGAGTTAAATTCGGCCACAAGTTGGACACTATGTCACAGAAGACTCATCAGACCAAATGACTTTTTTCCATTGCTACCTAGACCAGATGTTACAGCTTTGGCACTACGTTTTCCTGTTACGGGCATTTGCATCTCTGATGTGTGGTTTTGGACTCCCAGCTTCTGGAGCTTGAAGCGTGGCGCCTTATATCGTTCCTTCCTAGAGCTTGAGTATCGGGAGAATGACTCTTGCGTGCACAGTGACAGATGGTCTGAAGCGGGTTCAGGCGAGTACGTAGTTCTAATTTTCATCCACCAGAGTCCAGTAGCGCACAGAGACATTCAAGAAACAGGTCAAGAGAATGTTTTTGTTAATTGTTCTGTTCATTTCTTGAAGGCTTTTTTGTTTATGTTTGTACAGTTTGTATATGCTTTTAGTAGTGTAAATGATGCGTGAATGTGGTCTAAAGTAAATATGTAGATCATTGTTCTACTGATAAACGTGTAAGAACTTTGTGAGAAATTTTTAAGATAGTGTGAATGCAGACGACGGAGAATTTTGAATCAAACACTACTGGCCATTAAAATTGCTACTCCAAGAAGAAATGCAGATGATAAACGGGTATTCATTGGACAAATATATTATACTAGAACTGACATGTGATTACATTTTCACGCAATTTGGGTGCATAGATCCTGAAAAATCAGTACCCAGAGCAACCACCTCTGGCTGTAATGACGGCCTTGATACGCCTGGGCATTGAGTCAAACAGAGCTTGGATGGCGTGCACAGGTACAGCTGCCCATGCAGCTTCAACACGATATCACAATTCATCACGAGTAGTGAGCCAGTTGCTCGGTCACCATTGACCAGACGTTTTCGATTGGTGAGAGATCTGGAGAACGTACTGGCCATGGCAGCAGTCGAAATTTTTCTGTATCCAGAAAGGCCCGTACAGGACCTGCAACATGCAGTCGTGCATTATCCTGCTTAAATGTAGGGTTCCACAGGGATCGAATGAAGGGCAGAGCCACGAGTCGTAACACATCTGAAATGTAACGTCCACTGTTCAAAGTGCCGTCAGTGCGAACAAGAGGTGACCGAGACGTGTAACCAATGGCACCCCATACCATCACGCCGGGTGATATGCCAGTATGGTGATGACGAATACATGCTTCCAATGTGCGTTGACCGCGATGTCGACAAACACGGATGCGACCATCATGATGCTGTAAACAGAAACTGGATTCATCCGAAAAATAAACGTTTTACCATTCGTGCACCCAGGTTCGTCGTTGAGTACACCATCGCAGGCGCTCCTGTCTGTCACGCAGCGTCAAGGGTAACTGCACCCATGGTCTCCGAGCTGATAGTCCATGCTCTTGCAAACGTCGTCCAACTGCTCGTGCAGATGGTTGTTGTCTTGCAAACGGCCCCATCTGTTGACTCAGGGATCGAGACGTGGCTGCACGATCCGTTACAGCCATGCGGATAAGATGCCTGTCATCTCGACTGCTAGTGATATGAGGCCGTTGGGATCCAGCACGGCGTCCCGTATTACGCGCCTGAACCCACCGATTCCATATTCTGCTAACAGTCATTGGACCTCGACCAATGCGAGCAGCAATGCCGCGATACGATAAGCCGCAATCGCGATAGGGTACAATCCGACCTTTATCAAAGTCGGAAACGTGATGGTACGCATTTCTCCTTCTTACACGAGGCATCACAACAACTTTTTACCAGGCAACGCCGGTCAACTGCTGTTTGTGTATGAGAAATCGGTTGGAAACTTTCCTCATGTCAGCACGTTGCAGGTGTCGCCACCGGCGCCAACATTGCGTGAATGCTCTGAAAAGCTAATGATTTGCATATCACAGCATCTTCTTCCTGTCTGTTAAATTTTGCGTCTGTAGCGCGTCAGCTTCGTGGTGTAGCAATTTTAATGGCCAGTAGTGTAATATGATAGTAAGTTTATGGTAAGAGGAAAGCTAATTAGAGTGCAAATGAAAATAGTTAATAACGTAAATTAGAAACAAAATATAAGAATATTAAATATTTATTTCGGAAAAAAGTACAGTTAGAAAGTGTGTTATTTGTTGATTGGTTAGTCATGAAAAGCGCGGATTAACGCGGGAGAATAATGTTTTTCTGTTGGCCTTAAAGAAAACTGACCAATCAGAACGCAGTGTCCTTCGCCCGTCTTTTCTCTTGGAGATGTAGAATGCTTAAGGTAGTCTAAGAGTAGGTGTCCAGCCTTTCAATGGTACGCTCAAGTGTAGTATGAGCTCCAAAGGAAGTTAATATTTGCCTGTTTGCGATATGCTACATATTTCAAAAGTGTTTTAAAGTGAAGGCATATTTTCTCATACATAAAGTTACTTAAAAAATACGTACTTTCTAAAAAGCACACCGGAATAAATATGTTCAGATTTTTTCGGGAAATACGTTACCATAAACTTGCCAACATGAGTGAAAGGAAACTTCCTGGCAGATTAAAACTGTGTGCCCGACCGAGACTCGAACTCGGGACCTTTGCCTTTCGTGGGCAAGTGCTCTACCATCTGAGCTACCGAAGCACGACTCACGCCCGGTCTCACAGCTTTACTTCTGCCAGTATCTCGTCTCCTACCATCCAAACTTTACAGAAGCTCTCCTGCGAACCTGCAGAACTAGCACTCCTGAAAGAAAGGATATTGCGGAGACATGGCTTAGCCACAGCCTGGGGGATGTTTCCAGTTCTGCAGGTTCGCAGGAGAGCTTCTGTAAAGTTTGGAAGGTAGGAGACGAGATACTGGCAGAAGTAAAGCTGTGAGACCGGGCGTGCGTCGTGCTTCGGTAGCTCAGATGGTAGAGCACTTGCCCGCGAAAGGCAAAGGTCCCGAGTTCGAGTCTCGGTCGGGCACACAGTTTTAATCTGCCAGGAAGTTTCATATCAGCGCACACTCCGCTGCAGAGTGAAAATCTCATTCTGGATGAGTGAAAGGGTTTGTGTATGACTGTGTTAGGATTAGCATGGGCTTGGCAGTGAATGTGTAATTCTCGGCTTCAGAATATACCAAAGTTTTGCCAGTATCTCCGCCTTTCATTCAAAATTAAGACCTTTTCCCGATTCTTAGAATAGCTACGTTGTATGCAGCCAGGTGCGAGTTGCAGTGCGGTAGGTTTCTGCTCGGCTTTCCTACCGGCGATCTGCTGCAACGAGTTCACAGGTAGGTGCAGGTAAAAGGAAGAAAGGAACCGCGCCGCCGCAAGCTCCCTAAGTGTTGTTGATGTTGATAGGGTTCGCGAGTGCGACATTCAGTTCTGCAGTGAGTTTTATAGTTGTCGTCCTCTTATTTTTCAAGACAACAGTCGTAAATGACCATCTCTCGCGACCAATCAACACACACTTTCGTCCGCGTTGTGACGTGGCGGATGATGTTTTTTACGGTTTCCCTGTATGCGGTATAAATCTTCAATAGCCGGCCGGGGTGGCCGAGCGGTTCCAGGCGCTACTGGTTCGAATCCTGCCTCGGGCATGGATGTGTGTGATGTCCTTAGGTTAGTTAGGTTTAAGTAGTTCTAAGTTCTAGGGGACTGATAACCGCAGAAGTTAAGTGCCATAGTGCTCAGATCCTTTTGAACGATTTGAAATCTTCAATACGATGCCTCATGAAACGTGAAACACTTCGGCTCCCTTGGTTACGAAGGCACCCAGCATACGAACACCGACGATTTTCCCACTTTGAATTTAGTTAGCACCAACGTATTGCACTCAAAACTACACAGAACACTGTTGTGATCACGACTGACTTGCCAAGTATAGTGGACATTTCACAGTTGCCGTTCGTGGTCAAATACACCAGCGGACCCTGCAGGCTTGGCAAGCATCTGCATTTATTTTCAATCATGCTTTTCTTGCGGAGTTTCCATATTTTTCTCCAGCCCCCGCATATTCTTTTCTACCTTCCGAAAACTGCCTTCGAAAGCAGCGTGCTTTCCCCTTCACAAAACGTGCTCGCTGTTGTTCTTGCTTGTAGTATGTGTATGCACCAAGTTTTGCTACCTCTTGTGCCTGCGACTGTCGTACCAACATATGTTAAAACAAACATACATCTTAAGAGCTTGAGCTTAATCACACTACGGAGGTAACGGACCACCAAACACTTATTTTGATAATTGCCCGCAACTGCGTTTAACAACAGACAAAACGTCTGCGCCAACACTGAAGGATAACATTAACCCTAAATATTGGAAATTTGTGGTAAGTTCCTATAGGACCAAACTGCTGAGGTCATCAGTCCCTAGGCTTACACACTACTTAATCTAACTTAAACTAACTTGCTAAGGACAACACACACACCCATGCCCGAGGACGACTCGAACCTCCGACGGGGGAAGCCGCGCGAACGATGGCAAGGCGCCTTAGATTACTAAACCCTCGAAAAATTACGGTTTCATCAGCGTGTAAAACGGGATATTTTGTACCTAATTTGGTATGTAGCTAACCACTGGATATCTAATAATTGTAACTGACTAATGCCTAACCCACACATTATGACTTCGTTTGACTAAATTTCGAGTAGCAAAATTTACGATGGTTTAGTAGCAATGAAACATTTTCCCCTTTTGTGTTCTAGGGTTAAGCTACACACATTAGTATATTATTTTTAAGGTATTGTATTGTATGTTAACCGGGGACCTAGAAACGACGGAGAGGCTCCGTCCCCGTCGCAACCGCAGTGGTCCACAACCCCACGACGACTACCGCAGTCCACTTCACCCCCCGCCGTCCCACACCGAACCCAGGGTTATTGTGCGGTTCGCCCCCGGTGGACCCCCCAGGGAACGTCTCACACCAGACGAGTGTAACGCCTATGTTTGCGTGGTAGAGTAATGGTGGTGTACGCATACGTGGAGAACTTGTTTGCGCAGCAATCGGCGACATAGTGTAACTGAGGCGGAATAAGGGGAGCCAGCCCGCATTCGCCGAGGCAGATGGAAAACCGCCTAAAAACCATCCACAGACTGGCCGGTTCACCGGACCTCGACACAAGCCCTCCGGGCGGATTCGTGCCCGGGGCCAGGCGCTCCTTCCCGCCCGGAAAGCCGTGCGTTAGACCGCACGGCCAACCGGGCGAGCATTATTTTAAAGGTAATATTATATAGTTGAAATCGTCCGAAAAAGAACCTCGAATGAAAGTTGCATCTCAACATAAAAGAAAGCGTAACGTAACTAGCCACTAAATTTTAAATGTTTTTAATTTAGAAAATGTCCTGGAGGCTTTACTGCCTCACCCTGCGGCAGTTCCAATGTCAATCTCTGGTGCATTGCGCGTGGGAGCCACCTATGTAGTCATATCTGCGTTTCTGTGCGATCACGCTTATCTCGAGAGCATTGCATTTCAGCGCAACACATTTACTGTTAACAAACTTCAGCAAAGATAACCATTTTCACGCTCAGTATTGATGGCACATAAAGCTAACTTTTCAACAAAGATACAGAGTAAAAGTTAAATGTCGTTGTCTAACGTCGTCATGCAGCGGAGTTACGTATAAAGTTTGTAGGTTTCCGCAATTTTGTTAGATACTCAAGTACCCGATTTATTGGATGCTCTAATCGTAATCATATTATACCCATGGTTGACAACACTAACGGTTTGCAGTTTTGCTACGTCGAATACATATGTTAAACATGCTTCGCTGCGATTAGTGGTCTACCATTCTTCGGCATTTGCCGCGAAGAACGACTGAAATACCTTCGAGAAGGTCATTTCCTCCTCAAGCGCCTGCTGCGTGTACAAACAGCGGAGAAACTGTTTTAATGCCGTAGTTCACGTCTCTAGAAGCATAATGCATACTGTCAAGAAAAGGGCAATAGATTTGTCACTTATATTTTACCACCAGCTTTACTAATTCAGATGAATGTGCTTAAGAATGCGTAAGAACGAACTCTTATTCAGAAAAAAAAACAGAACACCTTGAACGACCAGAGATAGGACGTTCATATTCGCAGGACATGAGTAGTGCAATGAAGGCGGCATGAGGACACTTTTGATATCAAATTGATATGCAAATTAATTAAACTGATCTATTAATAACAACCACCCCCACCACCACGCCAAGGATGATGTCATGTGTTTTCCCCAACCGACACATTGGTCCCCAGCCACTCCCCCTCCCCACCCTGCCTCTTCTCCTTTTCTCATCTGCTCTATTGGTGGTAGTTCCGAATTTTGGTCGAAATTACGAATTTAAGTGGGAATTTCATTGTCCCAGGCCTCTGGTGACGACCCACCCCACCCTCGACCTGGGAATTGGCTGGAAATTAAAAATGGCAGGGCCCTTTCTGGGACTCAGTCGCTTGTCCTGGATGGGAAGCACAAGTGCACCCCCCTAATAATGGAAACTATCCAGATTCAGCAGCCGGCCGGCATGGCCGAGCGGTTCTAGGCGCTTCAGTCCGGAACCGCGCTGCCGATACGGTCGCAGGTTCGAATCCTGCCTCGGGCATGGATGTGTGTGATGTCCTTAGGTTAGTTAGGTTTAAGTAGTTCTACGTCCTAGGGGACTGATGACCTCAGATGTTAATCCCATAGTGCTCAGAGCCATTTGAACCAATCACCCTGCAGGTGAGGTAATCTACATTCAGGAAAGCCAATACACGCTACCACAACTGATGGCAAATGTTTCACTGTTCTAGTTACACACCGAAATCGTCGTGAAAAATACCAGCACTCATAATCAACAGGTCATAATGCAACACATGTACTGGGGACTAGGCTTTTTCAGCTGCTACCACTTCCGCATGACGCCTATGTTGACCACACCCGTACGCCATATCTGATGGCAGAACCTGCAGTCCAATGCAGCGATGGCGAGCATGTGGCTGCACAGTCAGAGTGGCCACTCTCTGTTAATGATACCGGCTTACACAACAAGCTATAGTGCCCACTGAACAAAGCCAGATAAATGACAGTCACCCCAAGCGCAACTTGACAGTCTAAAATGTAACCATGCTGCACCACCCCCAGGTGGACCACAACCGCCTCGGGCGCTCACACACACTGGGACCACCTCTCAACAGCAACTGCATGCCGTTCTCCAATGGAGAACACTTTTATTTATTGTCAACGCACCTCCTATAAGCGAGCATATATTAAAAATAGGAAAACACAGTTGTGACGATAATAAAAGTCCTCTTTCCACGAAAATAGGCGCAGTCCATTTTCATTTAGTTTTATGAGCAAAAGCGATATAGTTTTTACACCACCGCCGCCAATTACAGATGACCAAACTCCAGAGGTCAGAATGATTTCTTTCAGTCTCATGGACAAAATTACTTGACTTGAGAGCATCCCTCACATTCAAATCAGTATTTGTAAATAAATTGTCATGCACTTGTGTATTGCAGACATTTAAGACATGTGAAATAACATTACAGAATACAGTCTTACACATCACATGGCAGAAAAAAACACAATCATTATACATTTGACAACAAGAAGTTATCATTCAAGAGGACATTGTTGTTTTGTACACTGTAACAGTACCCATTTTACTAAAGCTATATTGCACTGGCGTTTATGAAACAAATTGTGAGAGCAAGTCTTGTAACAGAACCACCTAACATCACCTAGTAGAGAACCCTACACGATTCCTCCAATACATAATAAAAAATACTATATGTGTGATGACATCTGACATTTTTTGCTCCATAAGTCGCCTCCAACGACCTGTTTGTAAAAATTCTGTCAACCAGCAGACAATCATTCGCAATAGCAGCAGATTCTTGTGTTCTAGTTCTGTAAGCAATTCAATCACCACAGAACAGCCTGTTTCATGCAATCTACTCACATGTCAGGAAAACACTATCATTTCTAGATTCCACAATGAGCTACAACTCAAGTTATGTCTACTTTATAATTAGAGGTTATGAAGTACGAAACAGCACAGCACTTGAGGTAACACCCATTTTTAAACACACAATCATATCGATAGTAATAAAAACAGTCATCATTCCACAAGAACAGATTTAGTCGATTTTTATTAGTTTTTTGAGCAAAATCGTTGTAGTTTGAGAGCATTCTGCATGTTCAAATTACAAATTTTCACACACAAGGGCACTACATTCATTTCAGATGTATGAAATACCTATACAGATCAGCATCTATACATCATTTAATAGAGTTGAGAGCACTCCTCATCGTTACTTTGTAATATCCAGAACAGGTAAAAAACTACAAACTATCTCCATACAAACTTCAAGCAGTCATACCACTTCGTGTAATAGAACCTCCTATAAGATTTTACCGTGTCTCTCTCTTCCGATACATCGAAAAATAAACACGGTCTGTGTGTTGACATCGAGCATATTACATATACATGTATCGCTCCATTGGAGCAGGTGGCCAGTGGTCGAAGTCACTTGCACAGACCTATGTAAAGTTTTGTTGCCTGTACTGAAGGAAGACCATATCCAACAGACCATCAATCACTAGAGAGGGTTTCTGTGTTGTTCTTTCATAAGCAGGTTAATGCATTGTTTTAAAAAAAAAAGTGGTTCAAATGGCTCTGAGCACTATGGGACTTAACATCTGTGGTCATCAGTCCCCTAGAACTTAGAACTACTTAAACCTAACTAACCTAAGGACATCACACACATCCATGCCGAGGCAGGATTCGAACCTGCGACCGCAGCAGTCGCGCGGTTCCGGACTGAGCGCCTAGAACCGCTAGGCCACCGTGGCCGGCATTGTTTTTCAGTTTTAACATATCCGAGCAGTGTATGACTACAGCTTTGTGCACTACCATACATTTTGTTTTTCTATTATGACTTCGAGGTCTGTGTCAGGTGCTAAAACGATATTAACACATTTCAATAAATTGGCTCTCACAGAAAGCTGAACATTGTATGGTGAAACTATGGTGCACAACACACAGGATTGCAGAAATAAAAGAGAGAGGCGATGTTTCTCATTGACAAAAATGTGGAGGAGATCGCAACATGTGGAAATTGGAAGAGCTTGTGGCATTATAGAGCTTTTCCAAACAGCTATCCAAAGGTGATGATGACCTATACAGTTAATTTCATCTTCACCAGTGATGGAGTAGCAGATATCTCGGTGTTCCATTCTGAAGAGCATTGTTTCCTCATTTTTCAGCATACCAGTGGACGGATGGGAAAGACACCATCAATATGGGTCAATGTACTATACTAAGAACTGCAGTTGATACCACAATCAATTTTAGCAATTTTACCTGATGTTCTGTAATTTCAATGCCAGCCAACGACACAGCAGAATGCTTCCCAATTTCTGTACCGTTGCTAAATCACCCCTACACAACTTTGCAAGTACCATACACTAGATTATGAATGCATGTGTCATGCAGAAGTGGCAGCAGTTGGTCATTTGAAAAAGCCTGCATCCCCACCTATGGTGGGGAGGGAAAAGGAGGGATGAGGGAAGGTAAGAGTGGCTTTAAGTTTGGTAGTTCATGGCCACACAACGAGGAAAATGCATGTTCAACTGCTGCCCCTGTCTCCTGGTGTAATGTTTTGGGATGACGATTTTCCCTGGTCTCCAGTACATATGTTGCATTACGACCTATCGATTATAAGTGGTGGTATTTTTCACGACAATTTCGATGTGTAATTAGAACAGTGAAACATTTTCCACCAGTCGTGGTAGTGAGTATTGGCTTTCCTGAATTTCCATTACCTGAGCTGTAGGCTGATTGTCAAGCAATGCAGCGAGAATCGTCTGTAGCTGTATGCTTACAGGTTATACACTTATTAAACTGCTCTCTGTCTGACACCAGCATCTCATCAGTTGAACATATTTCCTGCCAAAAAATAAGATACCTTCCACTCCAGGCTTTTTCCTGTCAGCTTGTAGGTGAAAGGTAGAGTCTGAGTGCGTCTGCTGCAAGTTTTATGTGGTATTGTGAAATTTCTTCCATCAGGATAACAGCAGTGGTGGGTTATTAGATGATCAATGTAATTAATTTTTGTATCAGTTTGACATCAAAAGTTTCCTCATGCCACCATCGTCCCACTACTGACATGTACATTAGAATGTTCTACAGAAATTATTAGCATTTCAGTCACCTTGATTCAACTGTGTCCTGTTGCCTAGTAGACATAGGGTCTGCCGTGGACCTTGATAACTTGTTTCATGCATGATGGCGTCGACGTGTATAAGGCGTGAATGGCAGTCTGTGTTATAGCCATCCATGCTGCATTTCTCTAGTTCCAAAGTTCATCTTCTGTAGTTGGCATTGGGGTACAGCGCTGCACCTATTGTTTCACCACATCCCACACACTTCCGATTGGTGACGAGTCTGGTGATTTGACGGGCCAGAGCAAAAGGCTGACATCCTGTGATACCCAGAAGGCATGTGTTCGTGCAAGAACATGTGGTCGTGCATGTCTTGCTGAAAAATGGTGTCTGGGGTGTTGCGCAGAAGGGGTATGGCTATGGGGCGCAGGATGTCATTCATATAGGTCACACTCGTGACAGTTCCCTGGACACTCAGCAACTGTGATTTGTGGTTGTTTCCAACAGCATCCCACACCATAAGGCCTTGATTTGACGATGTATCTATGACCTTGAGTTGACGCTGTATGTCTTGTGCGAATGCAAGCACTGAGATGTTGTTCCCCCTGTCTGCGGCGAACCAAAATGCAGCCACCATTTCGAAACAAAAATAACCTGGATTACTCCGAAAACACTATCTGATGACATTCCTGTCCCCAGTGACATCGTTCGATACACCACTGCCGTCTAGCACGTTTCTGCACACTCGTTAAAGGTAGGCAAACCATGTCGTAATAAACAGCGATGGATTGTCACCCCTGACAGTGTGCGATGTGTTACATTGTTCCACTGTTGCGCCAGAGACGAGGAGGTCGCAGATATGTCTTGCAATGTCATTCGGACGAGGTGTCGATCTTCTTGGGAGGGGATGGTGTGGGTGATCCGCCCTGACCCATCTCGTTGTGTTCTACGGCCTTCCATGAACCATTCTGCACACATGCACTACCGAATCACTTCGTCCCACACGAGTAGCAATTTGCCGGACAGATGTATCACATTCTCCCATGCCAGTAACGCGCCCTTTTTCAAACTCACTGATTAGACGGTATGGTCCAAGGATACGCCTGGGAGGCAACTTGTACGTCTGCTCAAGTAACACTGATCCACCACCTTCGGTTTTAGCGACAACGAGAGCCACAGCCACAGTTGACCGCTAGGTGGGGTTGCGCCGCGGTATCGATGTTGACCTTGTACCCGCAGGCCGACATGGTTCAAATGCTAATGACTTCTCCAGAACTTACTAATGTACATGTCCTGCCAATATCAATGTCCTATCTCTAGTCGTTCAAGATGCTCTGTTTTTTTTTCTGAAGATGAGTGTAAATCACCTTGTTTGCTACTTTGTACCGATATACTACTACTCATTGGGTTTGATAATGCCTTTCAGAAAGGAGGTTCAATTTCAACTGGAAAAAGCTGTGATTTCACTTACGGATTGCAGACCGACAACGCGTCAATCTGCGCTGTAGAAAGTACTGCAGGTCTGGGAGAGATCACACAATGACGGGAACTGATTAATCCAGTCCAGTTGCATTATCCCGAATTCAGCTTATTTCTAGGAAGCTGCCTACAAATATTTCGTATTTGACTAGTTTATTACTGCCGTGTCAGTGAAATAGGTATCATATTAGCAGATAACTAAAATATTTTGAGACAATGTTCAAACTGATAATCCTGCAATAATAAATATTTAGACTTTGCAACCCCCTGTTGTCATCGCATTAATTGGACAGTTCCGTTTATAAAATCGCTTTCGGCTGTCAAGATTCCCTACAGTACACTTAAGGTGTCTGCTTCCCCTAAAAATGAGTAAGCTTTGGAATACAGGGTCAGTTCGTATGAAAGTTCTCATTTCAAATATAAGGAAATGTGCATTCACTGTCGTTCTCGCCTGATTGTCTATGATAACAGTAACAGAGTGAATGTGCATTCACTGTCAAATGGTTCAAATGGCTCTGAGCACTATGGGACTTAACATCTATGGTCATCAGTCCCCTAGAACTTAGAACTACTTAAACCTAACTAACCTAAGGACATCACACACATCCATGCCCGAGGCAGGATTCGAATCTGCGACCGTAGCAGTCGCGCGGCTCCGGACTGAGCGCCTAGCATTCACTGTCGTTCTCGCCTGATTGTCTATGACAACAGTAACAGAGTGGTACTTGACCTGAGGCCAAGTGATTCTAATCTCAATTGGATAAGAAAGTAATTGACCAACAGAGGAAACAAAGTCGCGAAGCAATACTCCTGATCACCACATCATGCTCCAATAAAGGACTATACGTTTTGAGAGCTACTCCCGTCGAATGTTCATGACACACTTCAAAAAATTGCAAACATCAATCCAACGCAGAATCTGCTTAAATGAGTTAATGCAGTGGTGATAGCCCTAGAAGTACCTAGCTCGAATCTTTATCTTGGAGTAAATTTGCGATCGCTAGAATTAGTACTTAGTCTAAAAATAACTGTCTCGATCGCATATATTTATCGCCTCTGTAGCTGAATGGTCAGCTGTAGAAGGTTGCCGTGCGGAGGACCCGGGCACGATTCCCGGTACTGTCAAGTGCACTCACTCTGCCTCGTAATGCCACTTGAGGAGCTACTTGGGTTCCGTGGTCTGGAAAGTCGGCAGAACAGCTGGGAGAGGGTTGTGCTGACCACATGCACCTCTATAATGCATCTGCATGACGTCGCAAGGCAGAGGGTGACACGGCGGCCAGTCGGCATCCCTTGTGCCTTCAAGGCCTGGAGAGGAGCTCGTTATTATGATGCGTATCGACGTCAATTATAATCAGATGTATAAGATAAAATGTTATGTAAGGAGCATTTTACATAAGCCAAAGAAACTGGTTAACAAGGAACTTGGTGATTTTTACAACATACTGAGGTCTAAGACAGCTGACCTGGGGTGCCAACTTCTGTAACACCCCAATACTGAACACCAACGATAACTAAAAACTTTTACACCGGTGAACTGATTATTAAGGGAAGGATATACACAATGTAGTAAGCAGCAAACTTACGTTAATCGATTTAGTGTAAAATACTATATCAGTAACGCTGAATGTAAACACTACAGAGCTTTTTTATACACTTACAAACATTCAAAATTTTGAACATTGAACGTTAACATACTCCATGAAAATGTAAAATCGTATTTACCTATTTCTTTTGCTTTATTTTCACCTTGGATGAATACTGTTCAAAAATGGTTCAAATGGCTCTGAGCACTATGGGACTTAACATCTCAGGTCATCAGTCCCCTAGAACTTAGAACTACTTAAACCTAACTAACGTAAGGACATCACACACATCCAGGCCCGAGGCAGGATTCGAACCTGCGTCCGTAGCGGTCGCGCGGTTCCAGACTGAAGCGCCTAGAACCGCTCGGCCACCAACTGCCGGCGCAATGAATACTGTTACTGACTCATGCTAGCCAAGGATATTCCCCTTGTCATCTTTCTAGATGAACACACAGCCTTGCACTCTCTCAGAGGATAAATAAGACGGTAGTACTTTGATGTTATTCCTATTTGTACGACGTCCACCATGGGCGATTCACGTCTACTGTCTACGCTAATTTCTGTTGATTCCGAGTTGCAGTTGGGATCTGCTGGTTGAAATAAGACATCGTTCATTGTTGTGGTAATTTTTCAAACTTCAGAGTTTTGTTTAGTGATACATAGACTGTATTATTTCATATACTTTGACGTCTTAAGCTACGGTATAAATAAAACGAAAACAAACTTAAACGCATTGTCTAATAATAATTAAGTAATGTGATGTACCGTATCGTGATTCGGACAAAGCCGATACAAGACAAAATCTTACTTCAATGTACTGATCGGCGAAATTCTTGTTATTTCAACAAAGATATTTACAACGATGAGGCAGATTAGGGGAAAAATATTAAACACGTGATTTTAGCATCCCATACGAGGTCATCATGGGATAATTTTTTAACCTTCACATACGGGAGATCGTTTACTATGCTGGATGTTTGGCAACACTACAACTGACAGATACGGCCGAAAAGTTGCCGCAAGGGCGCTACCGTGAGCTGTCTAGTGGCGTACTAACAGTACTCAAGTGTACTCACACAATAAAACAGAAAAAAGAGATGATTTATTTCAAAATTAATTAAGATTACTAAATGTCTGTGATTTAGACTGTTCTGTTTATGAGCACCAGAATTACGCAGACCGGCAAGTGGGGAGCAGATGAAAGCGCATAACAATGTCTTAGTTTATATTGCAAAGTAGGAGACGAAAGACTGTAGTTCTCAGCGATACCGCGGCGTGAGGACAGTTACTCGTAGACGCTTTTGGCGGCGAGCCTTTCGTCGGTCGGGAGCAAGAGAGAAGTAGGCTAACTGTTGATTATGGGTAAAACACCTTCTGGTTGTTTCATTCCATACAGATTCATAGCACTAACACCGCACTATAGCGCACAGTAGTCATCACCATGACGTCCTAAACACTATCGACTGGACAAAGGTACTGGGCGACAAGTCACCCACAGTAGGATCTTGCCGTAAGGGAAGTATTACGTGGAGTATGTCACACCGATACTACACTCAACCGATGAGTACGTGAACTCAGCTGCGCGCTACACGACATAACCTATGGAGAACAATATCGAGGTAAATACCGTTTTAGAGATTTAAATCCCTCGCTGAGAGCAGCTGCGGCGTCCTTTGCAGCGGATATCACGGTCGAAACGGCAGGTGAGCGGTGCTGGTAAGTGAGGCGCCACAGCAGGTGCGTCGCTGGCGAGGCCCCGAGCTGCACTGGCTGGCTGAACTGGCGCGCCGCCAGTGCGCGGACCACGGGCCACGCACAGCACGGGCCGGACGGACGCTCGCTTTCCCGCCTCGCCGATAGCAGCAGCAGCAGCAGCAGCAGCAGTACGCCGGCGCGGCCGACCTTGGCTGCCGCTTCCAGACGAGTTTGCGTGCGGCCGGTCTCATCCGCAACATGACCGCGCGGCGCGCTACAGGTGCAGTCTGCAAACCCCCCACCGAGGCCTAGACGGAGACTGCGTTTTACTGACCACTATTTACAAACGATTACCAACTACCGATATCTGCTTTTAAGGTACACTGCTTGACAGAAAAGTGAAGCAATCAGAAGGGGAAGAGAGAACGAAACGAAACTTCATAGCTTGAGAGAGTAAAAAAAAAAAAAAAAATGGTTCAAACGGCTCTGAGCACTATGGGACTTAACATCTGTGGTCATCAGTCCCCTAGAACTTAGAACTACACTCCTGGAAATTGAAATAAGAACACCGTGAATTCATTGTCCCAGGAAGGGGAAACTTTATTGACACATTCCTGGGGTCAGATACATCACATGATCACACTGACAGAACCACAGGCACATAGACACAGGCAACAGAGCATGCACAATGTCGGCACTAGTACAGTGTATATCCACCTTTCGCAGCAATGCAGGCTGCTATTCTCCCATGGAGACGATCGTAGAGATGCTGGATGTAGTCCTGTGGAACGGCTTGCCATGCCATTTCCACCTGGCGCCTCAGTTGGACTAGCGTTCGTGCTGGACGTGCAGACCGCGTGAGACGACGCTTCATCCAGTCCCAAACATGCTCAATGGGGGACAGATCCGGAGATCTTGCTGGCCAGGGTAGTTGACTTACACCTTCTAGAGCACGTTGGGTGGCACGGGATACATGCGGACGTGCATTGTCCTGTTGGAACAGCAAGTTCCCTTGCCGGTCTAGGAATGGTAGAACGATGGGTTCGATGACGGTTTGGATGTACCGTGCACTATTCAGTGTCCCCTCGACGATCACCAGTGGTGTACGGCCAGTGTAGGAGATCGCTCCCCACACCATGATGCCGGGTGTTGGCCCTGTGTGCCTCGGTCGTATGCAGTCCTGATTGTGGCGCTCACCTGCACGGCGCCAAACACGCATACGACCATCATTGGCACCAAGGCAGAAGCGACTCTCATCGCTGAAGACGACACGTCTCCATTCGTCCCTCCATTCACGCCTGTCGCGACACCACTGGAGGCGGGCTGCACGATGTTGGGGCGTGAGCGGAAGACGGCCTAACGGTGTGCGGGACCGTAGCCCAGCTTCATGGAGACGGTTGCGAATGGTCCTCGTCGATACCCCAGGAGCAACAGTGTCCCTAATTTGCTGGGAAGTGGCGGTGCGGTCCCCTACGGCACTGCGTAGGATCCTACGGTCTTGGCGTTCATCCGTGCGTCGCTGCGGTCCGGTCCCAGGTCGACGGGCACGTGCACCTTCCGCCGACCACTGGCGACAACATCGATGTACTGTGGAGACCTCACGCCCCACGTGTTGAGCAATTCGGCGGTACGTCCACCCGGCCTCCCGCATGCCCACTATACGCCCTCGCTCAATGTCCGTCATCTGCACATACGGTTCACGTCCACGCTGTCGCGGCATGCTACCAGTGTTAAAGACTGCGATGGAGCTCCGTATGCCACGGCAAACTGGCTGACACTGACGGCGGCGGTGCACAAATGCTGCGCAGCTAGCGCCATTCGACGGCCAACACCGCGGTTCCTGGTGTGTCCGCTGTGCCGTGCGTGTGATCATTGCTTGTACAGCCCTCTCGCAGTGTCCGGAGCAAGTATGGTGTGTCTGACACACCGGTGTCAATGTGTTCTTTTTTCCATTTCCAGGAGTGTAATTAAACCTAACTAACCTAAGGACACCACACACACCCAAGCCCGAGGCAGGATTCGAACCTGCGATCGTAGCGGTCACGCGGTTCCAGACTGAAGTGCCTAGAACCGCACGGCCACACCGGCCGGCAGAGAGTATGTGATGTTATTGCACTGATTACAGAATCAAGTGAAATTTACAAAGAACTTTGCAGTATGGGCCCATTTACCTGCGTGACGTTGCCCCCCCCCCCCCCCCCTGTGGCCTCCATGCATCAATTGATTCAATTGGTAAGGGTACACCGTTGCATCCTCTCGTGTGGCAACCTGGCCTACAACTGTTGTAACTGATCCTTGATAACGTATACTGGCGATGGGACGGATTTAACGCCCGAAGGAAGGAAGATTCGATTTAACGTCCAGCCGACATCGAGGTCATTAGTGACGGTGCAAAAGCTTGGATTGTATCGAGGATGGGGAAGGAAATCGCCCATGCTCTTGCAAAGAAACTATCCCGGCATTTGCCTGGCGCGATTTAGGGAAGTCACGAAAAACCTAAATCTGGATGGCTGGACACAGATTTGAACAGTCGTCCTTCCGAATGCGAGTCCATTGTGCTAATCACTGGATCACCTCGCTCTTTAATGTCCGAGTTAGTACTACTCATGTTCTATCGTGAATAGATCTGAAGTCTTGCTGGCCACGGGAGTTCCTCAACATCACGCCAACAGTTCATAGAGACATGTGCCACCTGTGAACGAGCACTGTACTTTTGACAAATGATCCAGCGGTACAGTAGCCTGACAGGTAACATCTAAGGACGCTGGGTGTTCGTTACGTACCATTGTGTCATCAGAGTACCCTCAGTCAGTATTAGCCACGACCTTAATTCATATCCGATAGCTCCCTACACGACGCCACGATTAACACCTCTCTGTCTCTCCAAAACATTGGAAGAATGGGACATATTCCCAGGTCGCCGCCATACTTGCTGACGGTGCTTATCCGAGGTAGTGCAGGACTGCGATTCGTCGCTGAACACAATGTGACGTTACTAATCAGTAGTAGGTGCTTCCTGGTCGTGGTTCAAATGGTTCAAATGGCTCTGAGCACTATGGGACTTAACTTCTGAGGTCATCAGTCCCCTAGAACTTAGAACTACTTAAACCTAATTAACCTAAGGACATCACACACATCCATGCCAGAGGCAGGATTCGAACCTGCGACCGCAGCCGTCGCGCGGTTCCAGACTGTAGCGCCTAGAACCGCTCGGCCACCCCGGCCGGCCCCGGTCGTGGCAGCACTACGAGGGGCCTTCAATAATTACTGCAGCACAATTTTTTCTCGGTCAGTTTCGGTTGAAAAAATGCAGAATTTGTTGTGGCACGTCGTGGAATATCCTCGCTTCAGGCCTTATACGCTGAAGAGCCTAAGAAACTGGTTCACCTGCCTAATATTGTGTAGGGCCCCCGCGAGCACGCAGAACTGCCGCAACACGTCATAGCATGGACTCGACTAGTGGCTGTAGTAGCGCTTGTGATATTCGCTATTTTTGACTTCATTAAAACAGCAAATACGAGTAGTTAATACATTCAGCCAGAAGGCAAATACTTGTTTATAAATAATGATTAATGTATAATGAGGCGTTGCATGGTGACGGTGGAATTTTCTAAATAATGTAATTCGTCGTCTTTGGGCGGCAATGTAAACAGAAAAATACGGATAGATATGCGATCCTTCACTATTTTGTTCGCTGGAGAACAAATGAAGCCTTGTGCGCTAAAGACTTGTACTGTTTTTCTCAAGTAAGACGGACGCAGATTTGTGGCAGTCTGATCTAATTTTTACTAAATGTATAAAAATGTGTTATGTCTAAGTTTGAGTGAAGTGTAAAGAACTGTTATAACTTACCGTGACGACGCCCGAGCGACTCAAAGAAGACAATGGCCATATAAAAGAGCGCTCACTGGACATGATACGGACATAAAAATCTACTAAGCTTAAGGTACGATATAGGTTTTAGTTATAATAAATATTTATTCTGGGAATACTGAGTCATTTAGCAGTGCTCATTCCTATTATCTCATCAGTATTATTTTCATTTTAATTATGCATTTTGCTAATATTACAGACACCAAGATCAGCAGTCCAATGTGCGTGTTACATTGATAAAAAGAAAAACTGTTTTATCGTCTTCTTGCATCAGCTTTAATATTGAATTTCCCTTTTGTGTGATGTTACAGTTGTTTTTGCGCCCTTAAGAACTTTCTGGTCCCTTAGGAAATTGTTTTGTCATAACAATAACTTCACAACCGTGTATGATCGTATCTACGATCGTGAAGTAATTAGAAAGACGATAACGCAATTTCTTAATCAATAGCACGCTAGTTGTGACTGCCTCAAGCCACGCGAAACTGCAAGTAAAAACTATTCCAGGGTGTATACGGGGACAAGGAAAAAAAATTCCCGGATTATTCCCGGATTTCTCCCGGATATCCCGTTTAAAAAATACGCTTTTTCCCGGGCGAAAATACACTTTTTCTGTGCTAAGTGACAGATTTTCCGTAGATTTTCCCTCGGAACTGTAAAACTTATCAATTCTTTGAATGGTTAACGTTTTATACAATCGCGTAGAACTTCCCGAAAAAAAAAGAAAAAAAAAGACTGGCAGAGAAGTTTTGGAGAGACTTTTAATAAAAAATAAAAAAAAATAAAAGTAGAGAAGTGTTGGAAAGACCTTTGATTTGCAGCAACATATACGTTGCATATTTTCTTATTACAAAAGTATAAATTCGAATAGCACCAAACACAGCGCGTTAGTTTGCGGAGCGTTGAAACCGAGGTTGCGATGTCATTTTGTAAGCGAGTCATATCTCAAGCCACGAGATCTCGTCAGCCGATGACAGCAGCTATTCAGAGCATAGGACACGTGTTATAGTCAGCCAATAGCAAGATCACTGGTTAAATAGCGCGAACACGCAAGAGGAAAAGTTAACGGTTTACATTAATGCACACAGTACCGTATATCTACAATAAAAGCTAAGCTTTCACATATAATATTATGTCTCTAAGATTAACACGCTACAACAGAAGCTTAGCTTTCACATGTAATATTGATCTTTTTTGCGTGTGTTATACTTTAAGATACATCACACAAATGTGCCAGTAAATTTAATATTATGACATAAATGTCTCGGCTCGAAATTCTTGTAAGTGGCTGGTCCTCAAACTGTTCAGTTTCGAACCCTCTGTGATGTAGATATCCAACCCACTTTCTCACACGTAACATAATTCATCTTGCGTAAAAAGAAATTTACTTTGAAAGTAAAGCTTTTCTAACCACCGTTCGCAATACTATCCGAAGACTGTTAGAAATAGGTTCGATTTACCAGTTTCCAGAGAGCGCCAGAAAACAGGCATTATTGTGCGTGTGCAACTGCAGTGGTGTAGGAAGCCCGTATCTTCGTGTGTATAAAGCACTAAAAGAGCTTACATTACACCATAAAAGAAACAGGGCATCAGAGGGTACTCCAAAGAGCATCGGAATTTCGTAAACCATACTAAAATGCATAATTCGGCTTGAAGTGCGAATTGGCTTTTTCCAGATTCACAATGAAGTATGTCCCATCTGATACTAAGCTTTCCAGTGTGGCTTTTGGAATGTAAATTTTCTTGGAGTACCAGTACTCTACGATCTCATTTTTCGTTCTTTATTATGGCATAATGCCATGTATGGCAGAAGATGATAACGTGCACTTGAAATTCAGCGAAAAGTTGGAACTAGCCAATACTGTAGAATGAAACACTTCGTTTCAAATAAAATGATTGCCTCAGCGGAAAGATTAATAAAGCCAAATTTCTTTAGCAAACTTGCAAAAATAACTTCACTGTTCTGCAAGGCAATTAATGCTTGACTGCTACTAACTTGAAAATAAAATAAAATCAGAAAACTGAAATTAATAATATATTTTTGCCCTCCATAATTATGTGAATGTATTTTAATTCACTTGTTAGCTCCCCCGCCACAGAAATCCGTTTTGTTTTCATTTGACTTGGGAGCTGTACACGAAGAGAAGCAGCGAAATCACTTAACGTAAACACGCGTCACGTGGAGGTTAACCCCCTCCCCACTACAACTCGGACAACTCTGTGCAAGCGTGAATCTGGCAGCTATGGCGCGCGAGAAAAATTTTTCTCGTTTGCATCTGGCTGCTTGCTACTGTGACCGACACAGTTAACAGTCAAACTTCAAGTAGCGGGAGAAGGTACTGCTTATACGCGAGTCAAATGCGCATGCGCAACAGACCGCTGGCAATTGGTCAAACGAACCTAATGTGAACAGTTGTAACGTCATGCTCATAGCAAGCAGTTTATTGTTACGAAGAATTACAGTCTGCGCCCTACGGCCTTTGACATATTTTTGCTATTTGCAAACGCTTGTGCGTGCACGGTTTTTTGTTGTTGTAAATTGCACATTTCCTTTGTCACTAAAGTTTTATTTTTTTCCCCTCTCGTTTATATTTTAAGCAGTATCATTCTCCAGTAGCAGCATACAATAACATTCTTTGCTAGAGAATCAATTCTGCAGCCAAAATTAAAAAAAAATAACTGAAAGCTAAAACAATGAAAAATTCCCGGAATTCCGAAAAATTCCCGGGTTTTTCCCGGTTTTCTCCCGGATGAAAAAATTCCCGGGTTTTTCCCGGATTTCCCGGTTGTCCCGGGTCGTATACACCCTGTATTCACATCTCATAATGCAATATTTTATGACAATGGTCAATCCATAATTCTTACGCCAATTGTGATTGATAAAACAGTAAGCTAAATCTCAATTTCCAACTTTCCATTGAATAACAACATCAATTTTATTTTGTAACATCACACTTGGCGCCCGAACAGGGACTTGACCAAAAATTAGTTCGGATACTTGGAAAATTTTCTATGTGCTTGTGTTAATAAATGTTCTGTCGTTTCATGTACACATCATCTTTCTGTGAGAATGACGGAAAATATGCTGGTCAATATCGCAGTTTAATTACCGAGAGAAAAGAAAAGAAAAGAGACGTGAATTTGCTGAGACAACATAGCGGTAATCAAGCCATCAAAAAGTAAGTCAGAATTTTGCATACGCAGTGTAGTGCTTCAGTGGCAACGTTGCTTTTCCAAGTCGATCCACATCCTTTCTATCTCCTTCCCGCTATAGAAAATCTGCTTTATTTTATCTCTCAAAGTAAAATTCTTCGTAGTCTGATAATAGAAATTATTTCTCCCCATTGTTAGTATAGCTGTATTGCATTTTCAACATGGTGGATAGTGTGTGCAATTTGCAGTGAAGAGCATCTTCATTCATTTGTCTGAAACGGTTAGGTTCCATCTTGTCTTCTCGCCAGATAGAATTTCATTTGTTGCTCACGCTAGAGCGGTGCTCTTAGCGGACTCACCACGTCACTGACAAATGACGAAAGCCTTGCGTAGCACGTGATTTACTGACGAAAATGGCAGATGGTAAACAGAGACAGGTGACAACAGGAGACAGGAGTGAAGACGTTAATATTATTCCATACCCTTTACGATCGCGAACGGTAGGTTCCCGTGTGGAAACTGAACTAACCATGTCTGTAACAGGGGAAAGTGACCCTAAAGTCCAAACTCTTCCCGCTGCAGCTACAAATGACCTCGGTGCGTTAATGGAAATGCTGAAACAACAGTTTGACGCAGTAAATGAGACTATAAAAACACAAAATGAGACTGTTAACGCCAGATTAGATGCTGTAAGCGAATCAGTAAAAACACAAAATGAGACTGTTAACGCCCGATTCGATGCTGTAAGCGAATCAGTAAAAACACAAATTGAGGCTGTTAACTTCCGATTAGATGCTGTAAGCGAATCATTAAAAACACAGCTAGGCACAATCAAAACAGATCTGCATAAAGAAATTACGGCTGAATTAAATACCCATTTGGGTGAGGTGCAAACTAAGATCAGTGATCAAATTCAGAAAATGCAGAAACAGGTGAAAAGTGAAATAGCGGAAGTATCTGGAACATTAAACACAAAAATTCAGGCAGCTACCAAAGAAATAAACTCAGTTAGAAATGCAGTATCTGACATTGAAGGTGTAGTGGAGGATCTGTCGAGGCAGATAGACTCAATCAATATTGAAGAACAGGTTAAGGGCACCGTGAAAGCACACGCGGAGGCATTGCCGGAACACTACGGTGAATGGATAAAGGGTAAAGATATTTTTATCGAAAAGAAGGTCAGGGAGGAGCTTAGGGAGACTGTCAAGGATGTAACTTATGAAATCTTAGCTGCTCCTGGTAAGGCGGGAGACACAGTGGTTTCTGAATTGGGACAGTTCGGAGGACACTTACACGGGATCTTCCCGAGGGGAAGCAGCAAGTAGTGGACGAAGTCAGAATGCTGAGAAACTGGGTAGAAAATCCGCACACGCACACGCAAACTATAGGGAACAACTCTTTAGACGGTGACGAATGTCAGTCAACTCCTTATCGTTCACCGCCTGATTACATGCAAAACAACAGTCCTGTTGAGTCCCGAGTAGGGAAAATAAATGATCCGCCCACAATTGTGAGTTTAATGCAAGAGGAAAGTGTGATTAAGCATCGCACTTTTCCTGTTTTTCGTCCGCAGAAGCGAGAAATACACCCCATCGTGTTCCTAAATAATTTTTCCGGCATATTTCCCAGGAGCTGGACAGACAGACAGCGTATTCAGTTCGTCACTGGCTTTATTTCTGGTGATGCAGCATTATGGGGAACGGAAATGGTAGACACGTGTAGGAATTATGAAGAGTTTGAGAAAATGTTCTTGGCAAAATTTTGGAGTAATGGGGTACAGCAAAGATTAAGGAAGGAGGTGTATGGTGCGGAAATTTTCAATGAGAAGCATGGAAGTCTCCGGCGATACTTCGAGAAGTATCTAGCAAAAATTAAATTCTGGGATTCTCCGATTTCTTCCAAGGACGTAATTATGATTCTCAAAAGCAAACTCCCTGTGTCAATTAGAGAGAAACTAGTAAATGTGTCCGAAGAAGACACGGATGTATTCCTTTCTGTGCTAGATTCCTTAGATTTAATTAGCGAGGATGTGCGCTCCAAGGTTGGCAGCGGCAAATTCTTCCCTGGCAGCCAGCAGAATGCATCGCACGCGGACAACAATGCGCCGAAGGAGAGAGTGCGCTACTGTGATCGCGGGTACCAACCTGCCAGCGGTTATGAAAACGCAAACGGCAATAACTTTAAACGGAAGCAGAAAACCAATTACAGTAATCAGCAGAGATACCACCCAATTTACAACCACCAGGTACAACATCAGTACGGAAACCCACCCTTCAATTCTGCGCCTGAGCAGTATGGAAATTCTCCACAAACGATTGGTAATTTTTCAAATGGGCCAGTGTACAATCAAAGTTATAGGTCGAAAAATAGCAAGTGGCATGGGCAAGGCGGAGGCCACCCAGCACAACATCAGAACAACTTTTCACAGGATAGAGGGCCGCGGAACAATTTTCAAACGGCACCAAATGCGAACTTTCCTTCACAAGGAAATGGTTTTGCCGGCAACCAAAAGATGGGGCGACAGCAGCCGTCGCAAGTATTCTATTCACAAGTGAATGCACCCAGTGGATTTTACCCCTTTACACCGGCATTTGTACCACATAACCAGCACCAATATGAAACGGAACAAACACTTAAGGCCATGAATGACAAACAGGTTAAACATCCTGCGGAAAATTAGAGGCAGCGCCTTTCAGCCTCCTAGAGGTCGCTGCCGGTTCCAGTGGGGGTACTAACGAATACTCTGATTCTGAGTATGTTAATGCGATACGGTACGACCATGAGACCGACTTACGGGATGACCTTGCACCTGACATACAAGCTCAAGACATTAATGACATTTATGATGAACAGGTCCAGGCTTCGATTAAGATTTCTATTGCCAACATTCCTGTCACAGCCATTGTTGATACAGGAGCAAACATCAATGTGATGTCATCATGTCTCTTCAGACAGGTGTCTTCTGTTTCAAAAGCTTTATCATTGCCGATTCAGGGTTTCTCCATATCGGGAGCGATTGGTCCATTGAAACAGATAGGCTAGTTAGTTTTACAGACACAGCCTCAACTGCAGATAGAATCTGTTTTCGTTTCTTACTTCTTGCGTACTGGAAATTTCCTAGTGTGAACTGTTAATGATAAGTATTGTGTTTAATAGCGCACTGACTACATGATAACGGCTACTACATGTAAACTTTAAGCATTAAATGCTATGTATGGAAAAATTGTTTATAGTGATGGATATGAACTGATATTTCTTCAACAAGCTGAAGCAGGAAATTAAGGTTGCAGAAAGAGTTTCAATTTAGCTTTAAGTTAGTATAAAAAAAAAGTGCTTGCGAGGTGATTGCCCGGAGCTATATAAATATGTAAAGGTGAGAAATGGAGGAGGATGCGTAAATAAGCACTTCTCTCAAGGTACAAGAAGATTTATAGATTTGTTTTTAGTAATGTAAGTACTTGAAGTTCTGTTGTAAAAGCCCAAATTACCTGCTTAAAAAAAAGGTACATGTTCAAACAGTCCAGACAGTGGACAGGAGTAGAAGAAATAGCTTAAAGTTCAGTTAAAGCGTGCTGTTAAATGGAAAAACAAGTGGTAACCCACATGTGTTCACGCAAGGAGACAATAAGCTGTAGTAAACTAAGTTAGGTGAAATACAGTACAAATAGAGGCAAACCATGAAGCATCAATAAAGTAGCGTAAGTACTCCACGAGGCCATTAACTGCTATGAAAGTAAACTATTTCCCTGTGATCTGAGCCCAATGAAAAGAGTGTATGAGGAATGTTAGCTGACGAACTGATTTCAGTAGAATCAAGGTACTAAATAACCACACAGCAAGCCCCCTGTATCATAAATAAGTCCAAGTAAAGATCTTCAGAAGATTTGTAGTGTAATCTAGAGACCATTCAATGCCCTAATTGAAGGCTAATCTAAAGAACAAGCAATGCAGTGATATTTAAACTTAATACTGACTATAACCAGAGTAAGACGTAGAAGTAGCAAAGCATGCTGTAATGAAAGAGGTTGAAATTTATATACGTGCCTATGTTTATTATGATAATTTTATTTACATGCAGATTTTATTGCAAAAATGTCTCCTAAGACACTCCTTTTATGAAATCCATTTTCCTTGTGCCCGCTCCTTTTGATCCTGGTTCATTAACCCAGACCAAGGGTCGACTTGTAAAAGGCACGTGTGCTTGGAGGCAAAGCAGTGCTTATGAGAAATGAGACACGTAGCGCGATGAACTTCGCTAGCTTTGGTGATGTTTGTTATGCACAGGTTGCGTAAATCCAGTGAAATGTGGGTAATTCCATTCATGCGAAAAATAGTAGACACGCGTTACCCTATTTTTTTAACAGAGAACTATTGCTGAGTACATGAAGCGAAGAGGGAGACCTATTGTTATCCATTCTGCCCTCAAATATAAAAAAAAAAAATTGGCAAGCACAAAGGAAAGCACAAAAAAAAAGATTCAGCGTTAAATGCGTACTCGTTAAGTAGTAGATATGCTGCGTGGCAGTAGAAAATGATCTTGGGTGCACTAAAGAATAAATGCAACGAGTGTTGCGAAACCTGTAGGTCTCTTCTGAGCAATACGTTGCAAGGCATCCCAGATTGCTCAATAATGTTCATGCCTTGGGAGTTTGGTGACCAGCGGAAGTGTTTAAATTCAGAAGAGTGTTCCTGCAGCCACTCTGTAGCAATTCTGCACGTGTGGGGTGCCGCATCGTCATGCTGCAATAGCCCAAGTTCATCGGATTGCACATTGGACATGAATGGATGCACATGATCAGACAGGATGCTTAAGTGTACGTGTCACCTGTCAGAGTCGTATCTAGATATATCAGGGGTCACATATCACTCCAACAGCACATAGCCCACACCATTATAGAGCCTCCATCAGCTTCAACAGTCCCCTGTTGACATGCAGGGTCGATGGATTCATGAGGTTGTCTCCAGACCCGTACACGTCCATCCGCTCGATACAATTTCAAACGAGACTCTTATGACCAGGCAACATGTTTCCAGTCATAAACAGTCCAATGTCGGTGTTGACGGGTCCAGATGAGGCGTAAAGCTTTGTGTTGTACAGTCATCAAGGGTACACGAGTGGTCCTTCGTCTTCCAAAGCCCATATCGATGATATTACGGTATATTGATAATTTTTACTTATGGACCGTCTGACAGCAACCGAATAAAACACTATTTTAGTGCCACACGCGTTTCGCCTTTATTTTCTGCAAGGCATCATCAGTGGCAGGTTGCGTGGACAATTACGCTCCTGTTGCATTTTTGGTGTTGTTCTTCTTCTTATGAATGCCAATTTGCGGTTTTTTTCCCACATACCACAGCACTATGAACTGAACGCTTGTTTCAATGCAATGTTTTGGTTTCAGAACAGAAACCCAAACGTTGCATTGAAACAAGCGTTCAGTTCATAGTGCTGTGGTATGTGGGAAAAAAACCGTAAACTGGCATTCATAAGAAGAAGAATAACACCAAAGATCCAACAGGAGCGTAATATGTAAGAAATTGTCCACGCAACCTGCCACTGATGATGCCTTGCAGAAAATAAAGGCGAAACGCGTATGGCACTAAAATTGTGTTTTATTCAGTTGCTGTCAGACGGTCCATAAGTAAAAATTATCAATATACCGTAATATTACACGCAACTGAGGAAGACAGGACCAAAATGGTTCAAATGGCTCTGAGCATTATGGGACTTAACATCTATGGTCATCAGTCCCCTAGAACTTAGAACTACTTAAACCTAACTAACCTAAGGACAACACACAACACCCAGCCATCACGAGGCAGAGAAAATCCCTGACCCCGCCGGGAATCGAACCCGGGAACCCGGGCGTGGGAAGCGAGAACGCTACCGCACGACCACGAGATGCGGGCAGGACCAAAAAAGTTGAAGATATCGATGATGTTTCATTGAATGGTTCGCACCCTGTCACTTGTTGACCGCCCAGCATTTAAAACTGCAGGAACTTGCGGAAAGGTTGCACTTCTGTCATGCTGAACGATTCTCTTGAATCGTCGTTTCTCCCGTTCTTACAAGATCTTTTTCCGGCTGCAGCAATGTTGGAGATCTGATGTTTTGCCGGATTGCTGATATTCAAGGTACAGTCGTGAAATCGTCGTACGGGACAATCCTCTCTTCATCACAACGTCGGAAATGCTGTCTCCCATCGCTCGTACGCCGACTACAACATCTCGTTCCAACCCACTCAGATCTTGATGACCTGCCATTGTAGCAGCAGTAACCGATCTAACAGCTGCGCCAGACACTTGTTGTCTGATATAGGCGTTGCGACCGCTGCTCCGTATTCTGCCTGTTTACATATCTCTGCATTTGAATGTGCAAGCCTATACCGGTTTCTTTGGCGCTTCAGTGAAGTTTCATGAAGTTCCGATAGGTAGCGCCGCTGTATGTAGTCTTCAGAATGCTGTCTGTAACGGAGGTGCGTACCAAGCAGAGGGCAGCCATTGAGATTCTTTTGAGGGAAAACCAGAGCGTCACAGATATTCATAGACGCTTGCCAAATGTTTACAGAGACCTGGCAATGAAAAAAGCACGGTGAATCGTTGGGCCAGGCCTCTGTCATCATCGCAACAAGGTCGGGCAAACCTGTCCGATCTCCCGCGAGCTGGCCGGACACACACAGCTGTGACTCCTGCAATAGTGGAACGTGCGGACACTCTCATTCGCTGCAAAACTGGACGTCTCTGTTGACAGTGCTGACACACTTGTCCACCAGCTGGGCTACTCAAAGCTGTGTTCCTACTGGGTTCCACACTGCATAATAGAAGGCCAGAAAGAGCAACGAAGGACCATCTAAACGAAATTGTTTGCGTGTTACGTGGCTGGTAGTGACAATTTTTTTTGGAACATCGTCACAGGCGATAATACTTGGTTCCATCACTTTGAACTGGAAACAAAACGACAATCCAAAGAGTGGCGCATCTTTATTCCGAAAAAGATTTTCAAGCCGCATCCTCAGGCGGTAATGTCGTGGCGACGGTCTCCTGGGGCTTTGAAAGGGTTATTCTGTTTGATGTTCTCCCTCAAGGTGTAACGATCAACTTGGTAGTCCATTGTGTTATCCTCGGGAAAATGAAGGAACAAAAATGCAACAAACTCCTCATTCTCCACAACAATACAATGCCTCATACAAGCCTGCACACACAAGAGGAGCTCAGGAAACTTCATAGGACTGTTCATCCTCATCCACCGTGCAGCCAGATCTCCTAGATGGGGAGGTTACTGATGCAGTAAGACGTTGGCTCTAACGTTGAGCAGTAGAGTGCTACCACGCGGAGATACAAGCCGTCCCAGTCATGTGGCGAAGGCCGTCGCATTGAACGGAGATTGTGTTGAAAAATAGTGGGAAATAACGTGGTGTACTGGAATCCTGAAAAAAAACCAACCTGCTTTAGGAAACAAATGTTTTGCACTACTTATTGAAACGCCTCTCGCACATTAGATGGAAAAGCAATTCATCTTTCTCCTAGAAGTTTTGAAAGTCCTCAGCCTTATAATGATTGCACATGCCCATCTATTACGTGTCATGATCGTAAACAATAATAAATTTGTCTTACAATAACACACGACCAAATAGAATGGAACTAACATGAAGACTGATCACATATGACTAGAGAACAATCTGTGTTGTTCTCTAGTCTGCTGGGATCAGTCTTCGTGATTGTTCCTTTTAACTGGATCATGTGTAGACCAATGTGTTACTGCTTAAGAGCGTGATACATAATACACTACTGGCCATTAAAATTGCTACACCAAGAAGAAATGCAGATGATAAACGGGTATTCATTGGACAAATATATTATACTAGAGCTGACATGTGATTGCATTTTCACGCAATTTGGGTGCATAGATCCCGAGAAATCAGTACCAAGAACAACCACCTCTGGCCGTAATAACGGCCTTCATACGCCTCGGCATTGAGTCAAACAAAGCTTGGATGGCGTGTACAGGTACAACTGCCCATGCAGCTTCAATACGATACCACAGTTCATCAAGAGTAGTGACTGGCATATTGTGACGCGCCAGTTGCTCGGCCACCATCGACGAGACGTTTCCAATTGGTGAGAGATCTGGAGAATGCGCTGGCCATGGCAGCAGTCGAACATTTTCTGTATCCAGAAAGGCCCGTACGGGACCTGCAACATGCGGTCGTGCATTATCCTGCTGAAATGTAGGGTTTCGCACGGATCGAATGAAGGGTAGAGCCACGGGTCGTAACACATCTGAAATGTAACGCCCACTGTTCAAAGTGCCGTCAATGCGAACAAGAGGTGACCGAGACGTGTAACCAATAGCACCCATACCATCACGCCGAGTGATACGCCAGTATGGCGATGACGAGTACACGCTTTCAATGTGGGTTCACCGCGATGTCGCCAAACACGGATGCGACCATCATAATGCTGTAAATAGAAACTGGATTCATCCGAAAAAATGACCTTTTGCCATTCGTTCACCCAGGTTCGTCGTTGAGTACACCATCGCAGGCGCTTCTGTCTGTGATGCAGCGTCAAGGGTAACCGCAGTCATGGTCTCCCAGCTGATAGTCCATGCTGCTGCAAACGTCGTCGAACTGTTCGTGCAGATCGTTGTTGTCTTGCAAACGTCCCCATCTGTTGACTCAGGGATCGAGACGTGGCTGCACGATCCGTTACAACCATGCGGATAAGATGCCTGTCATCTCGACTGCTAGTGATACGAGCCGTTGGGATCCAGCACGGCGTTCCGTATTACTCTCCTGAACCCACCGATTCCATAATCTGCTAAGAGTAATTGGATCTCGACCAACACGAACAGCAATGTCGCGATACGATAAACCGCAATCGCAATAGGCTACAATCCGACCTGTCTCAAAGTCGGAAACGTGATGGTACGCATTTCTCCTTCTTACACGAGGCATCACAACAACGTTTCACCAGGCAACGCCGGTCAACTGCTGTTTGTGTATGAGAAATCGGTTGGAAACTTTCCTCATGTCAGCACGTTGTAGGTGTCGCCACCGGTGCCAACCTTGTGTGAATGCTCTGAAAAGCTAATTATTTGCATATCACAGCATCTTCTTTTTGTCGGTTAAATTTCGCGTCTGTAGCACGTCATCTTCGCGGTGTAGCAATTTTAATGGCCAGTAGTGTAGATGGACACGTGCAGTCATTGTAACGGTGAGGGCTTTCGAAACATCTAAGAAAAAGATGAATTTATTTTGCATATAATGCATTTGACTTTTCTTCCAGTGATGTTGGTATGAGTGACCGAAATCGGTAGAAAATAGAGGTTTATTTAAACAGCTAATGCTTAAAATGCAGTTCTTTAAATATCTGACGGCTATTGAAAATCTATTGGACGTAGGTTTGAGTGTCTCGCTGGCCAAGGGAGTTTCTCAGCATCACACAAACAGTTCATAGAGAGAGGTGGCATATATGGGACGAGTACAGTCCAGTTGAGAAATGGCCCTACGAACTGTCTCGTGAGAGGTAACACCAGAGGACGCAGGATGTTCGTAACGTAACGCTGTACCATCAGAGTTCCCTCAATCACTACCAGTCATATCTGATAGCCCCCTACACCATGACGCTAGTAATAACACTTCTGCGCCTCTCCAAAACATCGGAAGAATGTCCGAAATACTTGCTGACGATGATCATCCAAGGTAGCGTAGAACTATGATTCTTCACTGAACACGGCGTTACTAGTCAGCAGTCCACGTTTCCTGGTCACGACACCACTGCAAACCCAGCCATCTGTGCTGTAGTGTTAACGGCTGCCTGCGCATGGGACGGCAATTCCCTAGCTCGGCTCCCGCTAGTCTCCGGTCAGTTGTGGAGGATGACATCAAGTGTTGCATACAGTCGACTATTTTTTCTCCATTGTCGTTGCCATCTATCAATCGACAGAATTGTAAGTGTACTAAGTTCACCAAAATACAGGAAAAGAAATGCATTCTCTATAGTTTTCATTCAATAAGTAACAACCTCTCATAATTTCTTAATTACAGTAATTGGATTATGTTCTTGTACAATAGTATGGTGCTGAACGCCACTGACCAATTTTGATGTAGCAGGACGTGTAGTTTGAAGGAAGTTTGAGTGCTAAGCGATCTCCTTTTCTCACGAAAAGCAGATTGCTGTTTGATCTTATTTACTTACAACTAGGGTCCCTTTGGTATGAAAGGCTACGAAAACTTGGGCTCAAAGCTATCCGCAATATGGCCAAGTAACTAACAGAGTCATTTTTAAACATTAAAGAACAATAACTTCCTCCAAATTGTAGTACGTCTCCAGATGGTGCAGAAGCTGATCATTCATGGAGGCAGCAACCAAAATTCAGGTAACAGTTACGACCAAGTAAAAATCTCAATCAAAAATCAATCTCTCTCTCTCTCTCTCTCTCTCTCTCTCTCTCTCTCTCTCTCCAAACACATATATAAAATGACTTTTTTTAATAATATGGATATAAATGAATATAAAAAGTTATTGTTCTTTAAGGTTTAAAATATGACTCTGTTAGTTACTTGGCCTTATTGCGGATAGCTTTGAGCCCAAGTTTTCGTAGCTTTTCATACCAAAGGGACCCTAGTTGTAAGTAAATAAGATCAAACAGCAATCTGCTTTTCGTGAGAAAAGGAGATCGCTTAGCACTCAAACTTCCTTCAAACTACACGTCCTGCTACATCAAAATTGGTCAGTGGCGTTCAGCACCATACTATTGTACAAGAACATAATCCAATTACTGTAATTAAGAAATTATGAGAGGTTGTTACTTATTGAATGAAAACTATAGAGAATGCATTTCTTTTCCTGTATTTTGGTGAACTTTGTACACTTACAATTCTGTCGATTGATAGATGGCAACGACAATGCAGTTCACGTCCTTTTTCAAAAACAAGATATTTCTATTCTTCACTTCCAGAAAGTTTGTATACATAAATGTTTGGCAACTCTTACACATACTTTACTCGGTTTTATCACTAAAATATCAATTTTCATTAAATGTAACAATATGTCCTGAGCGACGGCCTAGCAACACGTCCTCTTTCCACAAGATACAGATTAACCGTTCTCTTTTTTTTAAATAAATCAATTGTCATTTTTTTAGAGTTCATACTCAAGGATTCACAACTACTATCGTTGCGGATATTGCGCGCTAAAGAGTTTGTTGCTGTCCAGCTGCGCTTCACTTCACTTCAAATATTTTTTGAATCAAATTAACATTTACGGTATTTACATACATTACTGAGCTTCTCAGAATAAAATCAGACACAAATTAAAAAAAGGGGGGCAGTGAGGCTCACATAACAAGTTTTGCGAGAAGATGGAAGTCCGACGGAGCCATATCAGGTGAATAAGGCTAGTGTGGCAACAATTCATACCTCAGTTCGTGTAATTTGGCCATGGCGACGGCACATGTGTACGAGCGTGCATTGTCTTCATGGAAGATTACTTTCTTCCTTGCTAAACCTGTCCTTTTTTCGCGTATATTTTGTTGCAATTTGTCCAGGAGGTTAGCATAGTATTCTCCAGTAATTGTTTGGCCAGTGGGGAGATAATCTACAAACAGAATCCCCTTCGCATCCCACAACGTTTCCCGCCGAAGGAATTGTCTCTGCTTTCTTTGGTGGCGGAGAATCACCATGTTTCAACTACTTTGACTGTTGTTTTGTCTCTGGGGTGTAGTAGTGCACCCAAGTTCCATCTGTGGTCACAAACCGGCGCAAAAAATCTTATTCGTTTCTCCTAAAACTGGCTAAACATTGTTCCCATATTTTCATTCTCGTGCGTTTTAGATCCAGCGTCAAGAGTCGCTTCAGTTAAAATGTGATATACCCTTTCAGATGACATCTGGCAAGCATGAGCAATTTCACTAATTTTCAATAGCCGATCCTCCGTGACCATTTTGTGCACTTTTGCAGTGAGCTCTGGAGTAGTGACACATCTTGTCTGACCACTGCGCGGATCATCATCTAAGCTCTCCCGACCAAATTTAAATTCATTTGTTCACTTGGCAACTGTTGAATATGAAGGAGCAGAGTTCCCCAGTGGATTCTAGAAATCGCCATGAATGTCCTTCGCTTTAATACCTTTCTTTACGAAGTACTTAATCACTGCTCGAATCTCGATCTTTTTCCATCTTCGTAAATCACTACAACAACAGAGCCACAACACAGAGCCAGTCGGGAACAACGACAGAGCCACGTCACCGCCGCAGCTCTCTCCCAAGAGCACTGACGTGGCACGGGTTTACAGGCACAGTAGAATGAATATGACGTAAACAACTCGTTGCGCTAGCGCTGACCTCTCGTGGTAATTCCAAGACCTTTTCAAACCATCCTCGTGTCATATCTGAAAGCTCTACAAATCTGGATATTGCATATTCAACCCATCCACCCAAATGAAGACCCACAGTGACACCCCCTAGAAACGCTGTCAAGTGCTGATGAAGCTGTCTAACACTAGTACGCGGCACCTCCTTGTCCTACACAGTGTTCACTCACCATCTGATGCTTTTCACGCCCGTTGTGTACCCTGCCAGAACCCGTAACATAGCCGGCCGCTGTGGCCGAGCGGTTCTAGGCGCTTTAGTCTGGAACAGCGCACCTGCTACGGTCGCAGGTTGGAATCCTGCCAAGAGCATGGATGTGTGTGATGTCCTTAGGTAGGTTAGGTTTAAGTAGTTACAATGACCTCAGATGTTAAGTCCAATAGTGCTTAGAGCCATTTGAGCCATTCTTTTGAACTCGTAACAACAATAATGCACTCTAATGGATGTTCTGTCACAGGGAACTGCAACTCTAGTCATTTACATACAGAGGCGGACGAAAGTATTCAGACACTGGGAGTAATCAGAGAAGTCAAGTTTAAATGTGTTTTTAACTTCAAAACATATATTTTATTCTTTACAGATGAGCAATATATATGTCAATCGGAACATATACAGAACAAAAAGTACCAAAACGCACCTTATGTAAGGGAAAAAAGAAAATCGAAATATACAGTGGGGAAAAGTACTCGGACACTCAGCAGTCAGTAACTGGTAACGCGTCCCTTTCTCTGTATTACAGCCCTCAGTTCTAGTGGCATGAAGTAAACAACCTTTCCCGTTACATCCGAACCGACATTCACCAATTCTTCTTCTATCAATGCATGCAAATGTGTCCAACTGCTCACATGTCTTTTGTGTAGTCTCGTTTTCAGTTCATTCCAGATGTTTTCGATGGGATTGAGGTCCGGAGACTGCGGTGGGGCAATGAGGCAATGACGCGTGTTGCATAGGATCCACAGTTGACAATTTTCGCCGTGTGCTTAGGATCACTGCCTTGTTGGAAATAAATGTCGTTCCAAGATCCAACTTCGCAGCACTTTTCGTCAGATCTTGTTTGAGTATATCGAGATAGACAGATTTTTCCATGGTGCCTTCAATAAAGACAAGCTAACCACCACCTCTGGAAGGCATGAATTCCCACATCATCACACTGCCACCTCCATGTTTGACGGTTGCTGGAATTTTTTTGGGCTCCCACTCTGTGTTTTCTTGGCGCCATACTAAACTGCGGCCATCCACGTGGCCCAAAATAAATTTGCATTCATCACTCCTCAGAATCTTGTCCCAAAAGGTCACATCCTTGTCGACAAATTCTTCAGCAAAAACCATCCCCTTTTTTGCATTACGCTTACTGACGAACGGTTTGCGCTTTGGCACTCTCGCATTGTACCCAGCACTGTTCAGGCATCTGCGCACTGTTCTGACACTAACTTCGGTACCAAAGCCTTCTGCCAGTTCTGCCGGTATAGCAGGGGTCGTTGTCCACGGGTCGTTTTTCACCATTCGAATTATCTTCCTCTTGTCTCTGTTCGTGAGTTTCTGAGGACGCACCTGTCGTGGACGACTGACGAGAGTTTTTTCTTCTTTCCATTTCTGGACGACACTAAATATACGAGGGTTGTCCAGAAAGTAAGTTCTGATCGGTCGATAAATGGAAACCTCAGTGAAAATCAGGAACATTTTATTTGCAAGAGTTAGCTTCACTTCTTTGCATAGTCGCCGGTTCGACTTAGACATTTTGCGGAACATTATACCACATTTCCAACACCATCGTCATAGAAGGCAGCCTCCTGTGCTTTCTGGTAATTCTCTAAGCTGGTCTATAGCGTGTAGTCTGTGCCCAAGTGTTGCCTTCATATCCAGTATTTCATGTGAACGGAGATGATACTCATGACGAGCCAGTTAGGGCTGTGTTGTAGGTGATCGAACATTTCCCATCGAAAAGGCTGCAGGAGCGTCTTCACTGCCCCTGCAGAGCGTGGCTGAGAATTGCCACGAAGAAGGAAGTGCGTGGCAGTTGTGTTAGGTGGGCTGCAGTCATTAAGGCGAAGCCTCTCAGCAGGCTCTCCTACTTGGCGGGAGACATCGTTGTTCTAGGCACATTTACCCTCTCACAGTGCGCTCACAACTGAAAAGAGCGTCTTGATGCGATCGTCGGTCATACTAGAGACACTACCCAACACATGTGTGCAAAGCTTCATCGGGTTTTCACTTTGGTGTCCATTTTGCGACTGACCGGAACTTACTATCTGGACAACCCTCGTAGTTTTTCGGCTTCGGTTGATGACCTTGCATGGCGTTACGTTGGTCTTTTTTGGCGATACCTGTGCTTTCCTGCAGTTCGAGACAGCTTCCTTGTGTACACTGACTGCTTGCTGCCGCCGAGTTGTGCTTTCAGACTGTTGTTACCTTGTATAGCGGGACGGTGTCTGATTACTTCTGTCCCTCGTGAAACACACGCGTGTGATGGTAACACAGACTAATCGTTCCAGGTGGAAGGTACGGTGACGTTCCATTAGTTGACGTCTTTCGAAATATTCCCTGTATTATGGCACATACGCAGATATACATTCCGTGTCTGCATCAGTCACAATTGACCGTGGGACACGCATGTCACCTGTTTCTGAATACTTTTGTCCGCCTCTGTACGTACTGTGTACGTGCACAAAGTTACACTGACATTCTACTACGTCTTCTGTGTGCTTCCCCTGTTTTTACCATTCGCTGTATATCACGGTACCAATTCGACAGAAAAGGTCAGCTTTCGCCGCAAGTGTATGGGGCTCGAAATTGCGAAGTGAATATGTCGCAATCAAACTGCGTCGCATCCAGAGAGAAATATTGCCCTATTTCGCCCATGGGTGCTAGTGCAGCAGTTCCATGTTGAGCAGGAAGCGAAGCGCTATTTGTTCAGCAACACTGTCTAAACGTGTTCCATTTGTTTGCCACTTTGACGGTTGTTGTGCCCGAGCGGTTCTAGGCGCTTCAGTCGGGACTTACAAATGCAACAGGCGGAATGGGAGAAAAACCAAAACTGGATAGAGATTTACGTTTCACGCATTAGTTATTCACCGTTATTTCTTAGTTTCTGATACAACTTTTGCATAATATTTTCCTAGAAAACTAACTAATTCGATGTTAATGCTTGTCTTGGTTTGAGTTTCCAATAGTTACTTTCTTAATTAGCAGTGGATAACTGCGACTCGCAGAGAGAAGTTTCGACCTACAGAAAATCATTTACGAGTACTGTGGTTTGATCATTTTGAAAAGAGATACTACCTAGAAAATTATGTGAATATGCGTCGACTTAAGGACGGTACTATACCCATGGGCAGAAATGATCTCATCAGTAAGTACAATGGTTTACTTGTATGTTTTTCGGGTTGCTAAGAAAAGAAAATCACGGAAGTCTAGAAACGAAGTTGGTGTTGTTCAAATCGAGCGTGAGAATTAAGTGCCTGTTTCTTGTTGTATCTGAGACCAGAATTATTCATTACCATCAAATATAAGCAAGTAAAAGGAAAAAAATGGGTAAAATTGAGAAAGGAAAGATTGAGAAAACTGTATGATGTAAAAAGAAACTGAAGTCTGTAATAAATAAGTACAGTCGAAGACGTGTCAGTTAGGTAAGGTGAAACAACCGACATTTGAAAACTTAGTGAAAGATCAAATAATCTCACTCTGTGGTATTTACTCAGTTTCAGGCAACAAACTTGTATAGAGAACTTACTGCATTTTCACTTCAACTTGTCATAAAGGAGTCAAAAATTCTTGAACAGATACTTCAAACTTCCCGTCTTTTGATGTACATATAATAAAGGAAACTAGAAATCTACGTTCATTTAAGAATAAATTTCAGACAGACCAGACTGATTAGTAGGAATTGTGAAGCAAATATGTTTGTGTTTTGTTCTTCGATTTGCTTTCGTTGTTTCTCATCCCCTCCAAATCACTAGGCCAGTGTTAATATCCATCCCAGCGAACGGTGGCGGTTAGGAGCTTCAATTTTTGGAACAGTTGCCTCACTTCTCCACTACAGCGCGATGGGGTCTGCATTGCTCAGACTGACGGACATTTTTAGCACAACGCCCGTCGAGTTACTGCTGATCTTTGAAAGACTGCTGAGGGAGAACGCAGCCAGCTGCAAATACTCTTAAGAGACGTTATTGTGCCACCATGGTCGGTTTCGCGCAATTATACACATCTTCAGATGGTTACTGTTCACTAGAGTAAATCTAAGGACACATAACGTGTTCCCATTATACATCTTTAATTACGTGCACATTATCATGTTTTCCTATATTACAGAAGTCATCCAAACAGCACAGCGGTCCTAAAGTGGCATTAAATAGTGCAGTACAGGAGCAGAGGACATGCCAGAAGCAATTCTGAAACTGTATTAAAAGAAATGAAGTCCTCTCAAGGTGGGAATTATGGTCCGTAACCAATCATGCCAATAAACTTAACCTTCTTAAGAATACAGTGGAACCTCGCATAGCGAGCGTAATTCGTTTCAGAACCTTAATCGTAGTGCGAAACACTCGTTAAGCGAAACAGTTTATCCCATATAAATTAATGTAAAATATGATAATGTGTTCCATGCAAAAGAAGTACTAAAAGTTTTATCTTATTCAAGCCAAGAAAATTAAAGATACAGTATTATGTACTTTATTAGTCACGATACATAACTAATTCTTTTTTACCATGAAGCTATCTATAATCATTAATTTCTCCTGACACAACACTTGGTGAAAATGTGACACAGCATTATCGTCAAACACGTTTGTAGCGAGCGTAGTCACTGCTTTATTGGAGTGATGATTTCCAATGTACGATACAACCAATTCCCATGCTTTCAGAATTTCTCTTATTCCGCCAGAAGATTGCTGCTTTGCTGTTATCGACTCCTCCTCCTCCTCCTCCTCCTCCTCTCCTCTGAAGAACTCATCTCCACAACTTCCTGCTGTAAAACACACTGCAACCCCATAAGCTCTTTGGTGATAATTTCTTGGCTGTGATCTTCCACAAGCTCATCGATGTCATTGTTATCCACTTCTAGTCCCACACTCTTGGCCAAAGACACAATCTCGTTGTCTACAGGCTCCGCATGTGCTGACTCAGATGCCTCTGAGTCACATTAGACAACGCACTCTGGTCAAAGTTTCTTCCAAGCAGAAGTGAGAGAGTTCTCTTGGTAACCTCTTCCCACGCCTTTTCGATCATCTTGACGCAGGCAACGATGCTGAAGTGATATTTCCAAAACTCTTTGAGAGTTAGATTGGTAGCTTTAATCAACTCAAAGTAATGCTCGAAGAGTGATTTAGCGTAGAGTTCCTTAAAGCTAGAAACAATCTGCCGATTCATAGGCTAGAGTAACGGAGTGGTATTGGGAGGCAGAAATTCTTCAAGGCGTTGGTCTTGCAGGCCTGGAGAATTGGCAGGAGCGGTGTCCATAACACGCAAGACATGGAGTGGCAGATTCATCTCAAGCAAATATTTATTCACCGAAGGACCAAACACTCCATTGATCCAATCACAAAAAAGATCATGTGTCACCCAAGCCTTGTTTTTGGACCTCCACATCACATTTAACATGCTTACTAGACTTTACACTTCTTGAAGGTTCGTGGAGTTTCTGAATGGTAAAGAAGCAACGCTTTAATTTTCAAATCGTCGCTTGCATTGGCACTGAGCAGCAGTGTGAGATGGTCTTTCTTTGGCTTGTGACTGGGCAACGAATTCTCTTCTGCTGTTATAAAGGTACTCTTCGACACCTTCTTCCACAACAGACCCTTCTCGTCACAATTAAAAACCTGTTGCGGCAGGTTATCCTCAGAATCTAAGAGCATCTTCAAGTTGCTGATGAAGTTCTCTGCTGCCTTTATGTCGGAGCTGGCTGCTTTGCCGTGCCTCACAACGCTGTGGATGCCAGCTCTTTTCTTAAACTTCTCGAATCACTTACGCCTTCCCTTAAATTCTTCTTCAGCCGCTGATGATTCTGGCGTCTTCTTAATGAGATCGGCGAAAATCATTCTCGTCTTCTCAGAAGTGATGTTATCGTTAATAGTGTCGCCTTGGAATTGCTTTTCATTTATACATAAAGGAGCAACCTTTCGACTTCGTCCAGAATACGAAACCGTTGTTTAGATACTCTTGTGATTCCCTTTGATACATCAGTGTCCTTTATCTTGTCCTAGTTCTTGAGAATAGTGCAAATAATTGATGCAGACCGATTGTGTGTGCATGCTAAATCAGCAACGCTCACATCGCGTTCGCGTTTTTCAGTGATTTTACGTTTCGTTTCTAAGGTCATTTTCTTTCTCTTATGGTTGACTTCTTGCGGCCTTATCTTTGGGTGACCCTTCTACGAAGGTTATTAAAACTTGCGCACAAAATAAACACTATGTGAACACAAGTTTAGAAAAATGCGTGATCACAAACTGCACTCGTTAAGCGAGTCATTTTTTTACAATTTGCTCGTTACGCGATTAGCGAGTTATGGGAGGTGCTCGTTAAACGAGGTTCCACTGTACCTATGGTTGCCTGCCTTCTCCCTTAACAAAGCTTAACCTTAATAACAGTCACAGCGTTCAAGATCCAGCTTGGGGACAATCTTGGTCTTATTTGCCCGATAGACAAAAATTTACGATATTTGGAAGCCTATCACTGGTTGCAGAAAGGAAATGTAGCGAAAGTAAATGACATTACCGCTCAGGACAACATTAACAAGAAACAATCTACGGAATGGGTGGTTGCTGAATCGAAACGTGACTGGAACGTGGGAAGAACAGCACATGTGCATGGGTTTTTCTCAAACATTTGTGAAAGACTTGATCTAAATTATAAACCACTTCTTCAAAGACAGTGGCAAGACATGGTCCACACCCTGTGTGTTTTTGTTAAATTAACAACAGTAGGCGCTGCGCGGTCCGGGGCGCCGTGTCACGGCTTGCGCGGCCCCTCCCGCCGGAGGTTCGAGTCCTCCCTCGGGCATGCGTATGTGTGTTGTTCTTAGCATAAGTTAAAGTAGTGTGTAAGTCTAGGGACCGATGACCTCACCAGTATGGTCCCTTAGGAGTTCACACACATTTGAACAACAGTAGGCCAAAGCCGAGTAACTGTGGATTGGTGGTATGTGTGAACATACTCCTTTGAATAGAATCCATACATTGAATTTTCACAGGGATTTACATGAGTTCTGATAGTGTTTATGGCAGATTCCGTGATGAGGAAAAGCAGCAGCTACTTGATGCTGTAGCGAATAACGCGCCTAAATCCAAATAAGCTGGATGTTAAAATTGTAGAGGTCCAGAGTGGATGACCTCTACGGTGACACGGTCGAGTCGAGGCGGTGGGTTGTCGAAATGATGACAGTTGAACTCTCATAGAAACGTAATTATTAATTAGACATTTTATTACTCCCTGGATTATATAGCTCAACAGGTTGAGCTACGCCTACAAGCCACCTGGGCAGAAGGGCAGCTCGGCATTGGACCCGCAAGGGCGCTGATCCAGCAGCGGCGGCAGCTCAAGCTGCGGAAGGGAGGCATCCTGGCTGCCCGAGGCGTAGTGCGGTGCGGCGCAGTTGAATCGCACCAGTGACCCAGCGCGGTGAAGATAGCCTGCAGCTGCACCTGCTGTAAACAAACACAAATGCGATGAATGGTCCGCTGGCGTAGCACACGCACACTAGTGTTGGTACACTCTTGGAAGTAGGTCCTACTGATGTACCAGTTACTGTAACGTTCTTCATAAAAGTGTAACGTTCTTTATAAATTACTGAAATACTTAAATGAATGCCTGAACTGGGAATGCATACAAAACTGGAGTTACCGTGTAGCGTGTTGTAATTGCAAGTGGTGTGCTTACTTTGTGTTGTTGTTAGCAAAATTTTATACGAACTGATTGGGCAATGCAACTCCCAATATCAATAAAGAAATACTGTCACTGCAAAATACATTCAGCCCCTTAGGTACTGAATCCTCTGGCACTGTTCAAAACTGATAAATTTGGTCCCTGTGCACATGACGAATAAATAAAATTGTCCTACCTCTAAATCAGCAATGGTGGATCGCGTTATATTCTGCTCTCTCATGGAGAAGAATAAAATATACAGCTACCGACTCAGCTGTGTGCAATGCTGACCGTAATACTTTGAAATAGACATGAAATTCTTTTGTCAAATAAATGACAATATTTAAGAAAAATTCAATGTCTTTAAAAAACATATGACCTGGACAGGGAGGCGGTAGTGATTTGGGTGAATTACTAACACTGTATTTTTAAATAGTGAAGTTGTATTCGAAGTTAAGTTTGGTTTTTTAAAACGTCTGACAATTGAAACTACATTACTAAGAAAAATTACATGCTCTTTACTAAATGAAAACCTTTCTTTGCTGACGAAGTCACAAACAATGAAATTTTTACAGCAAGTATTGTCTAATGTCACTAAAAAGCATAAAGACAAATCTTCAAATTGTGTATACCTGTGTTAACGAATCTTAGAAACATTACAAAGGGAAATATCTAACTAGCCTATACATCAAATCTGTTTACGTACGCTCACAGTTGCAGTTTTCAGTCAACTCATTTACACTAACGCGATAGCAAAAGGAAAATAATAAAAAATTAACTTCTTTACCTCAACTGCGAGAAGACTTCTGCTTCCACATTGATATTTCCTATAATACATGCACTCGTAAAGCTTCCTTGTAATATCAATCCAGTAATCCTTTCCTGTAGCAATTAAGTTTACATTTCATCATTTCAATCTACATTCCATTATAAAATCACTCATTATTTTTAACTACCTATTTTACTTGCGGTGTAACACAAAATATTGGTATGAGAAAATTCCTGCATTATAATCTAACACTTGGTGGCTTTACAGAGCACACCACAAAAACTACCTATTGCATCCGCTTTCGTGATGGATACACACTCACTGCTGTGCGCCAACATTAAAATCTCAGACCAGAAGCAGTATCTTTGGTTCTGCGGTCGTGCAAAGTAAGCGATCCGCTTTATAGATCCCATCAGACATACATCGTTTGCAATGCAATAGTTTCATTTCAGTTTACATTAGTATCATTGCAATATTCGGGTGCCACATATAAATGCACCCCAGTAGACTCCTTTCAATATCTTATTACTAAGTCACTAGAACTGAAACTTCCAGACATTCTAATGAATTAACAGCCATCAACTTTTTTCTTGATCTTAATTTAGCTACGTAATTTCCTTTCGAAAATCGTGCATAGTCGCAGCGTCTGTAAAAACCACTTGATGTGGGAAACACGCGAGCGGAAAACCATTAAAAATGACGAGAAACAATTTCTTAATGTTTTTCACAAGATTACTGGCAAAATCGGCTTTGAAGTTTTTCGAGGAATAGTATTTACTGGATGTATAAAAAAGATTAGGTATGAAATGCGTGTCGCAATCCACAACGTTGACGTCCGATAATAGTATGTACTCTGGGGCTTTGGTTCAAATCTCGTTGGGACCATTTTTTCTGCGTCAGTTTGAATATCTACATTATTTAAATACGAAATTCATGAAACATATGCTAATAATCACATACGTTATCATCATTTATTTATGAAAAATGTGCGTCTTCTTATTTCCAATTACATATCGCGTACAAAATTCCTGTTTTTAGTTGTCGGTATGTTATTAAATATTATTAAAGAATGTTTACATTAAGAAATCCTTACACAATTAATTTTTTTTGAGAAAAATGAAAAATCAAGTGCTCTTTACTTGGATATGTCAACTGCTTTATACTACAGATGCGGTCTCACACGAGCCAGAGCGATAAACGTCGTAGAGACACGGAAAACAATTTTCACGGCATCCAGTATATCGTCGAATGCTGCATTTTTACGGTTTCCACCGTACCACTGGAATCTCAACCCAATAAAATTGATGTGGAGCCAAGTTAAGGCCGGCCGGTGTGGCCGTGCGGTTCTAGGCGCTTCAGTCTGGAACCGCGTGACCGCTACGGTCGCAGGTTCGAATCCTGCCTCGGGCATGGATGTGTGTGATGTCCTTAGGTTAGTTAGGTTTAATTAGTTCTAAGTTCTAGGCGACTGATGACCTCAGAAGTTAAGTCGCATAGTGCTCAGAGCCATTTGAACCAACCAAATTAAGGGATTGGTCGAGAGAAATAACAAGACATTTAAGCTTCCAGACGTATTGGAACTAATGCACGAAGCTTTGTCACGCACCACTGCCCAACGCTGGCGAAATGCAGAACAGCAAGTCACAAAAGAAGAGGACAAAATTTATGTTCTTTTGTGGCTTCGGGGATTCTGTTGTTGATCGCCTCGTTATCAACATAGCAGGTGACAGTTCCAGCACTGAAATGCAGTCGATAAGGGAGTAGTTCAGAGATTACCAGAAGACTGCTATACCTTCAGTGACCTTAGTGCCACATAGCTCACGCAGAAAAATTACCCTGCGTTTAGGAATTTTCATCACTCTTGTTATTAATTACAGTACTAAAATCGAGAGCATGTTATAATTTTCGTCTGTTCACGTAAGAAGCATTTTGCCAAAGTTTTGCCATATATTATTTTATTCGGATTAAAAATGAAATGGCATTGGATGCCATATTGTTTGAAACTCCAGGCAGATTAAAACTGTGTGCCGAACCGAGACTCGAACTCGGAACCTTTGACTTTCGGGGGCAAGTGCTCTACCAACTGAGCTACCCAAGCACGACTCACACCTCATCCTCACAGCTTTACTTCTGCCAGTATCTCGTCTCCCACCTTTCAAACTTTACAGAAGCTCTCCTGCGAACCTTACAGAACTAGCACTCCTGAAAGAAAGGATATTGCGGAGACATGGCTTAGCCACAGCCTGGGGGATGTTTCCAGGATGAGATTTTCACTCTGCAGCGGAGTGTGCGCTGATATGAAACTTCGTGGCAGATTTAATCTGTGTGCCGGACCGAGACTCGAACTCGGGACCTTTGCCTTTCGCGGGCAAGTACTCTACCAACTACCAAACTTCTGCAAGGTTTCGCAGGAGAGCTTCTGTAAAGTTTGGAAGGTAGGAGACGAGATACTGGCAGAAGTAAAGCTGTGAAGACGGGGCGTGAGTCGTGCTTGGGTAGCTCAGTTGGTAGAGCACTTGCTCACGAAAGGCAACGGTCCCGTGTTCGAGTCTCGGTCCGGCACGCAGTTTTAATCTGCCAGGAAGTTTCATATCGGCGCACAATCCGCTGCAGAGTGAAAATCTCATTCTGGAAACATCCCCCAGGCTGTGGCTAAGCCATGTCTCCGCAATATCATTTCTTTCAGGAGTGTTAGTTCTGCAAGGTCCGCAGGAGAGCTTCTGTAAAGTTTGGAAGGTAGGAGACGAGATACTGAAGAAGTAAAGCTGTGAGGACGGGGCGTGAGTCGTGCTTGGCTAGCTCGGTTGGTAGAGAACTTGCCCGCGAAAGGCATAGGTCCCGAGTTCGAGTCTCGGTCTGGCACTCAGTTTTAATCTGCCAGGATTTTCATATCAGCGCACATGCCGCTGCAGAGTGAAAATCTCATTCTTCCATATTGTTTCTCTGCTCGTCTCCTTTTAATTGCAGCTGTTCACATCACTGCAAGTTAGTTGTACAACTTTGCCCAGCCAGTTCTGTCCGAAGTTCAAATGTGTGTGAAATCTTATGGGACTTAACTGCAAAGGTCATCAGTCCCTGAGCTTACACACTACTTAACCTAAATTATCGTAAGGACAAACACACACATCCATGCCCGAGGGAGGACTCGAACCTCCGCCGGGACCAGCCGCACAGTCCAGGATCTGTCCGAGTTAAACGCGGCAGTAAAGCTGTTGCTCCGTATCATTGCTAAGTCGATGTTCGCGTAACGCACAACATAAAAAGTATGTTTATCATCGTACTTGACTATATTCGAAACAGCTTGGCTTCCGTGCCACGTGAAGCTAAATCCAACGAGATTCCATTAAACGCGGTAGAATACGTAGTGTAATGTTTACATCACTTTTATTCTTACGATTAACGCAGTATACAATTCCGACACATGCGAGCGGCGGCGAGCAGCGTCAATGTTCGCCCGTCCAGGCAAGGCGAATGAGCAGCTGTACTGACCTGGGCCTGAACTGTTGGCCGCCAAGGCCGGCAGTGTCTGATGGTTGGCCTGCAGGAGGCCCGCTGATCGGAAGGTGTAAAAGGGAGACATGCGCTAAATCGGCTCAAAATATCGAAATCCCTTTTTTGTCATTTCACATGCTCTGCAGCTTTCTTCGTAAAATGTAATCTCATGATTGTTTTCCGAGATACTGACAATTTTACAATATGTTGCACATCAAGTGACACGACAATTTCCTAGTTGCAGTAAGTTTTCAAGCGTATGACTTCCTGTTATCTCCATGTGATGTGAGCATCTTTGATTAATATTTCAGAAACTTCCCAGCCTGTAACCTAGGTGACTTGTCGTTGTTGTGGTCTTCAGTCTTAAAAAATGGTTCAAATGGCTCTGAGCACTATGGGACTTAACATCTATGGTCATCAGTCCCCTAGAACTTAGAACTACTTAAACCTAACTAACCTAAGGACAGCACACAACACCCAGTCATCACGAGGCAGAGAAAATCCCTGACCCCGCCGGGAATCGAACCCGGGAACCCGGGCGTGGGAAGCGAGAACGCTACCGCACGACCACGAGCTGCGGACCCTTCAGTCTTAAGACTGGCTTGATGCAGCTCTCCATGCTACTCTATCCTGTGCAAGCTTCTTCATCTCCCAGTACTTACTGCAACCTACATCCTTCTAAATCTGCTTAGTGTATTCATCTCTCGGTCTCCCTCTACGATTTTTACCCTCCACGCTGCCCTCCAATGCTAAATTTGCGATCCCTTGATGCCTCAGAACATGTCCTACCAACCGGTCCCTTCTTCTTGTCAAGTTGTGCCACAAACTCCTCCCCAATTCTATTCAATACCTCCTCGTTAGTTATGTGATCTACCCATCTAATCTTCAGCATTCTTCTGTAGCACAACATTTCGAAAGCTTCTATTCTCTTCTTGTCTAAGCTATTTATCGTCCACGTTTCACTTCCATACATGGCTACACTCCATACAAATACTTTCAGGGACGACTTCCTGACACTTAAATCTATACTCGATGTTAACAAATTTCTCTTCTTCAGAAACGCTTTCCTTGCCATTGCCAGTCTACATTTTATATCCTCTCTACTTCGACCATCAACAGTTATTTTGCTCCCCAAAATAATCTGAAATAGAAAAGATGCAAACTTATTACGGTTTAACCATAAGAAGGAACAGTAATGATTTTGGAAGCCCGTCGGAGGTTCGAGTGCTCCCTTGGGCATGGGTGTGTGTGATGTCCTTAGCGTAAGTTAGTTTAAGTTAGATTAAGTAGTGTGTAAGCCTAGGGACCGATGACCTCAGCAGTTTGGTCCCATAGAAGTTACCACAAATTTCAAACTTTTGATTTTGAAAGTGTGAGAAGAGCTGTATGGGCAATTTTTTTCCTTAATCAAACGATGAAGACCCACACCACAGCCTTTCCGCAAGCGGTCCTGAAAGTGGGTGCAAATACAAACGGGCGTTATGTTCTGGAGAAAATGATGAGCATAAATAGTCTTTACCACTAACAGTTACGAGCACAATAAAACCTATATTTAGGGAACCTGCTAATAATGATCTACTCAAGAAGTGCTTACATGGTAAAACTCAAAATCTCAGTGAAAGTTGGAACTTCGTAATTTGGAAACATCCAACAAAAACGGTGTTTGTACACTATGAAACTGCAACATTTGGTGTATTAGATGATGTTTTAATGATGACATATCAAGAAAAACTGATGTACTTTACAGACTAATAGTCAATGTAGTTCCAAACACAAGACTGGCGTTAGAGAAGTATCGTTGTTTAAAAAAATTCGTAAAGCACACATAGCTGGACTCAGGTGCACAAAAGAAGTGAGAAAACAAAGAACAGACAAGAATAACAGAAGAGAAGATGCCTACGATTCAGATGTTGTTGAATATGGCGAAGGAAAATATTAATTGTAAAACTTGTTCTAAAAATTTGTAAATAATACAAAAATAAAATTTTAAACCAAGTTGTCCCAAAAGTGTATTTGTTGTCCTATAGGTACCGTAATTTACAGAATTGTGTGTCATGGAAACTCGAAATTTTCTGCTGTTGCTCCAAGACAGCATACAGACGCACATCTGGCTTTGTAAATGTTTTTCTTTTAAGGCTCAAAAAGAATATTCATTTTTTTTAAATTCCCATAATTTTTAAGCAAATATCAATAGAACTCTTCAAATTCAACGTGCTTGAAACTGTCGTAGATTAAAGCCATCACTACAGGAAATCTCCTTTGCAAGTTTCAATGTTCTATTTTAATAGTTTGTTCGTAAATGGTAGCTAACTACTTGAAAATTTGCATTGCCGCCATAGTGGGATTGGCTCGCGCCTGTCTCCCCTTTCTCACCAGCATTGGACTTAGCGCAGCGGTCGATCCACTGCTAGCAGAAATTGAAGTTCGGCAGTGGTAGCTTGCCGTACGATGTCGCTCTGCCAGACTAAGGTCCGTTTAGCTAAAAATGATCGGAATGATCGGTATTTATACAGTTACAGTAGCTATTTGTTTTTCCGAGTCACCACTTTTAATCATGTACACCAAAACAAGCTCGTGGCTCGTATGTGTAATGACTGGCTTGCCTATCCCGCAGTATTCCTGCCTTTCTGCTGCATCGACGTTGTTGTGTCACCGATCCGCTTGTTGGCCTGCCATGTGGAAACCGACAGGTGGCGTTATGCCTCTGGGAAAGGACGTTCCGGTCTGCTCTGCGCGTGTCTGCTCCCGTAGCCTTTTGCTTTTGCGACAACCGAAGTAGCGCCGCAATTCTACCCTGTAGTGTAGTAAATTACGGCACAAAGTAGAAGAAGACGCGAGCAAGAAAACGAAGTCGTCAGCAGTCAACGCAGTTCAGTACGACTTACAGACCAACAAATGTTAACGACCGCTGCAGATGTAGAAACTGCACAAATTGTTATGGCAAGGGAAAGATCGAGACATGGTATTTCGCAAAATTCAAGGAGTCAAGGGTCTACAGAAAGTCAGTGAAAAAACAACTGGTAATAGCAGACAACTGAGTCAGTATAAGCTTCGGAGATGGGTCAACGTCCAGTACCGATGTTTCAACTATGGAAAAGTTGGCTCGATTGAAGAAGAAAATTACAGATCCTTGATATCATTTAGCACTTGAAAATAAAGACACAAAAGATAAAAAAATGCGCATTGTACCGCCCTCTAAATATTATTTGATCTGCTTATAAGGATACCTTTTCTGGAGCACAAAATGTTGGTGGTTTGAAAAGTTTGGACACTTTTTTTCTTTTTTCCACCGTGTGTCCAGGGAGAACGCGACACTGGACGTTAGGCCCTGCCCCCCATGTTACGCTCACAACCATTATCTTCTATTGGTAGTTCTTATGTCACCGACCCTCCGTACATTATTGACTACTCGTAACGTTGGAAATACCACGTCTTAATCTCGATCTTGTTGTAGTTCCTGGTGCTGACTCTCGACATTTTGCGATCCATCTGCCCGTCATCTTCAAGACAGATTCTGCTGTTGCTTGGCCCTGCCGAGAACCGTCGTGCTATACAGGGTTTAACAAAAAGATAAGGTCAAACTTTCAGGAAATATTTCTCACACGTAGAAGAAGAAAATGTGTTATACCGACATTGGTCTGGAAAAGCTTTACTTCGATGTCAGACTTCTACAGATCAACACGTCAATCATGGGAAACACACAAGAGTAGAACATATCAGCACAGTACGAAACACTTCCCTAAATTAAATGTTCAAAATGTCCACCGTTAGCAAGGATACATGCATCAACCTGCCGTCGCATGGAATCCCTGATCTGTTGGTGTATCCCTGGAGAATTGCGCATTGTTTACAGCCTTGTACCATACGGGCACGAAGACTCTGTACATCTTGAACGAGGGATCAGTATACAAGGACTTTCAAATCCCCCACAAATAAAAGCCTAGTGAGTTCAGGCGCCTTGCCACGGTTCGCGCGGCTCCCTCCGTCGGAGGTTCGAGTCCTTCCTCGGGCATGGGTGTGTGTGTTGTTCTTAGCGTAAGTAAGTTTAAGTTAGATTAAGTAGTGTGTAAGCCTAGGGACGGATGACCTCAGCGGTTTGGTCCCATAGGAACTTACCACAAAAAAATTGAGTTTTGGTCCGGAGAGCATGGAGGCAAAGGAATTGGTCCAACTCGACCTATCCATCTGTCATGGGATCAGTTATTTAGAAGCCTACGAACATTATCAATGAAATGAGGAGGGGCTCCATCGTGCATGAAGTACATGTTTCGTCGCATTCGTAAAGGCACGTGTTCTGGCAGAACAGGTATATTATTATCTAAGAAAGAATGGTAAGTCTCTCCATCGAGCACAAGGCCCTGTAAGCCACTAAGAATGCCGGTCCAAATATTGACAGTTAATGTTTATGGTGATATGACTGTATAATTTCGTGAGAATTCTCTCTTGGCCATATGCGGAGATGGTAGAAATTTACAATCTGATCACGCTGAAATGAAGTCTTATTCGTGGAACAGTACATTTGCATTACAATTAGAGTAGACACAATGTTGAATGAAACATTCGCAGTAAGAACGCGTGCAGGAAAATTAGCTGGCGATAGCGCCTGCACACGGTGCACGGCAGGTTCTCTCTTAGCAGTCTCCAGGCACTCATGTGGTCAACATTACTTGTTGCCGCTAATTGTCTCACGCAACACTAGGATTGTCCTCAACTCCAAGAAGAAGTTTCTATTCCATCAGGCCTGGATCTACAGGGTGAGAGGGGGGGGGGGGGAGGTGGCACAGTGGTATCTGCTCCAGGTGACAATTTCAGGGGGCACCTGATTCATATTCTAGAAGGAAAAAAACCTTGAAACTTCCGGGCTGATTAAAACTGTGTGCTGGACCGAGACTCGAAGTCGGGACCTTTACCTTTCGCGGGCAGTTGCTCTACTGAGAGCCAGGAAGTTTCATATCAGCGCACACTCCGCTGCAAAGTGAAAATCTCATTCTGGAAACACCCCCCAGGCTGTGGCTAAGCCATGTCTCCGCCATATCCTTTCTTTCAGGAGTGCTAGTTCTGCAAGGTTTGCAGGAGAGCTTCTGTGAAGTTTCGAAGGTAGGAGACGAAGTACTGGCAGAAGTAAAGCTGCGAGGACGAGGCGTGATTCGTGCTTGGGTAGCTCAGTTGGTAGAACACTTGCTGGCGAAAGGCAAAGGTCCCGAGTTCAAGTCTCAGTCCAGCACACAGTTTTAATCTGCCAGTAAGTTTCATATCAGCGCACACTCCGCTGTAGAGTGTAAATCTCATTCTGAAAAAAACCTTGTTTCACAAAGCGCCTAGCATTCAGCGCGCGTTGGCCTATCAACTATTCATATGGTTTTGAAACGCATCCCAGTTTGCTTTTTAATATTTTCGAACACATTCTAACTTAATTTCTGAACAAATCATAAGTTGGATTTTTAATGCGTCTTTGCCAGGGAATTCCCGTCGCATCTAGAAATAAAACACTTTCACGGAGACAAAAGGGGACGGGGCTATAGGGTCTGAGCCGAATAAATTACATTACAAAACGTACACGTTTGAATTCCACAGAGCGAAATACAGTGACGTGCGATAGAAGAATACTGTGTGAAGAGGCGTAGCACGACACATCGGCACACTGAACGGCCAAATAACATGTCTAACATTTCCTCGAACATTTATGTTTTATATATCAAACTCTTCAGAAAGATGTGCGCTACAAAGTGAACATATTTTTGAAAAATCGATTTTTAAAATTTTTTGACGTTCTACCTCAAACGTTCGAACAGAGGGGACGGGGGGGGGGGGGGGGAGGGGGGGTGCCATTATCAAGTTCTTCTCCCGGCTCGGAAACATCGTAGATCTGAGGCTGTATTCCATTTGAGGTGTCCTCTTCCTTGTAGGCCTACCCCGGTCGCGAGCAGTAAGCTTGTACGTCCCATACTCCCTAAGACGACGATCAATTCATCTGCATCTATTCCGATCACGTACAGCGCGCGGAAAAAACGAACACCTATATCTTTCGGTGCGAGCTCTGATTTCCCTTATTTTATTATGTTGATCGTATCTCATTGTGTAGGGCGGCGTCAACAAAATATTTTCGCATTCGGAGGAGAAAATTGGCTTTTGTTTTAATACTATATCATTTTAGTGACACATTCACCCGTATTTCGCGATAATACTAAATGTGCTGCCCTTCTTTGAACTTTTTCGATGTACTCCGTCAGTCCTATCTGGTAAGGATCGCACACCGCGCAGCAGTATTCTACAAGAGTATGGACAAGCGTAGTGTATGCAGTCTCTTTAGTAGGTCTGTTACATTTTCTAAGTGACCTGCCAGTAAAACGCATTCTTGTTTAGCCTTACCCACAACATTTTCTGTGTGTTCCTTCCAACTTAAGTCCTCGGCTCGTGGTCTCGCTGTCGCGTTCTCGCTTTCCGAGCACGGGGTCCCGGTTCGATTCCCGGTGGGAACAGGGATTTTCCTATCTCAATACGACTGGGTGTTTGTGTTGTCCTCATCATTCCATCGTCATTCATGGAAGTGGCGAGATTGGATTGAGCAACGGTTGGGAATTTGTACAGGTTCTCATAACCACGCAGTTGTGAGCTCCACAAACCAAACATCATCATCTTCCAATTTAAGTTGTTCATAATAGTAAATTCCTAGGTATTTAGTTGAATTTACGGCCTTTAGATCTGACTGATTTATAGTTCAACCGAGGTTTAACGGATTCCTTTTAGCACTCATGTCGATGACCTCACACTTTTCGTTATTTAGGGTCAACTGCGCCCCCCCCCCCCTCTCCCTGCTATGATAGTCATACACAAAAACGGGGGAAAGGTATACAGTAGAAGAAGCATAGGTAGCTTTGAGAGATGAAATAGTGAGGGCAGCAGAGGATCAAGTGTGTAAAATGACAAGGGCTAGTAGAAATCCTTGGTTGAATTTAATTGATGAAAGGAGAAAATATAAAAATGCAGTAAATGAAGCAGGCAAAAAGGAATACAAACGTCTCAAAAATGAGATTGACAGTGCAAAGTGGCTAAGCAGGATGGGCTAGAGGAGAAATGTAAGGGTGTAGAGGCTTATCTCACTAGGTGTAAGATAGATACTGCCTACAGGAAATTAAAGAGACTTTTGGATGAAAGAGGACCACTTGCATGAACATCGAGACCTCAGATGGAAAAAAAGATCTAAGCAAAGAAGGGAAAGCAGAAAGGTGGAAGGAGTATATAGAGGGTCTATACAAGGTCAATGTACTTCAGTACAATATTATGGAAATGGAAGAGGATCTAGATGAAGATGAAATGGGAGATATGATACTGCGTGAAGAGTTTGACAGAGCACTGAAAGAGCTGAGTCGAAACAAGGCCCCGGGAGTAGACAACATTCCATTAGAACTACTGACGGCCTTGGGAGAGCCAGTCCTGACAAAACTCGACCGTCTGGTGAGCAAAATGTATGAGACAGGCGAAATACCCTCAGACTTCAAGAAGAATATAATAATTCCAATCCCAAAGAAAGCAAGTGTTGGCAGATTTGAAAATTATCGAACTATCAGTTTAATAAGCCACAGCTGCAAAATACTAACACGAATTCTTTAGAGACGAATGGAAAAATGGTAGAAACCGACCTTGGGGAAGATCAGTTTGGATTCCGTAGAAATATTGGAACACGTGAGGCAATATTGACCCTACGACTTACCTTAGAAGCTAGATTAAGGAAAGGCAAACCTACGTTTCTAGCATTTGTAGACTTAGAGAAAGCGTTTGACAATGTTGACTGGAATACTCTCTTTCAAATTCTGAAGGTGGCAGGGGTAAAATATAGGGAGCGAAAGGCTATTTACAATTGGTACAGAAAACAGATGGCAGTTATAAGAGTCGAGGGACATGAAAGGGAAGCAGTGGTTGGGAAGGGAGTGAGACAGGGTTGTAGCCTTTCCCCGATGTTATTCAATCTTTATATTGGGCAAGCAGTGAAGGAAACAAAAGAAAAATTCGGAGTAGGTATTAAAATTCATGGAGAAGTAATAATAACTTTGAGGTTTGCCGATGACATTGTAATTCTGTCAGAGACAGCAAAGGACTTGGAAGAGCAGTTGATCGGAATGGATAGTGTCTTGAAAGGAGGATATAAGTTTAACATCAACAAAAGTAAAACGAGGATAATGAGACACTTAAAGTAGTAAATGAGTTTTGCTATTTGGGGAGCAAAATAACTGATGATGGTCGAAGTAGACAGGATATAAAATGTAGACTGGCAATGGCAAGGAAAGCGTTTCTGAAGAAGAGAAATTTGTTAACATCGAGTATAGATTTAAGTGTCAGGAAGTCGTTCCTAAAAGTATTTGTATAGAGTGTAGCCATGTATGGAAGTGAAACGTGGACGATAAATAGCTTAGACAAGAAGAGAATAGAAGCTTTCGAAATGTGGTGCTACAGAAGAATGCTGAAGATTAGATGGGTAGATCACATAACTAACGAGGAGGTATTGAATAGAATTGGGGAGGAGTTTGTGGCACAACTTGACAAGAAGAAGGGACCGGTTGGTAGGACATGTTCTGAGGCATCAAGGAATCACAAATTTAGTATTGGAGGGCAGCGTGGAGGGTAAAAATCGTAGAGGGAGACCGAGAGATGAATACACTAAGCAGGTTCAGAAGGATGTAGGTTGCAGTAGGTACTGGGAGATGAAGAAGCTTGCACAGGATAGAGTAGCATGGAGAGCTGCATCAAAGCAGTCTCAGAACTGAAGACAACAACAACAAGGGTCAACTGCCAACTTTTGCACCATACATATACCTCTCATAAATGGTTCTGCAATTTGTTTTGATCTTCTGATGATGTTACTAGTCGATAAACGACAGCGTCGTTTGCAAACAACCTAAGACGGCTGCTCAGATTGTCTCCTAATCATTTAGATAGACGAGGAACAGCAAAGGGCCTAGAACAATACCTTGGGGAACGCCAGAAATCAATTCTGTTTTACTCGATGACTTTCCGTCAATTACAACGAACGGTGACCTCTCTGACAGGAAATCACGAATTCAGCCAGTCACATAACTTATATGATATTCCGCAAGCAAGCAATTTCACTACAAGCCGCTCGTGCGGTCAGTGTCAAAAGCCTTCAGTGAATCTAGAAGTACGGAATCAATTTGAAATCCCTTGTCAATAGCACTCAACACTTCGTAAGAGTAAAGAGCTAGTTGTGTTTCACAAGAACGATGTTTTCTAAATCCGCGCTTCAACGTCTTCCCGTCGGGGCACCGTCGCTCTGGAAATGTCTCTCGATGCAGATGTTGAGTGCCACGGCCTTTGCCATCTGCTAATCCATACGGCAAATATGCATCTGCCAGCTCCGCATATGAGTACATTTCCACTGTACTGGAAACCAAGTCCTTGACGAACAGTAAACAGATGTTGCTACGTGCTTGATGCTGGCAGAATAATGAAATTAGCCGCATGTAAACACAAGCAATAAAGTTAGTTGTATGTGAACACAAGCAATGAAGTAAGTAACATGTCAACATTGCCCCCGTTCAACTAGAACAACAGACATTGTAGGTGAATCTAGAAATGTACTTTTTAACCAAACACAATGAAGAGAGCACCTTGAACATTACCTTTAAGAAATCGTTTGATGTAATGGGTTTCTGTTTCTATGTGTCTCTCATGATTAATGTGATTATGAAGAGAATTAGGAAATGAGCTCTACCATGGCAAAAAAGCATTTTCGAATCCATGTCCACATAACATAGTTTATTTCTCTATAAGTAAGGAATGTTTCCTGAAAGTTTGGCCATACCCTTTTGTTGTACCCTGTATTGGTCCCCATAACACGTACGGCGTATGCGCCGCCTACCACAGGTTCTGAACGACCTCTCCCTCCCCTCAGCCCCAACCCTCGACCCAAGGCTGTGGTGCCCGCAGTACAGCTCCGGTGCCAACGAAGTATCATCCTCAAAGACTATCCTCTAACACTTAGGCCGGTCACACGAAAGGACTTTTGAGCTTCGTGCAGAATAATACAGGGTTCTACGTTGTGCTAATAGCAAAACTCTTGGCTCTATTCATCAAGTTCTCTGTCAACTTAATTTCAGCTGACTCCTTATAAGTACCGTCCGAAAAACCGGACGTACGAGCATCTACCGCGGTTTCGTCAAATATCGTTCCGAGTCCCCCGTTTAAATAATGCTCCCCTACCGCCGATTTTTCAGGCCGTTGTAGCCTCGGATGACAACGATGTTCCATGTACCTATCGTCAACTTTGCGAATGGACTTGTCGATGTAAGCCTTTTTGTGTGTGTCAGGCTTCCTAAGCCACAAATCAGCCTTGACAGAGTCGAGTCGTGTCGTGTCCTTATCTCGGCAGGTGGGTGGAACTCCCTCTTCATGCCAAATCTTCTGAAAATTCTTCCAGTCTTGGAAGATATGGCCCATGCATAAGGAGTAAAGGCGACAGATTTATGTTGCGGGGATGGCCCAGGTCTTACAGACCGACGAATCTGTTTCTCGGAGTATCTATTTTTCTCAAACACCGGCGACAAGTGTGCAGTTTCCTCTGTTAGACTATTGGCGTCGGAAATAGCACATGCTCTGCTTACCAGAGTCCTTGGACGCTAGAGCTTTATTACGCTTGGTGGTAACTCTTTGCAAGCGGATGTCGGTCGGCATGTGTCGGTTTTCGGTGAAGACTGTGTCCCAAAGTAACACAATATATTTTTTAAACTATTACATCCAAAAATGTAAGCTTTCCATCACTTTCAACGTCCATGGTAAATTTAATGCTGGGGTGAAGACAGCAGGAGTGGTCCGAAAACCGAATAAGAGAATTTCCTCCATGGGGCTGGACAAAAAAGATGTCGTAAACGTACCTCCAGAAACATGTTGGTTGCAGAGGATCCGGCAGCAAACCCAAGGAGACTACCAAGAATTATTACGCCGGGAAAGTCTTCGCAGTCACAATATCAGAACACATTTCCTATATAAAATGGCAGGTATATTCAAAGTGACATGGTAGAATCCTGATATTTAGTATTAAAGGATCAGGTGCAGTCTTCTTCCGATAGATTATTCTAGGTGTAGTAAATATATTAAACAATGTAAATAGATAATAAGGTGTGTAATATAGCGTCCAATAGTCGCCTTTGAAAGGGGTGTATTGGCAAATCGGTTGCGACTGAAAACCTACAGGACCATACTGAGGCGAGCACAACGTACACTGAAGAGCCAAAGAAACTGGTATAGGTATGCGTATCCAAAACAGAGATATGTAAACAGACAGAATACTGCACTGCGGCCAGCAACGACTATATAAGACAACAAGTGTCTGGCGCAGTTGTTAGATCGGTTACTGCTCTACGATGGCAGGTAATCAAGGTTTTGAATGGGTTTGAACGTGGTATTATAGTCGGCGCACGAGCGATGGGATACAGCATCTCCGAGTTACCGATGAAGTGGGGCTTTCCCGTACGACCATTTCACGAGTGTACCGTGAATATCCGGAATCCGGTAAAACATCGAATCTCCGACATCGCTGCAGTCGGAAAAATATCCTACAAGAACGGGACCGCCGGCCGCGGTGGCCGTGCGGTTCTAGGCGCTGCAGTCCGGAACCGGGGGACTGCTACGGTCGCAGGTTCGAATCCTTCCTCGGGCATGGATGTGTATGATATCCTTAGGTTAGTTAGGTTTAAGTAGTTCTAAGTTCTAGGGGACTGATGACCTAAGATGTTAAGTCCTATAGTGCTCAGAGCCATTTGAACCAAGAACGGGACCAACGAAATCTGAAGAGAGTCGTTGAATGTGACAGAAGTGCAATCCTTCCGCAAATTGCTGAAGATTTCAATGCCGGGCCATCAACAAGTGTCAGCGTGCGAACCATTCAACGGAACATCATCGATATGGGCTTTCGAGGCCGAAGGCGCACTCATGTACCCTTGATGAATGCACGACACAAAGCTTTACGCCTCACCTTGGCCAGTCAATACCGACATAGGACTATTGATGATTGGAAACATGTTGTCTGATCGGACGAGTCTCGTTTCACATTGTATCGGGCGGATGGACGTGTACAGGTATGGAGACAACCTCATGAATCCATGGACCCTGAATGTCAGTAGGGGACTGTTCAAGCTGGTGCATGCTCTGTTATGGTGCGGGGCATGTCCAGGTGGAGTAACATGGGACCCCTCATACATATAGATACGACTCTGACAGGTACACATACGTAAGCATCCTGTCTGATCACCTGCATGACCATTGTGAATTCCTACGAACCTGGGAAATTCCAGCAGGACAAAGTGACACTCCACACATCCAGAACTGCTACAGAGTGGATCCAGGAACATTCCTCTGAGTTTAAACACTTTCCATACATGAGCATTATTGAGCATATCTGGGATGTCTTGCAACGAGCTGTTCAGAAGAGATCTCCAACCCCTCGTACTCTTACGGATTTATGGACAGCCCTGTAGTATTCACAGTGTCAGTTCTCTCCAGCATTATTTCAGAGGAGCAGATGCGGATACAGACCACTTCCAAGTCATACGCAAATTATGATTACAGCTGTGCTACAAAAATGAAAAAGAACAACGTGGCCAAGAGACAGTTTGATCCACAGATGTGCCAGCAATGTAACATTTAAGTGCGTAACAAGTCTGAGGTATTGGCATCAGGCCACGCTGATGATGTAAGTGCTAACAAGCGATGGGAAGAAATAAGGACCTCTGTAACTGAAGCAGCTGAAGAAATTCTAGGAGAGAAAAAGTTAACAACGAAGAAGAAATGGTTCAATGAGATATGTGAACAAGCTGTGAAGGCCAGGAAGAGAGGAAGGGCGGTGCACATGCTGGACAGACGACGTGCGGTACAACAGGAAGCACTGAAGACCGTAAGAAGAGAAACAAATATGATTCTGAGAACAGGAAACAGAAGTTCATGAACAATATGATTGATGAAATCGAAAAGGCAAATACAGTATCAGACAGCAGGAAAATGTTTCAGACGTTGAAACATGTGAGGAATGGTCACAGAAACTAAGCTTTAGTTATTAATGATATGGATGGAAATATGTTAACAGACAAGAAAAAAATTCTGAATAGATGTAGAGAATATTTTGAAGAGTTATTAAATGCTGAAGATCCAGAGAGTGTCTTTGCACATGAGAATAACACAGAGGGTGAAGGAGAAGTCGCAAACATTCAAGTGACTCATCAAGAAGTAGAAAGAGCAGTGAGGAAACTAAAGAATAATAAGGCACCAGGAGAAGGTAGGATAACGGCAGAGATGTTTAAGGCAGGAGGAGAAACAACTCAGAAAGAGCTATACAATCTCATAAAAGAAATATGAGAAAAAGAGGAAATCCCAGAAGAGTGGAAATCAGCTTTCACTATCCCACTGCATAAACAACTACAGAGGCATTTCTCTCCTAAGTGTACCTTATAAAGTTCTATCTTTAATAATACTTGAAAAAATTAAGCCATATGCAAAAGGCATTGTAGGAGAGTACCAGGCAGGCTTCCAGGAAGGAAGATCGACCATGGATCAAACGCCATGAGCCATATCTGGAAAAAGTGCGGGGAATTCAACCATCGGTTTCTGGTGACGTTCGTGGACAGTATCCACAGATTAAGTATGTACAACATCCTGAGAGAGCTTGGTATACCAATGAAGTTAATAATAATGTGGTCAAGGTGCGCACAGCAGAGACAGAAGCCAAAGTCAAATACGAAGGGGAGCTGTCCAAGGAATTCCGTATCAGAACTGGTGTGAGACGAGGTGATGTTATTTCACCACTGTTAACTAATCTGGTCCTAGAGAAAGTAATCCTAGAAATGAAAGCAGAAAACGAAGGGGTGACGCAAAATGGTAGGACAGATTTACTGGGTTATGCAGACGACATAGAATTTCCAGGAGAATCTGAGGAAGATATGGCAGAAACTGTAGAGGACCTAGCGCAAAATGCAAGTAACATCGGGTTACGGATTAATGTGGAAAAGAGCGAGGTAATGGAAGTAACAAGAGAAGCCCCCAATGACATCCCATTACCTGTACGGATGTGGAAATTTGCCAGAGTGGAAAATCTTAAATACATTGGTACATGGTTCAACACGCAAAATAATTTAAAACAGGAAATAAACCAACGTATTGTGAATGGGTCTAAAACTTATTTCAGTCTAAAGCAGACAATGTTATCCAACAATCTGTCAATTAAGACCAAACTTAAAGCATACAATGCCACGATAGTGCCAGTATTGTTGTATGGGACAGAAACCCAAAGTACAACAAAGAAGGATGAAGAAAACCTGTTGGTCTTCGAAAGAAAAATTATGAGAAGGATCTTTGGGCCTGTCCAGGATGGCAGCTCGTGGAGACATAGAAAAAAAAAGAAAAACAAAAATTGTATGAGCCGATGAGGCAATCAAACATCGTTCAAAAACTGGAGGCGCGGAGAATAGGCTTTGCAGGCCACAATGCAAGGAGACCAGACACCTCTCGGGCAAAAGCCGTACTTATGGGAAGATCGGATGGTACCCGTCCAAACGGAAGACCCAGAAAGCGATGGAAGGATGAGCTACAGAAAGACCTTTGCCAGCTAGGAGTCCACGACAGCTGTATCCAAAGTGCACAAGGTCACCATCTATGGTGGAGCATTGTAAGGTCGGCACGTAATATACAGGGTCCTCGATCGCCGATTTGATGATGACTACTTCAGACATTAGTCGACTCCATGCCAAGTCGTACTGCGGCACTTCTGCGTTTCCGCCGGGCCCTACCCCATATTAGGCAGTGAAGTTTACTCCTGAAGCCCCTGCAGTCTCAGTCGACTGCCCGTGCCAAGTCAGCCTACTGCAACGCCTCTCGTGTGCGGAGATCCCCTTGTCGCAAGAGGCCGTAATTTTATATGTGACAGCCCCAAAGAGTCTCTCGTCTGAAGAGGGGGTGTGTGCGGTGCTCTTTAGCACCCAAATTCTTAACGAAGAATGAGACACTCCGGACGCCAACATAGTAACAGAAGGGAATGTTAAACGATGGTGTGTTCACACTATGCAGGCAAAGTGCCAACATAACGTCGTATAGTTTAGCAGTGTACTGAAAGGTGGAGGTGAAAGTCAGGATATGAGGGGCTATCCAATTTTCCAAAAAAATCGGAATATGGTAATAGTAATAAGGAATTAGCAATGGTAGCAGAGGTTGTTGATGACCAAAGAAAAATTCGTAGTAAGTGTAGTGCCTACTTGATAAAGGAGACACAGTAGATTTTCTACACAGCTGAGAACTGAAAGAAAAGCGAAAGTGTCGTTCAAATATTTCAAAACATTAACATATATTTCCTCGAGAAAATATGAACATACAAAAGTCTAATAATAGTTAGAAGGCAGTACATAGTGCCTTTTTTACGCTTTGTGTCTTGTTTTCTTTCAAAGTGCGAAATAACTTCGAAAACCTATTAGTTTCGTTTCAATACAGCTGTCATTTCCACTCTCGAAACAATTATCAAAGAACTTTTTCCATTTTGTTATGTTCTTATTTATACGCAGTGGATGGTTTTGCATCGTCCAGTTAGTGTAAAACATAAATATTTTCGCTTTCGGATTCTTGGTCTCCCTTGTGGTGGGACACTGAAAGGAAAAATATCAAGTATTCATGAAAACTTTGCAATCTGCCACAAAAGTAACGCAAACAACAAAATAAAGATTAAGAAGTCAACAAAACATCACCGCACATACCGGCTCTTAAAGTGAGCCGATACACCTCTCCCATTACATAAACACACTATATATATATATATATATATATATATATATATATATATATATATATATATATATAACGAAAATAAGCATTAAACGAAAAAACTACAAAGAACGAAACTCGTCCAGCTTGAAGGGGGAAACCAGATGGCGCTATGGTTGGCCCGCTAGATGGCGCTGCCATAGGTCAAACGGATATCAACTGCGTTTTTTTTTTAAATAGAAACCACCATTTTTTATTATATTTTCGTGTAATACGTAAAGAAATATGAAAGTTTTAGTTGGACCACTTTTTTCGCTTTGTGATAGATGGCGCTGTAATAGTCACAAACGTATAAGTACGTGGTATCACGTAACATTCCGCCAGTGCGGACGGTATTTGCTTCGTGATACATTACCCGTGTTAAAATGGACAGTTTACCAATCGCGGAAAAAGTCGATATCGTGTTGATGTATGGCTATTGTGATCAAAATGCCCAACGGGCGTCTGCTATGTATGCTGCTCGGTATCCTAGACGACATCATCCTAGAGTCCGGACCATTCGCCGGATAGTTACGTTATTTAAGGAAACAGGAAGCGTTCAGCCACATGTGAAACGTCAACCACGACCTCCAACAAATGATGATTCCGAAGTAGGTGTTTTAGATGCTGTCGCGGCTAATCCGCACATCAGTAGCAAACAAATTGCGCGAGAATCGGGAACCTCAAAAACATCGGTGTTGAGAATGCTACATTGACATCGACTGCACCCGTACCATATTTCTATGCACCAGGAATTGCATGGCGACGACTTTGAACGTCGTGTACAGTTCTGCCACTGGGCACAAGAGAAATTACGGGCCGATGACAGATTTTTTGCACGCATTCTATTTAGCGACGAAGCGTCATTCACCAACAGCGGTAACGTAAACCGGCATAATATGCACTATTGGGCAACGGAAAATCCACGATGGCTGCGACAAGTGGAACATCAGCGACCTTGTCGGGTTAATTTATGGTGCGGCATTATGGGAGGAAGGATAATTGGCCCCCATTTTATCGATGGCAATCTAAATGGTGCAATGTATGCTGATTTCCTACGTAATGTTCTACCGATGTTACTACAAGATGTTTCACTGCATGGCAGAATGGCGATATACATCCAGCATGATGGATGTCCGGCACATAGCTCGCGTGCGGTTGAAGCGGTATTGAATAGCACATTTCATGACAGGTGGAATTGGTCGTCGATGCACCATACCATGGCCCGCACGTTCACCGGAGCTGACGTCCCCGGATTTCTTTCTGCTGGGAAAGTTGAATCATATTTGCTATCGTGATCCACCGACAACGCCTGACAACATGCGTCAGCACATTGTCAATGCATGTGCGAACGTTACGGAAGGCGAACTACTCGCTGTTGAGAGGAATGTCGTTACATGTATTGCCAAATGCATTGAGGTTGACGGACATCATTTTGAGCATTTATTGCATTAATGTGGTATTTACAGGTAATCACGCTGTAACAATATGCGTTGTCAGAAATGATAAGTTCACAAAGGTCCATGTATTACGGTGGAACAACCGAAATAAAATGTTCAAACGTATCTACGTTCTGTATTTTAATTTGAAAAACCTACCTGTTACCAACTGTTCGTCTAAAATTGTGAGCGATATGTTCGTGCCTATTACAGCGCCATCTATTACAAAGCGAAAAAAGTGGTCCAACTAAAACATTCATATTTCTTCACGTATTACACGAATATGTAATAAAAAATGGTGGTTCTTATTAAAAAAAAAACCAGTTGATATCCGTTTGATCTATGGCAGCGCCATCTAGCGGGCCAACCATAGCGCCATCTGGTTTCCCTCTTCAAGCTAGAAAAAATCGGTCGATATAAGAACCATCTACTATTATAATTCAAGAGACATGGCGTTATAAGTAGTGAGATGCTTGAAAGACTGCCGCATGATGCACGACGTTCAAAATTATTACGTCTGTGCTACTAACTCTATTCACAAAAAAATTCGCAGACAGTATCCACATATGTCGCTAAATCCACCTACAAAAGTATATCTCGGTACCACATATAGTTGTGGAGATAAAACATACTGAGACGCATGAAAAACTGCCGCTTTGTAATGACGTTTAAAGTTGTTACTTATTTTCTACTAACTGTGTTCGCAACACATTTTGCAGACAGTATCTACAAAATCTACAAAAATGGCACTAAATGTACACATACAAATACTTCGTTGTATGAAATATACTTCAAGGATATGATATCACAAACGCTGAGATGCGTGAAAATGTGCCGCCTCATGCATGAAGTTTTAATACATTTATTCTTTAACTCCTACAGTCGTATCAACTTAAGGGACTCCCCAACACCTGCAATAGTTTTGACAGTTACCAACCGCGAAGGGCAAACGGCTGTAGGCGAAACCAATAGCCGTCTAGAGACGTTTACAAAATTGCCTTTTAGGCACATTATACAGGGTGAAAAGAATTTAAACCGACAAACTCTGGGAGGTTGTAGGGGACATCAAAACAAATACTTTTCCCTAATGTCATTTTTTCCTATGAGGATTATTTAAACCGGTAGAGGCCGTATTACGCTCTTCAGTTGTTAGAGGCCCTATTACGATCTCCAGTTGTAGGCAACTGCTGTCCACCAGTGTAGTAGTGTATTGTCTCTGTTTACTAATGGAGCGATACACCTGGAGTGAGTACACTGATATGGTCAGTGTGTACTACGTAGCGCACCACAACGGACGAGCTGCACAGCGGGTTTATCAACAACAATATCCTAATCGCCGTATCCCGCATCATACGACTTTTGCTGCTGTGTACCAACGTCTGCGTGAGACCGGGTCATTTTGCAGATTACCTGGACAGGGACACCGTCGCACGGTAAGAACGCTGCAATTTGAGGAAGCTATCTTGCAGCATGTGGAGCGGGATCCTTCAATCACCACTCGTGCAATTGCACGTAACATAGGGACGAATCAGACGAATGTAAGAACAGTCCTTCGAAAGCAATTGTTACGTCCATTTCACATACAGCGTGTCCACAACCTGGAACCAGTTGATTATTCATCCAGAGTACAGTTTTCGCGGTGGTACCTGGGACACTGTGAAATGCATCCTACATTTCCATCCTCTGTGTTGTTTACCGATGAAGCAACGTTCTGGTGTGATGGAGTCTTCAACATGCATAGTTCGCATGTTTGGAGTGTGACAACCCACATGCCACAGTTACTGACGCTCATAAAGTGCGGTTCTTCGTTAATGTGTGGGTCGGTGTTGTTGGGGGCTGTTTAATTGGGCCGTATCTGCTGCCTAGACCATTAAATGGCAGGCACTATTACAAATTTCTCGCCAGAGCATTGCCAGAATTACTGGAAGACGTCCCGCTCCCTACAAGACAACGCATGTGGTTCCAACATGACGGGGCGCCGGCGCATTTCAGTCGTCGTATGCGTCGATTCCTGGACCGGCGGTTCCCAGAAACGTGGACTGGCAGAGGTGGTCCTATACCATGGCCTGTTCGATCCCCAGATATGTCCCCTCTGGACTTTTTGTGTGGGGAGAGATGCGCAACCTTGTTTACGCAACTCCTGTTGCATCAGAAGAGGATCTGGTTGCCTGGATAGTAGCAGCAGCTGCAGCAGAAGGAACAATTCAGGGTACTCCTGGGATTTTTGCCCGTGTCAGACAGAACATGATCCGACGGTGTAACCTTTGTTTACGTGTCAATGGAGGCATTTTTGAAAATCTACTTTAATTCAAATTGGGTTGAATATTCTCTTTGAGTTATTTATGCATGATGTAGCTATTCGTCACTTCAGCGTTGCACAAACAAATACTGCACGCTACCCACGGTACAATTTCATTAAATGCAACAACAGTCCATTTCTTACAAGTATCTGTACTTATGTAGTAAGATACTTTTCTTACATTCTATGTAAAAACATTTAAGTACATTAATAATAACAAATAATAACCTTAAAAATTAAAATAATATCTAGTACAGTATTTCAAGACCAAAACAGGTATGAAAAGATAATTTGCAAGGGTACACGAGTGGGCCTTCGGCTGCGAAAGCCCATATCGATGGGTCTGGGAGCTTTCAACGCACGTTCTTGCGAGGTGTACGGCATATTGCTTCTTGTTTGCAGTTAACGTTTTTCGACATTTTAACTCGCCAGTTAAACAACCCTGTGTCCACACGCACAGCCCATAGCCTATTGATACTGTTGCCAGACCATATAACCGTTCCTGACTCACTATATAAGGTAAAAATTTTTATAAACACTTTTAGTTCGCAAAAAGAACGCTCGGCATTTGCAACAGCCACAGGTTCCGCTGGATATACACATAAGAGCCAAATAAACTGGTACACCTGCCTAATATCGTGCAGGGTCCCCGCGAGCACGTAGAAGTGCCGCAACACGCCTGGGCATGGACGCTACTAATGGCTGAAGTAGTGCTGAGGGAATTGACACCATGAATCCTACAGGGCTGTCTATAAATCCGTAAGAATGCGAGGGGCTGGAGATCTCTTCTGAACAGTACGTTGCAAGGCATACCTGATGTACTCAATAATGTTCTTGTCTGGTCAGTTTAGTGGCAGCGGAAGTGTTTAAACTCATAAAGTGTTCCTGGAGCCACTCTGTAGCAATTCTGGATGTGTGGCGTGTAGTATTGTCCTGCTGGAATTGCCCAAATCCGTCGGAATGAACAATGGACATGAATGGATGCAGATGATCAGACAAGATGCTTACGTAAGTGTCACCTATCACAGTTGTAACTAGACGTATCGGGGGTCCCATATCACTCACACGCCCCACACCATTTCAGAGCCTCCACGAGCTTGAACAGTTCATTGCTGACATTCAGGACCCATGGATTCATGAGGCTGACTGCATACCCCTAGACGTCCATCCGCTCGATACAATTTGAAACGAGACTCGTCCGATCAGGTAACATGTTTCCAGTCATCAACAGTCCAATGTCGGTGAGGACGGGTGCAGGCGAGGTGTAAACACTTGTGTCGTGTATTCATCAAGGGTACACGAGTGTGCCTTCGGCTCCGAAAGCCCATATCTACTGTGTTTCGTTGAATGGTTCGCACGCTGACACTTGTTGATGGCTCAGCGCTGAAATCTGTGCAATTTGCGGAAGGGTTGCACTTCTGTGATGTTGAACGATTCTCTTCATTCGTCGTTGGTCCCCTCCTTGCAGGATCTTTTCCGGTCGCAGCGGTGTCGGAGATTTGATGTTTTATCGGATTCCTAATATTCACGATACGCTCGTGAAATGGTCGTACGGGAAAATCCCCACTTCATCGCTACCTTGGAGATGCTGTGTCCCATCGCTCGTGCGGCAACTATAACGCCACGATCAAACTCACTTAAGTCTTGACAACCTGCCATTGTAGAGCAGTAACCGATCTAACAACTGCGCCAGACACTTGTTGTCTTATATACATGTTGCCAACCGCAGCGCCGTATTCTAACTGTTTACGTATCTCTATAGTTGAATACACATGCCTATACCAGCTTCTTTGGCACTTCAGTGTATCATAATAGCGCCTTTAATAATTAAATTTAGATTTTGACTTAATTCTTTTTTTAAACACCATTGTACATGCCACTCATGACTGCTGCTCACGATACCCTTAGCCGTAACATTTGCTGAAAGCTAAGCCCTTTAGTTCTATAGATTCAGTTAACTGAATGAATTTCATAACTACCTTTGATTATTTTAACGTGGGGAAAAAGTTCACTTGACAGATCGATTCTGCTAATTTTTCCCACTAGAATTTTTCGTTATTTCTTTCCTGTCTTTCCTTCTTCTTCTTTGTCCTCAGGAATCCCATAGCAGTGCCCTTGGTGCCCCACTTTAGTCGCCCTCTGCTACTATTGCTGGGTAGTTTCCCTACTATGCGCTGGTTACTCCCCGCATGTCTTGCTAAGAGTAAGCAACAAATCGTCACCTGAAGCGTTTCACAAATATATAGGAGTCCTTGCAGCGACTCACGCCGTTGCTAAGAAACGGCCTGAAACGGGGCGACTGGCCGACTGCATGACTGTGGGTCTGCCTCTATTTACCAAACCGCAAGAAAGTCGAGAGATACAGGGAGAGCACGGAGCAGACATAGCAGTCGAAAGGTAAGACATCAACAAACACATGAGTTCTGCCAATCTGTGGGATACAAAACAGGCGTTAAATGGGCTACAGCTTTCTGTGTGCGCACGACACAGATTCTCACAGTCATATATGTGTAATGAATACGTTGGTCTTTCACTCGTTAGGCACTTTCATTGCAATTTGATTTTACAAACCAGTCATCCAGACTGTTTATCATGGCTTGTCTGAAGAAGTTTGTGTAGAACTCTGAATGTTATCCCAGCCTTATAAAACTCGTACTTGCAAGAAAACACTACAAATTATACATTCTCGTACAAAATTTCCGTAGCCAGTAGGTCTCTGCATTCGCTCGCACAGATAACATGCAAGAAGTCAAGTGTATACATGGAAACTTGAAACACACATGCATATACCGTAACAAATAACAAATTTTATAATAATTTCTAACTTATTGTAGACGCTTTTAATTTATTACACCACTCTTTTCAGAAAAGTTCAAATGGTTCAAATGGCTCTGAGGACCATGGGACTTAACTGCTGAGGTCATCAGTCCCCTAGAACTTAGAACTACTTAAACCTAACTAACTTAAGGACATCACACACATCCATGCCCGAGGCAGGATTCGAACCTGCGACCGTAGCGGTTGCGCGGTTCCAGATTGTAGCGCCTAGAACAGCTCGGCCACTCCGGCCGGCTCAGAAAAGTAATTTGACATTTATATCATAGGTGTCTCAAGAAGTGTAGATGTTAATGGGATGAAATGCGGCTTGAAATTATTGTTTTCGCTGGGGTATAATTACATAACGTGAACAGCTTTATCGTCTTACGCCAGAAGTAATATCCTCAGTCCCATTGCGCTGCTCCAATATTTGCATGGATTCTTAGCTGTATCTAGTAAGCTACTGCTTGGCTTCTTAGCTCTCCCTAGTAAACTACTGAATCTGTAGATACGAGCTGAACTCAAACACAATAAAAGGTCGTATTCAATGCAACTATTATATATTGCAAAAACATTGCTCAGTCGAAGCCCAACTCGCGGTTTTCTCTCGAGATCCCCCGAAAGTCGTGGAGCAAGGCAGTCAGGTACGTACAGTACTTCTTGACTTCCGAAAAGCGTTTCAGTCGCTATTTTTCTAGTGTTGGTCCATAACACGTCTGAAATTTTATATGTGGAGTTCTGCTTCATCCTGTGTAATGAAGTACTATTTAAAAAACAAAAAAATAAACCTTCATAATTACCCACTCAGATCTTGATAATAATTCAAGTTTGCGCAAAGATTAGGAACTTGCTTTAAATGTGCATAAATGTAAAATTTTGCTTTACACAAAACATAGAATATCAGTAATCATCTTCTTGATTGTCAGTGAATCACAGTTGGAACCAATCAACTCGTACAAAAAGCTGGCTGTCAGTCGTAGGTAAAGCATGTTGCAGGCCTCAGTTTCTTGACGGGAGACTGGCAAAACACAACGAATCTAAGAAGGAGACTGCTTAAAAACACTCGTGCAACCCATCCAAGGAACTGATGAAGCGTTTGGAACCTGTATGAAAAAGGACTAACAGGGTACATTGGCCGTATACGAAAATGTGCGGCACGAATGCTCACAAGTTTGTTGCAGTCAGGAGAATGTCACGGAAGTGCTGCAAACCCTGTATATCCAGACTCTTGAAGATAGACGCCAACTGTTCGGTGAAAGCCTACTTACCAGGTTTCAAGAATCAGAATGAAGTGAGGAGGTCTAGGAATATAATACATACTCCACGTACCGCCCTCATAGCGACCGTGAGGACAAGGTTAGACTGACTGCAGCACGAACAAAGGCATTTAAGTCTCATTGTTCCTGTCCTTCAAACGAGAATGGAACGGGAACAAGCCCTAATAAGTGTTACATTGTGAAATAATCCCCGCCATTAGCTTTACAGTAGTTTGCAACCTATGTGTGCACAAGTGCATGTTAATGCAGAGGTTGCTGAAATTCGAGCAACCAATATTTTGATTCCTACCCCTACCATATTTGGCTGTCAAACAACACTGACGGCACACAGGTGACAAAAGTCATGAGATACCGCCTAATATGGAATCGGAGCTCCTTCTACACGGTGTAGAGCAGAAATTCGACGTTTCATGGACTCAGCAAGTCGTTGGAAGTCCTCTGCAGAAATATTAAGACATGCTACCTCAGTAGACGTCCATAATTGCGGAAGTGTTACCGGTGCAGATTTTGTGCACGAACTGACGTGTCGCTTTTGTCCCATAAATGTTCGATGGGATTAATGCCGGACGACCTGGTTCACCAAATCATTCTCTCGAATAGTCCGTATGGTTCTTCAAACCAATAGCTAATAATTGTGGCCTGGCGCATTGTCATCCATAAAAATTCCATCGTTGTTTGGCTACATCAAATCCATGAATGGCTTCAAATGGTCTCCAAGTAGCCGAACATAACCATTTACATCAATGATCGGTTCAATAGGACCAGAGGACTCAGTTCATTACGTGTAAAGACAGCCCACACCATTACGGAGCCACCACCAGCTTTCAAAGGCCCCGTTGACAACCTGGGTCCACGACTGCGTGGGGTCTGGGCCACACTCGAACCCCACCATCAGCACTTACCAATTGAAAATGGTTATTTGCCGCAGTGTTGCTTGTCTGTTAGCACTGACAAGTCTACGTAAACACTCCTGCTCTCAGTCGGTAACTGAAGGCCGTCGGCCGCTTCGTTGTCCGAGGTGAAAGATAATGCCTGAAATTTGGTATTCTCGACGCACACTTGACACTGTGAATCTCGGAATATTGAAATCCTTAAAGAGTTCCGAAATGGAATGTCCAATGCGTCTAGCTCCTACTGCCATTCTTCAAATCTGTTACTTCCCGTCGTACGGACATAATCAAGGCGGAAACGTTTTTACACGCATCATTTGGGTACAAATGGCAGCTCCGCCAATGCACTGCCCTTTTCTACTTTGAGCATGCGATACTACCACCATCTGTATATGTTTATATCGAAAAAAAGGTTCAAATGGCTCTGAGCACTATGGGACTCAACATCTTAGGTCATAAGTCCCCTAGAACTTAGAACTACTTAAACCTAACTAACCTAAGGACATCACACACACCCATGCCCGAGGCAGGATTCGAACCTGCGACCGTAGCAGTCCCGCGGTTCCGGACTGCAGCGCCAGAACAGCACGGCCACCGCGGCCGGCGTTTATATCGCTATCCCATGACTTTGTCACTTCAGTGTATAGCAATCATGGCGTAATGCTCTGTTTAGTTTTGGCGCTATATAATTTACAGCAGTACGTATCACTTGCGCGTGGCCTCTTATACATTCTTATTCCCTCTGCTCTGACTCCTGAAGCAGTTCCGTTGATGACGAGTTCATTAAAGACCTCACACACGAACGAGATGTTGGTGGGGATCTCGGTAGCTACGTTTCCTGTTGCCTCTCATCGACCCCACAACTTATGAGTGGTTTACCAAGATACACGGAAGAGCCAAAGAAACAGGTACGCCTGCCTAATATCGTGCAGGGCTCCCGCGAGCACGCAGAAGTGCCGTAACGCGACGTTACATGGACTCGACTAATGTCTGAAGTAGTGCAGGAGGAAATTGGCACCATGAATCCTGCAGGGCTGTCCATAGATCCGAAAGAGAACGTGGGGCTGGAGATCTCTTCTGAACAGTACGTTGCAAGGCATCCCAGATACGCTCAATCATGTTCATGTCTGGCTAGTTTGGTGGTCAGCGGAAGTGCTTAAACTCAGAAGAGCGTTCCTGCGCCGCTCTGTAGAAATTCTGGACGTGTGGGGTGTCGCATTGTCCTGCTGGAATTGCCCAAGTCCATCGGAATGCACAATGGACATGAATGGATGCAGGTGGTCAGACAGGATGCATACGTACTTGTCATCTATCAGAGTCGTATCTAGACGTATCAGGGGTCCCATATCACTACAACTGCACACGCCCCACACCATTACAAAGTCTCCACCAGCTTAAACAGTCCCCTGCCGACATGCAGGATCCACGGATTCATGAGGTTGTGTCCATACCCATGCACGTCCATCCTTTCGATACAATTTGAAACGAGACTCGTCCGATCAGGCAACATGTTTCCAGACACCAACAGTCCGATGTCGGTGTTGACGGGCCCAGGCGAGGAGTAAAGCTTTGTGTCGTGCAGTCATCAAGGGTACACGAGTCGGCCTTTGGCTCCGAATGTCCATATCGATGATGTTTCGTTGAATGATTCGCAAGCTGATACTTGTTGATGACCCAGCACTGAAATCTGTTGCAATCTGCGGAAGGGTTGCATTTCTGTCATGTCGAACGATTCTCTTCAGTCGTCGTTGGCCCAGTTCTTGCAGGGTCTTTTTCCGGCCGCAGCAATGTCGCAGATTTGATATTTTTCCTGATTCCTAATATTCACGGTACACTCGTGAAATGGTCGTACGGGAAAATCTCCACTTCATGGCTACAACGGAAATGCTGTGTCCCACCGCTTGTGCGCCGACTACAACACCAAGTTCAAACTCAAATCTTGATAACCTGCCATTATAGCAGCTGTAACCTATCTGTCAACTAAGCCAACTAATAACAAGGGCTGAAACTTACTAAACTTGTTTCGATATGCGTTTCTCCATCTACATTTACGTGACTACTCTGCAATTCACAGTTAAGCGTCTGGCAGAGGGTCTATCGAACCACTTTCACACAATTTCTTTATTGTTCCACTCTCTGACAGCGCGCGAGAGAAGCGAACACTTAAATATTTCGTGCGAGCTCTGATTTATTTTATTACAACGGTCATTCCTCCCTGTGTAGCTGCATATCAACAAAATATTTTCACGTGCGGAGCACGCTAAAAGATCTCGGCGCAACGAAAAATGTCTTTGTTTTAATGAGTGCCACCCCAATTTGTGTATCATATCCATGGCACTTTCTTCTCTATTTCGCAACAATACTAAACGAGCAGCCCTTCTTTGAACTTACCTGCAATACAGTTTGTTAAGGATCCCATACTGTACAGCAGTTGTCTAACAGAAGACGGGCAGAAATAATGCAGGTAATTTCTTTAGCAGACTTGTTGCAGTTTTTCAGTGTCCCGCTTGGAGGTAAAGAAAGAGAAGGAAGGTGTCATTCACATCACAGATTTAAAGCCGATGTCCACCATCTTAACTAGTCCAAAACATTAGGGTCACTGCATTCATACCTCCATAGTTCGCCACGGTGACACTTCTCCGTGACGTCACTTTGATGTGACCGTGCCCCGTTTCGACAGTGTTGGGTGCTTTGATTGTGTGGAGACTTAGTTGTATCATCAAAAATGCCACCTTGGGTTGTTTACGGGTGTACAAATCGATCCGATCGTAACCCTAAAGTTAAAGGAATTACATATCATTCATAAGTGGCGCAATTCAACCAATACTCTCTTTTGTATACACGAATTATTGTTGCACTGTTTACTTTTATTGCAGTGGTTTTATTTCTGCCACATGATTTTAGATTTGTCGTACTTTATTCAGTATAAATTCTCTCTCTTCTTTTCTGCGTTGTTCATTGCCTTCCGGGTCGCAAACGCTCCGACATCCGAGACACACGCTATTTACCTGTGCCAGCACAATGCACGGCTACGTAGCGACGCGGACTGTTGGGGCAGCATGTCATGCCCTAAATTCCTCTCGCCGATAATTATTATTCATTGTTCACATTTCCTCCCACTTTAAAAAAGATTCTGGCTAGAACAGCCGGAGACACCGGTCATGCATGTGTGAGTTTTGTGTGCATGATAGTACGGATGTGTGTTTGTGTGCTGCGCTTCATTCTGAAGAAGGATTTGGCTGAAAATTTATGTGAACACTCTCTTCGTCGTGCCAGTCTTGTACTCGGCTTGCGAGCAGCAATATATCCGTTTCACAGTATAGTTATTCCCTCATGAAGTTTGCAGTAAACAATCCACTGCACTTCAACAGGAACAAGGATGTGCATAATTAAAATACCAGAAGAAAAAATGGCATTCATTACATCACATTAAGGTTGTCTGTAGTACAAATAGGGATTCACGTTCGAAATTGCCTTCCTTGCACTATGTTGTTCACGTAAGCACTGTAATTTTAGTATTGCGCGCACACGACAGAAATAATGAACAAGAAGCAATCGCAAACAGTGGTCTGCTGATGTTTTGGGCGGGCCCCGCCACTCTGGCTTCAATACAACGTATAGCGCAGGGGCGGGCAGGAATCCTGCACGTGTGCGGTGCACTTGCACGCGTGCAGTTAACAGGTGTTCTGCGTGCACACAGGGGCAAGCTGGCCACCCACTTATCTCCCCTCCCCACCATACCTTCTGTCCACTCCTTCCTCTGTAATGCGTTTTGTTTTCTAGCTTGCTTTATTGAATGATGGAATAAGGTTAGCAGGAGTGCTTGAAATAAATCATGGTTTGAAAGAGTACCTATTAACTACGATACGTTTTATTTAATTATCACAGGGAACAAAATTTCTGCATACAGACAAACGCAAACAGTTACGTAAATTTTCATCACTTATGTTTGCTCTTAACCGAGGCTTATTAATTCAGCAAATGGTTTTCCAGCTCTCACTATATTAAGCGCAATTTTATAGCTTACACGTACCGCTGGGCTATTATTGTTGTCGTCCTGAAAAATTGAAAACAGTGCTCCATAAAATGTTAAATCAGTTAGATGAGAGACATGACGAGAGAAAGTCGCAGATCTCTCGTGACAACGGCAACTAGGACAGATGCATCTAATATCGTCAGGTCGCTCTTCTTAAGCTCAGTCAATTTCCCCATCCGCTCAGAATCCGACAATAAATTGTACTCGTCCTTGTGAAATTTATTATAATGGCCTTCAATACTAAACTTACGCTGACCAGCGAGAATACTGCCACATATTAAACATTTCGAATTTTCACGTCTTTGCACAAAGAAAAAATGATTCTCCCCTTACTTTTTAAAAGATAGCAAATCTCCACGTCTCCGTTTCCTTGATTCACTCTGCATTTTCCGATTCTTGAAATACAACGTTCACGACGTAGTGGTCGCTTCGCATCAACGTCCGCGCCTTAGCCTTGTACTACACTGCCGCAACCTGCCGGCTGTCGCCACTGCCCCATTCGACGATTGCACGCGAGCAGCACACGTGCAGCGCTGTGCGCTCACGAGCCGCGTGCAACGTTTGCCCGCCCCTGGTATAGCGTCAAGTCTCTAGCGTCACCTCCCTTCTTTTTTTGCCTCCATGGTGTTCTGCCAATAATACGTAGTCTTTGATTTACCTTCTCCACGACATTACCTACGTGAACTTTCCAGTTTAAGTTGTTCCTAAGTAACTGGAATTTAGAGGTTTTCTTTTAGCACTCATGTGAATGACTTCACACTTTTCATTATTTACAGTCAATTGCCACTTTTCGCAACATACAAATACCTTGTCTAAATCGTAGTACTACTACAGTGGCACTCACCTGAAGATGGCCAGAAGACTGCGCCGAAATATCGTGGCAGGAAGTTACTGATATCCGGCAGTTCTCCCGTGTTTTTATGGAACCTTGTCTAAATCATTTTGCAACTGGTCTTAGACAACTGATGACTTTACATAACGGCAAATGATAGCATCATCTACAAATAATCTAATATGGCTGCTCAGATTGTTTCCTAAACAGTTTATGTAGATTAGGAACACTTCCTTGGGCAACGCCAGATATTACTTCTTTTTACTGGATGACTTTCTCTCAATTACCACTAACTGTGATCTTCGCGACAGGAAATCACGAATCCAACCGCGCAACTGAGACGATACTCCTTAGGAACACAAAATGTTTAGAAGTGGCTTGTGAAGAACTGTGTCAAAAGCCTTTTGGAAATCTAGAAATATGGAACCAACCTGAGATTTCCTTTTATATCGCTCATTACGTCGCGAGAATGGAGAGCTAACTGGTTTTCACAAGAACGGTATTTTCTGAACCCATGCTGCCTCATTTTCCTGAAGCCAATTCATAATGTCGAACACAGTATATGTTTCAAAGTCCTACAGAAAATTGACGTCAGTGATAAAGAGTCTATAATTCATCGAATTACTCCTAGGTCGTGTCTTGAATATTGGCGATATGTGCACCTTTCCAGTCTTCCGGTACGGATCTTTCGTCGAGCGAGTGGTTGTGTCTGACTATTAAGTATGGAGCTATTGCATCAGCATACTCTAAAAGAAATCTAACTGGTATACAATCTGCACGGGAGTATTTGGCTTTATTAAGTAATTTAAGCTGCATTGCTACACCGACGATATCAACTTCTACGTTACTCATGTTGGTAGCAGTTCTTGATTCGAATCCTGGAATATTTACTTCGTGATCTTTGGCGAATGAATTTAGGTAAACTGTATATACTCGTAGTGCCTCAGTTTTGGTGGCTCTGTCATTGCTAACATTGTTGCGGCTTACTATTGGTGTACTTCACAATCTCTTTGGATTTTGTGCCAGATTTCTGAATAGAGTTTCGTTGCTTGAACCTATTAAAAGCATCTCGCAATGAAGTTCACACTAAATTTCTAGATTTTGTAAAAGATTGACAATCTTGGAGATTTTCCTTTCTTTTAATTTTGGCGCGCTTTTTCGTTGCTTCTTCCGCAATGTTCTTACCTTTTTTGTGTACCATGGGTGTCAATTCCACCTGTTATTTTTCTCAGGAACCATAGTCTACCTTTTATGGAAGTGTTCAGATAAAAATTATTTGCCACTTGCCTTAAAAAGCTTATTAAAAGTATCTACAATTTTAGGGTTACCTGTTATCAGTTCATGATGCGCCTGTAAATAATTTCCTCCATTTTCATGGTTCCTTTTGTTGGCTCACTTTTACTATGTTTGCAGCAGTTCTCATCTTGCTATTGGAGAAATTTATTTTTTCTTGAAAATATATGCAACGGTAAAACTGGACTCATACTAGGTAAGACAGTGGTTATAATCGATGGATGGCTATCCATATTTAGGTTCTTCATGACTGCTGACTCACAGAAGGTGAATTCTGGAGTGTTCCCTTGAAAGGGCAAGGCCATGCCATTGTCAACATTGTCAGCTGATCTACTATTTAAGTTTATCCATGTTATATGGATGTTGTTTGAGGTCTGCGACTGTATTATAAGATTATGTGGGATAATTTTATACTGCTGCAGTCACTTTTTATTAATAGTTTATTATCACAATGCATTTCGGCCGCATTCCGCCATCATCAGGTGCGTTATACAGTTACTATCAGCTGATAGGTTACGTACATTATCTGTGTGTGCCAGTGGGGTTAAGAATCGAAAAATAAACATTTTTGTTGGCGATTTCGTCTTCTGGCACGCAGAGCACAGTAACAAGTAAATCACAACTTAGCATTTTCACAAATGTCTGTTTACATGGTTTACATGGTATGGTAAACAGACGTTTGAGAAAATGCTAAGTTGTGATTTACCTGTTACTGTGCTCTGTGTGCCAGAAGACGAAATCGCCAACAAAAATGTTTATTTTTCGACTCTTAACCCCACTGGCACACACAACTAATGTACATAACCTATCAGCTGATGTATAAGTAACTGTACAATGCACCTGATGATGGCAGCATGCTGCCGAAATGCATTGTGCTAGTAAAATATTAGTAAAAAGTGACTGCAGCAGTGTAAAATTATCCCACATAATGATCTACTATTACTACCATGCAGACCGTTTGCTGAACATGGCAGAGTATTCTGATCATGCTGCACATTACTCCTTCCCACTCTTGCGTCTTCAGCGGTTCTAGGCGCGCAGTCCGGAACCGCGCGGCTGCTACGGTCGCAGGTTCGAATCCTGCCTCGGGCATGGATGTGTGTGATGTCCTTAGGTTAGTTAGGTTTAAGTAGTTCTAAGTTCTAGGGGACTGATGACCACAGATGTTAAGTCCCATAGTGCTCGGAGCCATTTGAACCATTTTTTCTTGCGTCTTCTTGCGTAATGTCGTTGAATATAACACTGACATAAATTCCTTCATTTGGTTTCTGGGCTACTGATCGATTTCCTCTTAATTCAATGGACAACGTCACTTTGAGTGGTCATAAAATGTCTGTTTGAGACTGGCTTATCCCATTATTTCGTTTTATTAATATACTTCTTTAAGCACTTCCTGAGATTGCCTTGCTTTAGGCTGTACAACTTTGAATTAAATACCTCCTTGCTTTTCTCCTGTATTCATTATTATCACAAGATTGTGCCGCCTCAGAAACTCAAAGAGCAGCATGGCCACCGAATCTGATCCACTGATGTCCATCCACGTCTGACTTTGAAATGAGATTATGAATACAACTGGGTGCAAGCTATGCTTATCAGATTAAAATATCTGGATTTGCCTGTGTCATATTATATTTTCCTCTAGCAGTGCAGAGGTTAGATTTGGCGCGCTACCCATGCCAAATGTTTGTTCGAATGATACCTGAGCCGCTGGCTTGTATTGTAGCTTTTGTTCTACTGTAGCTCTGGGCGGACTGACATGTCACGTCACTGCTATGTGTGAGTCATTCCATACCCCACACATTTTCTCGTACGTCTGCAATTTCATTTTTAACTGATTTGTCTCTTCCAAATGGCATAGCACTTTTTGGAAAAATCTGGACCTATGGTTTCTCTTAAACCTTCATATTCCGTCTGGACTTGTCCTATACAGACCTCTTGTTCAGAACAAACTTCTGCCTAGATGCTATTCCCTGCTTATTTAAATTTATTTTCAGTTTCTACTTTATATAACTTAAATTGTTCGTTATCCTCTTCTTCCAATTCCTTAAATTTTGTATCAGTTATTTCGACAATCTTTTATCCTCCACAGAAGTCCATTTAGACAGTTCCTTGGCTAGTTGATGTCTACATGTGTGAAACTGCTCCATTAAAATTCCATCCTGGTCAACTGAAATATTTATTTGATCTGATAATTTGCAGACAACTTCTACTACCCATGTCGGTGTTTTGGTAATTTCAGAAACTTGATCTGATATTGTAATACGCGCTGACAAAATTTTACCTATACCCATTATGATATTGATCACTTTACGTGACAAAAAATCTATTTTCTTGAACATTTCTGCCACCTATGAACCAATCCGGTCATTTGAACCGATGGTTGTTCCACTTCTGCACCATGCTCAATATTATTTAATTTGGCTGCATCCATCTTTCACAACAATAAATAAACTCTTGTTCTTTTCATTAAATTAATTAATTATTCTCTCATAGTTATTCTAATTTCCAAATACACACAACTAGTGATATCTGATATAAAGAAACAATCTAGCAGCGTTTTGCATCCTCAGACATTCTGCAGCCAGAGACAGGCATCTTATTCCCGTGAAATGCTAATAACTACAACTACACTGCCGATGAAAATTATTCTACTTAATAGGCGAATTTTGAATACTGAGGATACTAGAGCGTACTCGGATGCATGCACAAGACTGAGTAAGAAAACATCTTTCTTTAAAACTATGTTTGGGTCTGTTAGAAATTTCTTCGTGAAGGGTAGACAAACTTCTCAGGTCAGCGACAAAACTGCAGTTCACCTAAATTGCACCCCACCGCTTTCCACTTTAATTGCACCCCACCGCTGCCCCACCAAAAGAAAGTGGCAACAATGGCGAGCTAACCAGTACAATACAAGTAATCAGAATTCGAATGAATGGCAAGATCGCAGGCAAGAATGGCCGCAAAATCGCGACTGGACTAATTGGACTCTGAAGACAAGGCGGAAGAAATTAAAACTTTTATATCGCCTCCAAACGGGGAAATTATGAGCATCCATATTAAGCTCCAGAATACTGGCCATGCGTAGGAGGCCGGCCGGTGTGGCCGTGCGGTTCTAGGCGCTTCAGTCTGGAACCGCGTGACCGCTACGGTCGCAGGTTCGAATCCTGCCTCGGGCATGGATGTATGTGATGTCGTTAGGTTAGTTAGGTTTAAGTAGTTCTAAGTTCTAGGGGACTGATGACCACAGATGTTAAGTCCCATAGTGCTCAGAGCCATTTGAAGCATTTTTTTTTTTTTTTTTGCGTAGGAGTGGGGGCAGTGACAATAGTGTAAACATGCTCATTTATAATGATGGGAGCGACAAACGTGAAGAATTATATCAGTAACTGAATGAGTGTACTGGTCAGCCTGCGAAAGTATTGCAGTTGTCTGTACATGCACATGGGGAAGATAACCATGTTGTGACTGTTTTGGTGCTGATGCTGCCAGGAATGTACTGTCTACAAATCTGTGTAAGACATTTTGTGAATCTGCCAAAATACGTACTTTCCCAGTACAAAATTGCAATACTCTGGGAGCAATTGGTGCCAGGACAAAAAAGGTAAAGATACAAGCCCGTTTGCCTTAAGGAGTATAGCGGGAGACGCCGAGTACACCGGGAGACGCACCATCAGCGGTAGCAGAGCAGCAGTTATCTGAGGCACGGTAATTTAGTTTACTTTTTTTTTCACTTGCTTCTGCAAAGAAGTGAACTATACCTGTGCATTTTACAATGTACACTAGTGGTTAGCAAATTACTGTATGTTTTTGTTTTTGTGTTAATCTTGGAGCATATACTTGTGGAAAGCTGCTTTCTAGTGTAATTTTCCTACCGTCATACCACCACGTCACGCCACTAATTTTAAATCACATGCTCGTACAAGGCATATAGTTATATCAGCCACCATAGTTTGCATACTTATCTCGTGCAGTACCTTTAGAGTAAGCAGAGTTTATAGTAACAGGCAACTGTAGATACATCCACTCCAGTTGAGAAATTTATTTCTGTTTAAGAGCTTGCCGTCTCAGGGCTTAATGTGAAATCTGCAGAGCAGTTTTTAGTGTTTTTTTATTCTCCTCGTTATATTTTGCGTACATTCCAAATTCTGTAGCACCATTTGAGATCTTATATATATTTTTACACACTGCAATATGGCTGGGGACTGTGCTTGTTGTGAGTGGACACAGGGAGAATTGGCTGCTGACCTTAAACAGCTGGAAGCAGCGATGCCTACCGTCGATATGCTTTTGGCTAATGCTCAAAGTTGCGGCGGCATCGGGGCGCTGGGGATGAGTCCTGCAACATCTTTGGTGTCGTTGGAATCCCCTGGTGACCCAGGTGTCGCTGCATCTTCTGACACTCAGCATCTGGCCGCTCCGTCCTCACAGAGTGGGTGGCAGACAGTGGTGGGTTCGCGTGTCACTGGGTGGAAGGCGAAGGAGCAGGTCGCTGCATCTTCTGACACTCAGCATCTGGCCGCTCCGTCCTCACAGAGTGGGTGGCAGACAGTGGTGGGTTCGCGTGTCACTGCGTGGAAGGCGAAGGAGCAGGTCGCTGCATCTTCTGACACTCAGCATCTGGCCGCTCCGTCCTCACAGAGTGGGTGGCAGACAGTGGTGGGTTCGCGTGTCACTGGGTGGAAGGCGAAGGAGCAGGTCGCTGCATTTTCTGACACTCAGCATCTGGCCGCTCCGTCCTCACAGAGTGGGTGGCAGACAGTGGTGGGTTCGCGTGTCACTGGGTGGAAGGCGAAGGAGCAGGTCGCTGCATCTTCTGACACTCAGCATCTGGCCGCTCCGTCCTCACAGAGTGGGTGGCAGACAGTGGTGGGTTCGCGTGTCACTGGGTGGAAGGCGAAGGAGCAGGTCGCTGCATCTTCTGACACTCAGCATCTGGCCACTCCGTCCTCACAGAGTGGGTGGCAGACAGTGGTGGGTTCGCGTGTCACTGGGTGGAAGGCGAAGGAGCAGGTCGCTGCATCTTCTGACACTCAGCATCTGGCCGCTCCGTCCTCACAGATTGGGTGGCAGACAGTGGTGGGTTCGCGTGTCACTGGGTGGAAGGCGAAGGAGCAGGTCGCTGCATCTTCTGACACTCAGCATCTGGCCGCTCCGTCCTCACAGAGTGGGTGGCAGACAGTGGTGGGTTCGCGTGTCACTGGGTGGAAGGCGAAGGAGCAGGTCGCTGCATCTTCTGACACTCAGCATCTGGCCACTCCGTCCTCACAGAGTGGGTGGCAGACAGTGGTGGGTTCGCGTGTCACTGGGTGGAAGGCGAAGGAGCAGGTCGCTGCATCTTCTGACACTCAGCATCTGGCCACTCCGTCCTCACAGAGTGGGTGGCAGACAGTGGTGGGTTCGCGTGTCACTGGGTGGAAGGCGAAGGAGCAGGTCGCTGCATCTTCTGACACTCAGCATCTGGCCGCTCCGTCCTCACAGAGTGGGTGGCAGACAGTGGTGGGTTCGCGTGTCACTGGGTGGAAGGCGAAGGAGCAGGTCGCTGCATCTTCTGACACTCAGCATCTGGCCGCTCCGTCCTCACAGAGTGGGTGGCAGACAGTGGTGGGTTCGCGTGTCACTGGGTGGAAGGCGAAGGAGCAGGTCGCTGCATCTTCTGACACTCAGCATCTGGCCACTCCGTCCTCACAGAGTGGGTGGCAGACAGTGGTGGGTTCGCGTGTCACTGGGTGGAAGGCGAAGGAGCAGGTCGCTGCATCTTCTGACACTCAGCATCTGGCCGCTCCGTCCTCACAGAGTGGGTGGCAGACAGTGGTGGGTTCGCGTGTCACTGGGTGGAAGGCGAAGGAGCAGGTCGCTGCATCTTCTGACACTCAGCATCTGGCCGCTCCGTCCTCACAGAGTGGGTGGCAGACAGTGGTGGGTTCACGTGTCACTGGGTGGAAGGCGAAGGAGCAGGTCGCTGCACCTTCTGACACTCAGCATCTGGCCGCTCCGTCCTCACAGAGTGGGTGGCAGACAGTGGTGGGTTCGCGTGTCACTGGGTGGAAGGCGAAGGAGCAGGTCGCTGCATCTTCTGACACTCAGCATCTGGCCGCTCCGTCCTCACAGAGTGGGTGGCAGACAGTGGTGGGTTCACGTGTCACTGGGTGGAAGGTGGAGGAGCAGGTCGCTGCATCTTCTGACACTCAGCATCTGGCCGCTCCGTCCTCACAGAGTGGGTGGCAGACAGTGGTGGGTTCGCGTGTCACTGGGTGGAAGGCGAAGGAGCAGGTCGCTGCATCTTCTGACACTCAGCATCTGGCCGCTCCGTCCTCACAGAGTGGGTGGCAGACAGTGGTGGGTTCACGTGTCACTGGGTGGAAGGTGAAGGAGCAGGTTGCTGCAGCTTCTGACACTCAGCATCTGGCCGCTCCGTCCTCACAGAGTGGGTGGCAGACAGTGGTGGGTTCGCGTGTCACTGGGTGGAAGGCGAAGGAGCAGGTCGCTGCATCTTCTGACACTCAGCATCTGGCCGCTCCGTCCTCACAGAGTGGGTGGCAGACAGTGGTGGGTTCACGTGTCACTGGGTGGAAGGCGAAGGAGCAGGTCGCTGCATCTTCTGACACTCAGCATCTGGCCACTCCGTCCTCACAGAGTGGGTGGCAGACAGTGGTGGGTTCGCGTGTCACTGGGTGGAAGGCGAAGGAGCAGGTCGCTGCATCTTCTGACACTCAGCATCTGGCCGCTCCGTCCTCACAGAGTGGGTGGCAGACAGTGGTGGGTTCACGTGTCACTGGGTGGAAGGTGGAGGAGCAGGTCGCTGCATCTTCTGACACTCAGCATCTGGCCGCTCCGTCCTCACAGAGTGGGTGGCAGACAGTGGTGGGTTCGCGTGTCACTGGGTGGAAGGCGAAGGAGCAGGTCGCTGCATCTTCTGACACTCAGCATCTGGCCGCTCCGTCCTCACAGAGTGGGTGGCAGACAGTGGTGGGTTCACGTGTCACTGGGTGGAAGGTGAAGGAGCAGGTTGCTGCAGCTTCTGACACTCAGCATCTGGCCGCTCCGTCCTCACAGAGTGGGTGGCAGACAGTGGTGGGTTCGCGTGTCACTGGGTGGAAGGCGAAGGAGCAGGTCGCTGCATCTTCTGACACTCAGCATCTGGCCGCTCCGTCCTCACAGAGTGGGTGGCAGACAGTGGTGGGTTCACGTGTCACTGGGTGGAAGGTGAAGGAGCAGGTCGCTGCAGCTTCTGACACTCAGCATCTGGCCGCTCCGTCCTCACAGAGTGGGTGGCAGACAGTGGTGGGTTCACGTGTCACTGGGTGGAAGGCGAAGGAGCAGGTCGCTGCATCTTATGACACTCAGCATCTGGCCGCTCCGTCCTCACAGAGTGGGTGGCAGACAGTGGTGGGTTCACGTGTCACTGGGTGGAAGGTGAAGGAGCAGGTCGCTGCAGCTTCTGACACTCAGCATCTGGCCGCTCCGTCCTCACAGAGTGGGTGGCAGACAGTGGTGGGTTTGCGTGTCACTGGGTGGAATGCGAAGGAGCAGGTCGCTGCATCTTCTGACACTCAGCATCTGGCCGCTCCGTCCTCACAGAGTGGGTGGCAGACAGTGGTGGGTTCACGTGTCACTGGGTGGAAGGTGAAGGAGCAGGTCGCTGCATCTTCTGACACTCAGCATCTGGCCGCTCCGTCCTCACAGAGTGGGTGGCAGACAGTGGTGGGTTCACGTGTCACTGGGTGGAAGGCGAAGGAGCAGGTTGCTGCATCTTCTGACACTCAGCATCTGGCCGCTCCGTCCTCACAGAGTGGGTGGCAGACAGTGGTGGGTTCGCGTTTCACTGGGTGGAAGGCGAAGGAGCAGGTCGCGCAGCTGGCTCGCTACGCCTTATAACAGGTACAAGGTGCTACCCAGTGTTGATGATAACTCTGAGCCAGAAAGGGATGCCTCTCCCGTTGGCCCAGCGGCCGATTTTCCTGTCCAGTCCGGACAAGTGCAGAGGGTGGGTATGCTTGACATTGGGAGCTCCAGTGTTAGGCGGTTGATGCAGCCACTCAGGGAAATAGCAGGCAAGGTGGGGAAGAATGCCAGTGGTTACTCGGTATCTTTGCCGGGGGTCTCATCCGTGATGTGGAGGGGGCTCTGCCTGCAGCTACCGAGTGCACTGGGTTCAACCGGCTGCAAATAGTGGCACATGTCGGCACGAAAGACGCCTGCCGCTTGGGTTCTGAGGACATCCTCGGCTCCTTTACGCGGATGACAGATTTGGTTGAAGGGAACTAGCATTGCACGTTGGATGCAGGCTAATTTGTCTATTTGTAGCATCGTACCCAGGGGTGAACGCGGTCCTCTGGTTTGGAGCAGTGAGGGAGGTCTAAACCAGAGGCTCAGACGACTTTGGGACGGTATCGGATCCGAATTTCTCGATCTGCGCTGTAGGGTACAGAATTATGGGGTTCCCGTAATAGGTCAGCCTTGCACTACACGCAGGAAGCGACTACTAGGGTAGCGGAGTACGTGTGGGGTGCACATGGGGGTTTTTTCGGTTAGAGAAACCCACCCTTGGGGTCAAAGACGATTTGCCTAATAAATTAGCCACAATGTCCTCAGAGAATATTCGTCGTCGCAGAGCAGAGATAGAAAAAGTTAATATGATTTTAGTAAAGTGTAGGAGCATCCGAGGAAAGGTCCCAGAATTAGGATTGCTTAGTGAAAGTTATTGTTGGGTCTTGCTCATTCATCTCGTATAGGGTGACTAAGGGATACTGCATTCTCGGAATGCTATACAATAATTCAAGCAAACAACATTAGTAGTTTTATTTCAATAAAACAGATTGATAATACTTGACTTGTATTTACACCAAGTGTCGCAAGCGATGGGCGACATGCAATATAAATCAGAGTCCTGTGTAATATGCAATATTCAGGCAAGTCTGTCACGCAGTTTGTAGATCACTACTAACGGTTCTCGTAGCGCTCTCTGCTAGGCCGTGCTAATGCTCTGCGAATCCTGTCCACTAATGTCCGGCCGAGGCTGGCAGGAGCGGCGCTTATATTCTCTTCTCGTAGAGGCCGCTCCTGTCACGGTGCGGTCCTAATCAGCGCACCATTGGCCGACGTCGTCTCACCGCCTTCTCTGGTCTTGCATTCTTCCTCTTCGTTCTTGGGGTTACGCCAGAACAGTTGTAATTCACGGACAGTATTAAAAACAGAAAGTTGGCTAAACCAGACGTTAATGAAAACGAAATCCTAAGTGCAGATTGGAATGTTTATCGTAAGGATAGGTTTGTCGTCAGTGGTGGCGGCTTGTTTATTTCAGTAAAGAATACGATAAAATCTAGCGATGTTATCACAAATTCCGATTTAAATTAATCTAGGCGAAGTAAGTATCAAAGATTGGTCAAAAATGGTAATCGAATGCTTTTATAGACCGCCTCTAGTGGCACAACTCTTCAGACAGAACTTGCAGAATATTGTTAGTAATTTCCCTGATCGTGCCGTCGTCATAGGGGGGTGACTTCAACGTGCCACGTACAGATTAGAAGTGTCATGGTATCAAAACTAGTGCCAGAGACAGGGATTCGTGTGTCATTGTTCTGGATGACTTGTCCGAAAATTACTTTGAGCAGATAGAGAACCAACTCTTCAGGGTAAAGTCTTAGATCTCCTGGCAACTAACAGGCCTGATCTTATCGAATCAGTTAATTTAGAGGAAAGTATCAGTGATCATAAGACTGTGATAGCATCTATGACAACGGGTCTAACAAAGAATGTTAAGAAAGGTAAGAAGATATTTTTGCTTAGCAAGAGCGGCAGGACACAAATTTCAGAGTCTCTAAGCAGTCAGCATCAAATATTCGTTGACGAGGACGAAGATGTGGAAAACAAAAGCTCTAGACAAATATGCTCCGAGTGAAGTCTTAAGGGATGGGAAGGCCACGCCATGATGATGTTAGAAAACTGCTACGTAAAGAAGGACAGCTGCATCTCAGGTTCAAGAGAAGTAAAAATCGAGCTGACAAACAAAAGCTGAACGAAGCGAAAATGAGCATAAGGAGAGCGATGAGAGAAGCGTTCAATGACTTTGAAAGTAAAGCTTTGACAATGGAACTGAGTAAAAACCCTAGGAGATTTCGGGAGTATGTAAAATCAGTAAGTGGGTCAAAATCATCTGTTCATTCACTCAATGAGCATAATGGCAACGAAACGGAAGATAACAGAGAGAAGGCCGAAATACTGAATTTGGTCTTCCGAAATTGTTTCACTGCGGAAGATCGTAACACGGTCCATCCTTTCAATTGTCGTACAAACCTCGAAATGGCAGATACTGAGATAACCAACGGGGGAATAGAAAAACAACTACAACCGCTTAGTAGTGGAAAGGCGTCAGGACTAGACGAGATACCTATAAGATTCCACAAAAATTATGCAAAAGCAGTAATTTATCGTAGCTCGCTCTAGCAACGAAGGGTACCTAGCGACTGGAAGAAAACGCAGATCAATCCCGTTTTTAACAACGGTCTTAGGAAAGATGTACACAATTATAGACTCATACCGTTGACGTCAATCTGTTGTAGAATTATGGAACATATTTTATGCTCAAGAATTACGAACTACTTGGAGAAAGAAAATCTCCTCTATAAAAATCAACACGGATTCCGCAAACAGAGATCATGAGAAACTCAGTTCGCTCTGTTCCTTGATGAAATCCACAGCGCCGTAGATAATGGCGCTGAGGTTGATGTCGTATTCCTTGGTTTCAGGAAGGCATTTGACACCGTCCCGCACTTCCGTTACATATAAATCGAGTAGAAAGCGTCGGAACGCTGTTCTGAGTTGGTACGGCTGTGTATAAAAAAGTAGCAACGCCAGAAGATAGTAACGATTTGCAGAATGACTCCGTAGAATTGACGAGTGGTACAGGCTCTGGCAGTTGACCCTGAACGTAAATAAATGTAATTATTACGCATACATAAGAAAAGAAATCCAGTACTGTGTAGCTACACTACTGATGACAAATCGCGAGAAACAGCATCTGCCGTAAAATATCTAGAAGTAACTATCCAAAGCGACCTTAAGTGGAATGACCAAATAAAACAAACAGTGGAAAAAGCAGATGTCAGACTCAGATTCATAGGAAGAATCTTAAGAAAATATAACTCATCCACGAAGGAAGTGACTTATTAAGACGCTTGTTTGACCGATTCTTGAGTATTGCTCATCTATCTGGGAGCCCTACCAGATTGGACTGACAGAAGAGACAGGAAGATCCTACTAAGAGCGGAATGTTTCGTCACGGGATCGTTTAGTCGGCACGAGAACGTTACGGAGACGTTACAAGAGAGGCTCTGTGCATCACGGAGAGATTTACTATTAAAATTTCGAGAGATCACCTTGCGGGAAAAGTCGGATAATATATTACTTCCCCTCTGTACGTCTCGCGTTGTGACCATAAGGAGAAAATTTGAGAAATTAGAGCCAACACAGAGGTATATCGACAGTCACTCTTCCCATGCGCTATTAACAAGGTTGGAGGGCTCTGTTAGTGGTACAAAAAGTACCCTCTACCACACATCATTAGGTGGCTTTCGGAGTATGATTTAGGTGTAGAAGGGTAGAAAATGTATTTATTCAGAGCACCATTTCAAGTGGTTGATAATTTAGTATTAGACTGTACTTTAGGGATCGACTTCCTGGTTGAGAGGGACACTAGATTTGACGTCTCCCCAGGAAAGCGTAATTGTAAGGTTGATGGTCAGCATGTGATTGTGGATTATTGTAAAGGGATGCTGGAATGCTAATTTTGCTGAGGTGTAAACGTGAAGATAATTTCTGATGAGTGTGACAAACACCGCACTCTGCAGCCTGAGTTCTATGAAATACCAGTAAACCAGAATCGAACTCACGTGTATAAAATAGCTTCAAACGACTGATTACAAATGAGTTAATGTGTTAAACCTTTCGCTCTCTTTGTTATTGCTCGCGTAACAACTAATATATTGACAAATGGATGAGATAAAATATGTTGCTACGAAAAGAGCTCTGAAATACTTTTTAGGGATGCTGTACTGTGACTTTCTTTGGATCATTAATTTTCAACAAAACAGAATATATTATGTTCTTATTATTCTGGATCTGGCTTTCTATAAAAGAAACATTGTTTCGTTACTGTAGATTTGATTTGATTTTAACAGGAGAGCTAAAACAGCTTAGGTCTAACCCGCCACTGCCCGCACCGAAACTAGGTTTATTATACGGTATCGCTCCCTGTATATCTAGTAAAGCCAACCAGTGCCCTTGAATAGTGCAAGGAGTCCCTATACCAGTTTTTTGTTAGACACAATTTCTTCAGGTCTAGTTGTCCCGAAGATTCTGTATCTTTTACTCTCCAATGCCATGCATTCAAAGATTAGGTGTCATGCAGTATCTTCACCCTCATCACAGATCCTACATTTAGGGTCCTCTTCCATTATACCCATTGGCTGTCGGTGTTTTTTGAAGTTTCCATGGCCGGTCATCAGTCCAGTCATGAGTTTGATCTCTTTCCTGTTCCATCCCAGGATTACAGAGCTTCTTTTAAAAATGGCTTGGGCATCATTACCTTACCATGTTTTTGTTTACAGACCTTGGTCCAATATCCTACGTGCTGTTTCCTAAGCCAGTTCCGTAGTTATAATTTGATCACAGCCTTGGTGATTGTCAAGACAGGTTCCGGTCCAATAAATGGAGTTGTTGCCCCCATCCTAGCCAATCTATCGGCTTGTTCATTGCCACAGATCCCTGAGTGGCCAGGGACCCACACTAGGTATACCCTATTGCTTCCCCATAGCTCCACCAGAGCCCTGTGGCACTCTGCAACAATCTTAGATCTTGTTGCAGGAGCTGCCATTGATTTCAGGGCTGCCTGGCTGTCTGAATAGATGTAAATGCTACGATCATTGTAGCACCTACTCATATTCTCCTCCACACATGCCCTGATTGCAGTAATTTCGACTTGGAATACAGAGGCCAGTTTCCATAGAGAGATGCTGCTCTTCAGTCTTGGCTGAACCCCATACAACCTTGCCCCAACGCCTTGATCTGTTTTCGACCCATCGGTGAACCAAACGATGTCCCCCGTATGGTGTAGAACTGTTTTCTCCCACTGCTCCCTGCTTCCAATTATTATGTTGTAAGGTTTGTCGAAGCAGTTAGGAGTTATTACAGAGTCAGCGGGCATTTCCCCAGCCATACCTATATTTACCTCACTCACTATTGTAATATCTCTTTATATTCGATGAATTATTCTGATACAATTCTACCCTTTAATGACGTTTACTAATTTTCTATCTTCATACTCGCAGAATCCATGCGAAAAGTAGTTCATACAATAGCTATGCCATGAGCGCATAAGTATTCTTTGTAGTACTCTCTCTGGTGGTTGTTAGAAAAAAAAGAAGGGAGCTTCCCGGATGGTCTTCGTGCCGATTAGCCTGAGCTTGGTTTGGAAGAACTGTAATCTGATTATTGAGAATTATAACAGAAGGTAACTGATACGAACTGTACGATTAAAAAGGAAATATACATATAGATTGCTCCTTCATACAAAGGTGTGTATTTCACAATTGAGAATTAATGATATTTATCGATATATTGCGTAGTTGTTAATCAGAAGGGACTTCCGAAAGACTGGATACGAACCTGCATTTAATAATCCAAGAGCTCCATTACTCCTTCGGAAGGTTAAACTTCATCAAAGCCAAATATCCGCTTGATATGAGGTTTCCCGACTGATTATACAACGCTCCCAAAAATTACGAGGCATTTTATTTGTACAGATTAGCAGACTGCCGCAAAGCACGAGCCTGCAGAGAAGAAGAATCATCGCCTGATTTCATTCTAACAAGTAAAATTTCAGAATCATTTTGAGTGACTGAGCTATGACTGTGTTTCCTATCATGAATGATTGATTGCTCGAACGAATTGAGAGCTACAGAATTACGTAGAGAGGTGAAAAAATTACAGTGGCGACAGTGTGACAGGACTCTCTTGGATTGTTATATAATATATGTATTTTTTGTTTCATGAAACCCAACGAGAACGAGAGGTAACTAATCTGAAGAGAGATTCGGTGCCCATAGTAAAAGACTGCTGATAAGAAACGATTTCAACTATTGGACAACACCGAGACTACAGAACAAGGCCAGAGAAATCTAATGTTTTTATCCTGTAGTTAAAATAGTTTGAAATCAATTTAGAAAGGACTTTTTTCCAGATAGTAGTTAGATTGTAGAACTGTGTATTGTGTGATTTTCGTATCTGGACATTGAACTTTGTACCATCTGTGAAGTGATTTGAAGGTTGAGTGTGTCTACGACAGTAAATTTGAAATTGTATTTGGTGACTGGAGCCTGATATTGACAGTTGTTTAATGGTGTTGACTAGAGCGGCATTTGGAATGTCATTGAATCAGCAACGAGACGTGCAACAGCCTTCAGCTGTTTGCGCAGAAGCAGAGGCCACGGATAGCAACTCTGAGACTGTTGTGGCTAGCGGTAGCAATATAAATAATCCCGCTGGTTCAGAATACATTCATACAACAGCTGATCAGAGGGTTGTTGACACATTAGTTGTTATTATGCAACAGTTGTCTCTATTAGCCGAAGGCCAAGCGGAGGTAAAACGAGATTTATCCGTTATACAAAATGAACTCCAAAATCAATTAGCCGAAAATCAAACACAATTACAAAATCAGTTAAGAGCAACCTTTACCGAATTAGATCAGAGATTAAATACCCAGACACAAGAAATAAAAGAACAGGCAGTAAGGACCGAACAGAATCTTATTGCTCAAATTGAGCAAGTCCGCCAACAATGCCAAGAAAACAATAGTAAACTAAAAGCGGAACTAACCGAATATGTATCCGTCAAAATTGACACGATACAAAAACAAGTAGAACTGTTTCCTCAAGTAATACAAGTTCAAGAGGACATACAGTGTTCCGTAGCTATGATACCAGAAATTATAGAATCCCAAGATAATCTAAAGAAGCAATTTGACGAAGTGAAGGAAAAACAGACGACAGTGGAACATAGAATGAATGTACTCGCGGGAAAGTTTTCAGAAATGACATTGGAGCGGCAAAATTTTCCTTCGGAAACGATAGAAGAAACTGTGAAAGTAGCTTTACAGTCAATTTCGGAGAGTTCCGAGGAGAATTTTTTCAACTAATGGTTAAAGGAAGTTCGTGAACAACTTGGCGAAGAATTCTCGCGTTGGAAAGAAAATATCGAAAGATCACTAAATCTCTCGCAGCAGGATTTAGAAACAGCGAGAAGTAGGAAACAAAACTCTCAATCTGCGCGTGACATTCCGTCCACGTCAAGATCCGATGTAGACACAACTGGAACGTCACAAGTTAGATTCGATATAACGAAGAGCCACAGGGAAAAGTACGAACAGGATAATTTTTGGAATCGTAGTACCGTTGAGGAGAAGATGATTAAACAGAGACAATTTCAAATCTTTAACCCTGACAAAAAGAATGTTCATCCTGTAGTCTTTATTCGAAGTTTCAGAGGTCTATTTCCACGATCTTGGACAGAATGGCAAAAGATTAGTTTTGTATCTGGATATATACAAGGATCAGGAGCATTGTGGGCATCCGAGCAAACATCTTCTTGTAAATGTTACAAAGAATTTGAGCAGGCTTTTCTAGCAAAATATTGGTCTGCTGGAATACAAGAAAGACTTAGGCAGGAAGTATTATATCCTGAGCCTTTCTCATTTTCTAGAGGATCTCTAAAGAGATATTTTGAGAAATACATTAATAAATCTTTGTATTGGGATGTACCGATTCCTTTGCCGGATATACTTAGAATACTCAAGTCCAGACTACCCACCAGTATAAGGAATCAGCTGTTATATATAAATGATAAGGATATAGACTCATTTATGACTACGCTTGATCGTATTGATATAATTGAGGAGGACAATAAAAGGGCAAGAGAAATGTCATATCAAAGAAGAGCAACAGAAGCGAATCCGAGCTGCAACTCGAGTGGGAATGGCAGTAATGGTAGCAGTAACAATAATCATAACCAACTACACTCTCCGAGGAGACTTAGCAGTGGACAAAATGCAAACAATAATTATTACCATAATGGAAACTTTAGTAATGGTGCAGCGAGGGGCTATTTTAGGAACAATAGGAATTTTAATCGATATAATCCAATGTATGGCAACACAGGACAGTTCTACCAACACCAGCAAAACAACAACAATAATTACACGTATCAAGCAAGACAACATAGACAGAATTCACCACAACAACCGATAATCACTGAAGTAGCTGAATAGACAAATACCAATCGGACCAACAATCAGTCAAACTAAACATGACCGCATCGTGCCCCGGAGGAGCGGTCAGGGGATCTGTTAGGGGCGAAACAGTAAAATTACAATTGTTAAGATATAATGATGGTGAGCTGTTGACTGAAGAGTTAACAAAGGATTTAATAACGTGTCATAATGACAGATCGAGTGTTCCGGTATCGGAAGTATTTGTTGAAATAGAGGAAGTTCCATTGGATGTGATATTAGACACCGCCGCTTCCGCCAATGTCATCTCAGGCGCTCTTTTTCGGAGAATTATTAGGAAGAAGAAGGTACCAATTTTGCCGGTACAGAACTGCAAAATCATCGGAGCTGTTGGAGCACGCTCTCCCAATGTCAAAATACAAACACAATTAGAGATGAAATTGGGAAATGTAGCAATAAAATGCACGTTCCTTGTAGTGGAAAAGTTATTAGTGGACTGTATTCTTGGTATTGGGAGTATGCAGGAGTACGAGTGTCAGATTGATTTTTTGGAAGGAATAGTTAAATTTAGATTAAATGGAGAAGAGATAGCACTGGATTTAAATAGAAAGGAAACGGTGCATGAGAAATATTGTCGCGGTGCCATAATTCAATTAATTGACACTACAAACGGTCGTTGGAAGGAGTTTTCAAAGGATTTGATACAACAGGAGGACTTTAACCAAACAACAATGATAAAAGCTAGTGAATCAAATCAGCTTACCGGAGAACAAAGGCAGCAGCTTCATTATTTGTTAGAGGCATATGAAGAGATTTTTGATGAGAAACCAGGAATTATTAAAGGGTATATTTGTCACCTACAAGTGAAGCCACATCAGACTTACTGTTACACGCACTATCCGATCCCCTGGCGTTTAAAACAATCTGTTCAAAGGGAGATAAATAAAATGTTAGAATGGAAATTGATTGAGCCATCAACTAGTCCATATTGTTCTCCGCTCTTAGTCATTCCAAAACCTGGAGGCAACGGAAGAAAAGTATGAAGACCAGAATTTAAAATGGGAGGAAAAGATTCGACTCGCACTTGTCAGTTTAACTAAAAAGGCAATACAACGGAAATTGACATATGATAAACGGATTCACCGGATTCAGACGATTCATCTTGGAGAAAAGGTTTTATTGAGGTGACACATCCATTCCTCGAAACTGATGAGGAACATAAAGAAATTGAATCTTATTTATACCGGACCATATGTTATTGTAAATATACCAAATCCTGGATCATACTTGTTGGCATATCCCGAATCGAAAAGAATAAAGGGATTATTCCCGCATAGTGATATTAAGAAATTTTTTGAAGGATCGTAGATCTGTGATACCAAATATGGAGAAGAATTTAGAGTGGAATTTGACTATGAGTCGAATGTGTATATAAATATCAAGAAGTTTATGTTGTCTAGAGGTTAAGAGACAGTGAGATTACTCCTGTGATAGGTTAAGAGACAGTGAGATTGCTCTTGTGATAGGTTAAGAGACAGTGAGATTACTCCTGTGGTAGGTTAAGAGACAGTGAGATTGCTCCTGTGATAGGTTAAGAGACAGTGAGATTGCTCCTGTGATAGGTTAAGAGACAGTGAGATTGCTCCTGTGATAGGTTAAGAGACAGTGAGATTACTCCTGTGATAGGTTAAGAGACAGTGAGATTACTCCTGTGATAGTTTAGCACAAAAATTTTAAGATAGGTAGAAGAATTTGTTAATTACTAGTGTTTGTAAGTGTGGACTATGAGCAGAAGCCACAGTGATATACAATGAAAGTGCATCTACATTTCCTCAAGACACGGCACTTATGTGAGAATTGCGTGTGAAACTTGAACAGTGTGGGATATGTAGGTAAATACGCTGTGTGTATGATGTGCACTGTTCGCGCAAGATACCAAATGAACTGTGAAATGAAGCAACAGTCGATAATGTCACTGTTGCAAACAATTGAAGAAACTCTCTGGTTGCGCGAGAGAAAATTATTGTAATTTTTAGATTTTTCATTATGCCTTCTTTACCAGGAGAATTAATTTAAGAATATTAATTAACATTTTAAGAATAGCAGTTTGTGTGTTTCATATTATGGATATAATTGTTGAAATATATTTTCATAAATGTTCATGAGAGGATGAAGAAGATTCTGCGAGTGGATGATTTTTTAAATGAACATACGTCATCATTAATGATGTTTATTTGCAAGTGGATCTATAAATCAATTAATTATAAGAATAATGAAAATTTTTCAAATTATTCCTTTTGTGGAGTCAGTGTCATATTCGTATGTTTAAAATTTTTCATCAGGTGTAAACTTAAATTTTATCCATAATTTCGTAATTGAAAGCAAACCTCGGACAGATTCAGTGCTCTACTTCCACCTGCACTATAACAAACCGAAGATTAGATCTAAAAACTTTTTTGAGAGGAATACATTCGATATGAGCTACAACAAAATTTAAATGCCCACAGTCTATTTGGCAATATTTTGGACAATCAGCAGTTGTAATTGGTACTGAGGACTACAAAAAAATTCGCAATTGTCAGGACTGATGGATGTTCCACTCTAGTACAGATGGAAGAATATAAGAATCCACTCCGATTTTGAGTTCAACGATGAAATATGGACTTCGTTGCCTTAATCCACTCTCTTCCAGGGGTTTATTCAGTCAGAACCTTTTCTTATTCCACTTTAAACCTGTTTCATGTTCCTGAGATCATCTTCCTGTTTCTACGGCACATTACCAGCTTCTATCCTGTACCATAAGCCATCGCCTGTCCTCCGTGCCGCCTTCACCAAACACTGTGCGTCGCCTACCCAGTGTCCGTGCCCAGTGTTCCTGTTCCATCGACTTCACAACGAGATCGCCGGCTACATCGTCGAAAGAAGAATTTTGAAAATTTTTTTTGAGCAATATTGTAAAATTTTTTTTTTTTTGGCTATGAGGCACTTTTCCTTCGATCTAATCTATGGAGCTTCTATATATTTCAAAATTACTGGATTTAGGCTTTCCTATCTTCTTTAATACCTGAGCTGGGGTCTATTCTTCCGGGTTTTCCAGAGTTTCCCTGTGAAGGCCAGTTCCCAAATGGGTAGACCTTTTTCATAATTACACCAATCTAAATCTTCCCTGGTTATGTACTCGGGATGCGGGTATACCCCGGTACATGTAAAAGCTACAGCTACCCATACTCTCTATAGTAAAATTCTATTAATTCAAAATATTCCTCTTTTGAATAAACAACCCAACAATTTTTTTCTGTTAGCTCGCAAAGTGTATTATCATTAACTTTGCTCGCTGCGAGGGGCAATTGTAATATCTCTTTATATTCGATGAATTATTCTGATACAATTCTACCCTTTAATGACGTTTACTAATTTTCTATCTTCATACTCGCAGAATCCAAGCGAAAAGTAGTTCATACAATAGCTATGCCATGAGCGCATAAGTATTCTTTGTAGTACTCTCTCTGGTGGTTGTTAGAAAAAAAAAGAAGGGAGCTTCCCGGATGGTCTTCGTGCCGATTAGCCTGAGCTTGGTTTGGAAGAACTGTAATCTGATTATTGAGAATTATAACAGAAGATAACTGATACGAACTGTACGATTAAAAAGGAAATATACATATAGATTGCTCCTTCATACAAATTGAGAATTAATGATATTTATCGATATATTGCGTAGTTGTTAATCAGAAGGGACTTCCGAAAGACTGGATACGAACCTGCATTTAATAATCCAAGAGCTCCATTACTCCTTCGGAAGGTTAAACTTCATCAAAGCCAAATATCCTCTTGATATGAGGTTTCCCGACGCTCCCAAAAATTACGAGGCATTTTATTTGTACAGATTAGCAGACTGCCGCAAAGCACGAGCCTGCAGAGAAGAAGAATCATCGCCTGATTTCATTCTAACAAGTAAAATTTCAGAATCATTTTGAGTGACTGAGCTATGACTGTGTTTCCTATCATGAATGATTGATTGCTCGAACGAATTGAGAGCTACAGAATTACGTAGATAGGAGGAAAAATTACACTATGTTAGTGTGTGATTCTGGATATCCAAATAAGACCCAGTTTTGGCCAGTTTTAAGTCTGTATGCCCCAGCCGCTGCCTCCATCTTAACCCAAAGGTGAAGTGGAGGCATGTCCAGCATGGCTTCCATTCCAGCGGTTGGTGTGCTGCTAATCCCGCCCATTATGGCTAAGCAGGCCAATCTCTGCACCTTAGCAAGCTCTTTAGCAGCAACCTGCTGTTCTAGGTAGAACACTAGTCTGGTTTAGCCAACGATAAACATTCCAATCTGCACTTAGGATTTCGTTTTCATTAGCGTCTGGTTTAGCCAACTTTCTGTTTTTAATACTGTCCGTGAATTACAACTGTTCTGGCGTAACCACAAGAACGAAGAGGAAGAATGCAAGACCAGAGAAGGCAGTGAGGCGACTTGAGCCAATAACTCGCTGACAAGGTTTCAGGAAGGCATTTGACACTGTCCCGCACTTCCGTTACATATAAATCTAGTAGAAAGTTCTACGGCCCCATAGGAAATCCTAGGTCTAACCATTGTGGTGTATATCCAGTGCATACCCCTGGGGCTTAGGCCCCAGTTTTTGTTACAAGCCCTCCTAGTACTCACTAAAGTGCTTTTTGCCTTGGGGCAGATACTCTTAATATGAGTTGTCCAAGTTAGCTTCTCATCCAAGGTTACCCCTAAATATTTCATTGTCCCCTTCACAGGTAGAGTTTCATCGAAGAGCTGTAGATTCCAACTTGCATGCTGAATATGTCTCTTCGTAAATGGCACCACAACAGTCCTCTTAGGATTAACTCTCAGATCCTGTTTAATGCACCATTTTTGCACAATGTCCAACCTCCTTGTGCCATATTCCTGACTGTGTCAGTGAATTTGCCAAGTATTACTATGACAAGGTCATGTGCGTACCCTTGGCAGAAGCATAGTCTGGAATTTAGTTCCTCAATGAGTTCTTCCACCACTAGATTCCACAATAGAGGAGACAAAACTCCTCCTTGTGGGCAGCCTCTAGTGGTCTTAATTACCATCTTTTCATTAATCATGGTTGCCTCTACCTTCCTTCCACTAAGCATGGCTCTGGTCCACCTACATATAGTGGTTCCCAGATCATGCACCTCTGCTGCCCTTACCATGGAATCGAAGGTCATGTTACTAAAGGCCCCCTCGATATCCAGGAAGATGCAGAAGGCTATTTCTTGGAAGTGAAGTGCTTCTTCCACCTTCCCGACGAGTTGGTGGAGAGCTGTTTCACATGATTTACCTGGTTGGTATGCGTGTTGGTTCTGGTGTAGAGTGACCCTACATAGCCTCCTCTCCACAACGTATACATTAACCAGTTTTTCCAGTGTTTTGAGAATGAAGGAAGACAGACTGATTGGTCTCATATCCTTGGCCTTCGTATGATCAATTCTCCCTGGCTTTGGAATGAAGACAACCTTCACTGCCCTCCAAACATTGGGAATGATTTCTACTGCTAAGCTAACCCTAAATAGCCTGCATAGGATTCTTATAAGCTTTCCTCCTGCCTGTTGCAGGAGAGCTGGAAAAATTCCATCTGGGCCAGGTGACTTGAATGGCTGGAATTTTCCCACCACCCACTGGATTTTGTTGAAGTTCACACACTCCTTGGCCGATTCACAGTCCTCTCCTCGAGTGTCTGAGAACCGTTGTCTCTCTGGGGTCACATACTGGTCTGTGTTATCCGGCAGAGCATATTGAGGAAAGTGAGTTTTGAGGAGCGATTCCAGCACCTCATGTGCTGTTTTTGTATATTCCCCATCCTCCTTCCTCAACGTACCTTCTTGATTAGTTGGTACTCTAGTGAGAAACTTGTGAAGTCTGGCTTGTGCAGCTGTGCCTTCCACTTCCTCACAGAATGCCTTCCAGAATGCCTCCTTTGCTTGTCTTATTGCAAGGTTGTAACTGACAAGGGCCTCACGATATTTAGCCCATTGTCCTTTGCGTCTCGCAATATTAAACAGTCTCCGTACCTGTTTTCTTTGCATTTCCAATTTGTTATTCTACCAAAGAACACTCCTATTTGTGCACTTTCTGGTGATTGTGCAGTTGTCTTGATATGAGGTCACTATGGCAGAGGTAACAGCCTCTGCTAGTTCCTCAAATTCTACTGGCTTCCATATCGTGGTTTTAATTTCCGATAAGCCTAAGTCAAGGTCTCTCCTATATGTCTCCCAGTCTGTTTTCCTGGGATTTCTATAAGTCATGGTCTGTCTGATTCCCATTTCAACCTTGAATTTACTGTACATGTGGTCCGATGAGGATGGCTCCAACACCACATGCCATTGTTTGAGATAGCTCCCCATCGCCATGGAACCAAATGTTATGTCAATTACTTATTCTCTTCTGCTATTCCTGAATGTAGGTTCATTGCCCCTATTCAGGACCTCTAAGTTGTTAGCTAAGAGGAATTCAAGAAGGTACTCACCTCTACTGTTGGTGTCCTTGCTGCCCCACACTAGGTTGTGGGCATTGGCGTCGCACCCCACCAGCAGTTGGTCACCTTGCCGATGGCTACTCTCTACCAGTCTCCTCACCTCCAAGGGAAGGGGAGAACTGTCTTCGTAAGGAAGGTATGCTGAGGCCAAGACAATTTCCCTCGTGATACCTTCCTCACATTGCTGCATTTTGATGGTCACTAAGTCCCTAGGGCAGAAATCCATCATTGGCTTGAAAGAAATGCCGTTTCTAACATAGATGCATGTTCTGGAGTTTCTTAGATTTCTAGCATAGATCAGCTTACTTCCAGTGCCTCTGAGGCCCGATACACCCCCTTTGTACAAATAGGGTTCTTGTATCAGGGCCCTATTCACTTCCTGTCGCCCCTGGCAGCGTCTCAGGGCAGCAGATGCCCCTTTACTGTGCTGCAGATTAATCTGCAGCACCTCCAGGCTCCATCTTACTGCCATCTTTGAGGTCTTTGAGAACCCTGACAGTGACCTCCGAGAACCCTAAAAACAGTTTCAGGTCCTGCTCCCGCATTACCTTCAGGGACATCTCACCAACCTCCACCACCAGGGTTCCTCCTTCCGGAGCAACCTTCTGGTTAATCACTCTCCAGTCTTCTGTCGGGACTTTTTGGTTCTGGGCCCCTATTTTCCCGAACAGAGTCTTGGGAGAGACTTCCTTGATCTTGGGTACCGATAATGATATCTTTGCGGTCTTAAGAAGCTCTGCTGCCGTCTTGACCAGCAGCTTCGCATCTTCCCACAGGGATATTATGGGCACCTTGTCCTTGCGCACCCCCTCACAGACAAAAATGAGTGCACCACGGTCTAGATAGACCCTCCTGAAGTTGGGACCCGGGCCAGCATCCCCCCCCCCCCCAAATCTTTTCAAAGAGGGCCATCTGGACTAGTTCCTCCTGCTGCGAGGTAACGGCCACCAGTGGATAACCTTCCTGGATAACTGCCATCCTGAAAACCGAGACTGCAGTACTATAGGTCTGTTTCCCCTATTTCTTGCCTCGGTTTTTTCTGGACTCGCTTATCCAGGTAGGAGGGAGTCTTTGATTCCTCCCTTATCCGCTTACTACCTGTCTTTGACGTTTTGGGGGGGTCTGCGTGTCCCCTTCAACCTGAGACAGTTTTTTTCCTGGGGGTCTTGGGTTCTAGCCCCTTTACTTCCCTCCATTTGTGTTTAGGAAGCCATTCTTTTCCTTCCTTTTCCCTCTGTTCCCTGAGTAGCTTCCTCCTTTGGGCCCCAGGCAAGCCTTTGATCTTAATCTGGTCTAGCTTCTCAGTTACAGTTCCCACTTCTGGCTCAGATCTGTACCCTGATTCAGAAGTGGAAGTGCCTTCCATCGGTTCAGTCCCCGATGTTTGTGTATCCGAGGTCTCAATTTGCCCCTCAGTTTCTTTTTCTCTTTATGTAAACGTGTCCATGTTGGTCCCACGAGATTTGGGGATCTAGAAGGTCCACACCACGAATACCCCGCGCGGTGTAAGGCTAATTACTCAGGGAGGTCGCCCTGTATCCCTGAGGCTCCGTTTGCGACACATCTTCCCATGTGCCACGCACCCCTCAGCACGGATCGCATCACACCTTGGATTGAGTCAGGGAATATGGTAGGACTAGGAGTGGATAGGGAAGAAGGGACGTTGTGGGGCACTCTTATTCTGAGGCCTTTCTGGCAGTAGGTCCTCTACCTTCGGCATAGCCCTCAGCTTCACTTGGATACGCAAGCCTCTCCACCTGCACGGACAGTGCTTCGTCAACGTGGTGTCCCCCGGAGAGGTTCGCTACTGTAACTCGCTATTAACATATCTTTCTTACTTTACATTTATTGAAAAGGTTACTGAAAATTATTTCGTTATCGATACTGATGTTACAGTACGCAATGTTTGTTCAACATCAAAATTTTGCAGTGGATTTTTGTTAACATTAGAACACCAGTAAGTACCACGACTAACACGAGAACATGAGACTATTATCAGAGAAAAAAAATGTTTTTACTATAATGTTTGCCAGACCAGAACTACGCACAGCAAGATTTCTTTTATGTCATGAAGGTAAATTATCTTTTTGCACTGTTAATAATATAACATCATCCGCAGCCGCGTCCACCTGTAAAACACATCATAAAACCTGTTGCTCTGCCCTGCAATCCCGAAAACTGAAAGCGTGCCAAGTATAGACTGGGTTGCATGGATTCACTGCGGGGGCGACAGACAGACAGTCTTGCGAAATACTTTTGAACACGTTTTCTGAAAACTGTCTTGAGCAGCTAGTTCGGCAGCGCACGCGCAATGGAAATATCTTAGACTTTGTAGCTACAAAGCAGCCGGACCTTGTCGACAATGTCAGTATAAAAACGGGGATTAGCGATCATGATGTCATTATAGCAAATATGATTGTTGTTGTGGTCTTCAGTCCTGAGACTGCTTTGATGCAGCTCTCCATGCTACTCTATCCTGTGCAAGCTTCTTCATCTCCCAGTAACCTATTGCATCCTACATCCTTCTGTATCTTTTTAGTGTATTCATCTCTTGGTCTCCCTCTACGATTTTTACCCTCCACGCTGCCCTCCAATACTAAATTGGTGATCCCTTGATGCCTCAGAATATGTCCTACCAGCCGATCCCTTCTCCTAGTCAAGTTGTGCCACAAATTTCTCTTCTCCCCAATTCTATTCATTTCCTCCTCATTAGTTACGTGATGTACCCATATAACCTATAGCATTCTTCTGTAGCACCACATTTCGAAAGCTTCTATTCTATTCTTTTCTAAATTATTTATCGTCCACGTTTCACTTCCATACATGGCTACACTCCATACAAATACTTTCAGAAACGACATCCTGACACTTAAATCTATACTCGATGTTAACAAATTTCTCTTCTTCAGAAACGCTTTCCTTGCCATTGCCAGTCTACATTTTATATCCTCTCTACTTCGACCATCATCAGTTATTTTGCTCCCCAAACAGCAAAACTCATTTACTACTTTAAGCGTCTCATTTCCGGATCTAATTCCCGCAGCATCATCTGATTTAATTCGACTACATTCCATTATTCTCATTTTACTTTTGTTGATGTTCTTATATCCTTCTTTCAAGACAGTGTCCATTCCGTTCAGCTGCTCTACCAGGTCCTTTGCTATCTCTGAGAGATTTTCAATGTCATCGGTGAACCTCAAAGCTTTTATTTGTTCTCCATGGATTTTAATTCCTATTCTGATTTTTTCTTTTGTTTCCTTTACTGCTTACTCAATATACAGATTGAATAATATTGGGGATAGGCTACAACACTGTCTCACTCCCTTCCCAACCACTGCTTCCCTTTCATGCCCCTCTACTCTTTATAACTGCCATCTGGTTTCTGTACAAATTGTAAATACCCTTTCGCTCCCTGTATTTAACCCCTGCCACCATCAGAATTCCGTAAGAGAGTATTCCAGTCAACATTGTCAAAAGCTTTCTCTAAGTCTACGAATGCTAGAAACGTAGGCTTGCCTTTCCTTAATCTATTCTCTAAGATAAGTCGGATGGGCAGTATTGCTTCACGTGTTCCAACATTTCTACGGAATCCAAACTGATCTTCCCCGAGGTCGGCTTCTACCAGTTTTTCCATTCATCTGTAAAGAATTCGCGTTAGTATTTTGCAGCTGTGACTTATTAAACTGATAGTTCGGTAATTTTCACATCTGTCAACACCTGCTTTCTTTGGGATTGGAATTATTGTATTCTTCTTGAAGTCTGAGGGTATTTCACCTGTCTCATACATCTTGCTCACCAGATGGTAGAGTTTTGTCAGGGCTGGCTCTCCCAAGGCTATCAGTAGTTCTAATGGAATGTTGTCTACGCCCGGGGCCTTATTTCGACTTAGGTCTTTCAGTGCTGTGTCAAGCTCTTCACGCTGTATCGTATCTCCCATTTCATCTTCTTCTGCCTCCTCTTCCATTTCCATAATATTGTCCTAAAAACATCGCCCTAGTATAGACCCCCTCGTGGTGGTGGTTAGTGTTTAACGTCCCGTCGACAACGAGGTCATTAGAGACGGAGCGCAAGCTCGGGTTAGGGAAGGATTGGGAAGGAAATCGGCCGTGCCCTTTCAAAGGAACCATCGCGGCATTTGCCTGAAACGATTTAGGGAAATCACGGAAAACCTAAATCAGGATGGCCGGAGACAGGATTGAACCGTCGTCCTCCCGAATGCGAGTCCAGTGTGCTAACCACTGCGCCACCTCGCTCGGTTAGACCCTCTATATACTCCTTCCACCTTTCTGCTTTCCCTTCTTAGCTTAGAACTGGATTTCCATCTGAGCTCTTGATATTCTTGCGAGTGGTTCTCTTTTCTCCAAAGGTCTGCTTAATTTTCCTGCAGGCAGTGTCTATCTTACTCCTAGCGATACATGCTGCTACACCCTTACATTTGTCCTCTGGCCAACCCTGCTTAGCCATTTTGCACATCCTGTCGATCTCATTTTTGAGACGTTTATATTCCTTTTTGCCTGCTTCATTTACTGCATTTTTGTATTTTCTCCTTTCGTCAACTAAATTCAATATCTCTTCCTTTACCCAAGGATTTCTACTAGCTCTCGTCTTTTTACCTACTTGATCCTCTGCTCCCTTCACTATTTCATCTCCCAAAGTTACCCATTCTTCTCCTACTGTACTTCTTTCCCCTATTCTTGTCAATCGTTCCCTAATGCTCTCCCTGAAACTCTCTACAACCTCTGTTTCTTTCAATTTATGCAGGTCCCATCTCCTTAAATTACCACCTTTTTGCAGTTTCTTCAATTTTAATCTACAGTTCATAACCAATGTATTGTGGTCAGTGTCCACATCTGCCCCTGGAAATGTCTTACAATTTAAAACCTGGTTCCTGAATCTCTGTCTTACCATTATATAATCTATCTGAAACCTTCCAGTGTCTCCAGGCCTCTTCCAGGTATACAACTTCTGTCATGATTCTTGAACCAAGTATTAATTATGATTAAGTTATGCTTTGTGAAAAATTCTACCAGGTGGCTTACTCTTTCATTCCTTACCCCCATTCGATATTCAACTACTACTTTTCCTTCTCTTCCTTTTCCTACTGTCGAATTCCCTTCAGTACCTGAATAATTTATTTTATCTCATCGTACATTTCTTCAATCTCTCCGTAATCTGCGGGGCTTGTTGGCTTATAAACTTGCACTACTGTGGTAGGCGTGGGCTTCGAGTCTGTCTTTGCTACAATAATGCGTTCACTATGCCATTCGCAGTAGCTTCCCCGTTTTTTATTCATTATTAAACCTACTCCTGTGTTACCCCTATTTGATTTTGTATTTACGATCCTGTATTCATCTGACCAGAAGTCTTGTTCCTCCTGCCACCGAACTTCACTAAATCCCACCATATCTAGCTCTAACCTATCCATTTCCCTTCTTAAATTTTCTAACCTACCTGCCCGATTAAGGGATCTGACATTCCACGCTCCGATCCGTAGAAAGCCAGTTTTCTTTTTCCTGATAATGACGTCCTCTTGAGTAGTCCCCGCCCGGAGATCTGAATGGGGGAATATTTTACCTCCGGAATATTTTACCCAAGAGGACGCCGTCATCATTTAACCATACAGTAAAGCCGCAAGCCCTCTGGAAAAATTACGGCTGTAGTGCCTCTTGGTTCCAGCCGTTCGCAGTACCAGCACAGCAAGGCCGTTTTGGTTAATGTTGCAAGGCCAGATGAGTCAATTATCTAGGCTGTTGCCCCTGCAACTACTGAAAAGGCTGCTGCTCCTCTTCAGAACCACACGTTTGTCTGGCCTCTCAACAGATACCCCTCCGTTGTGGTTGCACCTACGGTACGGCTATCTGTATCGCTGAGGCACGCAAGCCTCCCCACCAACGGCAAGGTCCTTGGTTCATGGGTTACGAAAGTTAATATATCAGGCAAGAAGGCTAGGAGTGTCTTTCTCTAGATAGAGGAGACAAGCAGTTATTAGCTTCTTACTTCGACAGTGAATCTGGCATCCCTTAGTTCCATTAAGACGGATGTAGACGATTTATGGGCAAAGTTGAAGCAGATTGTAAATCATTATCTGGAGAGTTATGTGCCGAGTAAGCGGATAAAGGATGGAAAAGACCCACCACTGTTTAATAACGAAATTCGGCGGATGCTGAGACTATTGCACTCTCGGTTCAAAAGGGAATGCATACATGACGACAAGCGAAGGTACGTAGAGATCCGCGTGTCTGTGAAATTATCTACGCGCGAAGCATACAACAACTACCATTGTCATACCTTAGCTAAAGATGTGGGAGGGAACCCGAGAAAATTCTGGTGAAATCGCTAAGCGTGTCTAAGACTGCGAGGTGCCGGGGCTAGCAGTGTATTTAACACTAAATTCTTCTAGAATCTTCATATATAAAAGATGCTCTAAGCCCCCCCCCCCTCCCTATTGTAACTCCGACTTTTGGTGTTGCACATGGATTAAAAACATACGCGAACTGACTGTAATCGACCCTGCAAGTGGAGTAGAAAAGAGTTTGGCACCTGCAATAATTTAATTTGATAAATAAGTTAAATAAAGGAAAGTTTCATTAATGTAGTGAGAAATGAAAGGGTTGCTCTACCGATTAACAGAATGAAAGTTCTGTCCAAAATAACAGTATGATTTGTTATGACTAAACTCAAAATAATAAACAAAACACATGAAACATTTACAATAAATCAAATTGTCTCGAATTAGATACTCAAATAAATGCTGTGAAGGTGAAGTTGTCCCTATACTAGATTGTGACATTTATGATGAAGTGGTATGTGGTGCCAATTCCTTGCAACTCAAATCTTAAGAGAAACACACAGCCAACGCAACATTAATTGCTGCTACAGTAGTGAGAACTCAGGCAATGAACACCCAAGACAGAACAAGGTTAGAAAAAAGACGAACAGGCGCGCTCTGCTGAGCTCTGATTATCAGCTAGGAAAATCCCTAATCTGCCGGTGCTGCGCACATACATTACAGGCTGTCTTCTTAACTGCACGGACACGTTCCGGCGTACCGGAGGTGATGGCTGGTTGCTTCGACGTCCCGTTGTGGTGATGACTAAGCCGCGAGTATAGCCCAAAACAAATTATCCTGGTCTGGTTGTTCCAGACTAAAGACCTCCTAGCAATACAAATGCGCCTCTGAGGGAGACGAAGAAGGCTCACCACACAATCACTGATGGCACAGTGATTGATTTTAACAAGCAAAGTCACACAGTAACTCTGATACAGTAACTTTAGCCAAAACTGCTCAAGACAGACAACATAGGCCGCTTGTACGCAGAACGCTCAATTGCCAACTGTACTTGGAAAGTTACGTTAAAGTCGAAACTTCAGCAAATTCTTCAAACAGTTACAATTAAATAAAAGTATATTAGACAGCCAACGGAAGGCAGGCTGTCCAGAGCAACGAGAGCTCAGTCTTGTAACCTACTCCGACCAAAAGGCGAGAGCCGACTCCCACAAGAGCACCCATACAAACCGAACACAGAACATTCCCGCCCCCACGACAGTGGCAGTGGGTAAACGTTCCAATCCGGAACTCGAAAACCGGCGGAAAATTCCACTCTATTGCCGAAGCACTACCATTCCACCAATGGAGATTCTTGGCGCCAATTTCTGCGCCGATTTTGCTACGTCATGGAGCTATGCCCTGAGCAAGCCAATCACAGTTACGATTTTGCAGAAAACGCGGGAATTTGCCCGCCAAGACTGCCTGGGAACAAAAGTCATTCCCATGCCTCACTGGTAGCCCGCCAGAAAGTGAGTGTTTTCGCTCTGTTTCTGCGAAATAACGGAATCTCTAGCCCAGCCGCTCCTTCAGGCCCCTGCAGGCGTGTCTTCGCCGTTCTTACGACAATGTCGGCGTCTGGAAAGCATTCACTCGACTCCCTCACACCCGTCGGCTTAACCCTTTCAAGATCAGCAGAGCCCGCTTGTCACCGGACCACCCGAGTGACGAGAGACGCGGGAAGTCCGCGTGTGAAAGAATAGCGACTTTTCACCGCATGCAAATAGAGAGGAAGATCGAATTACTCAGACTAAGATAGAAATATGAAATATGAGAGGAGGCTCATGCCACCTCTCAAGACTTCCATTCAGTCCCTTGTTGACCAGTCTGGTGTAGCAGTTGAAGATAGCAAAACGAAAGCTGAAGCTTTAAACTTAACGTTCAAGAAATTGTTCACATAGGAGAATCATACAAACATACCTTCATTTGGCCATCGCACAGACCCCCGTATGGACGAAACAGTAATAAGAATACCTGGCGTAGAGAAACAATTGAAAAATTTGAAAGCAAATAAATGATCAGGTATGCGTGGGATCCCAGTTCGATTTTTATAAAGAATAGTCTATGGCATTGGCTCCTAATTTACCTTGCATTTATCGTGAATCTCTTGCCCAGCACAAAGTCCCAAGTGACTGGAAAGAAAGCGCAGGTGACTCCGGTATATAAGAAAGGTAAAAGAATGGGGCCGCAAAATTACAGAACAATATCCCTAACTTCTGTTTGCTGCAGAATTCTTGAACATTTTCTCAGTTCGAACATATTAACCTTTCTTGAGACTGAGAAGCCTAAGTCCACGAATCAGAATGGTTTTAGGAAGCATTGCTCGTGCGAAACTCAGTTTGTCCTTTTCTCACACGATATACTGAGAACTATGATTGAAGGGCAACAGACAGATTCCATATTTCTAGATCTGCGGAAAGCATTTGACACGGTGTCCCATTCCAGGCTGTTAGCGAAGGTACGAGCATATGGAATAAATTAACAGATATGTGAGTGACCCGAAGATTTCTTAAATAATAGAACCTAGTATGTTGTCATCGAAGGCGAATGTTCATCAAAGACAAGGGTATCTTCAGGAGTGTCCCAGGGAAGTGTGATAAGACCGCTGTTGTTCTCTATATACATAAATGATTCGGTGGAGACGGTGGGCAGCATGCTGCGCTTGTTTGCTGATGACGTCGTGGTGTACAGCAAGGTGTCGAAGTTGAGTGGCTGTAGGAAGATACAAGCCGAATTAGACAAAATTTTCATTTGATGTGATGAATGGTAGCTACTTCTAAATGTGGAAAAATGTAAGTTAATGCGGATGAGTAGGAAGATCAAACCTGAAATGTTCGGATACAGTATTACTAATATCGTTCTTGACACAGTCAAGTCGTTTAAATATCTGGGCACGACGTTGCAAAGCGAAATGAGGTGGAACGAGCATGTGAGTACTGTGGTGGGGAAGGCGAATTATCGACTTCGGTTTATTGGAAGAATTTTAGGGAAGTGTGATCCACCTGTAAAGGAGAGCGTATATAGGACCCTGGTGCGACCTGTTCTTGAGTACTGCTCGAGTGTTTGGCATTTGTACCAGGTCGGATTGAAGAATGGCATCGAAGTAATTCAGAGGCAGGCTGGTAGACTTGTTACCGGTAGGTTCGAACAGCATGTAAGCGTTAAGGAGAGGCTTCGGAAACTCATATGGGAATCCCTGGAGGGAAAGTGACGTTCTTTTCGAGAAACACTATTGAGAAAATTTAGAGGACCGGCATTTGAAGCTGACTATCAAACGATTCTACTGCCGCCAACAAACATTGCTCTTAAGGACCATGAAGATAAGATACGAGAAATTAGGGCTCATGTGGAAGCATACAGACAGTAGTTTTCCTCCCACTCTGTTTGCAAGTGGAACAGAAAAGTAGTGGTACAGGGTACCCTCCCCAAGCACCGTACGGTGGCTTGCGGAGTATCTATGAGATGTAGATGTAGACCTTTATGCCTGCATCGTACCACTCTACTGGTCGATGTCAGAGCCAACGCCTTGCTGCTTAAATATTCTCCCCGGCATCCACATATTGCTTCCGGTGGAGTGCTTCCTTCATTAGACTAAACAAATGGAAGTCAGAAGGTGCTAGATCCAGGCTGTAGGGTGGATACCAGTAGGCACCCACCTTTGAGTACTCCAGCTGGTGGAACAGTGTGTCAGCACTAGAAAGAGAGACATCCAATTGTGTAGCAACGTGTTTGATTGTGATCTCTCCATCAGCTCGAATGAGAGAGCCCACACGGTGGCAACATTGCAGGAGTGTGCCGGTACGAGGGACATAGGACAGGTTCGCGCGACATTGCAACAGTGATGACAGAGGCCTCGCCCAACGATTCACCGTGCTTTTTTTCACTGCCAAGTCATTATAGATATTCTACAACCGCCTATGAATATTTTCATTGTTCTGGCTCTCCGCAAAAAGAAAGTGAATGACAGCTGTCTGCTCGGAACGCACCTCCTTCACCATCACAAATCCGAGCTTGATGAAGCTATAAGGGCTGAAGCGCAAATATCCGACGATGTCCCACAACTAATTCCGCATTTTGTCAATCGAAACTGGCCAACAAAAAAATATTTTGCACTACTTATTGAGCGCCCATCATATGTTGAAAAATAGGGTTTCGAAGCCCAGAGAGCGGGGAATAATATGGTGTACTGGAACGCTAAATAAAAACCAATCTCCTTTCAGAATAAAGGTGTTGTATTACTTATTGAACGCCCCTCGTACGTGGGATCCACCCTATTATTGTGCCACAGTCGACGGTTTTGCCCATCCGTGTCTAGTCCCAGTTAGCGCTCTGTTTCCAGTAATATCCCTTTTTCTGGGTATGACAGTTCCACAACTGTACTTTTTATCTCTTTCTTTCTTCGCTACTGCACTGATGGCCACTTAAATTGGAACGCCAAAAAATACAACAAATAAAGAACTTAAACTTATTGTGTACTGATAGTACAACAGAAAGAATAGCTGATCGAATTTGTAAGTGATTTAGAGGTAAGCAGGATGTGAAATTTAGGCATTTTGCTATCAAGTTGAACTGAATTTAGATGACGGATACGGGTACATCATTCCATGCTGGGATTCACTTGTCACGAGTGGTGGTTTGTGTTTGCATGTGACTGCCCAAAAAAACCTTTTCTGAAGAGAGATGTCTACGTTGTTTTATAGCATCCAAATTTTTAATGAAGAATGAGTTAGGATGGATGATAACAGTCATAGAACAGAAGAGAACGTCACCGCTGAACGGTGGTGTATTCACACTACACAGTACAGTATAGGCCAGGGCCGGCCAAGGAGTGGACGATGTGCGGGTCGGGGCTTGCTGTCCCCACTTTCCTTGGTCCTAGTCGGAAGTACTGGGCACGGCACGCGCGGCATTTCACGTAGCAGTGGGAAGCCGCACTGTATTCTGACATGTGGTGCGGCATTTTTCGAAGTGCTTGCGCTGTGTATTCCTCGCTATTTGCTTGTGGTTTACAGGAAATGAGAAAAAACAGTGACTGTGTCACGAGCAATTGAATGTGAGTCGCAATTACGGTACTTTCTCGAAAAGAAGAATGAAAATTCTCAGTGTCTATTATGCAGTCGCATTATCGCCGAGTAGGGCAGATATGCTGCAGAACGGCGTTACACCACAAAGCAAAAGTAATTTAAAGATTTCCGTAGCTGACATGAAGAGAAAACGAGTTGGTGAACCTAAAAAGGTGCAGTGCAGCACAGCTAGCCGAAACGTGAATAACCCGTGAAAACCATTATTTTGTCCTGTTTGTATTTTTACGAATTTGTTTGTAAGAATCCAGTGCGTTTCCAATCCGTCTGTTGCTTCTTATTTTTTCACGCAGTCAACTGTTGCGGCATTTCATTAAAAGCAAGCAACAAAATAGCACTCAAAATTTGTAGGATTTAGTAAACCTTTGAGCGATGGCGAGTTCATTAAACGGTGCATTGTTGTGACAACGCAGCTCGTGACGCCATTGGAGGTATAGAAATTTTCCAAAATTAGGCTTTCGAGACAAACAATAACTCGCCGTATAGCTGTCACGCCGGCGGACGTCTGTAGGCAGTTAAATGACGATGACAGCTCCATTCTCGCTTGCTCTGCACGACCCGAACAACATTTCGGAGACGGCACAACTTGCGATTGATGTTCGTCGAGTTGACAGCAGTTTGGGCATTTTGGCATCAAGTTGAACTGAATTTAGATGACAGATACGGGCACGTCATTCCATACTGTTGCAGCTCTGTGCCAGAGTTCATTAATCATAGCGACCGGCAAGTGGTGGAATGCCAGTCTCTCGACAACGCATGACCAGATGTATTCAGTAGGGGAGAGAAATGAAAAACGTCACGTCAAGGGAAATGTTGAGACACCATCTAAATCGAGGTAGGTGAGGACGGCATAAGCAACACACCATCTTACGTAAAGTTTCTGAAAGATAGCGACACAGAAACTTCAAGATACTTCATCGTGATGGTGTACGCAGAAATGGGACTGCGACGACGACGTCGTGCTCTTCCTGTGTCCGCTGTTGGTCTGCGCACTATCTACGTCCCTCTCTCTGCTGCCACGTCAAGGCAAGCAGAAGTAACGGCTGCCGTGCTGGCACTTCGTTGTGTTCCACACAGTCTCACACTATCAGTGGGGACACTCGCCTTCCTGGAAACAAGCCCATTTCCCGACTCAAAGTACACGACATTGTTGTACGATCATGCAAGGATGAGCAAACAATGTATCTTTCCCCTCAGGCGCTAGTCATGCAGGATCACTAAGTTTTTACATGGTGTTGAGTACGGCCCTCTGAACCCACCGATTCCAAAATTGCACGACAAGTCGTGACTTCCCCACCAGTCCGAGCAGCAGTCGCTCCAAAGAGTGATAAACCGCAGTCTTGACAGGCTACTATCCTATCACCGTCGAAATCCGACATGGGCTCGTAGATGTTCCTCCTTCCAAGACCAGTCATAACGTAGTCTCACAAACACCATTCAAATGTGTTTTGTGAATCCAAAACCCACTGTGTTATACACTGACGGAAAAAAATGGCAACACTAAGAAGGAGTTGTACGACATAAACGAATGTTGGTAGGCGTGTTTCTAAATCTGAAAGATGATGCCTATCAAAATTTCGCACCAGTCGCATAAGAGTGGCTCTAGCAGTGCCACTATAAGGATGCAAATCAGGTTTACTTTAAATACACACTTTAAAGGTCGCGAGCGTTAGTTACCTTTGGGATTGGAAGTGGTGAATTGAAGTTATTCAAGAATGCCTTTACCTCGACAAAGACACCATTATCAACACCTCGATCAGTCTGAACGAGATCGTATAATAGGGCTACGAGAAGCTGGATGTTCCTTCTGCGATATTCCAGAAAGACTTGGCAGGAATGTAGCGACTGAACATGATTGCTGGCAGCGGTGGTCACGGGGATGTACGTTCGCAAGAATCTGCTGTGTTTGCCGCGCGGGATTAGCCGAGCGGTCTCGGGCGCTGCAGTCATGGACTGTGCGGCTGGTCCCGGCGGAGGTTCGAGTCCTCCCTCGGGCATGGGTGTGTGTGTTTGTCCGTAGGATAATTTAGGTTAAGTAGTGTGTAAGCTTATGGACTGATGACCTTAGCAGTTAAGTCCCGTAAGAATTCATACACATTTCAACACTTTTCTGTTGTGTTTTTTGATGGAAGCTGGTCTCATGTTGGCTGCAGTGATGGTCGTGTGTTGGCTAGGAGGAGGCCAGTTAAAGCCTGCAGCCAACCTGTCCGCATGCTAGACACAGTGGACCTACCTACACCTGGAGTTATGGTCTGGCGTGCAATTTGGTATGACAGCAGGAGCACTCTCATGGCTATCCCACGCACCCTGATTGCAAACTTATACGTCAGTCTCGTGATTCGACCTGTCCATTCACGAACAGCATCCCATGAGGTGTTTTCCACCAGGATAACGATGGCCTCCGTACCGCTGTAGTAACCCAACATGAGCTACAGTGTGTCGACATGTTGCCCTTGCTTGCTCGATCACCGGATCCGTCTCCGGTCGAGCACACATCGGACAGCATCGGGCGACAACTCCAGCGCCATCCACAAACAGCATTAGCTGTCCCTGTATTGAGCGAGCGAGTGCAACAGGCATGGAACTCCATCCCACAAACTGATGTCCAACATGAAGTATCTGCGCCAGCAGAATAGAAATGCGAAAACACCAGTCCGAAAACAATTTATTGGACTCACCAAAACGAAACAATAGCACAATCTCCAAAAGAACAACAGACTCTATCCCAACTGCGGATCGACACAAATATAAAATAACAAATCATAATAATACACTCCTGGAAATTGAAATAAGAACACCGTGAATTCATTGTCCCAGGAAGGGGAAACTTTATTGACACATTCCTGGGGTCAGATACATCACATGATCACACTGACAGAACCACAGGCACATAGACACAGGCAACAGAGCATGCACAATGTCGGCACTAGTACAGTGTATATCCACCTTTCGCAGCAATGCAGGCTGCTATTCTCCCATGGAGACGATCGTAGAGATGCTGGATGTAGTCCTGTGGAACGGCTTGCCATGCCATTTCCACCTGGCGCCTCAGTTGGACCAGCGTTCGTGCTGGACGTGCAGACCGCGTGAGACGACGCTTCATCCAGTCCCAAACATGCTCAATGGGGGACAGATCCGGAGATCTTGCTGGCCAGGGTAGTTGACTTACACCTTCTAGAGCACGCTGGGTGGCACGGGATACATGCGAACGTGCATTGTCCTGTTGGAACAGCAAGTTCCCTTGCCGGTCTAGGAATGGTAGAACGATGGGTTCGATGACGGTTTGGATGTACCGTGCACTATTCAGTGTCCTCTCGACGATCACCAGTGGTGTACGGCCAGTGTAGGAGATCGCTCCCCACACCATGATGCCGGGTGTTGGCCCTGTGTGCCTCGGTCGTATGCAGTCCTGATTGTGGCGCTCACCTGCACGGCGCCAAACACGCATACGACCATCATTGGCACCAAGGCAGAAGCGACTCTCATCGCTGAAGACGACACGTCTCCATTCGTCCCTCCATTCACGCCTGTCGCGACACCACTGGAAGCGGGCTGCACGATGTTGGGGCGTGAGCGGAAGACGGCCTAACGGTGTGTGGGACCGTAGCCCAGCTTCATGGAGACGGTTTCGAATGGTCCTCGCCGATACTCCAGAAGCAACAGTGTCCCTAATTTGCTGGGAAGTGGCGGTGCGGTCCCCTACGGCACTGCGTAGGATCCTACGGTCTTGGCGTGCATCCGTGCGTCGCTGCGGTCCGGTCCCAGGTCGACGGGCACGTGCACCTTCCGCCGACCACTGGCGACAACATCGATGTACTGTGGAGACCTCACGCCCCACGTGTTGAGCAATTCGGCGGTACATCCACCCGGCCTCCCGCATGCCCACTATACGCCCTCGCTCAAAGTCCGTCAACTGCACATACGGTTCACGTCCACGCTGTCGCGGCATGCTACCAGTGTTAAAGACTGCGATGGAGCTCCGTATGCCACGGCAAACTGGCTGACACTGACGGCGGCGGTGCACAAATGCTGCGCAGCTAGCGCCATTCGACGGCCAACACCGCGGTTCCTGGTGTGTCCGCTGTGCCGTGCGTGTGATCATTGCTTGTACAGCCCTCTCGCAGTGTCCGGAGCAAGTATGGTGGGTCTGACACACCGGTGTCAATGTGTTCTTTTTTCCATTTCCAGGAGTGTAGAAAAGACCCGACTCTTCACAGGGAGCGCTAACAATAAACAATTCTACAGTGTCAAGAGGTTTTTCGACCAAGTCCATCTACAAGAGATCGGCCAGCTGGAAGAGGCGCCTGGCCGTGGCTGCCGGGCTGCCAGCTTTGTATACTTCTAAGCGGTGCGTCGAACTGCCCTTTGCCGGCGGTGCGCTGCCTTATAAAGCCCGTTTGGCGGATGTATTGCCGGAACTATTGGCTATCACGTGCCTGAAGTATCAAAGTAGTTCCTGAACTAGCTGCGACCTCTTGTGAAGCTGTTCTGCAGGCTCCGCAAATGGGTAGCTGTCCCTGGCGGCCGTTAGTGGAGACCTGGTGCTGTGTTGTGCTGTCGGTAAATGTTTGTGTTGACAACACAAGCGACGTAGGTTTTCCTGGTGAATATACGCCCTGTGATGCAGGCATCCCGTGTTGGTTGCACGTGAAGTGGGATGCCGATGCAGTAGGCACTACGATGTATGAAGTGGGTGGCCACAGTACAGCAAATGTATAACACAATGCATGACAATGCATGCACGATTGCGGACTTGCATTCAACAGTCTGGCGGTTACACTGGTTATTAATGTACCAACATTTCACATTTGCAATGGCTTATCTCGAATTTACATTAACCTGATTAACCTGTGATCTTACAATATTAATCAATCAAATACGTTACCTAGACAAATGTATTCCCGAAATTTCATTGCCCTACACTCATTTTTAGTGTTGTGGTTTTTTTCTGTTAGTGGCGTTCCTCATGCAGGATTCCCTGGAAGGAATGGTCAATATTCAGGAATATGAGAGGAACGATCATTCGAAGCAAAAAATGTCTGTTAAACATAGGCTATAAAATTCATACCTTAAAAGCTATGATTACTTCTTCATCTTAGATACTATGAAACACATTTCTTCTACAGAAGAAATCCTCATAGCTGTTAAGGTTTGAATTTTAGAGTCCATATTCGCTAGATTTTTTTGCGTCGAATGATCGTTCCTGTCATATTTCTGGATACTGACCATTCCTTCCGGTACACCCTGTATACAGAATGGATACAGCGTTACTCCTGCCTGCTTTCTGCAGCTGCGCTGGAAGACTAATCCTTTACATAGACAAGCATGTACTATATGTTAATTTGACTTTTGTTGCATGCCATTATCATGGTTTTGTAATTTTAATTGTCAGCACAGTAGTGTTGGGGTCGCAGTCCCATTCTGAAACGCTCGTTCTCGTTTAAACAAGATAAACTGTCATCTTGCAACTTGGAATTGCCACTAACAACAGTGATGACGGCTTTTGGCAACATTACACCTTCGCTGACTGTAACGAGACTGAGCGTTTGAGAATGAGGCTACAATCCCAAAAAAGTAGACAATAAATAAATGAATAATAAAATGTAGCTGTGGAGCTATCTCCTCGCAGAAAAATATTTAATCAGCTACGGATCCTCTCGTGAAATCATGCTTATAAAATTGTGGACATGAACATGAAACATAATAACCTTGTTTCCGAAGAGCCGTTTTCCTTTCTTCTTTCGTTTGACCACTGTGTTCGTTATCCGACAGCAGATCTTCAACAGCAAAGACAATCGCTGCAGATATATTGTATCGCTGCTGTGCAGATCGCAGTCGGCCGTTATTGAGTTCTCGTAACGGTCTGTGTCGAAAATGTAATGTATGTAATGTTACGTGACAAATTAGTAAGGAGGTGAGAGAGTTACATTTTCTCAGTTGGAACAGCTGTCGTTACGCCAGTTATCAACAGCCGCCAGCCAGGAAGCGTAAACATTTCAGCCCGTTACTTGGTCTGGAAGACAGCAACCTCTACACTCTTGAGCGAGACTGGTAGCGAACTCAGCAGAAAATCGTTATAAGGGTGCAGACCGAACTTCCTTTGTAACTTTATGTAAGAGACACTGGATAGGACGCGACATCACCTAGCAGGGGTTTGGCTAAGCAGTAAAGGCACTGTAACAAGTTCTTTAAGCAAATGTAGCAGGACTGAAGAACGCTGACGACCCGAGAAAAGGAGAACCGATTTGGCCGTTACGAATGACGTCATGGAGCGAATCCTCTCCTCGACGACATAAATACTCCAGCCCCGCCAGCCTGAATCACTCGATCAGTAGGATCGATGGCATTCATGTCGTTCGCAGTCGATCTCTGATTATGGTATGATAACATCCCGTGTGCGAGATAGTTCTACCTTATGAGAAAGTCAGTGATCCGTAGCCACGGATAATGAAGACCAGCGTTCAGTACCGAAGTCAACACAGCAGTCAGCACTGAGGAGTAGTCCAGTAGTCTACGAACACGTCTCAGGCCCAGGGCAGAAGCTGCCTTAAAACTCTAACGTCGCCCAAGTCTGACTACCTATCGTATCAGCGGGCCAGTTTCAGCATTCAGCACGACGTCACGGTATCGAGCATCATTGTCCACCTTATGGGACAACACAGGCACTGATCTGGAAGGGATGCAGTAGGGTACTCCCCGAAACAGCGTGTGAATCAAGCACACACATCGCGGTCACTGTAATCTCCAAGCAGGGCTACAGACTGAACGTGCCTATCTCGCCAGCGGGCAGCAAACCACACCAGGGTGTAATCGACTTCCACTCTGAGCTGATGCCACGTCCTGGGCAGCCTAGAGTTTGCTGTTGCATTCAGCCGATTCCTCTCTGGATTACGTAGCTATCAGTCGTCGCAAAAGGCAAGCCAACTACTTGTATTCCGAGTAATACATGGAATAATCTTGAATAATGTTTTAGTAAGCCTAACGACGACACACAAGTCCTCGGTCTGTATCCTAACAAAACAGTAGGGGTTTCCAGCCCGGCAGTTGGCAACCCCTACAGTAAGCACCATATACGAAGGAGCTTGAAAAGTTCATGGCTTTAGCCTCTTCCATTTCCGATTCAAAGATGAGTTTTGTGTCTTCAAAAATCTTTGTATGTTGTTATATAACTGCATAAATATCACATATTTCCTATTCTTACAATTATTTTTAATTTCACTTAGAAAGTGAGATGAGAGAGGTAAGTTTCACATTTATGGATTTATATGACGCCATGAAGTTTTTGTTTCTGCATCGTAATCGTTCAAAGGACACATTAACATGTCAGAACCCTAGAGGGAAGTGTTATTCCGTAGTACTACGAAAACTTGCATGTCTCGTCTCAAGACTGAGCATTTCATTGTTGGAGATCCAACACTGTCTGTGGCACACAACATCAACACACCCGGCGACAAACTATGTTCTCCATAAGCTGAGTCTTGAGGTCCGACGAATAATCCCCAAAAAGGTATTCGAGACATGCCCTGAGGGCGTTTTGGTTTCATTATTAATAATATTCTGGGCACGGGGAAGCATCCAGCGAAGTGGGCGCCAAACTCTTTGAACAGTGAACAACAGAAGCAAGAGTTGAAACATCCATAGCTGTTTTAGGCAATTTTGAAGCTACATACTACTCTTTGTCTAGGTTAGTGACTGAGGATGAAACCTGGATCAATATTTATGACTCTGAAAGAGGGAAAAGTGAAAACAACGCCTCCACAGAGGATCGTAGTTACCGAAAAAGTTCTGCACTCAGAAACCGCACAAAAAGTCATGGCGTTCGTTTCCTGCAACGAAGGTAGTTGCCGATGTTGTGAAGGGGGATTACTTCAGAGCCAGTACTATAATAGGAGAAAGATACTAGCCTCCTCGACCACCTTAAGGATGAGATTAAGAGGAAATATCATAGAAAGTTGACCAATGAGACGCTATTATTGCACGACAATGCACCTTCGCACACGCTCCAAATCGTGGATTCCTAACTTCGCCCTGGGTTTCAATTTGGCCCCCTTATTCACCTGATTTGGCACTTTCGGACTGTTATGTGTTACCTAAACTGAAAAAGCATCTGGAGTTTCGTCATTTTGGCGATAATGAAGGCATCAAACTTGACTACTTGAATGTTACCTTTAACATGTATCACATGTATTCTTTTTGAAGCAGCTGGAAAAGTTAAAACAGTGATGGAACGAGTGCATCAGCCATGGAGAGAGTGGCGGGACATGAGTTAAATGTGTACTGCCAACATTCTGCCACTATTATTTATTTATTTGTTTATTTATATTTATGTAGTTATTTACTTATTCATTCATCTGTAGACAAATTTCTTTTTATGGATATCGTCATTACACACCACACACACACACACACACACACACACACACACACTCGAGTAATGTCTGAAGAAGTGCTGGAGGGAATTGACAGCATGAATTCTGCAGGCCTGTCCATAAGTCGGTAAGAGTACGAGGGGGTGAAGATCTCTTCTGTACAGCGCGTTGCAAGGCATCCCAGACAGGCTCAATAATGTTCATGTCTGGGGAGTCTGGTGGCCAGATGAAGTGTTTAAACTCAGAAGACTGTTCCTGGAGACACTCTGTAGAAATTATTGACCTGTGGGGTGTCGCATTGTCGTGCTGGAATTGCCCAAGTTCGTCGGTATGCACAATGGACATGAATGGATGCAGGTGGCCAGAAAGGATGCTTACGTACGTGTCGCCTGTCACAGTCGTATCTAGACGTATCAGGGGTCCCATATCACTCCAACTGGACAAGCCACACACCATTGAAAAGCTTCCACCAGCTCGAACAGTCCACTGCTGACATGCAGGGTCCTTGGAAACATCAAGTTGTCTCCAGACTCGTACACGTCCATCCGCTCAATACAATTTGGAACTAGACTCATCCGACCAGACAACATGTTTCCAGTCATCAACCGTCCAGTGTCGATGTCGACGGGTACAGACGTGGCGTAAAGCCTTGTGTCGTGCACTCATCAAAGGTACATGAGCTGGCCTTCGGCTCCGAAGGCCCATATCGAAGATGTTTCGTTGAATGGTTCGCACACTGACACTCGTTGATGGCCCAGCTTTGAAATCTTCAGCAATTTCCGGCAGGGTTCCACTTCTGTCACGTTGAACGGTTCTCTTCAATCGTAGTTGCTCCCGTTCTAGCAGGTTCCGTTTCCGGCCACAGCGATGTCAGCGATTTGACGTTTTACCGGATTCCTGATATTCACGGTACATTCGTGCAATTGTCGCATGAGAAAATCCCTACTTCATCGTTATCTCGGATATACTGAGTCCCATCCCTCGTGCGGCAACTATAACGCCACGTTCAACCTCACTTAAATCTTGGTGACCTGCCATTGTAGTAGCAGTAACCGATCTAACAACTGCGCCAGGCACTTGTTGTCTTGTATAGGCGTGGCCGACCGCAGCGCCGTATTCTGCCTGTTTACATATTCTTGTACTTGAATACGCATGCCTATACCAAATTGTTTGGCGCCTCAGTGTAGTTACCCTATAGGGATAGTCACGTAAGATGTTGTTGTTGTTGTTGTGGTTCTTCAGTCCTGAGACTGGTTTGATGCAGCTCTCCATGCTACTCTATCCTGTGCAAGTTTCTTCATCTCCCAATACGTAATGCAGCCTACATCCTTCTGAATCTGTTTAGTGTATCCATCTCTTGGTCTCCCTCTACGATTTATACCCTCCACGTGGCCTCCAGTACTAAATTGGTGATCCCTTGATGCCTCAGAACATGTCCTACCAACCGATCCCTTCTTCTGGTCAAGTTGTGCCACAAACTCCTCTTCTCCCCAATCCTATTCAATACTTCCTCATTAGTTATGTGATCTACCCATCTAATCTTCAGAATTCTTCTGTAGCACCACATTTCAAAACTTTTATTCTCTTCTTGTCCAAACTATTTATCGTCCATGTTTCACTTCCATACATGGCTATACTCCATACAAATACTTTCAAAAATGACTTCCTGACACTTAAATCTATACTCGATGTTAACAAATTTCTCTTCTTCAGAAACGCTTTCCTTGCCATTGCCAGTCTACATCAGTTGGACCATCATCAGTTATTTTGCTCTCCAAATAGCAAAACTCCTTTACTACTTTAAGTGTTTCATTTCCTAATCTAATTCCCTCAGCATCACCCGACTTTATTCGACTACATTCCATTATCCTTGTTTTGCTTTTGTTGATGTTCATCTTATATCCTCCTTTCAAGACACTATCCATTCCGTTCAACTGCTCTTCCAAGACCTTTGCTGTCTCTGACAGAATTACAATGTCATCGGCGAACCTCAAAGTTTTTATTTCTTCTCCATGGATTTTAATACCTACTCCGAATTTTTCTTTTGTTTCCTTCACTGCTTGCTCAATATACAGATTGAATAACATCGGGGAGAGACTACAACCCTGTCTCACTCCCTTCCCAACCACTGCTTCCTTTTCATACCCCTCGACCCTTATAACTGCCATCTGGTTTCTGTACAAATTGTAAATAGCCTTTCGCTCCCTGTATTTTACCCCTGCCACCTTTAGAATTTGAAAGAGAGTATTCCAGTCAACATTGTCAAAAGCTTTCTCTAAGTCTACAAATGCTAGAAACGTAGGTTTGCCCTTCCTTAATCTAGCTTCTAAGATAAGTTGTAGCGTCAGTATTGCCTCACGTGTTCCAACATTTCTACGAAATCCAAACTGATCTTCCCCGAGGTCGGCTTCTACTAGTTTTTCCATTCGTCTGTAAAGAATGCGCGTTAGTATTTTGCAGCTGTGACTTATTAAACTGATAGTTCGGTAATTTTCAAATCTGTCAACACCTGCTTTCTTTGGGATTGGAATTATTATATTCTTCTTGAAGTCTGAGGGTATTTCGCCTGTTTTATACATCTTGCTCACCAGATGGTAGAGTTTTGTCAGGACTGGCTCTCCCAAGGCTGTCAGTAGTTCTAATGGAACGTTGTCTACGCCCGGGGCCTTATAACGACTTAGGTCTTTCAGTGCTCTATCGAATTATACACGCAGTATCAAATCTCCCATTTCATCTTCATCTACATCCTCTTCCATTTCCATAATATTGTCCTCAAAACAGCGCGCTTGTATAGTCCCTCTATATACTCCTTCCACCTTTATGCTTTCCCTTCTTTGCTTAGAACTGGGCTTCAATCTGAGCCCTTGATATTCATACAAGTGGTTCTCTTTTCTCCAAAGGTCTCTTTAATTTTCCTGTAGGCTGTATCAATCTTATCACTAGCGAGGTAAACCTCTACATCCTTACATTTGTCCTCTAGCCATCCCTGCTTAGCCATTTTGCACTTCCTGTCGATCTCATTTTTGAGACGTTTGTATTCCTTTTTGCCTGCTTCATTTGCTGAATTGTTATATTTTCTCCTTTCATCAATTAAATTCAGTGTTTCTTCTGTCACCCAAGGATTTCTACTAGCCCTCGTCTTTTTACCTACTTGATCCTCTGCTGCCTTCACCACTTCATCCCTCAAAGCTATCCATTCTTCTTCTACTGTATTTCTTTCCCCCATTCTTGTCAATTGTTCCTTTATGCTCTTCCTGAAACTCTCTACAACCTCTAGTTCTTTCAGTTTATCCAGGTCCCATCTCCTCAAATTCCCACCTTTTTGCAGTTTCTTCAGTTTTAATCTACAGAACATAACCAATAGATTGTGATCAGAGTCCACATCTGCCCCTGGAAATGTCTTACAATTTAAAACCTGGTTCCTAAATCTCTGTCTTACCATTATATAATCTATCTGAAACCTTCTAGTATCTCCAGGCTTCTTCTATGTATACAACCTTCTTTCATCATTCTTGAACCAAGTGTTAGCTATGATTAAGCTATGCTCTGTGCAAAATTTTACCAGGCGGTTTCGTCTTTCAGTCCTGAACCCCATTCCATACTCACCTACTACGTTTCCTTCCCTTCCTTTTCCTACTATCGAATTTCAGTCATCCATGACTATAAAATTTTCGTCTCCCTTCACTATGTGAATAATTTCTTTTATCTCATCATACATTTCATCAATCTCTTCGTCATCTGCAGAGCTAGTTGGCATATAAACCTGTACTACTGTGGTAGGCATTTGCTTCGTATCTACCTTGACCACAATAATGCGTTCAGTATGCTGTTTTAGTAGTTTATTTGATTTTTTATTTATAACCCTGTATTCACCTGACCAGAAGTCTTGTTAATCCTGCCACCGAGCTTCACTAATTCCCACTATATCTAACTTTAACCTATCCATTTCCGTTTTTAAATTTTCTAACCTACCTGCCCGATTAAGGGATCTCACATTCCACGCTCCGATCCGTAGAACGCCAGATTTCTTTCTCCTGATAACGACGTCCTCCCGAGTAGTCGCCGCCTGGAGATCCGAGTGGGCGACTATTTTACCTCCGGAATATTTTACCCAAGAGGACGCCATAATCATTTATCCATACAGTAAAGCTGCATGTCCTCGGGAAAAATTACGGCCGTAGTTTCCCCTTGCTTTCAGCCGTTCGCAGTACCAGCACAGCAAGGCCGTTTTGGTGAGTGTTACAAGGCCAGATCAGTCAATCATCCAGACTGTTGCCCCTGCAACTACTGAGAAGGCTGCTGCCCCTCTTCAGGAACCACACGTTTGTCTGGCCTCTCAACAGATACCCCTCCGTTGTGGTTGCACCTACGGTACAGCTATCTGTGTCGCTGAAGCACGCTTGCCTCCCCACCAACGGCAAGGTCTATGGTTCATGGGGGGGACATAAGATGTAACACCCCTTTTATTTCGTGAACTGTTACACATATCGAAACACGGTTTTCGGAAAATATTAGTGCGTCGAGGCACATGTATGTTTTTGTCTGCTTAACGCTTCTAGCGGTGATAAAAACTGAGATAATGAAGTAAGTGCTTTTTTTATGTAACCGGATACTTTTTATCTGCATTCGATAGCACTTGAGAAGACAATTACAGTTTGTTAATATTGACGTTGAAATCAGTCGTAAAAAAAATCGAGAAGTGTCTTAGGATGTGCGAGCACTGTGGCTGGAAACGGCATTTGCGGTGCAAACACTGCTAAGTAGGCGTCTCGGACAAGAGTGTGTAGTGGTATACCGTAAGGCAGACCTGCGCTACGACATACAGCTATACTTCCCCTGGATACAACTTACGACCTAGATGCAGGTTCACCTACGAATGTTGTACGTGGAAATACGGCATAGGCTAGAATTTAGCCTACGACGAAGTGCTTAGACAAAAAATTTCACATTTGTGTATCCTCCCAGAGTTACTTGAGTAGAAACAGAGAAATCAACTGTTCATTCTGGAAAATAAAGAGTTCGTGTACTCTGGAAAAAGCGGCTACCGTATTAAATATCAAAATGTTAGAGAGAAGATTTTACCTATTTCTTCCTGTGCTTCTTAGAGGTAAAATATATGCTGTCGGACAACTGTCTCCACCTTGACTTACTTGACTTAATTCCTTTGGCCCCTATGGGGGCATAGGGCATCCAGGAGAACTCGCCATCCGTCTCTGTCTTTGGCCATTTGCCTCAATTCTGCCCAGGTCTTGCCAACTCTTTTTGCTTCCCCTTCCACTGTCCTCTTCCATGTGCCGCTTGGTCTTCCTCTCTTCCTTGTTCCCTGGGGATTCCATTCCAATGCTTTTTTCTCAACGGCTCCATCTGGTTTTCTCAAGGTGTGCCCCAACCAGCCCCACTTTCTCTCTCGTATCTGGTCTTCTCCACCTACACTGCTCTAAATTATATCATATGGGATAGAAAAAAAAATGGTTCAAATGGCTCTGAGCACTATGGGACTTAACATCTGAGGTCACCAGTCCCCTAGAACTTAGAACTACTTAAACCTAACTAACCTAAGGACTTCACGCACATCCATGCCCGAGGCAGGATTCGAACCTGCGACCGTAGCGGTCGCGCGGTTCCAGACTGAGACGCCTAGAACCGCTCGGCCACAACGGCAGGCTGGGATAGATTCGTTGAACTAAACATTTTATTAAAAATACATTGGTGACCACCTGTATACCGCTAAATGAATATTCTTCTTAACGAAACGTTGTTTCATTCCGAACGTGAGCGTGTAATGACAGTGTTACCAGCTACATGCAGTACATGCCGTCGACTTATTTGACATTGCAGAGAAATTTCGTACTCACGCAACTGAAATAAACGATTTACTAGCAATCATTTGGGAACCAAACATATCACATAACATAAATTTTGTCTTAAAAAAATAAATAAATAAAAAAAAGCTTTATCCTTTATCTAAACGTGTGTTCAAACTGTTGACCACGGACTGGAAGGCACATTTGCAATCGCCGTTCGAAAGAGCGATAAATAGATCGTGGATGATATGGTATAGCATGCACTGGCGATTCAAATATAGTCTGCCGTAGTTGGGGCTTCGTCATAAACTACATCTTTGAGCACTCCTCAAAGAAAGAAATCGAGAGGAATTCACTCGAGGGACCTCGCAGGCCATTTGACAACAGAATTTCGTCCTATCAAACCTCCAGGAAAGTTCTAATTCAGTATTTGCGTTACAACAAGGGACGAGTGAGCTGGATAACAATCGTGTTGCAGCTGCGTACACTGTCCAATATCCAGTGGTACCTCTTCTAGAAGAACCGGCAGAATGTTGGTCAGATAGTGTGCGTACGAATGTCCATTTAGAACGCCTGAGATGAAGTAAGGCCCTACAACGTAATTTTCTACGATGTCGCACCATACTTTTACTCACCACGGTCACTGATGTTGAACCTGACGAAGCAAGTGTTGAACTTTCTGCTGCCCAATAGTGCATGTTATGCAAATTTACTTTAGTGTGGTTAGTAAACGTTGCTTCATGGGTAAAGAGCACACGTTGGAAAAACTTAGGGTCGTCCGTCAGTTGCTGAAGGGCAAACCGACAAAATTCTGTGCGCCGTTCTAAATCACGGTCGTGGAGTGTCTCATGTAGTAACAGATGATAGGCTTTGAAATTCTGTCGAAGCAGGAGGCGAATTACACTCGTCTGCCTGACTCCACATTTCTTGGCGATATGTCTCGTACCACTGTGCGATCCATCAGCATCGTAGCCATGGCAGCTTATTCGTGTTAACTGTCAGTTGCAGTCTTCTTTCTTGCACTCTTTTTGACAGTCAAGCAGCGTGTCGGCACTAGCCTCAATAATTTGTGTAACAGCCTGGCGCGTCGGACATTGGCGATCCGGATAGATAGCCTATACCGCTGTACTGTTTTATGGCATTTCTTTTACATTCAACATATAAAACCAGTATTCCAACTTCTCCTCACTGATGCACATGGCTGCAGACAATGAATGATTTTTTTAAATTTAATCGTATGGCTAGGGCCTCCCGTCGGGCAGGCCGTTGGCCGGGTGCCGGTCTTTCAATTTGACGCCACTTCGGCGACCTGAAGTCGATGACGATGATAGGATGATGATGTGGACAGCACAACACCCAGGCCCTGGGCGGAGAAAATTCCCCGACACAGCCGGGAATCGAACCCGGGCCCAGAGGATTGACAATCCGTCACGCAACCATGCAGCTACCGTGGGCGGACGCACAATGAATAATGAAGCAGAAGCGAGCGGCATGCAGTGCGGGCAAGTAAACAGGCAACTGTGTTGACATTCTGACACAGCGTAGCACAAGAGCACCGCTTGGCAGTGTTTGCGCTGCTAATGCCGATCCCCGCCACCGTGCTCTCACACCCTACGACATTTCTCGAATTTTGGTGACACGTTTCGACGTTAACATTAACAAACTCTACATCATTGTAATTATCTTCTCAAGAGCTATCGAATACAGTTATAAAAAGTATACGATTCCATTAAAAAAAAAAATTGTTGCTTCAATATCTCCGTTGATACCAGCGCTTAAAACATTAACCAACCAAAAAAATACGTGACATTCTGACACAGCGTAGCACAAGAGCACCGCTTGGCAGTGTTTGCGCTGCTAATGCCGATCCCCGCCACCGTGCTCTCACACCCTACGACATTTCTCGAATTTTGGTGACACGTTTCGACGTTAACATTAACAAACTCTATATCATTGTAATTGTCTTCTCAAGAGCTATCGGATACAGTTATAAAAAGTATACGATTCCATTAAAAAAAATTTAGTTGCTTCAATATCTCCGTTGATACCAGCGCTTAAAACGTTAACCAACCAAAAAAATACGTGCCCCTAGCTCTAACATTTGCCTGAAACTGCGTTTCGATATTTTTAACCAATCACGAAATGAAAGGGGTGTTTCGCCTTATGTGACGCCCCATAGGTCTATATACGTTTCAGCGCAAATAGCTCTGGAACAATAATAGATATTGAAAAACGACTTCACGGGCACAAATTTAAGGCAGAGGCTCATGAAAGTTAATGCTACAAGACATTCTAAAAAGTAAGCAAACATTATTTTCAACACTAACGTATATTTTTGTTACATGGACCCGCCATATTATTTCTTACACAATCCATAACATGAAACATCACAAAAAGATAATGGATATAAATATATGTAAACACAATTTATCACTGCGTTACATTAAGTAGAAATATACTGCTTCAAACAAGAGAAATACATCGGAAGACGGCTCCGATAACAGGCCTTGGTTTTGTATTGCATGAAGTAAATTGAAAACTATAGTGTAGTCTATTGCTTACAAGCATACTCCATCCTCTTTGTCTAATTTGTAATCAGTCAACTTGATCATTTATTTGTAAAAATTTTATGCTGCATGAACTCCTTAATGGAGTAAAAACTATTTTTTTGGGAAATATTCTTTAAGAAATGTTTTAAATTTGTAGAGTTCCTTTATGTTTTTTATATTTTTTGGCTGTTTATAAAATATCTTGACTCCTTGGCAAAACATAGTGTTTTGAGTATTTGCTCTCTTCAGTCTATCCAGGTTAAAGCAATCGCTGTATCTGGTTTGACGACTATTTGTGGAGGTGTTTGCTGCACATTGCTCAACTGTTTTGGATAAAAACTTGTATAAATACTTATTCACTTGGAACTGTCAGAATACCCCATTTTTGAGTAGCTCAGTGCAGTATGTCCCTCTGTAATCCTTGCTGTTTATTCTGATGACTCGTTTTTGCAGTCTGAACACATTTCACCGGCCAGAGTGGCCGAGCGTTTCTAGGCGCTACAGTCTGGAACTGCGCGACCGCTATGGTCGCAGGTTCGAATCCTGCCTGGGGCATGGATGTGTGTGATGTCCTTAGGTTAGTTAGGTTTAAGTAGTTCTAAGTTCTAGGGGACTGATGACCTGAGCAGTTAAGTCCCATAGAGCTCAGAGCCATTTTTTTGAACACATTTCCCACAATCTGAGCATTTGCACCCCACAATATTATGTCATAAGTGACGATAGAGTGTATGTGTGCATAGTATGTCGCTTTTAGGCTTGAGCTATTACACGCTGTAGTTAATATTCGTAAGGCATATCATGCTCTGGTGATTCTTTTTGCGAGTACTCTGGTATGATCATTCCGTTGTAATCGTTGATCAACATACATTGCAAATCCATTTATGCAAATCCAAGAATTCTCCGGCCTTCCTCGTATGCAGCAGAGAGTGATCCAGGGCAGGGAGACGGCTTCGCCTGCGACACAGAAGTGCGCCGGCATGGGCAGGCTCGGGCGCGGGCGCAGGCAGCGGACATAATTAATGCCGCGGAGGCCGGCCATTGTCTCGCGGCCATTGTGCCTCCGCTGCGGCGCTCGCCGCGCGCACGTGCTCCACGCTCGCTGTGCCTCCTCAGCAAATAACTCAGCCGTCACGTCCACATACAGGCTGCCCTAGCAGGAATCGTCCGTTTTCAGGGGTATGACAGGAACGATCATTCGAAGCAAAATACTAAACATGGGCTCTAAAATGCATACCTTAAGAGTTATGAGCACTTATTCATCTTCGATACTCTTCTGCTGCAAGCTCTTTGCTTTCCATACTTTTGGAGGTGATAGTATCGACCAAAAAAAGTACAAAAGTCCAGTAAACATGGGATGGAAAGCCCATACGTTAAAAGCTACAGGGTGTTTCAAAAATGACCGGTATATTTGGAACGGCAATAAAAACTAAACGAGCAGCGATAGAAATACACCGTTTGTTGCAATATGCTTGGGACAACAGTACATTTTCAGGCAGACAAACTTTCGAAATTACAGTAGTTACAATTGTCAACAACAGATGGCGCTGCGGTCTGGGAAACTCTATAGTACGATATTTTCCACATATCCACCATGCGTAGCAATAATATGGCGTAGTCTCTGAATGAAATTACCCGAAACCTTTGACAACGTGTCTGGCGGAATGACTTCACATGCAGATGAGATGTACTGCTTCAGCTGTTCAATTGTTTCTGGATTCTGGCGGTACACCTGGTCTTTCAAGTGTCCCCACAGAAAGAAGTCACAGGTGTTCAGGTCTGGCGAATAGGGAGGCCAATCCACGCCGCCTCCTGTATGTTTCGGATAGCCCAAAGCAATCACACGATCATCAAAATATTCATTCAGGAAATTAAAGACGTCGGTCGTGCGATGTGGCCGGGCACCATCTTGCATAAACCACGACGTGTTCGCAGTGTCGTCTAAGGCAGTTTGTACCGCCACAAATTCACGAAGAATGTCCAGATAGCGTGATGCAGTAATCGTTTGGGATCTGAAAAATGGGCCAATGATTCCTTTGGAAGAAATGGCGGCCCAGACCAGTACTTTTTGAGGATGCAGGGACGATGGGACTGCAACATGGGGCTTTTCGGTTCCCCATATGCGCCAGTTCTGTTTATTGACGAAGCCGTCCAGCTAAAAATAAGCTTCGTCAGTAAACCAAATGCTGCCCACATGCATATCGCCGTCATCAATCCTGTGCACTATATCGTTAGTGAATGTCTCTCGTGCAGCAATGGTAGCGGTGCTGAGGGGTTGCCGCGTTTGAATTTTGTATGGATAGAGGTGTAAACTCTGGCGCATGAGACGATACGTGGACGTTGGCGTCATTTGGACCACAGCTGCAACACGGCGAACGGAAACCCGAGGCCGCTGTTGGATCACCTGCTGCACTAGCTGCGCGTTGCCCTCTGTGGTTGCCGTACGCGGTCGCCCTACCTTTCCAGCACGTTCATCCGTCACGTTCCCAGTCCGTTGAAATTTTTCAAACAGATCCTTTATTGTATCGCTTTTCGGTCCTTTGGTTACATTAAACCTCCGTTGAAAACTTCGTCTTGTTGCAACAACACTGTGTTCTAGGCGGTGGAATTCCAACACCAGAAAAATCCTCTGTTCTAAGGAATAAACCATGTTGTCTACAGCACACTTGCACGTTGTGAACAACACACGCTTACAGCAGAAAGACGACGTACAGAATGGCGCACCCACAGACTGCGTTGTCTTCTATATCTTTCACATCACTTGCAGCGCCATCTGTTGTTGAAAATTGTAACTACTGTAATTTCGAAAGTTTGTCCGCCTGAAAATGTACTGTTGTCCCAAGCATATTGCAACGAACGGTGTATTTCTATCGCTGCTCGTTTAGTTTTTATTGCCGTTTCAAATATACCGGTCATTTTTGAAACACACTGTATGAGAACTTATTCATCCATGCTACTGTGAAATACATATCTTCTCGCGAACCCCCTCACAGCTCTTAAGGTATGCATTTTAGAGCCAATGTTTTCTAGATAATTTTGCTACTGATATTTCTTAACATTGACCATTCCTCCTGGCACATCATGTACACTGATATGACAAAAGTCATGGGGCAGCAGCGTGCACATGTACGGATGGCAGTAGTACGCCTACACAAGGTATGAAAGGTCATTGCATTGTACTCAAGTGATTCATGTGAAAACGTTTCCGACATGATTATGGCCACGCGACGGGAATTAATTGACTTTGAAAGTGGAATGGTGGTTGGAGCTACACGCATGGAACATTCAATTACGGAAATCGTTAGTGAATTAAATATTCAGAGATCCAAAGTGTGAAGTGTGTGGCGAGAATACCAGATTTCGTGCATTACCGCTCGCCACAGACAACGCAGTGGCCGAGAGCCTTCACTTAACGACCCATTGCAGTGACGTGCTAACAGACAAGCAACGCTGCGTGAAATAACCGCAGAATTCAGTGTATGACATACGACGAATGTTTGCGTTAGGGCAATGCGGCGAAATCTGACATTAATGGGCTACGGCAGCAGACGACCGACGCGAGTTCCTTTGTTAACAGCACATCACCTGCAGCATCTCTCCTGTGCTCGTGACCATATCGGTTGAGCACTACACGAGTGTAAAACTGTGGTCTGGCCAGAATGACTCCCTATTTCAGTTTGTAACACCAGATCGTAGGGTTCGAGCGAGCCGTAGCCCCACGAAGCCATGGACCAAGTTGTCAACAAAGCATTGTGAGAGCTGATGGTGCTTCCGTAACAGAGTGGGCTGTGTTTATATGGAGTGGACTGGGACTTCTGGTTATGTTCGGCTACTTGGAGACCATTTTCAGCCATTCATGGACTTCATGGAATTTTAATGGACGACAATGCGCTATGTCACAATTATTTGCGATTGATTTGAAGACATTCTGGACAATTCGAGCGGATGATTTGCCTACCCAGATCACCCGACATCAATTCCACTGAACATTTATGAGACATAATCGAGAGATCAGTTTATGAACATCACGTCCACCAGTAACACTTTGACAATTACGGACGGCTATAGAGACAACATTAGCTCACTATTGCTGCAGGGGACTTCTAACGACTTCTTGAGTTCATGCCACGTCGAGGGCAAAACATGTCCCACACGATATTAGGAGGTATCCCTTGACATTTGTTACCTCAGTGTATATCCCCGAACAAGGGCCTTACCGAGGATGTCGTGAGATAGGCCTCCACCAAGGGCGCAGGCGTAGAGCGGCACAAAAACTGGTCGAAATGAAGACTCTTCGTGAAACAACCGGCGGGAGTTGGTTGGTTGGTTTGTGGGATTAAAGGGACCAGACTGCGACGATCATCGGTCCCCGGTGGGAGTTACGTGAGTTCTCCTACCCCTCGTGTTCCTATCATCTGCCTACAACTACATCTAGATCCGTACTCTGCAAACCACCGTGGAGTGCGTGTACCTGTTATTAGGATTCTTTCCCTTCCATTCACGCATACAGCGCCGGAAGAATGACTGACTGATTGCCTCTGGCGCTAGGGTTGGGGACAACCGAATGAAAAAAAGTGATTCGGTCGATTGTTGAAAATAATCAACTAATTCGGCTACAGTTTTGTGTGTCAGTTGAACTATTTACTCATTCTTCTTAGTGAAACCAGTCTGTGGCAACAATCGAATGAAATTCCCATTCTTCCAATGTTTTCGAAAGGCACAGCTGTGTTACTTCTGGCGACATGGTGTGGGCTGTCATCGGGTATGAGACTGGTTGTGAACTCTTGACGGCACAGCGGCGTGTACCCTTCCCGTCGGTCTCGGTAGCGGCTTTCTACAGGGTTATTACAAATGATTGAAGCGATTTCACAGCTCTACAATAGCTTTATTATTTGAGATATTTTCACAGTGCTTTGCACACACATACAGAAACTCAAAAAGTTTTTTTAGGCATTCACAAATGTTCGATATGTGCCCCTTTAGTGATTCGGCAGACATCAAGCCGATAATCAAGTTCCTCCCACACTCGGCGCAGCATGTCCCCATCAATGAGTTGGAAAGCATCGTTGATGCGAGCTCGCAGTTCTGGCACGTTTCTTGGTAGAGGAGGTTTAAACATTGAATCTTTCACATAACCCCACATAAAGATATCGCAATGGGGTTAAGTCGGGAGAGCGTGGAGGCCATGACATGAATTGCTGATCATGATCTCCACCACGACCGATCCATCGGTTTTCCAATCTCCTGTTTAAGAAATGCCGAACGTCATGATGGAAGCGCGGTGGAGCACCATCCTGTTGAAAGATGAAGTCGGCGCTGTCGGTCTCCAGTTGTGGCATGAGCCAATTTTCCAGCATGTCCAGATACACGTGTCCTGTAACGTTTCTTTCGCAGAAGAAAAAGGGGCCGTAAACTTTAAACCGTGAGATTGCACAAAACACGTTAACTTTTGGTGAATTGTGAATTTCCTGCACGAATGCGTGAGGATTCTCTACCGCCCAGATTCGCACATTGTGTCTGTTCACTTCACCATTAAGAAAAAATGTTGCTTCATCACTGAAAACAAGTTTCGCACTGAACACATCCTCTTCCATGAGCTGTTGCAACCGCGCCGAAAATTCAAAGCGTTTGACTTTGTCATCGGGTGTCAGGGCTTGTAGCAATTGTAAACGGTAAGGCTTTTGCTTTAGCCTTTTCCGTAAGATTTTCCAAACCGTCGGCTGTGGTACGTTTAGCTCCCTGCTTGCTTTATTCGTCGACTTCCGCGGGCTACGCGTGAGACTTGGCCGCACGCGTTCAACCGTTTCTTCGCTCACTGCAGGCCGACCCGTTGATTTCCCCTTACAGAGGCATCCAGAAGCTTTAAACTGCGCATACCATCGTCGAATGGAGTTAGCAGTTGGTGGATCTTTGTTGAACTTCGTCCTGAAGCGTCGTTGCACTGTTATGACTGACTGATGTGAGTGCATTTCAAGCACGACATACGCTTTCTCGGCTCCTGTCGCGATTTTGTCTCAATGCGCTCTCGAGCGGTCTGGCGGCAGAAACCTGAAGTGTGGCTTCAGCCGAACAAAACGTTATGAGTTTTTCTACATATCTGTAGTGTGTCGTGACCATATGTCAATGAATGGAGCTACAGTGAATTTATGAAATCGCTTCAATCATTTGTAATAGCCCTGTACTTGTAGTTCCCAGGAACGGGAAACGGTCGGTCTCGTTCCCGCAACGGCACGTCGGCCGGTCTCGTTTCAGCCTCGGTCCCGCTCCCATCTGCCTCGGTCTCGCTCGGCCGGATTCGTCCTTCACGTGGTCACTCGTCGCAGTTCCACTGCTGACTGCTCATAGTTAGTTCAGTATAGAGTTGTTCGTTTCGTTCGTTGCCCGCACCCATTCTAGATATGTTGCATACCTTCTTTGAACTCTGAGTTTCTGGTTCTTTTCGTATTCTATTCGGCGTCCATGACCGGTAGTTAAAATCTATTTTATAATCACATAATTTACATAAAATTACGTGGTATGTAACACACACATCTTTTCAAGTAACAAAACAGCGTTTCAGTTTACTTCACTATTTCGATAAACAGCAGAAGAAATTCTTGTAAAAAGGCAAGATTTTTTATTGTTGTTGTTGTTGTGGTCTTCAGTCCTGAGACTGGTTTGATGCAGCTCTCCATGCTACTCTATCCTGTGCAAGCTTCTTCATCTCCCAGTATCTACTGCAACCTACATCCTTCTGAATCTGCTTAGTGTATTCATCTCTTGGTCTCCCTCTACGATTTTTACCCTCCACACTGCCCTCCAATGCTAGATTTGTGATCCCTTGATGCCTCAAAACATGTCCTACCAACCGATCCCTTCTTCTAGTCAAGTTGTGCCACAAACTTCTCTTCTCCCCAATCCTGTTCAATACCTCCTCATTAGTTACGTGATCTACCCACCTTATCTTCAGCATTCCTCTGTAGCACCACATTTCGAAAGCTTCTATTCTCTTCTTGTCCAAACTAGTTATCGTCCATGTTTCACTTCCATACATGGCTACACTCCATACAAATACTTTCAGAAACGACTTCCTGACACTTAAATCTATACTCGATGTTAACAAATTCCTCTTCTTGAGAAACGCTTTCCTTGCCACTGCCAGTCTACATTTTATATCCTCTCTACTTCGACCATCATCGGTTATTTTACTCCCTAAATAGCAAAACTCCTTTACTACTTTAAGTGTCTCATTTCCTAATCTAATTCCCTCAGCATCACCCGACTTAATTTGACTACATTCCATTATCCTCGTTTTGCTTTTGTTGATGTTCATCTTATATCCTCCTTTCAAGACACTGTCCATTCCGTTCAACTGCTCTTCCAAGTCCTTTGCTGTCTCTGACAGAATTACAATGTCATCGGCGAACCTCAAAGTTTTTACTTCTTCTCCATGAATATTAATACCTACTCCGAATTTTTCTTTTGTTTCCTTTACTGCTTGCTCAATATACATATTGAATAACATCGGCGAGAGGCTACAACCCTGTCTTACTCCTTTCCCAACCACTGCCTCCCTTTCATGCCCCTCGACTCTTATAACTGCCATCTGGTTTCTGTACAAACTGTAAATAGCCTTTCGCTCCCTGTATTTTACCCCTGTCACCTTCAGAATTTGAAAGAGAGTATTCCAGTTAACATTGTCAAAAACTTTCTCTAAGTCTACAAATGCAAGAAACGTAGGTTTGCCTTTTCTTAATCTTTCTTCTAAGATAAGTCGTAAGGTCAGTATTGCCTCACGTGTTCCAACATTTCTACGGAATCCAAACTGATCTTCCCCGAGGTCGGCTTCTACCAGTTTTTCCATTCGTCTGTAAAGAATTCGCGTTAGTATTTTGCAGCTGTGACTTATTAAACTAATAGTTCGGTAATTTTCACATCTGTCAACACCTGCTTTCTTTGGGATTGGAATTATTATATTCTTCTTGAAGTCTGAGGGTATTTCGCCTGTCTCATACATCGTGCTCACCAGATGGTAGAGTTTTGTCATGACTGGCTCTCCTGAGGCCATCAGTAGTTCAAATGGAATGTTGTCTACTCCCGGGGCCTTGTTTCGACTCAGGTCTTTCAGTGCTCTGTCAAACTCTTCACGCAGTATCTTATCTCCCATTTCGTCTTCATCTACATCCTCTTCCATTTCCATAATATTGTCCTCAAGTACATCGCCCTTGTATAAACCCTCTATATACTCCTTCCACCTTTCTGCTTTCCCTTCTTTGCTTAGAACTGGGTTGCCATCTGAGCTCTTGATATTCATACAAGTGGTTCTCTTCTCTCCAAAGGTCTCTTTAATTTTTCTGTAGGCAGGATCTACACTCCTGGAAATGGAAAAAAGAACACATTGACACCGGTGTGTCAGACCCACCATACTTGCTCCGGACACTGCGAGAGGGCTGTACAAGCAATGATCACACGCACGGCACAGCGGACACACCAGGAACCGCGGTGTTGGCCGTCGAATGGTGCTAGCTGCGCAGCATTTGTGCACCGCCGCCGTCAGTGTCAGTCAGTTTGCCGTGGCATACGGAGCTCCATCGCAGTCTTTAACACTGGTAGCATGCCGCGACAGCGTGGACGTGAACCGTATGTGCAGTTGACGGACTTTGAGCGAGGGCGTATAGTGGGCATGCGGGAGGCCGGGTGGACGTACCGCCGAATTGCTCAACACGTGGGGCGTGAGGTCTCCACAGTACATCGATGTTGTTGCCAGTGGTCGGCGGAAGGTGCACGTGCCCGTCGACCTGGGACCGGACCGCAGCGACGCACGGATGCACGCCAAGACCGTAGGATCCTACGCAGTGCCGTAGGGGACCGCACCGCCACTTCCCAGCAAATTAGGGACACTGTTGCTCCTGGGGTATCGGCGAGGACCATTCGCAACCGTCTCCATGAAGCTGGGCTACGGTCCCGCACACCGTTAGGCCGTCTTCCGCTCACGCCCCAACATCGTGCAGCCCGCCTCCAGTGGTGTCGCGACAGGCGTGAATGGAGGGACGAATGGAGACGTGTCGTCTTCAGCGATGAGAGTCGCTTCTGCCTTGGTGCCAATGATGGTCGTATGCGTGTTTGGCGCCGTGCAGGTGAGCGCCACAATCAGGACTGCATACGACCGAGGCACACAGGGCCAACACCCGGCATCATGGTGTGGGGAGCGATCTCCTACACTGGCCGTACACCACTGGTGATCGTCGAGGGGACACTGAATAGTGCACGGTACATCCAAACCGTCATCGAACCCATCGTTCTACCATTCCTAGACCGGCAAGGGAACTTGCTGTTCCAACAGGACAATGCACGTCCGCATGTATCCCGTGCCACCCAACGTGCTCTAGAAGGTGTAAGTCAACTACCCTGGCCAGCAAGATCTCCGGATCTGTCCCCCATTGAGCATGTTTGGGACTGGATGAAGCGTCGTCTCACGCGGTCTGCACGTCCAGCACGAACGCTGGTCCAACTGAGGCGCCAGGTGGAAATGGCATGGCAAGCCGTTCCACAGGACTACATCCAGCATCTCTACGATCGTCTCCATGGGAGAATAGCAGCCTGCATTGCTGCGAAAGGTGGATATACACTGTACTAGTGCCGACATTGTGCATGCTGTGTTGCCTGTGTCTATGTGCCTGTGGTTCTGTCAGTGTGATCATGTGATGTATCTGACCCCAGGAATGTGTCAATAAAGTTTCCCCTTCCTGGGACAATGAATTCACGGTGTTCTTATTTCAATTTCCAGGAGTGTATCTTACCCCTAGTGAGACAAGCCTCTACATCCTTGCATTTGTCCTCTAGCCATCCCTGCTTAGCCATTTAACACTTCCTGTCGATATCATTTTTGAGACGTTTGTATTCCTTTTTGCCTGCTTCATTTACTGCATTTTTATATTTTCTCCTTTCATCAATTAAATTCAATATTTCTTCTGTTACCCAATGATTTCTATTAGCCCTCGTCTTTTTACCTACTTGATCCTCTGCTGCCTTCACTACTTCATCCCTCAGAGCTACCCATTCTTCTTCTACTGTATTTCTTTCCCCCATTCCTGTCAATTGTTCCCTTATGCTCTCCCTGAAACTCTCTACAACCTCTGGTTCTTTCAGTTTATCCAGGTCCCATCTCCTTAAATTCCCACCTTTTTCCAGTTTCTTCAGTTTCAATCTGCAGTTCATAACCAATAGATTGTGGTCAGAATCCACATCTGCCCCTGGAAATGTCTTACAATTTAAAACCTGGTTCCTAAATCTCTGTCTTACCATTATATAATCTATCTGATACCTTTTAGTATCTCCAGGATTCTTCCAGGTATACAACCTTCTTTTATGATTCTTGAACCAAGTGTTGGCTATGATTAAGTTATGCTCTGTGCAAAATTCTACAAGGCGGCTTCCTCTTTCATTCCTTCCCCCCAATCCATATTCACCTACTATGTTTCCTTCTCTCCCTTTTCCTACTGACGAATTCCAGTCACCCATAACTATTAAATTTTCATCTCCCTTCACTACCTGAATAATTTCTTTTATCTCATCATACATTTCATCTATTTCTTCATCATCTGCAGAGGTAGTTGGCATATAAACTTGTACTACTGTAGTAGGCATGGGCTTTGTGTCTATCTTGGCCACATTACACGTGGAAAAGAAGTCGGCACGGCACACACGAGAGGACATTTTCCGTCTTTTTTTTCACCCAAGGTAAAAGAGCATGTTCATTGTTATGGAAGGCAGACCGATTTACAACCGAATGAAGTCCCCGTTCCATAATCGAGTGTTCGGTGTCACATTTTGTAAAGAGAATATGATAACTTCTACAATATTATTTCAGTGGTACAGGGTGGCGCACGAAAAAGCTCATTATCGCCTACCAATCGTCATCTATTGTTTCGAAGTTGTTGTTTGCATTAGGTTATTTGTTGTTTCTTCACTGCCAAATTATTACATGTTTATCTACTCTGCTCGTAGCGGTCAACAAAACCTGCGTAATTGGCGAGCAGTCTGTACTCGGGGCCATTTTTTCGTGCGCCACCTTACATTATTTCACTGCGATCAGCCATATAACGCTACAGTTGGCTAAACGAGAGGTTTTGGATAATCACGAAAATTACAAGTGTGTGAGAATTCTGTTATGAATAAAAACTCTGAACTCCAGGGTGGAGGCAAGTGCCCCCTCTTGGCGCCTTCCATCTTCAGTCACCTATTTTTCAATTTTTTCCCAAAAAAGAGCGATCACTAGTGAACTAGTTCCTAAGGATGAACGAGTTGGCCCATCTCTTGTCGCTGTGCTCATCTTCTAAGGTGGCACGTGCCTCTATGAACTGCCTGCGTGATGTTTAAGTACTCCTGGCGTCAGCAAAATCCTCAGATCTGTCCCCAACAGACGATGTGAGGGACCAGCTGGGACACCACCTCTGTCCCAGTGCCAGTATTCACAACAGCAAGGACCAGTAGTGGGACAGCTTGCGTCAGGAGAGGATCCAACGGCTTTATGATACCCTTCCCAACGAATCAATGTATACATCCAGTCACAGGAGATGCAGTGTCGTACAGATAAGTGGGCTCATACTGCCAAGTCCTTTGACGTTTGACTCGACATTATCATCAATGACATAATATCAGATAACCTCTCAACCGATGATGTTTCCTCCTTCCCTTTCGTATGCTTCACTTTTTCCGACAGGCGGGGTATATTGCGCAGAAAATTATGTTACCAGCTCCATACTTGCAAATTCACCTACGCACGCAAACCTGTCTACATTTACAGAGTAGCAGATTTAGTACAAGTTTATCACGGACATGAAGGAGTACTGTTCCTGTTCACACATTGGTATCAGATTGGTGCATAAGTTCGTAGCGTTTATGTTTTGCATTTTGGTATTCCGGTTGCTATGGGTTCATTTATCGATGGTCCTTTTTTATTTTTAATTCACTCTTGTTATCTGAGTTCACATATCGTCATTTTGCCATTTAGAAATGGTGAGTGGAGTTGTGGACGCTAGAAAGTGGAGTCTTTCTTTAACTGGTGCCTTATCCTGCGTGGCGCAGGGTCGGCATTGTTATTGTTAGGAACGGATTTGACAAGTTTAATGGTTAAGGGGTGGCCGGATGCCCTTCCTGCCGCCACCCTGACCCCCCCCCCCCTCCCCTCCGCCCTAGGATGAAATGAGTGTACCCCAGTTGTCTGCATCTGGTGTAATCCATGGAATAGTGCGAACGTGTTCAGATGTCTGCGAGTCGTGTAACTGAGGTGGAACGTGGGGACCAGACCGGTATTTACCTAGCGGGATGTGGAAAACCGCCTAAAAACCACATCCAGGCCGGCTGGCACAATGGCCGACGTCGGGAATCCGCCGGGCGGATTTGATCCAGGACCAGCGCGCCTACCCGAGTCCAGGAAGCAGCGCGTTTGCGCTGTCAACGAACTTGACGGGTACGCTAGAAAATGGAGTGCCAAGTGAAAAACTCGGAACGTTTCCGAGATGTTCAGCCAGAAACATATGCGCCGTTTATGGGGATAATGCCAATGGACAGACTACGGGTAGAAAATAGTTTTCTCGTTTTTAGGAGGTTAGTTTTGACATTAGTGACACTCCACGTACAGAAAAAGCTTCGGGGTTTGATGAAAATCGTTTAAACGCAGTGTAGTCGAGAACGGGCAGATGTGATGAACACCGACCATTCCACCACTGTGCGACATTTGCATGCAGTTAGGAATATTCAAAAACAGGGTGTACGGGACCACATATCTTAAGCCAAAATCAAAAAAATCTGCATGTGGCCTATGTGCATCTCCGCTTGCTCGTCACCAATTGACTCGTGAACAACACCGACGACTCCTATATTGTATCGCTACCGGTGTCAAGATACACTATGTGATCAAAGGTATCCGCACACCCCGAAAAACATACATTTTTCATATTAGGTGCCTTGTGCTGCCACGTACTGCCAGGTACTCCATATCAGCGACCTCAGTAGTCATTAGACATCGTGAGAGAGCAGAATGGGGAGCTCCGCGGAACTCACGGACTTCCAACGTGGTCAGGTGGTTGGGTGTCACTTGTGTCATACGTCTGTACGTGAGATTTCCACACTCCTAAACATCCCTAGGTCCACTGTTTCCGATGTGATAGTGAAGTGGAAACTCGAATGGACACGTACAGCACAAAAGCGTACAGGCCGACCTCGTCTGTTGACTGACAGAGACCGCCGACAGTTGAAGAGGGTCGTGATGTGTAATAGGCAGACATATATCTAGACCATCACACAGGAATTCCAAACTGCATCTGGATCCACTGCAAGTACTATGACAGTTATGCGGGAGGTGAGAAAACTTGGATTTCATAGTCGAGCGGCTGCTCATAAGCCACACATCACGCCGGTAAATGCAAAAGGCGCCTCGCTTGGTGTAAGGAGCGTAAACAATGGACGATTGGACAGTGTAAAAACGCTTTGTGGAGTGACGAATCACGGTACTCAATGTGGTGAGACGATGGCAGGGCGTGGGTATGACGAATGCCCGGTGAACGTCATCTGCCAGTGTGTGTTGTGCCGACAGTAAAATTCGGAGGCGATGATGTTATGGTGTGGTCATCTTTTTCATAGAGAGGGCTTGCACCACTTGTTGTTTTGCGTGGCACTAACACAGCACAAGCCTACATTGATGTTTGAAGCACCTTCTTGCTTCCCACTTTGAAGAGCAATTCGGGGATGGCGATTGCATCTTTCAACACGATCGAGCACATGTTCATAATGCACGGCCTGTGGCGAAGTGGTTACACGACAATAACATCCCTGTAATGGACTGGCCTGCACAGAGTCCTATAGAACGCCTTTGGGATGTTTTGGAACGCCGATTTTGTTCCAGGCCTCACCGACCGACATCGATACCAGTCCTCAGTGCAGCACTCCGTGAAGAATGGGTTACCATTCCCCAAGTAACGTTCCAGTACCTGATTCAACGTATTCCCGGGGGAGTGGAAGCTGTCATCAAGGCTAAGGGTCGGCCAACACCATATTGAATTCTAGCTTTACCGATGGAGGGCGCCATGAACTTGTAAGTCATTTTCAGCCAGGTGTCCGGATACTTTTGATCGCATAGTGTATGGTGTCTTTATGCTAAAAAACGGAAAAGAAATGAATGGTTGAACCTAAACAAAGCAGAAACTCCCCGTACAAATACCCTCGCATCCACGAAAGATAATATTATGCATCTGGTGGAACAGCGACAGTATGTTGTACTACGAAATGCTTCCCGAAGTGTAACCATCACTACTGACATTAATTGGAAGACCTGAGACGTCTTACAGATGCAGTTCAATAACAACAAGAAGGGAGACTGCATGAAGTGAAGCTACTCCACGATAAGACCCGGCAGCATTCTGACAAAAAGCACTATACAGGAGTTCGGTTTGGAAGTCATTCCGTGCCCATATTACTCAACTGACCTTACGCTCTCAGATTTTCACTTTTTCCGTTCTCTATCGAACAAACGTCAAGGAACTTCATTTCTGGATGAAAATATGCTTGGAACATGGCTCGACGAGTTCTTCGCCTCAACACTATGTGAGTTCTTTAGTCACGGAATCGAAAAGTTACCCCAGCGTTGGCACACTGTTGTAAATAGTGAAGGAGAATATGTTACTGATGACTAAGGTCTATGTTATGTGTATCTGTTGTGGTTATTAAACATATGGAAAAACGTTACAAACTTATGCATCAATCTAATACTTCAGTTTCACAGTTAAGCCTATTTTAGTCATCACTCTAAACAGTCATCAACCACGTTCCCACTAGGATTACCACACGTACTTTATAATAAAGTACTGTGAGTTATTTCGGGCAACTATTCTCTGTACTTTATGAGAACAAAAAAGTACATTTAAGTTCTTTTTCCACATCGTTTTATTTTTATAGCATTCATTTCACGTAAATCGTTAAAAGACCATGAATTATGAATGAAGGAAAACAGATTAAAAAAGAAGATCTACACATTCTTTCAAATCAGTAAAACAGACAAAGGAGACGCTTGGGGAGGCAAGACAAAAAATGATTTAGAAGGAATGCAGATTGAACAGGAGGCCTTACTCATCAGAGATAAATTCAGACTAGAAGTCACGAAATTCAAAGGTTATCAGAAAGCTGAAACAAACAGAAAACATCTGGTGTCAGATAGTCAGATGAAAGGAAAAGGCTCATTCTGAGAAATGTAACAGTTTTGGAGGACGAAGGAAAAGAGAAATAAATAGTTACTTTCACATGATCCTTAGCTGGTATGTAACGGTTAAACAGAGAAAAGCCTACTGAAGGTGATGGTTATTTTGCGTCTAACGAATCGGCTGTCAGAGCCATGAACTGAGTTCTCAATTTAGAACGCAGTCTATTTCAAATGTCAGTACTGTCAATGAAAAACGACATGACTATTAGAATAGATACACCAAATAGCTGCTTATAATGAGTAATCTTTATTTATGATAGACTGTTTCGGCTTAATCGCCATTTTCAAGTACCTGAAATTACAATTTTGGTAAGAACAGGTATGAATGTCAACATAATCACAAAATTATATTACAAATGTAAAACACCAAAGCAGAACACAATACATAGCGAGATGTCCCTAACTCGAGAAACATCACCGACACAGAAAATAAGATTCGTACCAACAGTCTACCTTGGTAGAATCTACAACAGAATTAATGCACTTTTTAAAGCCATAAATGTTCAACTAGCCTTTCGAACCAATAACAACCTTTCAATAAAATTACGTTCCGCCACCACTAGAACATCGAAATATGATAACCTAGGCATGTATAAACTCACATTTGGCAGCTGTAACAGCTTTTAAATTGGCCAAACTGGAAGAAATTTTGACGTGAGATATAAAGAACACACTAGAGAGAGCGAATTTAATCAGTCCAACTTCTTTCTACACTTGGAAAATCAACTGCTGATACGATCGAAAATGCAATACAGATTCTGCACAAAAGGTTTTGCAATGAACATTCTTGAGGAATTAGAAATTTATGCGCACACGAGAAAATACCCACAAAAAATATTAAACGAACATACAGAATTTAGACATAAGTACTACCTTAAAAAGCTTTATCGAACTTCTAGAACACAAAAGGGATACATCGGAAGCAACATATGCAACAACCAAAGATAATTGTAACAAATTTTAGTTAATAAAATAATATCGCTGTCCATCTGCACAATCTTTGTAAACATGTAGGGTCGTAAGCGTGGAACTGTCAAACTGCTGTCACGTCGTAATTAACATTTAATTTCAACATCTTGACCACATTTACGATCTTATTAAAGCAGTGACAGTTAAAAAACAGTCTACTAATGACGCAATATGGACGTCACATCAATCTAGACGTCAGTACAAGACAGATACTTTAACATGAATGACATTGACATCCATACCTGTTCTCACCAAAATTGTAATTACAGGTACTTGAAAATGGCGATTAAGCCGAAACAGTCTGTCGCAAATAAAGATCGCTTATTATAAGCAGCTATTTGGTGTATCTAATAATCATCTCGTCATTAGACATAGGAGTATATTACGCTGCTGGCCCTAAAGAAGAAAAACTGTCAATGGAAAAATTTCTTGTCGAAGTTTCAATTGAGAAAGAGTGATAACCCCTTAATTTCATATTCTTTGCGACTACGATTAATAAGTACTGCATAGAAGTCTCAAAGACTGTGTGAAGAAAATAAACATCTGTATGTGGATTATTTATTTCACGAAAAGTTAGCCGACGGCCTTTCAAGTACCATTCGTCGCAGCATTTCGTGTAATTAGTAGATGACTGCTGCTAACCTCAGCGATTTGATGTTTGTAGCATTATTGTAGCGTGGAAAAACCTTGTATTGAGTGTTGCAATTCATTTTGTGAGATGCAGGTTTCCTTTCATGCACGAATGTGTTGCATATATGAGTGTGTTCTTTTTGTTGTGGTGGTTAGCTGGATTGGTGGTTGATAGTGGGTGAGGCGAATGGTTTATTCTTATTATTTCCAGGTTAAGTAACACCTGTAAGTAAAACATCAAAATCTAAATCAAAAAGGGAAAAAAGTCTGGGCTGCATGAGAAATTTCTGAACTCTACTTCTGATTCCACATTTAAAAGCACATCTTGCAATGATCAAGAAAATGTTACTGACGCTGAACTAGCCTTAACATGTCACACCGTAAAACATAGTTTGCCCTACAACAGTGTGGACTGTATTGTACCACTGAATAAAATTATTTATGCTAATTCAAGTACAGATTCAGTTACTCGTCTGGCTTGAACCAAAATAGAAGCTCTAATTATAGATGTGTTGGGTCATATTCTATTCAAAATGCAATAAATGATCTGAATATAGAAAACTTATTTTACACTTAAAAACTCATGCTTCTAACAAGAAAATGATAAATCTGTTTTCATTACTGGTGCAATATATTAAAACAAAATTGGCATTCAGAATAACTTGACAGATTTTTATGAAAATAATGATAGTCTGCTGATGGCATGTTACAAGCTTTCCAGAATTCAGTGGAAAAATACAAATAATGTTTTTTACGGTGTGTCTGGGCTAAGTGCTGACAACACAAACACTAATTTTGGAGTTGAACATTCTTTATTCACAAATATGAGGGATTTGGTACCAGGTTTCATTAACAGAAATTGATATGCACACATAATGAATTGCTGCATGAGTTCCTTTATAGAAATGACATTGAGACAGTAACTTTGAAAATTCATGCTAATTTTTCTCACTCCCATGTAAAAAGAGAAGAACTGAAAAAAATTATGGAATCTGTGGATGAAGACTTTCATGAAGTGGAATGCCATGTGGGAACAAGATTACTCTCTCTTTTACTCTGCACAGATACATTATTATTAAACTGGAAAGTCATCAGAAGTTATTTTTTAACTTTAGGAGAAAACTATCAAATGATTTTGCAAAAATTACTGATGCTTAACCCTTATAATACCTTTATTGAAATTTACTTCCATGTTTGTAGTCTTATTATAATTTTTTTCAATTAAACTGTAAAAAGGTTGGAAGGCAACTGCATAACAATTTTGGATGAGTATAATACAATGGATAATCTTAAAAATGGACTAACAAAAAGAAAACAAGATCTCTCCTTCAGATATGAAAGAGGCAAAAAAAAAATTAAAGGTGTCTTCACTTGAAGTGACTAGTAAAATTCACAGACTTTTTTATTATTTGTTGATAAGGCTTCAGAGTACGTAAATAAATTGCTTGATCTTAGTGACACAGACTAGTTATTTTCACTACACAATATTAATTTAAAAAGCAATGTTGAATTGGACAATTTTGTTAATGTGCTTGAATGTTTGAATCTGCAAAAACCCAATTATTAAACAAATTATATGAGCAAACAAAAACTGCAGAAGGCTTTGCAAAATTATCCACCACATAAAAAGACAACAAATTTTTAATAATCAAATGCTTTAATCTGTAAAATGGCTGGAAGGCAACTGCATAACAATTTTGGATGAGTATAATATAATGGATAATCTTAAAAATTGACTAACAAAAAGAAAACAAGATCTCTCCTTTGGATATGAAAGAGGCAAAAAAATTAAAGTGTCTTCACTTGAAGTGACTAGTAAAATTCACATGCCTTTTTATTATTTGTTGATAACTCTTCAGAGTATTTAAATAAATTGTTTGATCTTAGTGACACAAACTGGTTATTTTCGCTAAGCAATATTAATTTAAAAATCAATGTTGAATTTGATCATTTTGTTAATATGCTTGAAAGTTTGAAGCTGCAAAACCTCAATTATTAAACAAATAATATGAGCAAAGGTAAACTTCAGAAGGCTTTGCAGAATTATCCACTACACAAAAAGACAACAAATATTTAATAAGCAAATGATGATTTTACAAATGTGTTCACATAAATTTCATTCCAACCACTTAAACATTCACAGAGAGAGTGGCGAGACAAAAATGTCTGTGAACTTATATATGTTGGTACTAGAGCCTGCTGAAAAGTAATTCCTCTGATTTTTTTGTGTGAAAACTCTTCAAACTCTTTAGATAAAACAAACGTTATTAACACTCTATGTCTTTATTTTTCATGTCTATCTATTTATTTCTCGACCTAGTCAACTTGGTGACAAACTTAATCCTCCCAACGAGAGACCAGGTTGTTGATACAGTTGCTTTACAATGTTCGAATTTTTTGATGGAGTCACCTCCCCTCTGCTTGCATTACTTCGTTACTATCAAAATGAAGTCCTCGACCGTGTTATCTTACTTTTAGGTCCGACCGGTTCTAGGCGCTACAGTCTGGAGCCGAGCGACCGCTACGGTCGCAGGTTCGAATCCTGCCTCGGGCATGGATGTGTGTGATGTCCTTAGGTTAGTTAGGTTTAATTAGTTCTAAGTTCTAAGCGACTGATGACCTCAGAAGCTAAGTCGCATAGTGCTCAGAGCCATTTGCACCAATCTTCGTTTTAGAAACAGATGAAAATCGGATGGAGCCAAGTCGGGACTGCATGAAGGATGAATTCAAGGCGTCAGATGTCGTAGCATTCGTGCTTGGTTTGGCATTCTCATGCTGAAGGGGAGGTTACTCTATATGTAAAAGAAACTCTTCGAATTCGAAACTTGATTACAGCGCGCTGTTTCTCGAAGGAAGGAAAGAAGCGACGTAGTTAAGTTACACACGACCATATTAGAGGCTACAGTTCGCAGCTCTCTAGTGGCAGAGGGCTGCAAAGAAGAATCAAGATGTACGGAGCTCTCTAGTGGCAGAGGGCTGCAAAGAAGAATCAAGATGTAGTATGTTAATGCGTTTGTTTTATTTAAAAAACTTTAAGAGTTTTCACTTAAAGAATTTCGAGGCATTACTTATTAACACGCCATCGTACAGTGTACTTTTTCTCCCACCTTTAACAAGCAATAAATTTGAATTGCTAAGAAAAAATTGCAATGCTAATTCGCATCCGTCTGGGCCGCCGCCGAGACGACAACTGGAGTCGCCTGATTCCTGGCGCATGCAATTTTAAGCGGAGACATTCGATCGCTTTGGCACTGTAAAATCGTTATTGTTGACTGAAGTATGTTATCTCCTGTCGTCACTGGTTGCGTATAAACAGTAGCACACAACCACGCTGTTTACTATTTACAGGTAGCGATAAATAGTTTAGTACTACCTGCAATTGTAAATGGTGCACTTATGTGACACTGTTTACAGTGTACTGAAAACGTGACTACAGCTTGAAAATCCAGCCAACAGCGGACTTCCAATGAAAATAACTGTAAATAAAAATATATTTCAATATCTCTGGAAAGTAATTCGATGTGTGTGACTCTTTGGTAGGAAGTTGCATTTAGAATCACTTGCGTGCACGCTCTTATCGCCGCTGCCTCTCGATTGTTCTCTTGGTATATTCTTCTGTGGTATAAAGACGTATTTAGTTATTAGTGGCGAATTCTGTATGTATGTCTTATGTTCTGATAAACGTATGAACACAGTTGAAATTAATGTGCTCCGGTAACTGTTATCGGACATTACTGGTGAGAATTAAAACGATTATGTTTGATGAACTCTTCGCTACTATGGTGTCGTTGTCAGCTATTGTCCAAGCGTAATAGAGTCTGCAACTTTGACACATATGAAATTTTCTGCTACTTAATTAAATTAAATAAAGAACTTTACGATGACCACAAGGAATGAGTTGTCGAAACAACAAGGCGCGTCAGCTGAAGAAAAACAATGACTGGTGAGACATCCATAGACCGGAATTGACGGCTGAGTAAGAAATGGAAAGAGTGATGAAAGGAACGCTGGGCCGCATCCATGCTGAACTGGGTGGCAAGATGTCGTCTCTGAATGAAATAAACAAAAAGTTCTAGTTTCTGCTCAGGAAAAGATTGCTTTGCTACGACGCTGACAAGGAGAACCTGAAGACCGAATGTGAAAGTTTGACAAAATTTACAACCATGACAAGGTTGGCGCACAGTTACATGCAGAAGTTTTGAAATGCAGGGTGTTGCCACCAGGCTGTGATTGCATCCTACTTTCACGATCAAAATAACTTTTTCAATTCATTGGTAAATGTGTTCCCAAATTTAAGCTTGGTCGTCCAAATCACGTTGACAGTCTTCGTCTCCATGGTTAGCTGCGAGAGATTCTTTGGCAAACTTATGCTCATATTCCGTATCTCCGTCCATCTATGGGACACCGAGCGAGGTGGCGCAGTGGTTAGCACACTGGACTCGTATTCGGAAGGACGATGGTTCAGTCCCGCGTCCGGCCATCCTGATTTAGGTTTTCCGTGATTTCCCTATATCACTTCAGGCAAATGCCGGGATGGTTCCTTTGAAAGGGCACGGCCGATTTCCTTCCCCATCCTTCCCTAACCCGAGCTTGTGCTCCGTCTCTAATGACCTCGTTGTCGATGGGACGTTAAACACTAATCTCCTCCTCTCCTCCTCCTATGGGACAAAACGGGTTCAGTGACCTTTCTCTGCTTAGTACTGGAAGGAAGGTGACAGAAGAATGTAATTATGACTGAGTCATTAAGCAATTTGCAACAGCGATAGCAGGAAACGTATTTTTTGCGAAGTGATTCATCTGTGGATAGAAAAATGGATATGGTTTTGTTCTTTTCAAAACAAATGTAATTCAACCATTTGCTGCGCAAAAGCGCAGTTAGTGTTTCTTATGTTATTTTAGTGTTTCTTTTTGCTGAAACAGTGAAAAGAGTTTTTCAGACACAAAAATAGGATTAATATTATTTGGCGATTTGAAATTTGAAAAAGAGTTTCGCTCTGTTAATAGTTTCAGTTTTCTTTCTGCATTGTGTAAGAATATAGTTAAGATGTAGAGAGATCTCACTATTACTGTATAATAGAAAAAAATATACTTTTATGTAAATGTTTGAATTTTCAATGTATGTTCTGTAGGTTGAAATGTTGTACATATTGATTTAAGGAATTGAATTTCATTATATTTTCTTGCTGTAGGAACACAATTAATTTGAAGTTTTCCTGTCATCAAAGAATGGAATGACTAATGTATGATTTGTAGCAGCAAGATCATACCATTATTTAATTATTCTTAATTATTTAAGCATAGACATTGCATTTTAGTAATAATTTAAAACTCAGACGATTGGTTGATTTTGGAATTTAGAACTGGCAACTTGACGACTTCTTGTTGAAACAGGTAACCAAAGGGTACCAGGCGTAATACTCTTCTTGCTTAAATACTCAACAGTTGATGAAAACCTTGTAGGCTACATTGCGATTTTTATTTACTGAAATATTAAAAAATATATATAGCAGATGACAAAGGTTGGAATGGAGGGATGAGGAATAAACAAAAACGTGAAGAAGTTGGTAGCAGTGGGAGGGCGGAGGGGGGGGGGGGGAGGACTGACCCGGGCGCCAGTTATCCTAGTTGCGCCACTGGGTACGCTAAGTATGTTGATAAAATTTCAAAGTGGAGCAAAGATTAGCAATTTGATTTAAATCTTCGGGAATGTGAAACTATGCACTTCACTAGACGGTAAACTTTAGTGTCTTATGACTACAATATCGAGTCGCAACTTTAGTCAATCAACTCATACGAATACCTGGGTGTAGCAGTTTGTAGGCATATGAAATGAAACAATCACATAGCCTCAGACGTCAATAAATCAGGTAGCAGACTTCGATTCATTGGTAGAATACTAGGGAAATGCAGTCAGTGTACATAGGAGATCGCATGCAAAAACTTACGGGACCCATCCTAGAATATTGCTTAAATGTGCGGGGCCTGTATCATGTAGGACTAATAAGGGGTACTGAACTGATAAGAGAGATGGGTTGGTCGCATGTCTGTCTGACTTGTGGGAGAGGGTCACGCCGATGCTGAAGCAACTGAATTTACAGGCACTTGAAGATAGAGAAAGCTTATTTGTAAAGTTTCAAGAACCGGCTTTAAATGACGAATCTAGCAATGCACTACAACTTCCTGCGTATCACTTTCGTAAGGACAATGAGGACAAGATTAGATTAGTTATAGCATGGCATTTAAACAGTCATTCTTCCCGTACTCCATACGTAAATGTAACGTGAAGAAGCCCTAATAACTGGTGCAATGGAACGTACTGTCTGCCGTACACCTGCACACATAGGCTCTTGTTTGCAGAGTATGGATGTAGATGTAGATTAGATCTTCAAGCAACGTAAAACTGAAGTATCCTTTCTTCGAAATAATAAACTCGTTTGGCTCACAGGTCTGTGCGGCTATTTCTATTAAATGTCTCTTCTGTGGCTTGCGTGGCAGGTGTGTTAAGTATAGCTGTTTACTGTAGATGACTTATGGGTACATACAAAGTAAAGTGTCGTGTTTGTGGTGTCTGTGACGACGATACAGAAGGACTAGACAGGAACCTGGTGCAAGTTTTAAGCCTGTTCTGTCCTGTGAGCAGCAAGAGAGCTGTAGAAATTAATGTTCCCAACCGACAGACAAATCACATGCAACATTATATGACCTGACTTCATGACAGAAGGCGAAGAGGTTTTGGAATTCAGCTCAGGATACTAGCACACGGTCTGTTTATGGAGAACTACATGTCGCCACTAGCAGGCCAAACATTGACGATAAAAATGTCTTCTGTCACCAAGACTTGGACTGGTTACCTGTGGGTGCACCTCTGTACTACCCTACATTAGCGACCTCGGAGACGAGTGTCACCAATGCCTGCACTTATCGGGGGTGACTTTTTTGTTGCAGAGGCTAGCCGTCGTCTCTCATTTCCCAGTTGCACCACGAAGAATTTCCGCTGCTGATACAAGGAGCAATCAGATATCGCTGGGATACACTCATGTTACATGTGCTGTTGCTGATTCTGTGTAATATATTCCTGTCAGCAGAAGTGGGTGACATACACAACGCGACGTCTTGATTTCTGAATTCATATATATTAGTAAAATTGATGTACGTATACTTGCGTTTATTTATGTATGTTCCACATCTTCTACAAAATGACTGGTCTGATTTCAACTAAACTTGTTACACACATCACTTACTGTCTGGAAAGAATTGCTGTGGGGCCAAGAGCCACCTAACTATGAAAGGGGTAGGGGCTGGGGTGAAAATTCAGTGTAGCCCGCAACGCACGGATACCCATACTTTAGTCATTCAGTACTTGAGAATGAGATCGTTTAGAGAATGCAACAAACTTTACACATAATTTCAAACCTTTATGAAAATTTTTTCTCGCTGACACACCCCAAAAAATGATGAAAGGAAGAAATTTTATCGCTTACTACATTTTCGTTGTTCATGCAGTAAAACTGCCGCATGAAGCATGCTCTTTTAATTTATTACTTCGTTACTACGAACTCTACACGAAACACATTTCGTAGACAGTAATGTCACCACATTATACATGTCGCCGAATGTACCCGGAATAGTATATAACTATGACACTCCGTTCAGTAGATATGGCGTCAGATACTGAGATGCATATAAAACTGCGGCATCATGTATGACATTTTATTACTTCTTTGCTGCTAACTATATTCGCAACACTTTTCGCAGACAGATTCCACATATGCCGCTGACGTACGTAGAAAAATATATCATTGTGCAGGACATAGTTCAACGGATACGTTGTCATAAACATTAAGCTGCGTGAAAAGTAAACTGCAGGGCGAAATTCACTAGAGATTCGGGTGAAATATGAGCACAAACACGTGTGAACTTTGTTAAATATATGAGAAACCTATGTGTCATGTGTGTACTCGGGCAAAGCCACTGGTAAAAAACACATTCTAAACGCCTGGAACGACTTCACCCAAATTTGGTACACATACCAGTTACTATCTGGAAATAAATACTGTGGAAGTAAGAGCCACCACCTCCTATTGGCGTGAGTGTGATATCATGGAGAAAGAGGGGGGAGTAGGAGAGGGACAGACTGCGAGTGGGAAGTAGGAGATGTACACAGATAGGAGGGGAAGAGGAGATGGCCAGAGGGAGGGGGAGGGGGAAATGGATAGACAGAGAGGAGAGGGGGAGATGGACGGAGAGAGGGGGACTGAGCAGATGGACTAATAGAAGGTTCCCATGGTTCAAATGGCTCTGAGCACTATGGGACTTAACTTCTGAGGTCATCAGTCCCCTAGAACCTACAACTACTTAAACCTAACTAACCTAAGGACTTCACACACATCCATGCCCGAGGCAGGATTCGAACCTGCGACCGTAGCGGTCGCGCGGTTCCAGACTGAGACGCCTAGAACCGCTCGGCCACTTCGGCCGGCACTGATAGAAGTTTGGAAGAAATGTATACCTGGGCAACGCCAGGTACTCATTTAGTAATGTTATAGGTTTATAAAGGATGGTTAAGAATTTTTATCTGATTTTATACTATCAAAATTAAGTGAATTTCTGTTAGTTGGAATGAACGTTATTTCTATCTGTTACTCATTCTTCGGAAATATATCCTATTTGTTTAACACCTGTGAGCGAACGTAAAAGCTGACGGACAATTTAATTTTGTATCAGTGTGCACACATTTTGAGGTTTTGAGATCCACTATCCTTCTTCAACGATAGTGTTCGTGGACCAAGTCCTACAATTCAACCCAACACTATCTGCAGTTCTGGAACAAATTTAAGAACAGGCAGCAGATGCAAGTAGTGAACTGTGTAGTTACCAGTTTCGGCGCTACAGTGCGCCATCATGAGGCCGTAGTTGATGCTGAAGGGGTTATCACGATCCATATATACGACGATTGCCCAGAAAATAACGCACCACATTTTTTTCTTCAACAATCTTTATTGAACATAACGAGAGTTACACACACGAAAGAATGGTGTTTTATCTACATACCCTATTTTTCCACGTAATCTTCATCCCATTAAATGGCCTTCCTCCAGCGCGAAACAAGAGTGTGTACGTCCTGTCGGTACCAATCCTTGTACTGGTGGCGGAGTGTGAATCACCTCTCACCGTCCTCAAAATGTTTTCCATGAATGGCATACTTTAATGGACCAAACAAGTGGAAGTCCAACGGAGCTAGGTGAGGGCTGCCAGATGTGACAGCCGTGGATGGTCTCCCCGACCGCTGGAAATCGTGGAGCTCCGCCAAACCGCCTTCAGATGACCTCACCCTCCGTGCCTAGCGACTAACTGTACTTCTGTCGACAGCAGATGCTGCACAGACTTCGCGCAAGCGTTTGTGTTTACCAGTTTCTTTTTCTGCAGTCAGGAATTCAATGACTTGTAACGTACATCACCTGCAGACGCCATTTTGAAACTGTCCTGCAGCTACGCTATCAGTCGGAAGAGACGGAAACTTGTCCCACTCACTCAGGAGACTGCAGATAATACATACGTAACGTTTCGCGTTAGTAGCATTGTTTTCGATTAAGAAAAAAATGCGGTGCATTACTTTCTGGGCAACCCTCGTACACTGCATCAGTGGCCAACATAACTGCTTTACGCAGACTATCTGTAACTGTTGTGTCAGCACTCCAACTGCCAGTTGGCAGTTGCTGGTTGGAGTGCTGACATTACAATTACAGTCTGCATAAACCAGTTATGTTGGTCACTGATGTAGTGTATACAGGGACCGTGATAACCCCTTCAGCGACAAATACAGCCTGAAGATGGTACATTGAAGCGCCGATACAGGTAGCTACACAACAAATAAGATCGTAAGGACAGCTGTAGGCGTCTCATTTTCTTACAATAGTGAACGGTTGTGGCCCCAAGACGTCCAGTCAAAAGGATGGACATACAAAAATCTCTGCCATCCGTCCAGAGAGTGTCTCGGCAGTCACGCAATGGCTGGACAACCACTTCCGAGAGCGTGGTCTGCGACTATGGAAACCTCACGAATGCTCTTCCAGAAGTCCTTAATCTAAGCTTTGAGGTTTTTACCACAGAAGAAATCTATTCAACAGAGATACACTCTCCAGGAATGAAAGAAACGCATCAGTTTTGCTCATTAAAACCCGACTGTGTGTACCGCCGCGAAATCTTATAATATACACAAAAATAACCGACGTTTTGGACGTGTTTCAGCGGCCTCCCTCCTGACAGACTAATTAGCTGGAGTGTGGATGCGTCGACATACTGAGTTTTTAACCGTATGATAAGACGAACGACGCCACATTTCGTCGACTTTATTGGCCGTAAAATACTACTGTGCGTTATTATGGGACTGGGAGGGGATATATGGCTGACTATTCGTAGGTTATGTGGCTTGCCTGCTGTTAGTTTCGAAGAAACGACGAGAATTTTGTATGCATTGTTTGTTTAGTCCGAACCCACCACATCAGTGACACACACAATATCAAAGAAGAATTGAAACAGCTGCATAACACATTCCGAGCCAACGCATAGGACAGTAAAATAATACGTAGAGCTACACGGTTAAACAGGAAGCCAGCCGCAAGAAATGCAATAAAAGAACAGCTCTCTGTGCTGCACTTACGTTACATCATTGGCGTCAGCGAACGAGTAGACAAGATGCTTCGTCGGAGGGGCTAGTGTAAAGCTCCAGCAGAGTGATGTGGTAACCTTGCATCTACCTAGCCGAGCCGACGAATGATGGTCGCGATAGTTGAAATCATGTAATCATTAATAGTTAATGATGCCATCAGTGTTTGCAAAAGTTATTGAAAAGGCTGTGTATGTAAGGATAATCGATCATTTTATATCATGCGATTTGCTATCAAATGTACAGTTCGGCTTTAGAAGTCGTTTAACAACTGAAAATGCTATATTCTCTTTTCTCTGTGAGGTACTGCATGGACTAAACAAAAAGTTTCGAGCGCTTGGCGTATTTTTTTTTAATTTAACTATGGCATTTGATTGTGTTGATCACAAAATATTGCTCCAGAAGTTGGACCATTACGGAATACGGGGAGTAGCTCACGAATTGGTTCACCTCTTGCTTTAGCAACAGGCAGCAAAAGGTCATTATTCACAATGTTGGTAACGGCTGTGATGCGGGACCTGAGTAGGGGTACTGTCAAGTGGGGGGTGCCCGAGGGATCAGCGTTGGTGCCGCTCCTGTTTCTTATTTATATAAATGATATGCCCTCTACTATTACGGGTAACTCTAAAATATTTCTGTTTGCTGATGACACTAGCTTGGTAGTAAAGGATGTTGTGTGCAACATTGACTCGGTTTCAAATAGTGCAGTACATGACCTCAGTTCATGACTTGTAGAAAATAAACTAACGTTAAATCACAGTAAGAGTCAGTTTTTAGAGTTTCTAACACACAATACAACAAAACTTGACGTTTTAATTTCACAGAACGGACATATGATTAGTGAAACTGAACAGTTCAAATTTCTAGGTTTTCAGGTAGATAATAAGCTGTCGTGGAAAGCCCACATTCAGGATCTTGTTCAAAGACTTAATACTGCCATTTTTACTATTCGATAGGTATCAAAAGTGAGTGATACTTCGACACGAAAAATGGTCTACTTTGCCCATTTTCATTCGCTTATGTCGTATGGTATTATATTTTGGGGTAACTCTTCCCATTCCAGAAGGATATTTATGGCTCAGAAACGGGAGGTTCGGCCAATAAGTGGTGTGAGTTCACGAACCTCTTGTCGATCTCTGTTCACGAGTCTGGGTATTTTGACATTGGCCTCTCAATATGTATATTCCTTATTGTCGTTTCTTGTTACCAATATTAGTTTATTCCCAAGAATAAGCAGCTTTCACTCTCTTAATACTCGGCAGAAATCAAACCTGCATTTGAATCGGACTTCCTTAACTCTTGTGCAAAAAGGTGTGCAGTATACTGCTGCATCCATTTTCAATAAGCTGCCACTCGAATTCAAAAATCCTAGCAGTAATCCATGCGCTTTCAAATCGAAACTGAAGAGTTTCCTCATGGGTCACTCCTATTCTGTCGAGGTGTTCCTTGAAAAATTAAGCTGATTCTTATTGTATTGCTGATAGCGTTTACTTAAACTTGTGGACTGAATTTTTTCGGGTTCATGAATCATTTATTTTTATCTGTATTATTTTTATGACCTTGGAGATTTGCTCCTCAATTTGGTCCTACAGTACTTGACGTGTAAATAAATAAATAAATGTACACATTATTATTTTAATCCTATTCATGCAACTACACTTAAAAAAATTTTTTTTTTGGCTGCCAGTCTTTAAGTAGAAATTTGTCATTGGACTGGAAGGAGTGGTCCAGGATAAATTATTTTAAGTTGGATTTAAAACTTCCTATCCTCCTGTCAGACATTTTATGTTATTGGGTAAATGATCAAAGATTTCTGTTGCTGCATATTGAACTCCTTTCTCAATGTCAGCTTTAATAATTGGCAACGAAGTTATTTTCCCTCTAGTGTTGTGAGAATGAACATCACTGTTCTTCCCAAATTGTGATGGAGTATTCATGATGAATTTTACTAATGAATATATGTACTATGAAAGTGCAGTTAAAATGCCAAGCTCCTTGAACAGATACCTACATGACGTCTGTGAGTGAACAACACATATTATTCTTTTTCTGTACTCAGTACTTTCTTTTCTATGTGATCAGTTACCCCAGAAAATGATTTCATAAAATATCGGTGGTGGTTATTTTCGGTTGATTTCACGCTTTCATCGAGAAATGCCGTCTGTTAGCACATCGTTATGTTTCTGCGTTAGGCACTGATAATTTTGGTCTAATTTTTAGTTTTTCTGCAGTGCTATGCATTTCTTAGAAGTACGAAAGCAAACAGAATACAGTGGTGTGCGTAAAAGTGTGTTGTTTAAAACATAAGAAATGCATAGTACTGCAGAAAAAACTAAAATTTAGACAAAAAATATCAGTGTCTAACGCAGAAACACAACGATGTGCTAGCAGACGACATTTCCCAATGTAAGTGAGAAACCAACCAAAATTCACCACCACTGATGACGCTTTACCTCAATAGAGCGAAATTCGTCTGATGAAAAGAAAATCAAAAATCTCTGCAGTTGCAAGGACAGAACAAAAATACCCCCAAGATTTGTACTATTTGATGAGCGAAAGTATAAACAGCATTCTCTGTCGAGCAACCCATCAGAAGTCCAAACTGTGGTGTGCTAAGCAAATTGTTTCCACTTAAGTGTGAGATTATATTGAGTACAATACTTTTTCGAATATTTTGGAAAAAGATATAAGTAAGGAAATTGGACGATAATTGTTTAAATCTGTCTTGTCACTTTTCTTATGAAGAGATGTAATAGTTGCATATACTAACCTGTCTGGAAAAATTCCCTGTGCTAGTGACGCATTGCACATATCACTAAGGACATTGCTTGTTAAGTTGGAACAACATTTCAGAATTTTATTTAAAACTGCATTATACCGATGGTTACGCGCGTTTTCAAGGAGGGACGGTGATCGCAGTATTACCACCAGTTGCAGTACGTGCGAGAGGTTTATGTAACCTCCCTGAGTCCGTGTCCCGATTTCCCTGACAATGCTGAAGGACATCATGGGAGAACAGAAGAGGTCCTGAGATCTGTCAAAAATGTCATTAGTCGAGTGTGCGATCTCAAACTGTAGATAAAAAAATGGTTCAAATGGCTCTGAGCCCTATGGGACTTAACTACTGAGGTCATCAGTCCCCTAGAACTTAGAACTACTTAAACCTAACTAACCTAAGGACATCACACACATCCATGCCCGAGGCAGGATTCGAACCTGCGACCGTAGCGGTCACGCGGTTCCAAACTGAAGCGCTTAGAACCGCACGGCCACAAACTGTAGATACAAGCGATGGTTTCCTGTTACTGAAAGTTGAAATATACCTCTATAGCGGTGTAATCAATTTCCTAAAATCTAACAACTGAAGGAAAGGATCTACTTCTGTCTCGGCTGTTGTAAGATGAACAGGTAAACTGCCGATCCTTACGTTATGTACATTTTCATGGATAATAATTACTTTTATTTTAATTACATGGTGTGTAATAATTATTGTTGTATAAATATATTTTAATGTTTTTATGAGTTTTTATTTTCCACCGGCATGTATCAGTATATTGTGCAGACATTGTTGAAGACTGAGGGATTGACTGCTCATCGCATCATGTCATTTAAATATTTAACTAACCACAAGTCGAACCTGCAGATTTTCCTTCATGAAGTCCGATTAAACATTTTCTATCACTTTTACAGTCTTTTTACGGTCAATGGGCATTCAACCGATGATGAAGTACAATAACCACCATGGTCCGATTTACATTTACATGACTACTTTGCAGTTCACAGTTAAGTGCATGGCAGAGAGTTCATCGAACCACCATCAAGCTACTTCTCTACCTAGCCCACTGGTCTCGCATTCGGGAGGACGACGGTTCAAACCCGTGTCTTGCCATCGTGACTTAGGTTTTCCGTGATTTCCCTAAATCGCTTCAGCCAAATGCCAGGATGGTTCCTTTGAAAGGGCACAGCCGACTTCCTTCCCCGTCCTCCTTAATCCGAAGGCACCGATGACCTTGCTGTTTGGTCCCCTCCCCCAAATCAGCCAACCAACCTACTTCTCTACCGTTCCACTCTCTAACAGTGCGCGGGAAGAGCAGACACTAAGTCTTTCCACGCGAGATCTGATTTCCCTTATTTTATTATGATGGTCATTTCTCCCTATGTATGTGGTCACCAACAAAATATTTTCACACTCTGAGGAGAAAGCTGGTGACTGAAATTTCATGAGAAGATCCTGCCACAGCGAAAAATTTTATTTTAATGACTGCCACCTCATTTCATGTATCATATTCGTGGCACACTCTCTCCTATTTCGCGATAATACAAAACGAGCTGCCCTTCTTTGAACTTTTGCGATGTCTTTCGTCAATCCTATCTGATCCGGACCCCACACCGCACAACAATACTGCACAAGAGAGCGGACAAGTGTAATGTATGCAGTCTCTAGTAGACCTGTTACACTTTCTACATGTTCTACCAATAAATCGCTCTCTTTGGTTTGCTTTCCGCACAATATTATCTACGTGGTGGTTCCACTTTAAGTTACTCGCAATTCTAGTCCTTAAGTATTAACTGACTTTACAACCTATAGATTTGTGTGATTTATAGTATATCCGAAATTTAGCAGATTTCTTTTAGTACCCAGGTGGATGACTTCACACTTTTCATTATTTAGAGTCAATTGCCACTTTTTACACCATACAGATATCTTGTCTAAATCATTTTGCAATTAATTTTGATCATCTGATGAGTATCCAAGACGGTAAATGACAGCATCCTTTATGTAGATCTGGGCCTGCAACACTTCCTTGGGAAACGTCAGATATTACTTCTGTTTTACTCGATGACTTTCCGTCAGTCATATGAATTGTGTCCTTTCTGACAGGAAATCACGAATCCACTCACACAACTGATACGGTACTCCATAGGCACACAATTTGATTATACGTCTCTTTTGAGGAACAACGTCAAAGCCTTACCTGAAATCTAAAACTATAGAATTTGACGTCTTCTGCCGAGAGCACTCACTACTTCGTGAGAATAAAGAGGTAGTTTTGTTTCACAAGATCGATATTTTCTGAATTCGTTTGACTATTTATCAGCAAATGGTTTTCGTCGACGGAACTGATAGTGTTCGAACGCGACAAATGTACCAAAATCCTACTGCAAATCGAAATTAGTGATATGGGTCTGTAAATCAACGGATTACTGATATTTCCTTTATTTTGTTTTATTTACGCGTCAAGTTCCGTAGGACCAAATTGAGGAGCAAACCTCCAAGGTCATGGAACGTGTCAGTATATTAAATCACAACATAAAAGTAATAACAGATAAATATAAAATGTTTATGTCCCCGAAAAAAGTCGGCCATAAGTTTAAGTAAACGCAATCAACCATACAACAACAATCAGCTTAATTTTTCAAGGAAGTCGACAGAATAGAAGGAGTGACCCATGAGGAAACTCTTCAGTTTCGATGTGAAATTGCGTGGATTACTGCTAAGATTTTTGAATTCTAGAGGTAACTTATTGAAAATGGATGCAGCAGTATACTGCACACCTTTCTGCACAAAGAGTTAAGGAAGTCCGATCCAAATGGAGGTTTGATTTCTGCCGAGTATTAACTGAGTGAAAGCTGCTTATTCTTGGAAATAAGCCAATATTGTTAACAAGAAGTGACAGAAAGGGATTTGTATATTTAGAGGCCAATGTCAAAATACCCTGACTTGTGAGCAGGGGTCGACAAGAGGTTTGTGAACTTCCGCCACTTATTGCCCGAACCGCCCGTTTCTGGGCCAAAAATATCCTTTTAGAATGAGAAGAGTTACCCCAAAATATAATACCGTACGACGTAAGCGAATGAAAATAAGCAAAGTAGATTAGTTTTCGTGTCGGACGATCACTCACTTAAGATACCGTTCGAATCGTAAAAATGGCAGCATTAAGTCTTTGAACAAGATCCTGAACGTGGCCGTCCCACGACAGTTTACTATCTATCTGAACACCTATAAATCTGAACTGTTCAGTTTCACTAATCATATGCCCATTCTGTGAAATTAAAATGTCAGCTTTTTTTTGTAATTGTGTCATAGAAACTATAGAAACTGAGTCTTATTGTGATTTAGCATTAGTTTATTTTCTACAAGCCATGAACTTATCTCATGAAGTACTCTATTTGAAACCGAGCCAATGTTGCACACAACATCCTTTAGTACCAAGCTAGTGTCATCATCGAACAGAAATATGTCAGCGTTACCTGTAATACTAGAGGCCATATCATTCATATACACAAGGAACAAGAGTGGCCCCAACACTGACCCATAGGGCACCCCCCACTTGACTGTACCCCACTCAGACCCCACATCACAGCCATTCTCGACACTGTGAATAATGACATTTTGCTGTCTGTTGATAAAGTAAGAGGTGAACCAGTTGTGAGCTACTCCCTGTATTCCATAATGGTCCAGCTTCTGGAACAATATTTTGTGATCAACACAATCAAACGTCTAACATGTGCAGCACAGTACTTTAATATTCTGCTAGGCATTCCATCATGTCCATGAGAGTCCTTAGTCTTCAGTGATTCAATTATTGACTCAATCTCCCCCTTGTCTGTATCACAGAGGAGTATTTCAGATATCATTCTCGGAAAGGCATTTGCCAAGAAATTTATATGATACCCTGTAGAAGCTAAATTTTTATTTAATTCACCAGCAATACTCAGAAAATGGTTGTTAAATACTGTACATATATCTGATTTATCAGTAACAGAAATATTTTTACTATGAACTGACTTTATATCATCGACCTCGTGCTGCTGACCAGACACTTCATTCACAATTGACCATATGGTTTTAATTTTATCCTATGAATTAGCTACTCTATTTGCATACCACTTTTACTGTTACTGCAGCTTGCTTGTGACTACTTCTAACATTCTGATATAATTGCCACTTTGTTCTCTATGATATCCTTATCCCACTAGTCAGCCACCTGGGCTGCCTTTTACTGCTAGTACCCCATTTAGAAAGTTCTAATGGAAAGCAACTGTAAAAGAACATAAGAAATGTGTTAAGGAAAGCATTATATTTCTCATCAATGTTATCGGCGCTATAAACATCCTACCACTCTTGTTCCTTGACGAGGTTTAAAAAACTCTCTATTGCCGTTGGATTAGCTTTGCCACATCGTTTGTAATTATATGTGACATTTCTTTGAGTAAAAAGGCCTTTTAGTGTTAAAATTTGTGCATCATGGTCTGAAAGGCCATTCACCCTTATACTAACAGAATGCCCATCTAGTAATGAAGACAGAGTAAAAATATTGCCTATTGCTGTGCTAATGTTTCCCTGCACTCTAATTGGAAATGTACAGTCTGCATCAGATCATATGAAGTTAGGTGATCTACCAACATCCTTTTTCTTGCACCATCATATAAAAAAATTATATTGAAGTCACAACATATAACTGATTTCTGGTACTTCCTATAGAGTGAATCAAGAACCCTCTCTAGCTTCAGCAGAAATGCTCGGAAGTCAGAGTAGGGGGACATATAAAGAACAACAATTAGAAGTTTAGTTTCACGAAATTCAACTGCCTCTGCACAACATTCAAATATCTGTTCAGTGCAGTGCCGTGATACGTCTATGGACTCAAATGGAATACTGGTTTTTACCTACATGGCCACTTCCACCCACAAGGACATCCTTGAAAAACAGCCAGCTGATCTGTATCCTAGCAAAGGAAGCCTCTGAATTGTCAAATTATTTAAGTGGTGCTCCGATATACCAATAATTTCAGAGTCAACATCTATAAACAGTTCATTAACATTATCTCTAATACCTCTTATATTTTGATGAAACATGCTAATTCCTTCTCTGCTCGGAAACATGTCCTCTGATAGTGAGCCCTTAGTTAGAGGGACTTTATTTAAGCAGGTATACCTATCAGCTGACTTCAATCTAAAAAAGGTGCAGCTTTAACACCAACTACTACAGGAATTTTTCCATGAGTGATCCCACCACCACCCACCACACTGTCACCTATAAACTTTGCCAGCCTCCCCTTCCCGTACCTATTGGGGTGCAGGCCATGCCTAGTGAAACCCGATCTACTGATAGACTCAACTGGCACCACTGAAATGTGACCAATACCCTCTGCCATCAGTACCTTCTCCAGCTCCATGTTAACGTGCCTAACAGCCGCATTAAGATGAGGCCGATCATGACGCTGAATCAGTTGCACGAAATGAACTTTAGTGCCACTAGTTTGAGTAGCTATTTTTACCAGATCACCACCACCATCATATTCCCCGTTCATATCATGACTGTTCCTTACTCCAACCTCTATCACAATCTGATCCTCTTTCGTAAAATTACTACATAACTCCCCTACACTGTCAGTCAACTGAGCCAACCCTGCACTAGGCTTCACGATGCTGGTGAGCTGGTGCTTACTCCCCAACACTTCCTGCAACTGGTGGCCCACACCTCTACCGTGCGAACTACTTAGCAGCAGAACCTTCTTCTTTCTGTTAGACTTTTCAGCTGACCTAGGCCTCCTAACTGCTGAGGACTGCTGCATGTTCCCTGCACCTACAGCTACAAGAGGCTCCTCTCCACTCAACTCTGACAGTTGGTCAAATCTATTGCATATACGCAAAGTATAACTGTCTGAATACCTCCTCTTCCTATCTGCCTTCTTGCCAACTGCCAGATCCCATTCCCCAGTACCCTTCACCCTCCTCAACCTATTTAGTTCCTCCTTTGCTTGTTATAACTGCACCTGAAGGGCACAGACCTTAGGCTCCTACTCCTCTATCAACTTATTTCTGCTACAGATTCTGCATTCCTAGGAGAGGTTCACAATAGAATGCCCGCTGATTTCCCCACTGAATTCCCCCCAATGAAAAGACTTTGAACAAATCCCACACCGTAACCCACTGCTCACAAACCTACGACAGAGCCCACACTTCTCACTCATGGTAAAATTTCACAGTTAATGAAAAAAACTATACGTCTACGTTACCTAAGTTCAGTTACACCAGTAGAACTATTTATAGAACTAACAACAGCGGTCTCGAAATTCTCTCTCTACTAAGAAAGAAACTACTCGTAGTAATACTACTGAACCACAACTAATACTAGTACCAACATAACTTCACAAAATTATTAGCTAAACCCAAAAATTCAAGCGGTCCCTGGAACACACAACGAAATTAAAACAATGAATGAAAATTTTACTGAACTATTTCCCTAGAGACAATAAGAAACGTCAGCTGAAAACTAAAGCACAAACTTTACTAAACGGCTTAAACGCACAGAAAACTCTAGAAAGCACATCAAGCGAACGTTTCCAAAAGTTTATTAAATCACTTTTTCGCCACAAACAGCACAAAACACCACTGAAAACTATTAAATTTAATAACTCTGTAACAGTGCAGAAATACCTTTGTCAATACTTAGCTGTATAACCGATACAGCTGCAACCGCACGCCGCCAAACGTACTACTGAAGCGTGAGGCTTGGACGAACGACGTAAGCACACTCACCTTCTTGGGTATTGTTGTGCTTGCGCAACTTTCCCGTCTTGGGTACGAATCTTTTGACGAGCGAGCGGTTGTATATGATTGCTAAGTAAGAAGCTATGTATCAACATAATCTGAAAGGAACCTGACTAGTATACAATTTGGAACGGAGGTCCTGCTGCTTCATTACATCGAGGATAACTACTTCTAAGTTACCCATGTTTGCAGTTTTTCTGGATTCGAATTCTGGGATATTTACTTCGTCGACTTTTGTGCAGGATTTTCGTAAAACCGTGTTTAGTAACTCTGTTTTAGTGGCACTGTCACCGATAACGTCACCATTGTTATCGCGCAGTGAATGTATTGATTGCGTCTTGCTAATGGTGTACTTTAAATACGACTAGAATCTCTTTGCGTTTTCTGCCAGATTTCGAGAGACAGTTTCGTTGTGGAAACCATTAAAAGCATCTCTCGCTGAAGTCTGCGCTAAATTTCGTGCTACTGTAAAACTTCTCCAATCTTGGGGATTTTGCGCTCTTTTAAATTTGGCGTGTGTTTTTAGTTGCTTCTGCGACAGTCTTCTGACCTGTTTTGTGAACCATGCGGCGTCAGTAGCACCTCTTTTTAATTTATTTGGTATATACGTCATAATTGTCATGGATACTATTTCTTTTTATTTAAACCACAGGTGATCTACGCTGACGTAATCATATAGTAAGGGAATGGACATTGTTTCTTGGGAAGGTGTCAACTGAATTGTTATCTTTTTTTTTTTTAAATTGATGTATTTTGCGTTTATTTTTGGTGGGTTTGGATGTTACGGTATTCGGTCTAGCTACTTTGTGGTCACTAACCTATGTACCTGTAGTGATGCTCCCTATCTGATCAGGATTATTTGTTGCTAAGAGGTATAGCATTTTTTCTCAACCACTTACACCTTGAGTGGACTCCTGAACAAACTGTTCAAAATTATTTTCTGACAAAGCATTCAGTACGATTTCGGACGACGTTTTATGCCTACCACCGATTTTAAACATGTAATTTCGCCAACATATCAAGGATTGACTATAACTATAGTTTTATGAGTGGAGTACCTATTTCAAATGAGACTCTAGTTTTCTTTGAACTATTTAACAACTGTATCATCTGAGTCGGGGGACCGGTAAAAGGAACCAATTATTGATCTGATTCCGGTTGCCAAGTATTACCTCTACCCACACTAACTCACACGAGCTATTTACTTCAATTTCATTACAATATAAACTACTTCTGATAGCAATAAACACTCCACCACCAACTGTATTTAGTCTGTCCTTTCTGAACACGCTTAGGTCCTTTATAAAAATTTCGGCTGAACTTATTTCCCGCTTTAGCCAGCTTTCCGTACCTATACTGATTTGAGCTTCAGTGTTTTCTGTTAGGACCTGGAACTCTGATTCTTTGTCAACACAGCTACAACAGTTTACAACCACAGAATTGATTCATATTACGTCTGCCCTCTTCCTGTCTTCGTCTTGCACCCTTTCAAACTGAAGCCCTCTCTGCACTTTCCCGAGACCCTCCAACCTAAAAAAATCACGAGCGATGGCACGAAAACATCACGAATAACAGGATCTAAAATAATGCTTACATATCTAATTACATGGTGCCAACGTATAATTTTAACAAGATTTAAATATTTGTCTTTTTTTCATCTGCCAGAAAGGAATTCAAGTACAACCGCCCAAATCAGTTGGATGGTACTCTTAAAAATTCTTGAGAAACCGACTCCGAAGTTTTCTGAGCGGCATAATATTGAATAGTCAGATTGACTTTTCGACAGGTAGTGAGGCTGCGTGGTAGAATGCTCGCCGGCGCTGTGGGAAACCTGTGTCGCAGGTCACCTTCGCCTTCAGGCTCGCTCCGTAGCTCGTTACCGCCTGGGTCGCAATCGCAGTGGGGCCGGGCGAGTCTGCCGCGGCTCGCCTGCGAGTTTCCACTGCACTCGTGAGAATCGTAGACACTCCAGGGTCGTTTCTTACGGAACTATGACGACGATAGAGGGCGTTCTGCGACTGTTAGCAGACAGGACGTACGTTCTGCTGGACAGAACCGGAACAAGCCGGGGTAGTTCCTGCTGAAATAAGTTGAATGTACTTGTTTAGTTTTATTAGGAATGTTTGTCATTTCATGTTAGATGAACGAGGTGTGCACGACGTCATCCGATTTTCCACAAGATTACTCTTACAGCCAGATTGACTGGCTCAAAATGGCTCTGAGCACTATGGGACTTAACATCTAAGGTCATCAGTCCCCTAGAACTTAGAACTACTTAAACCTAACTAACCTAAGGACATCTCACACATTCATGCCCGAGGGCAGGACTCGAACCTGCGACCGTAGCGGTCGCGCGGTTCCAAACTGAAGCGTCTAGAACCGCTCGGCCACTCCGGCTGGCGATTGACTGGTTGAACAAGGGTGTTCAAGACTTATATTCCTATCTTCCTTTACATAGTGACGGTTTGAAGGTTGTAGTATATTGTTAGAGCGTTCAGTTAATTCATGAATGTTATTACGAATGCGAACTTCGCTCTCGTAACGGATATGCTTTGCTAGTAAGTGAATCAACGACTCTATGCCGAGTTAAAAATTTTGGATTCCATATTGCTAATTATTTTCACTTATTGATCGAAAGAGCTAATAAAACTAAATTTCATTTGATCTCGTGCTTACTTGTGGTGCTCGCTTCTCCCAGGCAACATACGATCTGTATTTAATAGTGGAAATAAATCATTGTGTAGCAGATATTTTGAAAGATTTAAATTATAACTTCATCATATAAGTTGAATTAATTAGTGACGCACTTCGCTGAATGCGCAGTTTTTTGAAGGGCAATTAGCCCCCATGAATGAGAGTTTATCAAAGACTCTCTAGCTATTAAAGTTCAAATTTCCTAAAATGCAATCTGATCTAATGGACTAATAATACTGTGGTGTTTAGTGCAACGTTTCGTTATCTGGTGTGTTTTTATTAAGATAACTCGACACAATTTAGACCCTGCGCTGTGTTATTAAGAATCCAATGCCAAGTTTATTGACATTTAATTCCAAGCTTTAGCAAACAAGATTAACGCCAGATCGACGTTGGACGTGCACTTTACAAACTATAAAAACTGATGCATTTCTTTCGCTCATAGTCTAATTTAACTTAGTTACACATTTAGCTGAAAAGCTCAATCACGGACGAAGGTCGCCGTAAAAAATAATAAAATAAAATGAACACTTGGACTTATTCGAGATTTGAATGATTTTTGTAATGAACTGAAGGGACTGTGCTCCATATTTCAGCTTGGGACAATGTGGGAATAATAATCATAATATTTTCCACTTTACTTTTTGTTGCTTTATTGTTTCAGAAAGAAATGCATCGTTGTGTTAAAAAGATATGAGAAAAAATAGGAGCTCTATCCGAGGGAAGAGGTATTTATTATTGCCCTTTCTAATTCCAGATAGTGGCTCAAAGAGATACATGTGATGCTGTGGGTGGGTTACGTCCAGTACCGAAAAGAGGGATGCAGAGCGATACTCGTATATAAGGGAAAGCACCACTAGCATGAAAAGACACAAGTGCAAAAGTACCCCACATTCGACCTGTACAACAGTATCGAAGAGCGAAAGTTGTTTATGCAGACTCCATCAACCTTCTATGCCATTTTCTACATCATCAAGTCCTTCCTGAAATATATTCTCTGACTGGGTTCAACGTCCCGTCGACATCGAGGCCATTGGAGACGGAGCAGAAACTCGGGTTGTGTCAAGAGCGGAGAAGAAAGTAGGCCGTGCCCTTTCAAGGGAACCATCCCGGAATTTGCCTGGAGCGATTTAGGAAAATGACGGAAACCTAAATCTGGATGGCTGGACGCGGGATTGAGCTATCGTCCTTTCGAATGCGAGTCCGGTGTGAAGATATTCTCTGAGTACAAATTGAATAACAGGGGTGACAGAACGCATCCTGTCGCACTCCTCCGCAGATATTTACCAAGTTGATGGCCTCACCATCAAACTTAACTGTGCTCTCTGGTACCAATATAAATTTTCTATACAGTGTATGTCCTTCTGATCTAGATCCGTTCTTTAGAGAATTTCCATAAAATTATGACGTTGAGTTTTCATAATACAAAAAATGGTTCAAATGGCTCTGAGCACTATGGGACTTAACATCTGAGGTCATCAGTCCCCTAGAACTTAGAATTACTTAAACCTAACTAACCTAAGGACATCACACAAATCCATGCCCGAGGCAGGATTCGAACGTGCGACCGTAGCAGCAGCGCGGTTCCGGAGTGAAGCGCCTAGAACCGATCGGCCGGCATTTCATAATAAATTGAAAAAAGACCTAGATTTTTATCCTGATCATAGCACTTTCGCACTAGAACTTGTAGTGCAACTATTGCTTCTGTTTTACCTAAACCTTCATAAACTCAAACTGTGCCTCAATAATGAATTTCTCACATTTTTCATATAAACTTTGATGGACGACTTTCAGAAATATTTTCAGTGAATGGATCATTAGACTAATGGTCTATGATTTTCACGTTTTGGTGATTTCCTCTTCTTTGGTAAGGGTATGAAAGTTAATAGTAGCCACTGGGCAAGGTAGTTAAAAGTTGGTGTGAGGCTCTGAGACCTTCTTCATGGAGAATTTTAGTGAGTTCCACTTGAATTTCATCAGGTCCTGTTGCTTTATTGGTTTTTGAGTTTCGTATGGATTTCTCGATTTCATTTTGCATAATTGGAGGTCCTGTTCGATTATTGTTACTAGAAATCTCATCATTTGGTCTATCATCTGGAAAGAAGTTCCTAATACAGTCTTCTCATATCGATTTCCTCTACCCGCCACGAAGAACTATTTTATTATCTTCGTTGACTGTCAAGAAGACGTTTCTGTACAACCGCGTGGTTTATTTCAGTTTTTTATATACACTCCTGGAAATTGAAATAAGAACACCGTGAATTCATTGTCCCAGGAAGGGGAAACTTTATTGACACATTCCTGGGGTTAGATACATCACATGATCACACTGACAGAACCACAGGCACATAGACACAGGCAACAGAGCATGCACAATGTCGGCACTAGTACAGTGTATATCCACCTTTCGCAGCAATGCAGGCTGCTATTCTCCCATGGAGACGATCGTAGAGATGTTGGATGTAGTCCTGTGGAACGGCTTGCCATGCCATTTCCACCTGGCGCCTCAGTTGGACCAGCGTTCGTGCTGGACGTGCAGACCGCGTGAGACGACGCTTCATCCAGTCCCAAACATGCTCAATGGGGGACAGATCCGGAGATCTTGCTGGCCAGGGTAGTTGACTTACACCTTCTAGAGCACGTTGGGTGGCACGGGATACATGCGGACGTGCATTGTCCTGTTGGAACAGCAAGTTCCCTTGCCGGTCTAGGAATGGTAGAACGATGGGTTCGATGACGATTTGGATGTACCGTGCACTATTCAGTGTCCCCACGACGATCACTGGTGGTGTACGGCCAGTGTAGGAGATCGCTCCCCACACCATGATGCCGGGTGTTGGCCCTGTGTGCCTCGGTCGTATGCAGTCCTGATTGTGGCGCTCACCTGCACGGCGCCAAACACGCATACGACCATCATTGGCACCAAGGCAGAAGCGACTCTCATCGCTGAAGACGACACGTCTCCATTCGTCCCTCCATTCACGCCTGTCGCGACACCACTGGAGGCGGGCTGCACGATGTTGGGGCGTGAGCGGAAGACGGCCTAACGGTGTGCGGGACCGTAGCCCAGCTTCATGGAGACGGTTGCGAATGGTCCTCGCCGATACCCCAGGAGCAACAGTGTCCCTAATTCGCTGGGAAGTGGCGGTGCGGTCCCCTACGGCACTGCGTAGGATCCTACGGTCTTGGCGTGCAACCGTGCGTCGCTGCGGTCCGGTCCCAGGTCGACGGGCACGTGCACCTTCCGCCGACCACTGGCGACAACATCGATGTACTGTGGAGACCTCACGCCCCACGTGTTGAGCAATTCGGCGGTACGTCCACCCGGCCTCCCGCATGCCCACTATACGCCCTCGCTCAAAGTCCGTCAACTGCACATACGGATCACGTCCACGCTGTCGCGGCATGCTACCAGTGTTAAAGACTGCGATGGAGCTCCGTATGCGACGGCAAACTGGCTGACACTGACGGCGGCGGTGCACAAATGCTGCGCAGCTAGCGCCATTCGACGGCCAACACCGCGGTTCCTGGTGTGTCCGCTGTGCCGTGCGTGTGATCATTGCTTGTACAGCCCTCTCGCAGTGTCCGGAGCAAGTATGGTGGGTCTGACACACCGGTGTCAATGTGTTCTTTTTTCCATTTCCAGGAGTGTATGTTAAAATTCATCATGCGAAGCTTGTAAACTTTCAGTTTCCTGAGATTCGAGTTGTAACTATTCATTTTCTGCTACTTTAATCTTTTATCTTGTAAGCCTCTGAATATTATTGTAATTAGTTTGATCTTCTGGGCTCTATTCTTTTCTAAATTTTAATGTAGCAATTTTATTTTTTATAATGAAAACTGTTAAATGTTATGAAAAATAGGTACAAGCTAAAGATCTTTCTATCACGACAAACGTCATTTCTCATTCACGTTAGTTGGCTTAGCCATCTCAGAACCGAACTGTCACCTTAGAATCTAATGTGATATCGGATTATCCTATAAATCAGCCTTTCACCACAACCAAGATTTCCAGAGAAGGGATGGGGTGTATGTAGAAGGTCAGTTATTGGAACATCTGAGATTTTCCCGGTGTTTCTCCTTCTAATAATTTTCGAGTATGCAATCGGATACCGTCGACATTCTGCCGCGATATTTCGGCCCAGAGACGTCCGGTCGCCTTCAGGTGAGTAACCAACTACTGAAGGACCCAGGTGCCTCCACGATCGGGTGATGACATGCGCGGGACAGCCGCGTTGCGCGTGCTGCCCATGGTGGTGGAAGTGAGAAATGATGTAATCATTGCTTGTCGAATGACCCCTTCGATCCCGCTGTGACTGGATAATTTTAATTATAGGATTTCAACTTTATCCAGTTGAGAGCCGTTATCACGATTTATAAGATTGTCGACAAGACGTATTTCCAACGATTATTTGATTACTGAATCCCAAAAACTGGAAACTGGAGCTAAAATTTTTGTTCTACTGTATTCCACAGAGTGACTCGTGGAAATAAAGTGTTCTGCTACTGCCAATTTGAAATGTCGCTGAAAACGGGTGTATCTTCCGTGTTCCGTTCAACGCTCCTGGACAGTTCGTGTCGTCTGGCCTATACACTATGTGATCAAAAGTATCCCGACACCTGGCTGAAAATGACTTACAAGTTCGTGGCGCCCTCCATCGGTAAGGCTGGAATTCAATATGGTGTTGGCCCACCCTTAGCCTTGATGACAGCATCCACTCTCGCAGGCATACGTTCAATAAGGTGCTGGAAGGTTTCTTGGGGAATGGCAGCCCATTCTTTACGGAGTGCTGCACTGAGGACAGGTATCGATGTCGGTCGGTGAGGCCTGGCACGAAGTCGGCGTTCCAAAACATCCCAAAGGTGTTTTATAGGATTCAGGACTCTGTGCAGGACAGTCCATTACAGGGATGTTATTGTCGTGTAACCACTCCGCCACAGGCCGTGCATTATGAACAGGTGCTCGATCGTGTTGACAGATGCAACAGCCATCCCCGAATTGCTCTTCAACAGTGGGAAGCAAGAAGGTGCTTAAACGTCAGTGTAGACCTGTGCTGTGGTAGTGCCACGCAAAACAACAAGGGGTGCAAGCCCCTTCCATGAAAAACACAACAACACCGAAACACCGCCGCCTCCGAATTTTACTGTTGACACTACACATGCTGGCAGATGACGTTCACCGGGCATTTGCCATACCCACACCCTGCCGTCGGAACGCCACGTGGCGTACCGTGATTCGTCATTCCACACAACGTTTTTCCACTGTTCAATATTCCTGTGTTTACGCTCCTTACACCAAGCGAGGCGTCTTTTGCATATACCGGCGTGATGTGTGGCTTATGAACAGCCGCTCGACTTTGAAATCCAAGTTTTCTCACCTCCCGCATAACTGTCATAGTACTTGCAGTGGATCCTGATGCAGTTTGGAATTCCTGTGTGATGGTCTAGATATATGTCGGCCTATTACACATCACGACCCTCTTCAACTGTCGGCGGTCTCTGTCAGTCAACAGACGAGGTCGGCCTGTACGCTTTTGTGCTGTACGTGTCCATTCGAGTTTCCACTTCACTATCACATCGGAAACAGTGGACCTAGGGATGTTTAGGAGTATGGAAATCTCGCGTACAGATGTATGACACAAGTGACACCCATTCACCTGACTACATTAAGTCCGTGAGTTCCGCGGAGTGCCTATTCTGCTCTCACACGATGTCTAATGACTACTGAGTCGCTGATATGGAGTACCGGGCAGTAGGTGGCAGTAAAATGCACCTAATATGAAAAAGGCATATTTTTGGAGGTATCCAGATACTTTTGATCACATAGTGTATATGCAACACCACACGCCGGCCGGTGTGGCCGAGCGGTTCTAGGCACTACAGTCCGGAACCGCGCGACCGTTACGGTCGCAGGTTCGAATCCTGCCTCGGGCATGGATGTGTGTGATGTCCTTAGGTTAGTTAGGTTTAAGTAGTTCTAAGTTCTAGGGGACTGATGACCTCAGATGTTAAGTCCCATAGTGCTCAGAGCCATTTGAACCATTTTGAACCAACACCACACTCACGGAAAATTTTGTTAACGCCCGCTTTTTTCAGTTGTAAGTCGTCTTTAACGGATCCAACCAGAACCAAGCTTTTCGCTGGTGGACGGAAGATAACTTTGTTTTTATTTCCCCTAAGCAAACTGCCTATTTTGGAAGACACATTCGCGGCCTGTTGAAGGAACGCAGTTGATTTATAGTCGTCATCCGTGTCCTCTGTGGGTGCTTCTTGTTATTGTAGCTGTGTATGGCCTTCGTTATTTGGCGTGATTGTAGCCAAAAACCTTCTCCAAGTGTTCTAATTCTGCGTGGAGGTTTTCATCGTCAGATATTACGTGCGCCCGATGTACACTCCTGGAAATTGAAATAAGAACACCGTGAATTCATTGTCCCAGGAAGGGGAAACTTTATTGACACATTCCTGGGGTTAGATACATCACATGATCACACTGGCAGAAACACAGGCACATAGACACAGGCAACAGAGCATGCACAATGTCGGCACTAGTACAGTGTATATCCACCTTTCGCAGCAATGCAGGCTGCTATTCTCCCATGGAGACGATCGTAGAGATGCTGGATGTAGTCCTGTGGAACGGCTTGCCATGCCATTTCCACCTGGCGCCTCAGTTGGACCAGCGTTCGTGCTGGACGTGCAGACCGCGTGAGACGACGCTTCATCCAGTCCCAAACATGCTCAATGGGGGACAGATCCGGAGATCTTGCTGGCCAGGGTAGTTGACTTACACCTTCTAGAGCACGTTGGGTGGCACGGGATACATGCGGACGTGCATTGTCCTGTTGGAACAGCAAGTTCCCTTGCCGGTCTAAGAATGGTAGAACGATGGGTTCGATGACGGTTTGGATGTACCGTGCACTATTCAGTGTCCCCTCGACGATCACCAGTGGTGTACGGCCAGTGTAGGAGATCGCTCCCCACACCATGATGCCGGGTGTTGGCCCTGTGTGCCTCGGTCGTATGCAGTCCTGATTGTGGCGCTCACCTGCACGGCGCCAAACACGCATACGACCATCATTGGCACCAAGGCAGAAGCGACTCTCATCGCTGAAGACGACACGTCTCCATTCGTCCCTCCATTCACGCCTGTCGCGACACCACTGGAGGCGGGCTGCACGATGTTGGGGCGTGAGCGGAAGACGGCCTAACGGTGTGCGGGACCGTAGCCCAGCTTCATGGAGACGGTTGCGAATGGTCCTCGCCGATACCCCAGGAGCAACAGTGTCCCTAATTTGCTGGGAAGTGGCGGTGCGGTCCCCTACGGCACTGCGTAGGATCCTACGGTCTTGGCGTGCAACCGTGCGTCGCTGCGGTCCGGTCCGGTCCCAGGTCGACGGGCACGTGCACCTTCCGCCGACCACTGGCGACAACATCGATGTACTGTGGAGACCTCACGCCCCACGTGTTGAGCAATTCGGCGGTACGTCCACCCGGCCTCCCGCATGCCCACTATACGCCCTCGCTCAAAGTCCGTCAACTGCACATACGGTTCACGTCCACGCTGTCGCGGCATGCTACCAGTGTTAAAGACTGCGATGGAGCTCCGTATGCGACGGCAAACTGGCTGACACTGACGGCGGCGGTGCACAAATGCTGCGCAGCTAGCGCCATTCGACGGCCAACACCGCGGTTCCTGGTGTGTCCGCTGTGCCGTGCGTGTGATCATTGCTTGTACAGCCCTCTCGCAGTGTCCGGAGCAAGTATGGTGGGTCTGACACACCGGTGTCAATGTGTTCTTTTTTCCATTTCCAGGAGTGTATTAAGGTACTAAGAACACTGGCTGTTTGTACGGGGTGATGTTAACTAGACGCCTGGAGATACAGATCTGTGTGCGTAGGTTTTCTGCACATAGAATGTTCCAATGACCCATCCATCTCCACAGGTTGTGCTGTAGTGGTTGGGCGGAGAGCACGTTGAACCTGCCACTCTGAGTACCCATTTTTTCGAAATACGGTTCTCAGCTGTTCCAATTCCTGGGGTAGACTCTCTGCGTCAGAGATAGTGCGAGCCCTATGTACTGGAGTTTTAAGTACCACATTCCTCTGTGAAGGGTGGTGGCAGCTGTCTGCGTGCAAATACCGATTAGTGTGCGTTGTCTTCCGATACACCCCATGACCTAGGGTGCCGTCAGCCCTTCTCTTGACCAAGACGTCAACGAAAGGTAATTTACCCTCCGTTTCAGTCTCCATAGTGAATTTGATGTTGGGGTGTATGGAGTTTAGATGTGTAAGGAAGTCAAGGAGTTTATCCACAAATGTTAGTGCTGTCGAACAGGTTGCAGCTCGACTTCCGCCTGAATCAGCTGAGGAAATACGTCGTGAAACTTGTCGTGCGTTGACGAAATCCAAGTCGATGATGTCAAATATCACCAGTAAAAAGAGGGCGGCCATTCGTGATCTGAGGAAGCGCTCTGAAATTGTTGTCTTACCGGCTGACAAAGGCAATGCTACAGTTGTTGTCTCCCATAAGGACTACACTGATAAGATACAGTCCTGCTAAATGACGATTCCTACCGGAAGATCACCGTTGACCCTACAAAGAAGATGGAGAACAAGACGAGGTCGCTTCTCAAGGACGCAGATTTACCGGAGGGTGACGCTAAGAAATTGTTACCCCAACGTCCGGTACCGCCTAGACTATATGGACTCCCGAAGGTTCACTAAGAGGGGGTACCATTACGTCCCATTGTCAGCAACATCAGGGCACCTACATATTTGTTGGCCAAATACCTGACGGGAATATTAAGTCTTTATGTGGGTAAATGCCCTCAACACATCCGTAATTCCTTGGATTTTGTTAAACGCCTTGATAGCTTCAGGTTGGATGAGTCAGATGTCATGGTGAGTTTTGACGTCGTTTCCTTGTTTACGAGGGTACCCCTGCGAGAGTCACTAGGATTGATTAGTCAGAAGTTTGACGAGAAGACCACTGAACTTTTTAGGCATGTCTTGACTTCCACGTATTTTCTTTTTAATGGAGAATACTACGAACAAACGGATGGAGTCGCTTTGGGTAGCCCACTCTCACCGGTAGTAGCGAATTTGTACGTGGAGAACTTCGAGGAGGAAGCCCTGTCGTCATCCGAATGGAAACCTACTGGCTTTTTCCGTTACGTGGACGACACGTTCGTCATCTGGCCACATGGTATGGATAAACTCCTTGACTTCCTTACACATTTAAACTCCATACACCCCAACATCAAATTCACTATGGAGACTGAAACGGAGGGTAAATTACCTTTCGTTGACGTCTTGGTCAAGAGAAGGGCTGACGGCACCCTAGGTCATGGGGTGTATCGGAAGACAACGCACACTGATCGGTATTTGCACACAGACAGCTGCCACCACCCTTCACAGAGGAATGTGGTACTTAAAACTCCAGTACATAGGGCTCGCACTATCTCTGACGCAGAGAGTCTACCCCAGGAATTGGAACAGCTGAGAACCGTATTTCGAAAAAATGGGTACTCAGAGTGGCAGGTTCAACGTGCTCTCCGCCCAACCACTACAGCACAACCTGTGGAGATGGATGAAAGCACGAGGGAGGAGGTAGGCACTGCGTTTATTCCATATACAGGCGCACTCTTGGGGAAAATCGTCCACATTTTGAAGAAACACCGGGTCGGAACTGTGTTTTGTCCGCCGAATAAAACTCGTGCATTGGTGGGGAGCGCCAAAGATGACCTCGGTTTGAGGAAGGCCGGCGTGTACCAGATTCCGTGTCAATGTGGCGAGTCGTATATTGGTCAGACGATGCGTACCGTCGAGGGTCGATGCCGTGAACACCAGAGGCACACTCGACTGATGTATCCAAGCAAGTCGGCGGTCGCTGAACATTGTTTGTCGGAAATTCACGCTATGGAGCATGAACGCACAAGGATTCTGGTACAGACGTCGAGATACTGGGACAGCGTTGTTAGAGAAGCCATCGAAATTCGCACCAATGACGACCTCATAAACCGTGACTGTGGCTATAATCTTAGCAAGGCTTGGGAACCAGCGATTGGGTTAATCAAGAGTAAATCGAGCAAACGTATAGTTGTGACGACCACGTCAGACAGAGCCATCACACCGACGTCATCTCAGACGCCGTCGCAATCTGTTCCACCGCGTGACCGTGGTGCGGGGCGCGGACGGCGGAGGGAGTGCACCGCGGGCGGAGGGTATTTAAATCTGCCGCCGCCACGACCGAACCCAGTTCCCCCTGAGCAGCCATAGCGCACGGATCTCCGAACCGGCACGTTCACAGGAGCTCAGTCCGTCAGTTCACCTGATGATGGTGACATGTATGATCGCCGAAATATTGCGCCCGTTGGACTCTGTAGACCGGCAGTACACCCGTGAATATTTTGATTATCAAATACGCCAGGAGAAACTCAAGAATCACAATAATCGTATTGATACGTGTGACAAGTACCGTAGTGCACCACTTGTCTTGGTACGTTCGATCAAGAACTTTAACTATAAATCTTTCCGTGATGCACAACACGTCTGTTGTAGCATCTTTCACTAGAGTTGGATGTTAACGGCTATGACGCTCTCCCGCTTACTAAATGAACCCGTGGCGAAATGTGGTGCCCTTCTTTGGAACTTTCCTACCAGTTATATTAACCTATGTGGCATGGGGCCAGACTGACTCTATAATCGATTCAAGTTCTCTCCTAAATCACATACTCCTAGACATTATACTGTTACCATTAAATGTATTTGCAGTTGCGAATATGGACAACCATTAGGTGTCGAATGGAATGACGACAATGAAAATTTGTGTCGGACCTGTACTCGAACCTGGACTCCCCGCTTATTGCGAGCGGTCGCCTTACCATTTGACTATCTGTGCAAGACTTACTCCCATATCCAAACTTCCATATTTCGTGAACCATGCACCTACAACCTGTACTCGTACATCCATTATTTATGTTTGCGTACAAGTCAGACATTTTATTTGAAAGTCATTTGCTCGGTATCGGCGGATAAACACGATATTGCAGTGCCTGTGTTGTTCTGAATTACGATGCAAAGTTCCTTTGGACGTGCCTGCATGGTTGACGACATATGGAAGTTTGGGTCTCGCTCTGAGTCGCGCACGGATAGCCAAGTACTAAGGCGACAGCTCGAGATAAGCGGGAAATCCGGGTTGGAGTCCTGGTCTGGCACAAATTTTCACTGTCGTCATTCCATTCTACAGCTGATGGTCGTCATTATTCCCAACTGCGAATATATTTAATGTCATTCATAACGGTTGTAGTCGCCGCAGTGCCTGCTCCTATGGACATGCATGCATGTCCAAAAAAACTTTGCATCCTAAATCAGAACAACATAGGCACTATAATATCGCATTATACGGTTAGGGACATACCAGTAATTGATCGCAGGTCGTGAATCGAACAATAATTGACTTCCGACAAGTTTATGCGAATACGATACATTTGCTCATGCTGATGGTTTGTGTTGTATTGAACAAGTTAGTGTGGCGCCCAGCATAAAGGTAGTGGAAGCGAACTGCTTACCACAGAAAAATTGTTACTGTATTTAAATTGCTTGCTTGCACGCTTGCAGCTAGTCTGGTCACGGGGCGATTAATATGTAACAAAAATAAGGTGGGTAACACGCGAGAAATTATTAATAATCATTTATTAAAACCAAGCGCACTATAAATACTCAACTTAGTGAGACGAACAGGTGCGGGACTTAAGTAAAAGTTCTGAACAAGCCTCACCTAACTCAGCGACCCTAACTAATCTAATAGTTATTCAGCCTGGACTGTTGTCAAACAGTTTATATTTCAGGCTCAGTTAGGCACATACTCTTCATCACTCGGCGTCGACTATCCAGCGATCACTCATTGACGGCTGCTGGGCTATAAGAGCAGTAACTGTAGATGACTTGGCACAGCAACTGGAACTTGTCGACAACTGGTTATATGCGACGACTGATCGGCAACTGTCCGATTGAATCTGTGCGCATGGAAGTGTAGTTCCACCACCCTGACACTAGTGTGGTGACCAACACAAGAAGTGCTATTGTCACCTCTGCCAGAGGGTTAGTTTACTAATCAAGGAGGCACAGGATGTGGGTCTATGATGTTGTACGTATGTTTGGGAGTGATCATCCATTAATACGGTTCCATCGAGGAGTTAGTTGACAGAAAGCAACTGAATGGTAGCGATTTAAAGGCAGAGAGGGAAAACCGTCACAGCAAGCGCATTGGGAAGAAAACCTCTGCGACAATCTCGGCGGGTAGTAGGACTGCTGGCGGATTTGTAGCTGCGAGGAATGTTACTAGAGAGGTACTACTGTTATAGCTGGTCTCCGACGAAATTTCCTGGGTCAGCTGCTGCGTCAATATATCTGCAACATGGCGAGTCATGATATGGGTGGTCTATATGATTATAAAGTAGGCCGCTCGTTGTGATGACTCGGTGTGAATTTGTTTGTGTCTTGTGTGTTCGGTTTCCCTGCGTGTGGCGTCTAGTTGGCTGTATAAGTGCAGCTGGCGGTGCCTCTCACACTTGCTGTAATATAAGGGTTCCATTGAAATGAAACTTCCTGGCAGATTAAAACTGTGTACCAGACCGAAACTCGAACTCTGGAATTTTGCCTTTCGCGGGAAAGTGCTCTACCACCTGAGCTACCCAAGCACGACTGACGCCCCGACCTCACAGCTTTACTTCCGTCAGTACCTCGTCTCCTATCTTCCAAACTTCACAAAAGCTCTCCTGTGAAACTTGCAGAACTAGCACTCCTGGAAGAAAGGATAATGCAGAAACGTGGCTTTGCCTGGGGGATGTTTCCAGAATGAAATTTTCACTCTGAAGCGGAGTGTGCGATGATATGAAGGTAGGAGACGAGGTACTGGCGTAAGTAAAGCTGTGAGGAGGGGGGTCACTAGTGCTTGGGTAGCTCAGATGGTAGAGCACTTGCCCACGAAAGGAAAAGGTCCGGAGTTCGAGTCTCGGTCCTCGGTCCGGCACACAGTTTTAATCTGCCAGAAAGTTTCATATCAGCGCAGACTCTGCTAGCAGATTAAAACTGTGTACCAGACCGAAACTCGAACTCTGGACCTTCGCCTTTCGCGGGCAAGTGCTCTACCACCTGAGCTACCCAAGGGAGCTGGAAGGGTGCGTTGTTTGTGAGCTTAATTTAAACCTGCCATAGGTGGTTAATTTTCCGTAAGTAAAAGTGGTCTTGGGCAATTATGCTTCCGCATGTGTTTGTAATGTTAGTTCCCCAGATTCAGGATGAAGGGGTTGTACAAAGCTCTCTAGATCTTGAAATGTCGTGTGGCGTGTTTTTTGAATACCTACGCCAGGGTATAGATGCGGAGTTCATGATGTAAGTTCACAGTGTATGTGTATCGTGGAACATTGTTTATAATGCCTTATACCTCGTTGTGTATGACTTGCAGGCGGCGCAAACGTGTTGCAGCTGCTCAACCACTGACTGGAGATGCGTATGTCATCAGTAGTATAATGGTGGCTGGGGGTGGGGTTATTCACTTACGGATGTCACCAGCGCTCTGAAGAATGCTTTTGTACAGTGGGGTCCTGACTGTGTTCGGTCGAGAGCAGTTGTGTGGTGAAGGCAATGAAGCACTGCCATCGTGAAATGGGGAAATACTGTCGCCATTAAGCCAACACACATGGTTCTGATTTGGTTTTGTCGGCCTGTGAGTAGCTGGGTGCGTCTTATTCCGCCATTCGTTTTTGTGTGGATGTAGTGTCCGGGCAGGCTTGTGCTTTAGTTTTTTGGGTTGCATCTGTTGGCACCTGTGAGGCAGCTGTTGTGAGGGGTGAGTTGTGCAAACTGCAGTGTCTCTGTGCGATTCGTGTAACAGGGTTTCATTGATCTGTTGAGTGCGTTACTGTTTTGGTGTAGACATGTTCCCCTTTCTGTTGATTGAGTTTTTCCTCCTCCTTCTCTGGGGCTTAGGTTTTGCTTGGTGGGTGCACCTGTCATGTTTTGCTGTGTGTTACAGTTCAAGATCTCACGTTGTTTTGATGTGTCGTGTATCGTCTGTGGCGTTGGGCTCGGTGTGGATACTGGATCAGGTGTTGTCTGTAGGGACTGTGTTGCTGTTGCTGGGGATGTTGTTTGAGTGTATTCAGGGTGCCGAGGGTCCTTCTCCTGCCCCGCGACATGGACAGCGAAGCAGATGTCACGCCTCATGGGTGACTTACGTCTGCTTTGTTACATTTGCGTTATTGTGTGTGATGGCTGCGGGCACATTTGTGGCAGCGAGATGCCAAGCCACAGCACGTGTCTGCATGTCTAAATCCCTCACAGCGGTGGCGCCGTTGGGCGTCTATCGGTGGTACGTATAGCTGCGATGTTATGACGAGGCGATTTTCCTTCAGAAAGGCGGGGGATTTGGCCGTCTCGGCCAGCTCCACAAAGTAGTTTGCGAGTGCTCTTTGGTTTCGGAACCCGGCCGTTTGGCTCAAGCTCACGCAATCCCAGCTGAGTTGAATGAGTTCCGTGTACATTGTCACACTCGTTGTTTCTGCGTCCATCCCTGTGATGACGTTCTGTTGTGTCCCATCATCTGGTGTTCTGTACAGGCGGTACTCGATTTGATTTTTTTAAAATAAAATCCAACAGGTTCGTGTAGTCTGCTTTGTTCGACGTACAGTGTAGCGTGCTCCAGCGGCAGATTCGTGTGGCACGTGGTAAGCTTGTGTGCCACTAAGGCGGTATTCAGACGACCCAGGTCGCCACAGTTGCGGATCATGACTGGCGGGAACCCAGTCTACGTTGTTGTAGACCGCGCTGAGGTTGCTGTGAGGTTGTTCTCTTATGCACCTGGGTGGTTTGTATTGGCCCTGGTTTTGTCGTTTCTAAATAGTGAACATGATTTTCAGAACGATGTACTGTCGTTGCTGCGTTTTGGTGTGTGCGAGTTATCTGTCACCAGAGTTCGTCGCTGTGGCTCTGTTCATGTCGATCATCTTGTGTGCAGATACCGATTGTGACATGCGTTGTTTCTGTGTGAAATGTGACTGCGTTCCTGACGTCGCTTCCTCTTACTTCGATGAGAACTCGACAGGTGGGAAGCGGGACGTTGATGTTGGGGAGATCACCCAATACTTCTGCCTCTTGCCGCGCCAGCGTCTTACTGTGGGCGGAATAAGGACTTCTAGTTGTGGGATCTGTCACCGCCTTAGCATGCATAAACTTTATTTAGAGAGATGACGATTTTGCTTTTTTCCAGATGGCGCCGGTAATTGTATGTAGAACTACGGAAATGAGTGGCTCTATTCCTACTGTTGCAAGGGAACACGGAAAGGAGAGAATGGGCTACAGTGCGCGGGTTTATTCTAAGTGAACGGACCCCAGGCAATACCGTGCCGTAACGAAGAACGGGAGAGTCCCGCTGGGGAGGTTTCAATCGAAGTGGCGGGAACTATGAGCAAGCAACTCTTTTCTATTGAGCGCTAGAAAGCGTTAGCAGAATTTGCAGCATGACAATCTGCTTTGGCGGAGCGCTGTGCGTCTGCATTTAGCCGCGAAGAAACAGTTTACGTGGAATACCACAGTTTATATTCCAGGAGGGAATGCTACATATCTATTCAACCACCAAATACTGCAAGCCTTAAATTATAAAATATCGCCAGTTGGTATTTTTGCGATCGTTTCAAGCCGTTTAATTGTGTAGATCATTTTACACTCTTAAAATTGAAGTTTTATAAAATTGATGGCTTTACACACACAACTGGTTAGAACCATACTTATCAAATAGAATGCAAAAGTTATGTCAAATAATTCAAGCAATGTTGGAAAGGTAGAAAATTTTTGTTACTTTGGAGTAATCACAAAGGGAGTCCCACAGGGTGCAATTTTGGGTCCACTCATATTTCTCATAGGCTGTAAGACACAAAAACTAATAAATAAATAAACACAAACGACGCAACAGGTAGGTATTATCCATATGGAGAGGAAATCGATAGATGTGATACAAATGTACAGACAAACAAATGGTTACGATTTCAAAAAAATTGGATAATTTATTCAAGACAGGTTGACAAATTGAGCAAGTCAATAACGAATTGGTCCACCTCTGGGGCCTTTATGCAAACTGTTATTCGGTCTGGCACTGATTGACATATTTGTTGGATATCGTCCTGAGGGATATTGTGCCATATTGTATCCAAGTGACGCGTTAGATCGTCAAAATCGCCAACTTGTTGAGGGGTCATGCCTCTAATGCTCCATACGTTCCCAATTGTGGAGAGATACGGCGACCTGGCAAGCACGAAGAAGAGCAGTAGAAGCTCTCGCCATGTGCGGGCAGACATTATCTTATTGAAATGTAAGCCCAGGATGGCTTGCCATCAAGGGTAACAAAACAGTCCATGGAATATCGTCAGTGTACCGCTGTGCTGTAAGGGTGCCACGGATGATAAACAAATGGGTCCTGCTATGAAAATCAATGGCCCCAGACAATCACTCATGGCTGTCGGGCTGTATGGCGGGTGACAGTCACGTTGGTATCCCACTGCTGTCCAGGGTGTCTCCAGACGCGTTTTTGGCCTAGAGTCTCACTGTCTGGAATAGAATTGTTTCAGCGATGAGTCCAGCTGTGAACTGAGCCCGATGCCCAGCATGTACGTGTCTGGAGGCGCCGTGGACAGCAGTGTGATACCAACCTGACCTTCGCCCTCCATATGGCTCGACAGCCAGAGGTGATGATCTGGAGCGCCATTTCACTTCATAGCAGGATTCCTTTGGTAGCTATCAGCTACACGCTTACAAGACAGCGGTACGTCGACGACATTCTACACCCCACTTTGTTGCCTTTCATGGCAGGGCATTCTGAGCTTAAATTTCAGCAAGATAATGCCCGCCACACATAGTTAGAGTGTCTAGTGCTAGTGTTCGTGCTTTCCAAACCCTACCTCGGCCAGCAAGGTCGCCAGATCTCTAACCAATTCAGAATGTCGACGGTCTAACGCATCAGTTGGACGGAATTTGGCACGAAATCCCTCAGGAGAACATCGAACAACTCTGTAATTGAATACCAAGCCGAATAACTTCTTGCATAAGGGCCAGAGGTGGACCAACGCGTTATTGACGTGTTCAATTTGTGGTGCATGCACACGTACATCACATCTACCGATTTCCGTCCAATTCGGGTACTTCCTTCGTGATGCGTCGTTTTTTTTCCTCAGCGTATATGTGAATAACCTTCCACCAAACATTCGACAAGTAGAATTAGTACTTTTTAGGGTTATTGTAGTGCTAAAGTAAATCCCGTCAGAGAAAGCAACATAAGAGATTGTTAATAATGTTTTACAAAGAATGGTCTACCCGAGGGGTATATATATACAAAAATATATAATTAAACAAATTAATTATCCTATTGACATATTTACTTTTTATGAATTTTGCAGCGAATAAATTGTCTTTCACTTTTAATTCACAAATTCCGTAAATTGTGAGCCAGTGGTGTCGTGAACTTACATCGAATCTGGTATCCTTGGCTATATTCGTCTTCTTCCGCCGTAAGTATTTCTCATTCTTGGCCGTGTGTACAATATTAATTCTTAATCGGACTTCCTCTTCTGACACAGGCAGCTATGTGGACATGACATTGGGATAAAGCGTGGAAGAAAAGAAAACTTCCGTGGTTTTTCACAAAAACGAACTCTCAGACTTCATATTTTCATAGGATTATTATTCAGACAACACATAGTATCACAAGAAATACGTCTTCTCGCCAAGAGAACTAAAGACAGGGTCTACGTAATAACTGACAAAAAAATTGAATGGAGTTTTTATAATTTATTCATTCGCCTTCCTGCGTAGCAAATTACATCTTTTCTGGTGCTTACAGCGGCCGCGCTAATCATTATTATCATTGGTTTAAAATTTTTGTCGCAGCTTGTTGGGGATTTTCCGTATGTACCTATACAGAGGCCCTAGTCAAACGACATTTACATTTACAAAGAATTATAGCTATGTGATTAATCTGATATTAGGAGATATTTGGTAGATTCTGTATCGTTTATGAAGACATATGAATGCGACTGACATAGTTAGGCACACTTTTCCACTAATTCTTAATGATCATTGCATGATGGGTGACTGGTTTAATTTTATCAAAGACTGTGAGCTCAGTGAAATAAGAGACACAAACAGGACATAGATCTCTACCGCGGGAGGTTCCACAGAGATACACGGGCCGGCTCACAGTACTTTCATGTTAAAGCAGTCGGCGACCTCACAGATTGTATTGCGAGAGTGTGGACATAATGTGCACCAGAGCTTGGTCGGCGCCTTGCAGCTACATCTGGAAATCGTGTTGAAAAATACAGAGGACGTCTGGCTTGTCCTAAGAGACCCAGCAGCGCCAGCAGCCTTTAGCTCGGCGGTCATGTACGCTAGGCTGCTCCCCGCAAATTTTTCGCTGGATGGTCACTGATTTGTGGAATTTTGTTTACGCGGTAAAGTGGAGATAAATTCTAGAAGTTTCGACGCCAAAAACCAAAGTAAAGTCGGTGGTTGGTCGGCTGTCGGAAGAATGTGTGAGTAGATATCTTAGGTGTTGCGAAGCAACTCAAATCACTTAAGAAAGGCAAGTATTCCGGTCCAGATGGTATACCAATCAGTTTCCTTTCAGAGTATGCAGACACAATAGCGCATTACAATTACGAGCAAATTAAACTGGAAAGACCACATAGATAATGTTGTGGGGAAGGCGAAACAAAGACTGCACTTTGTTGGCAGAACACTTAGAAGATGCGACAAAGCCACTAAACAGGCAGCCTACATTACACTTGTCCGGCCTCTGCCGGAATATTGCAGCGCGGTATTGGATCCTTAATAGGTCGGATTGACGGAGGACATCGAAAAAGTGCAAAGAAGGGCAGCTCGTTTCGTGTTATCGCGCAATAGGGTGAGAGTGTCACTGATATGATACGCGAGTTGGGATGACAGTCACTGAAACAAAGGCGAAATTTCAATAACCAACTTTCTCTTCCGAATGCGAAAATATTTTGTTGACACCCACGTACGTAGGGAGAAATGATCATCATAAATAAAATAAGAGAAATCAGAGCTCGAACTGAAATATTTAGTTATTCCGTTTTCCCAAGTGCCTTTCGAGAGTGGAATAGTAGAGAAGTAATATGAAAATGGTTCGATGAACCCTCTGCCAGGCACTTAAGTGTGAATTGCAGAGTAACCATATAGATGTAGATGTAGAATGAGAATGCACAGGCAGTTCTCTTACTATGACTCGACGCCCGCAATTGTGGGGAGAGAGGCGGAGGAAATCACAGGTTTGCTGGAGAGCCAGCAGTTTTGATGAGGGGTCCTCCACCTGCAAGCCCGTGAGGAACGGACATCTTTCGTGCCAGCTGTTCAAATGGTTCAAATGGCTCTAAGCACTGTGGGAATTAACATGTGAGGTCATCAGTCCCCTGCACTTACAACTACTTAAACCTAACTAACCTAAGCACATCACACACATCCATGCCCGAGGCAGGATTCGAACCTGCGACCGTAGCAGTCGCGCGGTTCCGGACTGAAGTGCTTAGAACCGCTCTGCCACAGCGGCCGGCCGTGTCAGCTGTTGTTGACGACGGACGGAGCTGCTATATTTTGCTCTCTGGCGAGCAGTTAGGTCACTTTACTTGTTGTAATCTTAGACGATCCTGAACTTCGCCTTTATGTCTGGGCTTTCTTGTCTAGTACACAGCACACAATAATCTTGAGAGCACTTGTTATGCTCTCACGTTGAGACGTTTCTGGCCGGGATTCCACGTCTCTAGAGAAGCTAGATGACAGTATTCAGATTTAGTAGTTTGTGGACCGCAGTCTGCTGTCCAAGGCCTTGTATTTTAGCACTCAGAATATTCTGAAGGGCAGCAGCTTTGTCTACGGTGCAGATTTCTTCGAGAATCGTCACTCTGTTTCGCTACTACTCTGTATTCACGGTGATATTGCCATTGCCTCTGGCATTGCAGGGTGGTAAAAGTAAATAGCAGCGGTCACTATTAACGTATATTTTATCTCCACTGAGGTTTCATACCAACTGTTTGGAGCAGTTCCTTCTAGAAACTCTACTGAGGCGATGTCAGTCATTTCGTTGATCACGTATCCAGATACAGGGCAGAACTAGGCAGCTGATTGCTAGTACTGGTTTACATTGACTTTGATTTTGTTTTATATGTCCGTTGGACGATTATGTCATTGTGTCATCTTGATTTAAATTGGTTCTGCCTTGAAATAAATTTATATACTGCCGAATTGTATTCATTCTTTCAGTAGAGATTGGTTTCCCTTGGTCATTGATTTTTATTGTTTATTTTTTTTGTTAATAATGTTCAGATGCAGTAGTTAATTTTGTTGAGATTATGATCTGAGAATGTAGTCTGAATATCCTGTAAAATCACTGAACAGTCCTTGGGATATGCTCTAGTTATAGTAGATTCATTGTGATGTAACTATTTGTTGTTGTCGGTTAGGTACTGTTTCTAACCACTACTTACAGGGTCTATTTATAAGTGAGTGGGCCATTCTTCACATCGCGTTAGTTGAATCCGTTGCACAACTTTGCACACTTGTAGCTACCCTTGGTTTGTGTGCCTCCATATTCCGATGCTTTAGAAGTGTATAAAAAGCTCACACACACACACACACACACACACACACACACACACACACACACGCAACAAACCAGTAGGGGTTTCGATATTCGCTAATGAAATTCATAATTAACAACAATTTCAATTTGAAAAGAATAGTGATGTCTGTACTTGCAATACTAGACGAAAAATATTACCTTTATTATCCACTGTTAAAACTGACAGTAGCTCAGAAAGGAGTTCAATTTAAAACAACAAAAACTTTTAATAATTTGCCCACTACCATAAAATGTCTGGCAGGTAGTTTTAATTCTAACCTAAAATAGTTTCTCCTGGACAACTCCTATGCCATGCAGTAATTGTTATATATAGTGCCATGAATAGGACAAAAAATTATGTTGTACACTGACTCATTCCACAGCATTTCGATGAAATATTCGTTCATATGATCTACAGAACAGGTAACTAACTAAAATCTGCGAGCTATTTTGATGGACGAAGGAATTAGTCCCTTGTGTCAGCGCCGTCTGTGGCGGCAGATGTAGTTACAGGGTGTTTCAAAAATGACCGGTATATTTGAAACGGCAATAAAAACTAAACGAGCAGCGATAGAAATACACCGTTTGTTGCAATATGCTTGGGACAACAGTACATTTTCAGGCGGACAAACACAGGATTGATGACGGCGATATGCATGTGGGCAGCATTTGGTTTACTGACGAAGCTTATTTTTACCTGGACGGCTTCGTCAATAAACAGAACTGGCGCATATGGGGAACCGAAAAGCCCCATGTTACAGTCCCATCGTCCCTGCATCCTCAAAAAGTACTGGTCTGGGCCGCCATTTCTTCCAAAGGTGTCATTGGCCCATTTTTCAGATCCGAAACGATTACTGCATCACGCTATCTGGACATTCTTCGTGAATTTGTGGCGGTACAAACTGCCTTAGACGACACTGCGAACACCTCGTGGTTTATGCAAGATGGTGCCCGGCCACATCGCCCGGCCGACGTCTTTAATTTCCTGAATGAATATTTCGATGATCGTGTGATTGCTTTGGGCTATCCGAAACATACAGGAGGCGGCGTGGATTGGCCTCCCTATTCGCCAGACATGAACCCCTGTGACTTCTTTCTGTGGGGACGCTTGAAAGACCAGGTGTACCGCCAGAATCCAGAAACAATTGAACAACTGAAGCAGTACATCTCATCTGCATGTGAAGCCATTCCGCCAGACACGTTGTCAAAGGTTTCGGGTAATTTCATTCAGAGACTACGCCATATTATTGCTACGCATGGTGGATATGTGGAAAATATCGTACTATAGAGTTTCCCAGACCGCAGCGCCATCTGTTGTTGAAAATTGTAACTACTGTAATTTCGAAAGTTTGTCTGCCTGAAAATGTACTGTTGTTCCAAGCATATTGCAACAAACGGTGTATTTCTATCGCTGCTCTTTTAGTTTTTATTGCCGTTTCAAATATACCGGTCATTTTTGAAACACCCTGTATCAGCGGATGAAGCGGACCATTTGTAAGTCTTATGTGGGAAGCACAAAGTGTTTCCTGTTACGTGCGGCGTCTGTGCGGCGACTGATCATTACCGTGCGGCGCCACGCTGGGGACTGCCCGGCGTTTGGCGCCCTCTATGGGTATCGTTCAATATCGTGTGAGGCGGTGCACACAGCATCTGGCCGACAGCCAGTGTCTGCAACCATCCTTCATCCTCGGCACATCTTCCTGCATTTCGTTGAATTTTTTTCTGGCGTTGCGACTTCCCTGCACAAAGAGCATCGTCTGCCACGTCATTTGCTACAGTACTGTTCGTAAAAAGTGAAGCACCAAGACCGAGGGATGTGATCACACTGAAATTTATTCCACCGATTAGGGATACGACACTACACAAATGATTAGTGTTACAGGTCTAACTAACCTAAGGACATCACACACATCCATGCCCGAGGTAGGATTCGAACCTGCGACCGTAGCGGTCGCGCAGTGCCAGACTGAAGCGCCTAGAACCTCTAGGCTATACCGGCCGGCAAACTGGTATAAGCATGCGTATTTAAATAGAGAGATATGTAAACAAGTAGAATACGGCGCTGCGGTCGGCAACGCCTATAAAAGACAACTGTCTGGCGCAATTGTTAGATCGGTTACTGCTGCTACAATAGTAGGTTGTATGCGAGTTTGAACGTGGTGTTATAGTCAGCGCACGAGCGATGGGACACATCTCCGAGTTAGCGATGATGTGGGGATTTTCCGGTACGACCATTTCACGAGAGTACCGTGAATATCGGGAATTCGGTAAAACATCAAATCTCCAACATCGCTACGGCCGGAAAAAGATCCTGCGAGAACGCGACCAACGAAGACTGAAGAGAATCGTTTAACGTGACAGAAGTGCTATCCCACCGCAAATGGCTGCAGATTTCAGTGCTGAGCCATCCACGAGTGTCAGCGTGCTAACCATTCAACAAAACATCATCGATATGGGCTATCGGATCCGAAGGCCCGCTACCTACACTGGACTGTTGATGACTGGAAACATGTTGCCTGGTCGGATGAGTTTCGTTTCAAATTGTAACGAACGAATGGACGTGTATGGGCACGGTGACAAACTCATGAATCCATGCTCCCTGCATGTCAACTGGGGACTATTCAAGCTGGTACAGGCTCTGTAATGGTGTGGGACGTTTGCGGTTGGAGTGATATGGGACCCCTGATACGTCTAGGTACGACTCTGGCAGGTGACACGTATGTAAGCATCCTGTCTGATCACCTGCATCCAACAGACTTGGATAATTCCAGCAGAACAATGCGACACTCCAGTCGGCCGCTGTGGCCGACAGGTTCTAGGCGCTTCAGTCGGGAACCGCGCTGTTGCTACGGTCGCAGGTTCGAATCCTGCCTCGGGAACGGATGTGTGTGATGTCCTTTGGTTAGTTAGGTTTAAGTAGTCCTAAGTCTAGGGGACTGATGACCTCAGATGTTATGTCCCATAGTGCTTAGAGCCATTTTTGCGTCACTTGCTACAGAGTGGCTCAAGGAAGACTCTCCACTGGCCACCAAACTTCCCAGACATGAACATTATTGAGCATATCTGGGATACCTTGTAACTTGTTGTTCGGAAGAGATCTCCTCACTCTCGTACTCTTGAGGATTTATGGACAGTTCTGCAGGATTCATGGTGTTAATTCCTTCCAGCACTACTTCAGACATTGTTCGAGTCCATGCCACGCCCTGTTGCGGCACTTCTGCGTGCTCGCGGGGGTCCTACACGATATAAGGCAGTTGTACCAGTCCCTCTAGCTCTTCAGTGTGTTATGTGCATGAAGAGCATCGGATCTTGACTCGTCACTGTGAAGGACATGGAGGTGCCGCCTATTCGTGTGAGACAGCGTTATCAGTATCTGACAAAGTTTGAAAGGGGCCTGATTTTGGGTCCGCATTTGGCCCACTGAGCCAGTCATGCAACATTAAGTGTTTAACATTAGTACAGAAGTAGACAGGTACATGGGAACGATTGTATTTAACAACCTGTCACAGCATATTAAATACTTTTAGGTAATATATAGTGGTTTTTAAGAGTGAATTAGAGCATCTTCTGTTGTGGAAACTACACTCCTGGAAATTGAAATAAGAACACCGTGAATTCATTGTCCCAGGAAGGGGAAACTTGTTACACACATCACTTACTGTCTGGAAAGAATTGCTATGGGGACAAGAGCCACCTAACTATGAAAGGGGTAGGGGCTGGGGTGAAAATTCAGTGTAGCCCGCAACGCACGGATACCCATACTTTAGTCATTCAGTACTTGAGAATGAGATCGTTTAGAGAATGCAACAAACTTTAAACATAATTTCAAACATTTATGAAAATTTATTCTCGCTGACACGCCCCAAAAAATGATGAAAGGAAGAAATTTTATCGCTTACTACATTTTCGTTGTTCATGCAGTAAAACTGCCGCATGAAGCACGCTCTTTTAATTTATTACTTCTTTACTACGAACTCTACACGCAACACATTTCGTAGACAGTAATGTCACCACATTATACATGTCGCCGAATGTACCTGGAATAGTATATAACTACGACACTCCGTTCAGTAGATATGGCGTCAGATACTAAGATGCATATAAAACTGCGGCATCCTGTATGACATTTTATTACTTCTTTGCTGCTAACTATATTCGCAACACTTTTCGCAGACAGATTCCACATATGCCGCTGACGTATGTAGAAAAATATATCCTTGTGTAGGACATAGTTCAACGGATACGTTGTCATAAACATTAAGCTGCGTGAAAATTAAACTGCAGGGCGAAATTCACTAGAGATTCGGGTGAAATATGTGCACAAACACGTGTGGACTTTGTTAAATACACTCCTGGAAATTGAAATAAGAACACCGTGAATTCATTGTCCCAGGAAGGGGAAACTTTATTGACACATTCCTGGGGTCAGATACATCACATGATCACACTGACAGAACCACAGGCACATAGACACAGGCAACAGAGCATGCACAATGTCGGCACTAGTACAGTGTATATCCACCTTTCGCAGCAATGCAGGCTGCTATTCTCCCATGGAGACGATCGTAGAGATGCTGGATGTAGTCCTGTGGAACGGCTTGCCATGCCATTTCCACCTGGCGCCTCAGTTGGACCAGCGTTCGTGCTGGACGTGCAGACCGCGTGAGACGACGCTTCATCCAGTCCCAAACATGCTCAATGGGGGACAGATCCGGAGATCTTGCTGGCCAGGGTAGTTGACTTACACCTTCTAGAGCACGTTGGGTGGCACGGGATACATGCGGACGTGCATTGTCCTGTTGGAACAGCAAGTTCCCTTGCCGGTCTAGGAATGGTAGAACGATGGGTTCGATGACGGTTTGGATGTACCGTGCACTATTCAGTGTCCCCTCGACGATCACCAGTGGTGTACGGCCAGTGTAAGAGATCGCTCCCCACACCATGATGCCGGGTGTTGGCCCTGTGTGCCTCGGTCGTATGCAGTCCTGATTGTGGCGCTCACCTGCACGGCGCCAAACACGCATACGACCATCATTGGCACCAAGGCAGAAGCGACTCTCATCGCTGAAGACGACACGTCTCCATTCGTCCCTCCATTCACGCCTGTCGCGACACCACTGGAGGCGGGCTGCACGATGTTGGGGCGTGAGCGGAAGACGGCCTAACGGTGTGCGGGACCGTAGCCCAGCTTCATGGAGACGGTTGCGAATGGTCCTCGCCGATACCCCAGGAGCAACAGTGTCCCTAATTTGCTGGGAAGTGGCGGTGCGGTCCCCTCCGGCACTGCGTAGGATCCTACGGTCTTGGCGTGCATCCGTGCGTCGCTGCGGTCCGGTCCCAGGTCGACGGGCACGTGCACCTTCCGCCGACCACTGGCGACAACATCGATGTACTGTGGAGACCTCACGCCCCACGTGTTGAGCAATTCGGCGGTACGTCCACCCGGCCTCCCGCATGCCCACTATACGCCCTCGCTCAAAGTCCGTCAACTGCACATACGGTTCACGTCCACGCTGTCGCGGCATGCTACCAGTGTTAAAGACTGCGATGGAGCTCCGTATGCCACGGCAAACTGGCTGACACTGACGGCGGCGGTGCACAAATGCTGCGCAGCTAGCGCCATTCGACGGCCAACACCGCGGTTCCTGGTGTGTCCGCTGTGCCGTGCGTGTGATCATTAGCTTGTACAGCCCTCTCGCAGTGTCCGGAGCAAGTATGGTGGGTCTGACACACAGGTGTCAATGTGTTCTTTTTTCCATTTCCAGGAGTGTATTTCTTCAAAATAACTTAAAATTAAGATTTTAGGTTTTTTCAAATGATCATTAAGATCGTAAATACAAAAATATTTCATGGTGTTGAGTCATTTCACAGTGTCGCATTGATTTTCACATCTCAGAGACTACTCGCTATGGTATCCATGAAACACGACTAATACGACGCAGTTTTAATGTTTCGCCAGCGGATGTTGAACTGGTGGCTCCTATGTTCGAAGGTGAGTATGTTCTGATTTAAACGGGTGTTGCTATATAGCTTCACTAAAGTGTTGCATTGTGGCCCTAATAGCTAGTGGGAGGTCGTGTTGGTCTTGGCGAAGTTTTGTATATCTGCTGTTGGGATGTCGTATGTGTTTTCCTTAATTGATAGGTACAAACTGATGTCGGTCGATGCAACTACATACACTTACATTTAGCTCACTTCTTAACAGTACATTTATTTTGTCTGGACATTAATGTATTTGGTTCATGGGATCTATTTTACAAATAACATCCTACAACTTGGAAGCATAGGTGGCACAGCGTGATTAGCATAACGGAATAACTTAACTTATTCATTAAATGTATAGTTGCAAATAATGATCGACTAAAAATGTTAGTAGGTACTCCAAATTGGAAGACCTCAAGTAAAAGTTTAATCGTATTATATCAACTTTCGATTAAAAAATCTGATATTGAAATACCTAACGCACAAACGTTTCGTGCCACTACGTAACCGCTTATGAAGTAGTTATAGACCAGACGTTATTGTACTGAACAAGTTCACCCGCACCAGTGACCATACAGTGCAGTGCACTAGGACGTAAGGGATCATGTTATGTTATTCAAACAGCCATCCTGACCCTTAAAATATTAATGTATCACAAGAAAATAAAATTCAGTGCTTGTTCGCTGGCTATGAAAGTGACTAAGCTCAAATGACCCCTTCAGAAACCAGAATACAAAATCTCACTCTACTTTACTGTTGTCTATATAAAAGCCATCTCTCGCAAAAATACGGAGTGCACCAATTACGCGTGATTCTCCGACAAGGAAACATCAGCAAATTGACCTCATATTTTAAGGAGAAAGAACACACTTGCAAGACATTAGTCCCAGAAATCGACCCAGCGCAAAAATTTAGGCCATAATTCCGACAGTACGCAGCTATGACCTTCTGAAAGTACAGCTTCTAAACTTTCGCGCGTATCGATTTTGTTTGTCACTCGCTCCGTGCCACTGCAGTTGCATAATGCCCCAGCGCCAAGTACTGTACAGCGGAGTAAGGCTAAGCGCAAACTGAGACGCGTATAGCACGTGAGACGCGACGCGACACTACAGCGCTACGCGCACATTCCGCACACGTCGCGCGGGTCGAACGCATATTGAGACGCGTACACGTATTTGCACGCGCCGGTTGACGAAGCTCGGAGCTGACGGAAACGAAGCGCGCGCACACTGTGATCTTTCTCAAACGATTTTACAGAAACTACTCAGTAAAAATATTTTATTTTTACCTTGGTTGTAGCGTTATATGTCAGCTTCTTGGTGAAGTGCCCATCATCTCGCTAATGGTAACACTTATTGAGGTATACACATTTTAGTAAAACGCTACGCAAAATTCGAAAAGTTTGCGATGAATAATAGCGGTCGCTATGATACTGCGTTTGGTGCGTATTACACCATATATGTTGCTGCGTATGAAATGTAGCCAACATGATGAATTTTTGTTTAGGCTTGCCTCCGATCTCGAGAAAATGGATGCTATGTAGCCGTCTGGAGTGGCCGAGCGGTTCTAGGCGCTACAGTCTGGAACCGCGCTTTCGAATCCTGCCTCGGGCATCGATGTGTGTGATGTCCTTAGGTTAGTTAGGTTTCAGTAGTTCTAAGTTCTAGTGTACTGATGACCTCAGAAGTTAAGTCCCATAGTGTTCAGAACCATTTGAACCATTTGATCCTATGTAGCGCGCTCACTTCCGAGCTCACGTCCGCGAGAATGAAATACTCGCAACATCTCTCCCATCTCCGCTCGAGACATCGAAACGAAAGTTTGGCGGATGATAGCACACAAGGAGGAGAGTAATTTGTCATTTCGTAAACACATGGAAATTTCTTATCTATGGCGATATATCAGTACCTACACTTCCTTTTTTATTTTTTTCATTCCAGTGACTGTAATTTTTTAAGAGTTATCGACAGCTTTCGAAACAAGAGTTAGCTAGGCGCAAATTGAGACACGTATAGCGCATGTGGCGCGACGCAGCGCAGCGCATGTTTTTGTAACTTTACAGGTTCAAATGGGACCGCGCAAATTGAGTCGCGACGCGACTGGGACGCGACACCACGGGGGTGAAAGCTGTATGGGAGGCAACAAGCCACGTAGTTCCTTCCAGACCACTAGAGGCGCTAGGGGTCAAACGAAGCTGCAACTGACCAATGAGAGCTGTCCAATGACGATTGTTGATATTCTGTCGTCTTGCTCTGTACTGAAGTCTACGGTTACAGTCGTTTTCGTATTTGTTTCATATTCACATACTACTGATCTTAATTACCAAGAGATTTTTTACTTTAAATTACATGAAGTACACCGTGGAATTGAAGAGATTTCCTGCTAAAAAAATTTCCGTAATTAATCCTAAGGTAAGAAATTTAATTTTCAGTAAATAATCTATGAATGAAATATATTCTCTTCTATCATGAATTAAGCTGTGTGGTTTCCGTTTGTTTATTTAAATAACTTTGATTTGTCAGTAGAAGTTTTATTTAATGAAGAATTTTATTTTTTTCAGAATATTCAACATAACAAATTGACGTTGAAATACTATTGTAAATTCCCTGGCTGTTCGTTTGGATATTACGTGGGTTTAACGGAGAAAGTTAGCAACAAGCATTTCTACAGGTTTCCGAAACAACCTCAAGAGTTGCTTCTGAAGTGGAAAAGTGTTTGTAAACTGTCATATAATGTGAACTCTAATACTTATTTTGTTTGTGAAGATGATTTTTTCGGAGAAGATTTTATGAATAAAACTAGACATGAGCTGAAAAATGATGTGTTTCCAAAACATGTGGCAGGTGTTCCTTATGAAATTGCTAATATCAGTAGTGAATCAGGTAAAACTGCTGTTAATAGTGAATTAGCCCAACCAGGCACTGTATATCAGTTAAAAGAAATTTTTTATTGTGTGGTTGAGAAATAAAAAGTAAGTTTCGTTTTCATTTCACTGTTTTTATCCACCTTTCCTATTTTTGGTACTTAATATTGATGTCTTCTTTTGTGTGTTGAAGCATTTACAATCTTGAGATGTAGGAAAATTTCTTAAGAAATTAATGGTCAGCAGTGCAAGTTTCCTGGGCAATTACTCAGAAATTACAGTCCTGAAACATAGGTGTAACAAATTTTCAAATTCTTCATTAATTAACACTGTGATAAAGATTTCTTAATTGAACCTCTTTAACTGCCGATTATTCTCTTAATAATAGGTTTTTTTCCTCCATTGACCCAGCGACTTGTAAGACATCAAAGTACGACATTTTTCAGGAATATTTGTAGCCCAATTTAGCTGCTACAATTTTTATTTAGCTAGACACAGGTATTTAGATTACAAGCTTGTTTCGACTTACTGTCAGTTTCAAGTCTTGTGTCTAATTATTATGACGCACAAAACATAGCTTTTATATGTTCATAGAAATCAATATAAGTAGGTCAGTTTGCAAGTCTATTTTCGACGTTTATGTCTGACAATCGCTGCTCCAGAAAACATCGTAGGAGCAGCGACTGTCAGACGCAAACGTCAAAAATAGACACATATAAAAGCTCCGGGGTGTTTTGTGCGTCATAAGAACTACACATAACACTTGAAACTGACAGTAAGTCGAAACAAGCTTGTAGTGTAAATAACTGAAGCTAAATAAAATTGTAGCAGCTAAACTGGACTACACATATTCCTGAATAATAGGTTTGTCATTGCTGTATTACAACATCCTACAGCTGTGTTTAAATTATTTTACACTACTGGCCATTAAAATTGCTACACCAAGAAGAAATGCAGATGACAAACGGGTATTCATTGGACAAATATAGTATACTAGAACTGACGTGTGATTACATTTTCACGCAATTTGGATGCATAGATCCTGAGAAATCAGTACCCAGAACAACCAATTTTGGCCGTAATAACGGCCTTGATACGCCTGGGCATTGAGTCAAACACAGCTTGGACGGCGTACAGGCCTATGCAGCTTCATCACGATACCACAGTTCATCAAGAGTAGTGACTGACGTATTGTGACGAGCCAGTTGCTCGGCCACCATTGACCAGACGTTTTGAGTTGGTGAGAGATATGGAGCACGTGCTGGCCAGGACAGTAGTCGAACAAAAGTATCCAGAAAGACCCGTACAGGACCTGCAACATGCGGTCGTGCATTATCCTGCTGAAATGTAGGGTTTCGCAGGGATCGAATGAAGCGTGGAGCCACGTGTCGTAACACGTCTGAAATGTAACGTCCACTGTTCGAAGTGCCGTCAATGAGAACAAGAGGTGACCGAGACGTGTAACCAATGGCACCCCATACCATCACGCCGTGTGCTACGCCGGTCTGGCGATGACGGATACACGCTTCCAATGTGCGTTCACCGCGATGTCGCCAAACACGGATGCGACCATCATGATGCTGTAAACAGAACCTGGATTCATCCGAAAAAATGACGTTTTGCCATTCGTGCACCCAGGTTCGTCGTTGAGGGCACCATCACAGGCGCACCTGTCTGCGGTGCAGCATCAAGGGTAATCGCAAACATGGTCTCCGAGATGATAGTTCATGCTGCTGCAAACATCGTCGAACTGTTCGTGCAGATGGTTGTTGTCTTGCAAACGTCCCCATCTGTTGACTCAGGGATCGAGATGCGGCTGCACGATCCGTTACAGCCACGCGGATAAAATGCCTGTCATCTCGACTGCTAATGATACGAGGCCGTTGGGATCCAGCACGGCGTTCCGTATTATCCTCCTGAACCCACCTATTCCTTATTCTGCTAACAGTCATTGGATCTCGACCAAAGCGAGCAGCAATGTCGCGATACGATAAACCGCAATCGCGATAGGCTACAATCCGACCTTTATGAAAAGTCGGAAACGTGATGGTCCGCATTTCTCCTCCTTACACGAGGCATCACAACAACGTTTCACCAGGCAACGTCGGTCACCAGCTGTTTGTATATGAGTAATCGGTTGGAAACTTTCCTCATGTCAGCACATTGTAGGTGTCGCCACCGGCGCCATCTTTGTGTGAATGCTCAGAAAAGCTAATCGTTTGCAAATCACAGCATTTTCTTCCTGTCGGTTAAATTTCGCGTCTGTAGCACGTCATCTTATTGGTGTAGCAATTTTAATGGCCAGTAGTGGTATTATGATGCTAGCCAAAATAATTACATAGCACACCCAGAAAACTGAGATAAGGATAAAAGAAAAAGAAAACCTACAATGTACATAAGCCAGGAGGGATGCAACCCGCAATGTTTATTATTTTTTATTTTATTTCCATACCACTAGAGGCACTGCTACCGGTCTGCGTTTCCCTCTTTTAACATGGGAGTTGCGATTCTCTTTTCCTGTTGTTCTGTGCGCGACACGCGTCTGCGCCGGGTCGCGTGGCGCTGTGGCTGCGGAACAGTTTCTCGCGCCAAGTGAGCACTGCAGGAGGGGTGAGGAGGGGAGCGGGAAAGCAGTCCAGCCATAGGCTCACTTTGGCATGGCGCATGTGGGCAGAGGAAGTATTGCCCATCTGAAAAATAAAGCCTTACGGTATACTGAATTTTATTGTCACTGAGTAGTTTAAGCGTTCCCTCTCCTTTCGTTAGTACATAGTAGTTTTCACTTACATCTGTATACTTTTTTGTTTTGTTTATTCTTTTGGCAAGAACAATGCACAGTTCAATAACTGGTGAGCCATTAGCCACTGGAATTATATCATCTGCTTCCACAATGTTTCCATATCTTAAGAAGGGACAGACGATTCATCGTGAGGGTAGTGAATAAGGAAGCAAGGAAATTTATAAATTCATGTGATCTAGAAGCAAGGCAGGAAAGTAAAACAAGGTTATATACTTGCTGCCTGTTATGCTGACGTATCTCTACGATTTGTTACAAAAAGTCGAGAAGGCGTAATTTCCACAGGCATGACCCCATTGTGCTCCTGGTAAAAAGTGTCCAAGATATGAATTACATACGTTTCACTATCACTATATGGATATGGATGTAATAAGAGGCATTATACTACATACATGTTGACATGACATTTCCACTGCAATCTAGAAACAGTCGAGAAGTCCTCATGAATAACGGTGCTTCAATCAGCTCGTCGCGACGAGAAAAAGCATTTCAGTGGTTGCACTAGCAGCACTAATACACTAATTATATAACAGGTTACACAAATGAAATAGTAGTCGGTATTATTCCGAAAGTATATCCTGAAAGAGTGTCGTGATCTGATATATCTTTTGAAATGTATAACTGACAAAGGCAAATCTACTTACATGACAATGTTTTTCGAACGACATGAACTCCCGCTCACAAGGCACACATGACTAGCTTCTGCATACCTGTCGCGCGTTATTCGCAGCTGCTGTCGATACACTGACTATTTTGTTGTGCGACAGATCAATTGTTTGTTTTTCTGAGTAACAACTATTTTATTCGTGAATCACACATTGTTAGTTTGGCAATAACCAGCATCTGACATGTGCCTGTTATTCTGCCTGAAGGGAACGCTCGTCGTTATTTTAATACTGCTCAGATCAAGAAAAGGAATAAAATCCTCTGGTAAGTTTCCATTCTAGTCGTTAGATGTTAAAAATACGGTGGATTACGAGGTTGTTGTTGTTGTGGTCTTCAGTCCTGAGACTGGTTTGATGCATCTCTCCATGCTACTCTATCCTGTGCAAGATTCTTCATCTCCCAGTACCTAATGCAACCTACATACTTCTGAATCTGCCTAGTGTATTCATCTCTTGGTCTCCCTCTACGATTTTTACCCTCCACGCTGCCCTCCAGTACCAAATTGGTGATCCCTTGATGCCTCACAACATGTCCTACCAACCGATCCCTTCTTCTAGTCAAGTTGTGCCACTAACTCCTCTTCTCCCCAATCCTATTCAGTACCTCCTCATTAGTTGTGTGATCTACCCATCTAATCTACAGCATTCTTCTGTAGCACCACATTTCGAAAGTTTATATTCTCTATTGTCTATTATCTATTCTCTATTTATCGTCCAAGTTTCATTTCCATACATGGCAACACTCCATACAAATACTTTCAGAAACGACTTCCTGACACTTAAATCTATACTTGATGTTAACAAATTTCTCTTCTTCAGAAACGCTTTCCTTGCCATTGCCAGTCTACATTTTATATCCTCTCTACTTCGACCATCATCAGTTACTTTGGTCTCCAAATAGCAAAACTCCTTTACTACTTGAAGTGTCTCATTTCCTAATCTAATTCCCTCAGCATCACCCGACTTAATTCGACTACATTCTATTACCCTCGTTTTGCTTTTGTTGACGTTCATCTTATATCCTCCTTTCAAGACACTGTCCACTTCGTTCAATTGCTCTTCCAAGTCCTTTGCTGTCTCTGACAGAATTACAAAGTCATCGGCGAACCTCAAAGTTTTTATTTCTTCTCCATGGATTTTAATTCCCACTCCGAATTTTTCTTTTGTTTCCTTCACTGCTTGCTCAATATACAGATTGTATAACTCCCTTACCAACCACTGCTTCCCTTTCATGCCCCTCGATTCTTGTAACTGCCATCTGGTTTCTGCACAAATTGTAAATAGCCTTTCGTTCCCTGTATTTTACCCCTGCCACCTTCAGAATTTAAAAGAGAGTATTCCAGTCAACATTGTCAAAAGCTTTCTCTAAGTCTACAAATGCTAGAAACGTAGGTATGCCTTTCCTTAATTTACCTTCTAAGATAAGTCGTAGGGTCAGTATTGCCTCACGTGTTCCAATATTCCTACGGAATCCCAACTGATCTTCCTCAAGGTCGGCTTCTACCAGTTTTTCCATTCGTCTGTAAAGAATTCGCGTTAGTATCTTGCAGCCGTGGCTTATTAAACTGACAGTTATGTAATTTTCACATCTGTCAACACATGCCTTCTTTGGGATTAGAATTACGAGGATTAAACCAAAATTTCCAATATAACTGGCAATTTATTTTTGTGTGAATTATTAACCTTTTCTTATTCGAAGAAGCATCACCCTTTATGAGTAACGGCCACATTTCTCCGGTTGATAGGTTTAATTGTTCTGTCTTTGCCAAAACACAGTATAATTTTCACAAACTCATCTTATAGTAGGTATTGCGACAGAATTCTGAAACGGAGTGTTTCATTAAACCAGTAACTGCCAACCAGATAGCTCAATAGCACACGAAATACCTCATTGTGTCGGTTTGCAGTAACATAAGAGAAGAAATTTCATGATTATTTTCACACTAGGAAACTGCTGTTTCACTAGCTATCGATAACTCTTGAAAAATTACAGTCACTGGAGTGAAAAAAATAAAGAAGACAGTATAACTACTGATATACCGTCATAGATAAGAAAGTTCCGTGTGATTACGGATTGGCAAAATACTGTCCTCCTTGTGTGCTATCATTCCCCAATATCGCGTTTCGATATCTCGAGCGGTTTAGGAGATATAAGGACTGTTGTGAATATTTCATTCTCGCGGGCCTGAGCTTGGGAGTGAGCACGCTACATGGGATCCATTTTTTCGAGATCTGAAACAGATAGAGACCTTCTTCCAAGTCTAAAGAAAAATTCAACATGTTAGCTAAATTTCAGACGCATCAACGTTGGTGTAATGTGCACCAAACACGAAATCATAGCGACCCCTAGATTTCATTGCAAACTTTTCGAATTGTGCGTAGCGTCTTACTAAAATTTGTATACCACAATAAATATGACCATTAGCAAGATGATGGGCACTTCGCCACGAAGCTGATATAAAACGCTACAAGCAAGGCAAAAATCAAATATTTTTGCTGAATAGTTTCTGTAAAATCATTTGAGAAAGATTACAGTGTGCTCGCGCTTCGTTTCTGTCACCGTAGAGCGCCGCCAACCGGCGCGTGCAAAGTGTGTTCACGAGTCTCGAATATCCGTTGGACCAGCGCGACACGTACGGAAAGTGCGATTCGGGCTGTAGTGTCGTGTCACGTCACGCGTGCTATACGCGTCTCAATTTACGCTTAGCCTAAGAGTTTTGGTGTTCATATAAAGTCGGTGAACCATCACGCGATATCGCTTTGTTCATTGTGCCATAGTGCGCTGTTTGTAACCTGTAGATGATGTGGTAGAACTGTTTTCTTTGGACACTTTTGTTACGTACTTCCAGTCTGGTATGGAACGACAGCTGCACATGTGCTAGCATTTCAGCTTAGATGTCCGTGCAGACTGCAGTAATACGTCGTTGCGTATCACCGGATGTAACTGTTGTTGTTGTTGTTGTTGTTGTTGTTGTTGTGGTCTCCAGTCCTGAGACTGGTTTGATGCAGCTTTGCATGCAATTCTATCCTGTGCAAGCTTCTTCGTCTCCCAGTACCTACTGCAACCTACACCCTTCTGAATCTGCTTGGTGTATTCATCTCTTGGTCTCCCTCTACGATTTTTACCCTCCACGCTGCCCTCCAAAACTAAATTGGTGATCCCTTGGTGCCTCAGAACATGTCCTACCAATCGATCCCTTCTTCTAGTCAAGTTGTGCCACAAACTTGTATTCTCTTCTTGTCTAAACTATTTATCGTCCATGTTTCACTTTCATACATCACTACACTCCGTACAAATACTTTCAGAAACGACTTCCTGACATTTAAATCCATACTCCATGTTAACAATTCTCTCTTCTTCAGAAACGCTTTCCTTGCCATTGCCAGTCTACATTTTATATCCTCTCTACTTCGACCATCATCAGTTACTTTGCTCCCCAAATAGCAAAACTCCTTTACTACTTGAAGTGTCTCATTTCCTAATCTAATTCCCTCAGCATCACCCAACTTAATTCGATTACATTCCATTATCCTCGTTTTGCTTTTGTTGATGTTCATCTTATATCCTCCTTTCAAAACACTATCCATCCCTTTCAACTGCTCTTCCAAATCCTTTGCTGTCTCTGACAGAATTACAATGTCATCGGCGAACCTTAAAGTTTTTATTTCTTCTCCATGGATTTTAATACCTACTCCGAATTTTTCTTTTGTTTCCTTCATTGCTTGCTCAATATACAGATTGAATAGCATCGGGGAGAGGCTACAACCCTGTCCCACTCCCTTCCCAACCACTGCGTACCTTTCGTGTCCCTCGACTCTTATAACTGCCGTCTGATTTCTGTACAAATTGTAAATAGCCTTTCGCTCCCTGTATTTTACCCCTGCCACCTTCAGAATTTGAAAGAGAGTATTCCAGTCAACATTGTCAACAGCTTTCTCTAAGTCTACAAATGCTAGAAACGTAGGTTTGCCTTTTCTTAATCTAGCTTCTAAGATAAGTCGTAGGGTTAGTATTGCCTCACGTGTTCCCTATTTTTACGGAATCCAAACTGATCTTCCCCAAGGTCAGCTTCTACCAGTTTTTCCATTCGTCTGTACAGAATTCGCGTTAGTATTTTGCAGCCGTGACTTATTAAACTGATAGTTCGGTAATTTTCACGCCTGCTTTCTTTGGGATTGGAATTATTATATTCTTCTTGAAGTCTGAGGGTATTTCGCCTGTTTCATACATTTTGCTCACCAGATGGTCGAGTTTTGTCAGGACTGGCTCTCCCAAGGCCGTCAGTAGTTCCAATGGAATGTTGTCTACTCCCGGGGTCTTGTTTCGACTCAGGTCTTTCAGTGCTCTGTCAAATTCTTCACGCATTATCATATCTCCCATTTCATCTTCATCTACACCCTCTTCCATATCCATAATATTGTCCTCAAGAACATCGCCCTTGTATAGTCCCTCTACATACTACTTCCACCTTTCTGCTTTCCCTTCTTTGCTTGGAACTGGGTTTCCATCTGAGCTCTTGATATTCATACAAGTGGTTCTCTTTTCTCCAAAGGTCTCTTTAATTTACCTGTAGGCAGTATCTATCTTACCCCTGGTGAGACAAGCCTCTACATCCTTACATTTGTCCTCTAGCCATACCTGCTTAGCCATTTTGCACTTCCTGTCAATCTCATTTTTGAGACGTTTGTATTCCTTTTTGCCTGCTTCATTTACTGCATTTTTATATTTTCTCCTTTCATCAATTAAATTCAATAATTCTTCTGTTACCCAAGGATTTCTAGCAGCCCTCGTCTTTTTACCTACTTGATCCTCTGCTGCCTTCACTAGTTCATCCCTCAGAGCTACCCATTCTTCTTCTACTCTATTTCTTTCCTCCATTCCTGTCAATTGTTCCCTTATGCTCTCCCTGAATCTCTGTACAACCTCTGATTTAGTCAGTTTATGCAGGTCCCATCTCCTTAAATTCCCATATTTTTGCAGTTTCTTCAGTTTTAATCTACAGTTCATAACCAATAGATTGTGGTCAGAGTCGACATCTGCCCCTGGAAATGTCTTACAGTTTAAAACCTGGTTCCTAAATCTCTGTCTTACCGTTATATAATCTATCTGAAACCTGTTAGTATCTCCAGGCTTCTTCTATGTATACAACCTCCTTTTATGATTCGTGTATGTTTGCATAAAAAATACACTTTCTAAGTGTAATTACAAACTGTTAATTGGCTAATAGTACGAGCACCTGACTACCAATCGATTATCTGAAAACCAAAAATCGATAGCACTTTCCGTTTCCGCAATATGCAAGCTTTACGTGATTCACCCTGTGTACGAAAACTGCTGCAGAATATCAATACGACAATATTGCTAATTTAATATTGACCATATACGTGCATGAAGTCGACATGTTATATGCTCATATTACTCACCTAGTCTCGTGTAAAATAACAGGTGTTCTCGAACAAGATTTCAAAGCACGTCTGTCAAACGCTCCTGCCTCCTCTAGCCTTGCAGTCAACGCAGTGCGAATAGGACGGCTCTGGTTGTCACTCCGCTGTACAGTAGTTCGCGCTTTGGCACTAGCCTGGTGAAGTGTGATTGAGCGAGTGACAAACAGTCAGTGTGCGCGAAATTTAAAAGCTGTGTTTTCGGAAGGTCATAATTGTTTACTATCCAAATTATGGCCCAAATTTTCGTGTGGGGTATCTCGCGTGTGTGTTTTTCTCCTTAAAATATGTGGTCAAGTTTGTGTTTCCTCGTGAATCTAACTTCAGCTGCGACGATCGTGAACATTTCTGTGTTGAACTACGCAGCAGTTAGAAAATTCAGCTACCTGTCCCATAGTGCAATTTTACCAAGTGCTGGGCCAAACCTCTGGTGCCACGGATATAGTGTCGCTTTCTCCAAGCGCAAAAGCAGTTATCTCCCTAAGCACGGAACGCTGTTCCGATTACATACTAATTTTACCATGAAATCAATCTTATCAACATTATTTGTAGATAGGAAGATACGTAATATGTGTGTTTACAATAAGCTGACGTATTATTATGTGCTTGTGTATACATGAATAGTGGCATAATGGCTGAATATGCCTCTTCCTTTCTTTCTGTTAACATTGTAACATCTGAAAAGCTTAATGAATCGTCGAAATATTTTGTTGTGAAGTAGATGTTAACAGTAGCTATCGTCCCTGCAGCTGTTCAGATGAAACAGTGGTTAAAGCTTAGTGTCATGATGTGTTTACTGATAAAATTCTCTTGGGCTTCCAGTCGCATCTAAAATCAGCTATCGGCTCAACGTTACTCGGCCATCGTCAAGTGGTGACAGTCGTCTGGTTGCTGTTGCCGTCCTTCTATAGCCGTGCTACTTTCTGTGACGTCACTAGTGCTCTCTCCAGCGCCTCATATATTTTGTTTTCGTTGTGCACGCGTCGCTCCCGCTTAACCTTGCGTTGTTCGGACCCGAAGCTTTGCTCAGTTGAATGCCACAATCGTTATTGAGTTCGTTGTCGTAAGTTTTTATCTGTATCGCATATGACGCTATCCCAGAAACCATCAAGCCTTGTAATAAAAGATGTTTCGTCGAATGCAATTCGGTATCCATTTTCCAGAGCTGTTTACTCAAGTTACCGTACGCCCAAAGACCTCTCGTTTTGTGCATGGTGTTCATTAGTATGAATGGTCTGTCTGACAAACTTTACACATGCACGCTGTATTTTATATACTCCTGGCGTTCTAAGTCCCACTCGTCTTTCAGAGGCCTCATCAACTGTCGAATTTTTGCTGGAGCCTTGAGAACCGATTCGATTTTATATCTCTTTAAAGAACCCACTAATTTTTCATGTTTCTGCGCCATAGAACGGCAAAAACGCAAGCTTCTTCGTGTTCTCCTAGGAAGCCTTCTGTTTACGTGTCTTCAGAGAGATAGGTTGCAAAATCTGTCCGTTATTGTAGTCGTTTTGCTTAAACCTGTAACGGTAAGGTGAAGTTTCCTGACGTAAACGGTAAGGTGGGGTTGGAACAGACTCCACCCTCCAAATATCGATTTTTCGGGGTAAAATAAAAAATGAATAATGGGAAAAAGTTTTATTATCAATTAAACACATATTATATTTGTTATACATTTTTTTATATTTATAGTCAATAAGTAAGGACATAAAGTACTTTGGAAAAAAATAGGAATTTGATTACAAAAAAATACCTTAATAGAAATATTCTCTATAAAATTATTGAAAACATAGTAAAAATCAATAGATTCAGTCATCAACTAGGAACTTGAGTGCTTTAGAATTTCTAAAGATAGGAACTAAATGAGAAACATCTCTTACTACTTGTAGAAAATAATTATAGTGTCAGCAGTTTCGAAATATAAAGTTCTCAATAATAAATGTCTTTGTACACATAATGTAATAGGTGGTTTCTGAACAGTTTTCTGCATCGATATTGTCGCCATCCTCTGACTCAGCCTCCTGTCGGAGAAACTCGTTGTATATCTCCTCAGGAGTTCTAAGGAGTTGATGCGCCATTTTAGTAAGATACTAGAAGAGAAAACAAAACTTAGATGTAATATAAACATCAATATGGGGTTGAATCCTCCCCACAAAAGACACTAATAAGCGTGACGTAAACAGTAAGGTGGGGCCGGATCCAACCCGAGCGCGGGTAATGTAGGTTTCGGATAGAGAGGGTAGCTGCAGGTCACTCACCAGACTGACGTGGCCTCCTCGGCGTTCTCGGGACGACTGGCTGCTAGGGTAGCTGGAACCACAGCGCTCCCAGAAAAGGGAGTGGGGAGTTATAAACAAAACAGACTCGCTGGGGTCAGATCCAAACCCAACCTTACCGTTAGAGGGTTAAATACTTCCCGTAAATAGCTTAGTTTCTTCGGCAGGTTTTCAGCGTCTGAAAAGTCTTTCGCTCGATGCACGAACGTCCATGTAATATCATTTTTCTATGGTGTCATCCTGTGTCGTGTAAATTATGACGTTGACAGAATTGTGAGAGACCGTGACTATTGCAATTATTAAATCAGTTGTATAACACATAGTTCTCATCTTTCCAACGAAAGCTATTCAAATGATGCGTTTCTCAGAGTTGCAAATTCTCGGAACTTGCACTAAAACGGAGTGGATGAAGTTGATTTTACTGTCTCACCAATAAATACCTTCAAGAGACCATCTGGAGAAACTTGTTATATGGAGTATAAACTACTGGCCATTAAAATTGCTACACGAAGAAGAAATGCAGATGATAAACGGGTATTCATTGGACAAATATATTATACTAGAACTGACATGTCATTACATTTTCACGCAATTTGCGTGCATAGATCCTGAAAAATCAGTATCCAGAACAACCACCTCTGTCCGTAATAACGGCCTTGATACGCCCGGGCATTGAGTCAAACAGAGCTTGGATGGCGTGTACAGGTACAGCTGCCCATGCAGCTTCAACACGATACCACAGTTCATCAAGAGTAGTGACTGGCGTATTGTGAAGAGCCAGTTGCTCGGCCACCATTCACCAGACGATTTCAATTGGTGAGAGATCTGGAGAATGTGCTGGCCAGGGCAGAAGTCGAACATTTTCTGTACCCAGAAAGGCCCGTACAGGACCTGCAACATGCGGTCGTGCATTATCCTGCTAAAATATAGGGTTTCGCAGCGATCGAATGAAGGGTAGAATGGTTCAAATGGCTGTGAGCACTATGGGACTTAACTTCTGAGGTCATCAGTCCCCTAAAACTTAGAACTACTTAAACCTAACTAACCTAAGGACATCACACACATCAATACTCGAGGCAGAATTCGAACCTGCGACCGTAGCGGTCGCGCGGTTCCAAACTGTAGCGCCTAGAACCGCGGGTCGTAACACATCTGAAATGTAACGTCCACTGTTCAAAGTGCCGTCAGTGCGAACAAGAGGTGACCGAGACGTGTAACCAATGGCACCCCATACGCCGGGTGATTCGCCAGTATGGCGATGACGAATACACGCTTCCAATGTGCGTTCACCGCGATGTCGCCAAACACGGATGCGACCATCATGATGCTGTAAACAGAACCTGGATTCATCCGAAAAAATGACGTTTTGCCATTCGTGCACCCAGGTTCGCCGTTGAGAACACCAACGCAAGCGCTCCTGTCTGAGATGCAGCGTCAAGGGTAACCGCAGCCATGGTCTCCGAGCTGATAGTCCATGCTGCTGCAAACGTCGTCGAACTGTCCGTGCAAATGGTTGTTGTCTTGCAAACGTCACCATCTGTTGACTCAGGGATCGAGACGTGGCTGCACGATCCGTTACAGCCATGCGGATAAGATGCCTGTCATCTCGACTACTAGTGATATGAGGCCGTTGGGATCCAGCACAGCGGCGTACCCTCCTGAACCCACCGATTTCATATTGTGCTAAAGTCATTGGATCTCGACCAAAGCGAGCAGCAATGTCGCGATACGATAAACCGCAATCGCGGTAGGCTACAACCCGACCTTTATGAAAAGTCGGAAACGTGATGGTACGCTTTTCTCCTCCTTGCACGAGGCATCACAACAACGTTTCACCAGGCAACGCCGGTCAACCGCTGTTTGTGTATGAGTAATCGGTTGGAAACTTTCCTCATGTCAGAACGTTGTAGGTGTCGCCACCGGCGCCAACCTTCTGTGAATTCTCTGAAAAGCTAATCATTTGCATATCACAGCATCTTCTTCCTGTCTGTTAAATTTCGCGTCTGTAGCACGTCATCTTCGTGGTGTAGGAATTTTAATGGCCAGTAGTGTATATATAATGTGGACTGATGTAAACAAATCATTATTGTTATTAAAATCTCGGCATCTGTGATACGTTAAAGAAGGAGGGAGGATGGCAGGATGGCAGCAAGTTGTGTTCGGTAATGGGAGTAGGAGGGGGCAGGGAGACAGCAGCAAACTGTTAAGGACCCCAGAAGCTCGCAGCCGCTGCCTTGGCTGCAGGGTCTGTTATATGGATCTACATCTACATCCATACTCTGCAAACCACTAAGACGTGCATAGCAGAGGGTACTTCCCATTGTACCGGTTATCAGGACATCTTCCCGTTCCATTGACACACGAAGCGCGGGGAGCGTAACTGTTTAAACGCCTCTTGGCGTGCTATAAGTAATATGTGTTGTCCTCATAATCCCCACAGGAGTGAAACGTAGGAAGTTCTAGTATATCTCTAGAGTCATCATCTAAAGTTGGTTCTTGAAACCTTGTAAGTAGTGTTTCTTGAGATAGTTTCCAAACTCGGAGAGTTTCTATCTATGTTCAAGTGTCTCCCAGTCCTGTTTCTTCAGCATCTTTGTGACAAAAAATGGTTCAAATGGCTCTGAGCACTATGGGGCTTAACTTCTGATGTCATCAGTCCCCTAGAACTTAGAACTACTTAAACCTAACTAACCTAAGGACATCACACACATCCATACCCGAGGCAGGATTCGAACCTGCGACCGTAGCGGTCGCGCGGTTCCAGACTGTAGCTCCTAGAACCGTTCGGCCACTCCGGCCGGCCATTTTTGTGACACTTGCCCATGGATCAAATAATCATCTAACCATGTTCTAAGCACGAAACTTCTCTACATACATCCTATACCACTTGTTAGTCCTATTTGGTACGGGTTACAGACACGAGAGCAAAATTCTAGGATGAGTTCCACATTTTTTTTTGCATGCGATCTCCCTTGTATACTGAATGAATTTCCCTAATAGTCTACCAATTCCAACGACCTTGCAGCAGTGGTAACGCCGGTTAAGCGCTGTCGGGCTGGTCGAGCAGTTGGAGGGGTGACCATCCGGTCTTGGATGGGTGACCATCCGGTCGATGGCAAGCGGGGTGCACTCAGCACTTGTGAGGCAAACTGAGGAGCTACTTAACTGAGAAGTAGCGGCTCCGGTCTCGTAAACTGACCTACGGCCGGGAGAGCGGTGTGCTGACCACATGCCCCTCCGTATCCGCATCCAGTGACGCCTGAGGGCTGAGGATGACACGGCGGCCTTCTTGGCCTGTTCGGGCGGAGTTTAGTTTAGTTTTAATATTCTACCAATGAACCCCAGTCTGCAACCTGCTTTACGGCTTCAACTGAGCCCACGTAATCATTCCATTTCACATCCCTAAAAAATGTCACGGCCAGGCATTTGTACAAGGTGACCGATTCCAGTTATGACTCGTTGGTACTGTAGTAATAGAATACAATTTTTTCTCCGCTTTGTGAAACTCACAATTTTACATATCTGAACATTTACAGCAAGTTGTCAATCTTTGCACCACTTCGAAATCTTATCAATACCCGACAGACTATTTGTGCAGCGTCTTTCACACAGTAGCTCATCATAGATTACTGCATCATCCGCGAAAAATCGGGGGACACTGGCAATATTGTCTGCAAGGTCATTGGTATATGAGATGAATAGCAAGGGACCCAGCACGCTTCCCTGGTGTGGACCCGAAGTTACTTCTATTGCTGTCGATTACTTTCCATCTAAGATAATGGGCTACGTCTTCTCTACGAAGAAACCCGAAATCCATTCACAAATTTCCAAATTTCGCTTGATATCCCATAAATTCGTTTTTTTCATAATAAGCATGGATGTGATACTGAATCAAATGTTTTCGGGAAATCGAGAAATACTACATTTGCCTGACTGGTTCGATCCATGGTTTTCTGGATGTCATGCGAGAAGAGTGCGTATTGTATTTCACATGATCAATGTTTCCGTAATCAGTCCTGGCCGTCATGGAGGTGGTAATTTTGTTCAAGATACCTCATTAAGCTTGAGCTCAGAATATGTTATAAGATTCTACAACAAATGATGACAACGGTACTGGACGGTAGTTTTTTTGGATCACTTCTGCTACCCTTCTTGTAAAAAAGTGTGACCTGTAGTTTCTCCCAACTACCGGTCGCGGTTTCTTGTTCGAAGGACCTATGATAGATTATGGGTGAAAGAGATCATACCTTGAGCATAAATTTGGTATAGAATCTGATAGGGATTCCATCGTTCCCGAGGTCTTTATTCAGTTTTAACAATTTCAGCTTTTTTTTTAACGTTACTGACAATATCTGTATCATTCACTTTTTCTGTGGTACGAGAAATAAATTGTGGAAATACTCCTGGGTTTTATTTTGCAAAGGAACATTTGAAAACAGAGTAAGCATTTCTACTTTGCTACTCTCAATTTCAGTTCCTGTCTCGTCCGTGTGTGACTGGATACTAACTTTCCGCCGGCTAGAGTGACCGAGCGGTTATAGGCGCTTCAGTCTGGAACCGCGCGACCGCTACGGTCGCAGGTTCGAATCCTGCCTCGGGCATGGATGTGTGTGCTGTCCGTAGGTTAGTTAGGTTTAACTAGTTCTAAGGTCTAGGGGACTGATGACCTCAGCAGTTAAGTCCCATAGTGCTCAGAGCCATTCGAACCATTTTTTTAGTAACTTTCCTACAGGGGCGGATGCAGGATGGGTACTCCAGGGAGGGAGGGAGGTGGAGGGGGTGGCAGCGGGTGAAATTACGAGCTGAAGTTGTTGCTTTTCGTGTTAACAATAACCAGAATAAGCACATTTAGGGCTGTTGGAAAAATCGAAAAAATTAAATCAGTTTTTAGGCTAAGTTATAATGACCCGAGTTTTCTTGGTCCTTGTTCAATAATGATTCACATGGCTCTGAGCGCTATGGGACTCAACTTCTGAGGTCATCAGTCCCGTAGAACTTAGAACTACTTAAACCTAACTAACCTAAGGACGTCTCACACATCCATGCCCGAGGCAGGATTCGAACCTGCGACCGTAGCGGTCGCGCGGTTACAGAGTGTAGCCCCTAGAACCACTCGGCCACTCCGTCCGGCTCTTGGTACTTGTCCCTGAGCTACTGGGAAGGGGGGGGGGGCGACAACCCTTTGTCCCCCATTCCGTGGATTCGCATATGTCAGTGAAGGTCAACGTCCACCGCTCGTGGTCTCGCGGTAGCGTTCTCGCTTCCCGAGCACGGGGTCCCGGGTTCGATTCCCGGCGGGGTCAGGGATTTTCACCTGCCTCGAGATGACTGGGTGTTTGTGTTGTTGTCATCATTTCATCATCATCCAGGAAAGTGGCGAAATTGGACTGAGCAAAAATTTGGAAATTGTACGGGCGCTGATAACCACGCAGTTGAGCGCCCCACAAAACCAAACATCATCATCATCATCATCAGTGAAGGTCAACAGCCTTTATATACGATTAGTATTTCTTTGGGTTTTATGAAAGGTCGTTCGATAATATCCTGCTACGGTAGTCGTTGAAGGGTTCACTTATTGGACTCCTGAAGATAAACGCGTTTCGTTATACATTTCCTTCTGTATAGCTCTACGTTATGTTTCAGATCTACTATGCGGAAGTTTCTTTGCAGTGTCTGCACACCATGTAGGGTCCGTCGCGTCATAAACTGTTTTAGTCGGTACATACCTTCCAAATGGTGGTCAACTATTCTTCAAAACCTGAGCCACAGTAAATCTTCACGCTCCGCTCAAGAGCGTAATGTTCCGAGTTCCTCTGTATCTAGTCCGCTGAAAACATAAATCCCGCTACGTATTTTAGCTATCATTTGTACTCTGGTAATCACTGCTGCTGCAGCTGCCACGTGGCCACTGATACCACCTTCTGTGCGGCAGAGTGCCTTCCACTGCTGAGGCGGCAGCCGCTGATAGCGCACATGCGCCACTTGCACATCCTGTGAGCCCGATAGTCGCGCCTGCACTGGCTGGCGCTGCGCCGCTCGTTCAAATCACGCTCGCTCAGAGCTGTACGTTAGACAGGATATTTCTAACCAAAGTTACTAAATCAATGCCCTGCTCATTGTTTGATAACCACGATTTTACTGTTTACCACCGTTCCTCAATATAATGAAAAATAACAAAAAAATCAAATGGCTCTGAGCACTATGGGACTCAACATCTTAGGTCATAAGTCCCCTAGAACTTAGAACTACTTAAACCTAACTAACCTAAGGACAGCACACACACCCATGCCCGAGGCAGGATTCGAACCTGAGACCGTAGCAGCCTCGCGGTTCCGGACTGCAGCGCCAGAACCGCACGGCCACCGCGGCCGGCTGAAATATAACAGAGTACATAATAACACTTTGTGTAGGATATATTGTTGTCTTCACCTCGTCCAAACTACGCTTTTATTCAATACGTAGATCCAGCTATTTCTTAGTGAGTATTTCGATTTGGCTCAGTCCTCGGTCATTTTTGCTTTATTGGTATTTCACTGCCAGTGAATACAATTCGCCGTTCTTCAACCACATGAGAGTAAAAATTTTAAAACATAGTACAAAAAATGGACATGGCGGTTGACAAAAAACGCTGTTGCATACAATAAAAAGACAGATCATTAGTTGCATAAATCAAAATATGGAAGGCTCATTTGTTGATTAGTTAAAATAGGGACACAAATGAGTGAAAAATCAATGTTTCAGACGAATTAATTCACTTAGGCGACAAAAGTGATGGGAAAGCGATATGCACATATTGAGATATCGGTAGTATCGCGTACACACAGTACAAAAGGGCAGAGCGTTGGCAGAGCTGTCATTTGTAATAAGGTGATTCATATGAAAAGGTTTCCAACGTGATTATGGCCACACGGTGGGAATTAACAGGCTTTGAAAGTGGAATGGTAGTTGGAGCTAGACGCATGGGACACTCCATTTCGGAAATCGTTAGGGAATTCAATATTTTGAGATCCACGGTGTCAACGGTGTGCCGAGAACACTAAATTTCGAGTATTATCTCTTACCATGAAAACGCACTGACCGACGGCTTTCACTTCACGATCGAGAGTAGCTGCGACTGCGTATAGTAGTCAGTGCTAACAGACAAGAATTTCCGCGACATTTAACCGCAGAAATCAATGTGAGGCGTACAACTAACGTGTTCATTAGATGATGTCAATCCCATGGAACTTTCATGGAATATAATCAAGAGGTCAGTTCGTGCACAAAATCGTCCAAAGGCAACACCTTTGCATTAACATATAACAGCACGGCTTAATATTTTTCCAGGGTTCATCTAACGACTTGTTGAGTCCATGGGATGTCCAATTGCTGCACTACGCTGGGCAAAAGGAGGTCCGACACGATATTAGGAGGTGTCCCATGACTTTTGTCACCTCAGTATAAGGCACATGGACCGTTGCACAACTTAAACGGTAAAAGGCCGATGTGTTGATTGAGTAAAATAGATACAGAGATGAGTGAGGTAATGAGTGGATATAGACTGCCAGGGAACGTAGCATTCAAGGTACTGTGTAGGAGGGTGTTTCTGCGGACCGATGTTCGGAGGAGCGATTTGGGAGAGCGAGGGGGACGCAGTTCCGAAGCAAGAATTAGGAAACGGATGACGAGGAGTTGAGAGGAAAGGAGGCCTCATAAGGTAGGATCTCCTAGAGTTGGTAGGACGGTTATATGTCACGGCAGATTTCATGGTTGGGTGAAGGAACGCCATTAAAGTTTCATTGGGAGAGGACGTGGCGGGCGTAGAGGTGTAATGTTGTGAGAATGTGCTGGAAAAAGTGGAGCAGAGTACCAGCATCAGTGAGCAGGGGAGGAACTAGTGTGAAGGTAGTGTCAAGTTTACAGGTAACGTAGGATACTAGGAGATGTTCAAGATGGAAGTGCAGAGTGGGGAATTTTATATGTTGGAAGAGGAGGCAAATGTCTGAGAGTAACCTGATCCCAAAGGCTAGGCGGAGTGCATGGCATTCGAGGATCTATAGGGTGTGATAAAAAGAGGAGCAAAAACCGACGCCACATTTGCATAGCATGGGATGGGTCGGATCAGGGATTTATAGATGTGGGGGAATCGTGGAAGGGTGCAATCCCCATGTTCGGCCGGTTAGTAGTTTTGGTAATTTTAATCTGTTATGGGCTTTCTGTTGAATGGTTACTAGATGTGGCTTCCATGTCATTCGGCGATAAAGTATTGGTCCGAGGTATTTTAATGTGTTAGCTACCTGGATAGGATAGTCGTAAGTGGTAAGGTACATATCATACGGGCGGAAGCTGCGGGTGGTTCGGCCTATAGTTATTGTCTGGGTTTTGGTATGGTTGATTCTGAGGAGCCACTGGTTGCACCAGGAGATGAACTGATTGTGATGGGGCTGGAGGGATCGTTATAATTTTTTGTGTAACCGCTGAAAACCTAGAGGAGCCGAGTTTCGTTTGTTTAGGTGCAAGATCAAAAGAAAACGTGTTTCGAAACACAGAAAACACAGAAGTCTGTCCACACTTTGCTCTTCATAAATCATCATCGCAAAAGCTCTGTAAAATTCACCCAGTAGTGTAATAGTTACTCATAGTCTCACCAGACAAAAAATTAGTCAACCCCTTAAAAGTTGAGGCCCTGGTACTCTAGCAGATAGAGCACTAAACTTCGAAACTTCGAATAGGGGTGGGGATTTTTCCTCGTTCCAGTCCCTCCATGGAGGCCCCAGGTACTTAGCTGGCTTTCAGATGAGTACCGGAGTCCTTCACGGGGCAGTGAGCGCACCACCCTACCCTTCCCACTGCCGCAGCAAAGAAAGTTTTAACTCTGGCACTTGCAAGTTATGTGCTCGCTTTCTGATCGGCTATATCCGCCGATTAATAGCAGGACAACTGTACAACATCTCGACGCCTATTGCACTTCAAAATTGTCCATAAGGCCGAAATTGGCCAGTCGTACAAAACGCATCCTCCATACAGTCCCAATTCCTCCCCAAGCGATTTCCATATTAAATGAATCACATCTCATATTAATGTAAAAAAAGTACTTACCAAAACTTCTCAGCTATGCATCTGCGTAACGAGAACGACAGTATCAGATGTATATTGTTCCATCGCAAATAGTAGCTATACCGCGCGGTCTGACGCCTTGCACGGTTCGCTCCCCCCCCCCCCCCCTCCCCCCGTCTCCCCCATCCAACTCGGTGGTTCGAATCTTCCCTTAGTTTAAGTTAGATTAGGTAGTGTGTAAGCCTAGGGAGCGATGACCTCAGCAGTTTGGTCCAAATAGTAACTGTATATACGTAACACATTTGTCCTTATATATGTTTGTGTGTGGTATTCTCATGCACTATACAGAGCAGGTCAAAGATTATTCAACTGTGTGTTAAGGGAATACAAAAATATACCTACTACTGATTAGATCGTTCGCCAGCACGACATAGATGCTAACATTTCACATAATTACAAACACTAAATGGGGTAACACTCATATCGTAAGACTTTCTGCAAACGTGACATCACATGTAATAGCGACGCCACATGAATTGTTACTGACTTTGTGACGAGGAAGAATATGAATGTCCACACTTTGCTCTTCATAATTCATAAATATGAATGCTCCTTGCTTCACCTGTAGCAATTTAAGCTGCCTTCCTATGTTTTTTTCGCAAGACTTTCTCTTTATTCACCTTCTCGCCTTAAGTTTAAACCCACACACGTTTGAAGATGGCGCAAAACTTTTTTGAGCAAGTAACTTGTCTGCATTTCAGATCTGACATTGATGTAGCCTTCTGTGCAGAACACAGAAGTGAAAAAGTGGGTAACCAAAAAACACGAGCAATCCACAATGTTAATACCCGATATGACTGCTTGTGAAATGTAACTTGTGTTGCTATTGATGTCTATCGAAATTATAGCAATGGGGATTACAAAATCCTGTAATATCGCTGGCTTGTTATTTCCTCTTTCGTAAGCCTGCGTGTGAAATGTTGTAGACAGTGTTGTCACTGATGTCTGTCGAAATGACTAAAAGAGAGAGCGGAACTTTCTTTAATGCTGCTGACTTGTTTTTTTCTTTCGCCGTCCATCTAGTGGATAGCGAAGGTTCGGGTTACCATCGAACATTCCAGTAAACATCTGTGATCAAAGGTGCTACAAAGTTTCCTGTTACCATCGAACATCCCAGTAGACCGTCATTTTTTCCGTTTTCCGTCGTTCCTTAGTTGCTTCAAAATTCATGGAGGTGTATTCCGTCTATGCAAGTAAATGAATGGGAGCTTGTTTTTTTGCCATACGCATTTCGCTTCTTCAGTGGCCTGTAATACATGTTTCTTTTTATGCTTATAATAATTGTATTGTGTAGTAGTTAGAATATGTTACCACGTTACATTTTATCATGTTTTTCTCTTTGCTAAAGATGCTTCATAAATAAAAAAAATTCCAGTTTACTTTAAACAGTTTATACCGGGCAACTATACAAATACCGCCATCTACCCTTTCTGAACTTGACCTTGTCATTGAGCTATCAGAACTCAGTTTTCTACTAGTCTCTCTCCATTACTGCCAAACCCTGAAAAAATGCTGCTATACCGCTGCAGACAGCCAATTCCGGGAGAAATGCTGCTGCGTAGAGGTAGAGCTCGACCTAGACTAGAATTTGTAACTGAAATGCAATGTCATATTTTTATAGGAGTTGTAACTGCGTTTAAAACTTATGGTAAATTAGTTCTGTTTGTTGAAGCAATCTCGTTGGCACCTACGAAGTTCGGAAGGAATCGATTGGCAAGTTCTGAGTTGCCACATGAGGACTTTTCAGAGGCCTTTGATTAGAAGACGAGAGACCAGTGTCGTATCGCGATCTGGTGCAGTTTTAGATTACCTCGAATATACAGCGAACCTAGCTGTATCTTAAAGAGCAAGAAATTCTGTTTCATTTCAGTCTTAAAAGTATCTTCGATGGCTACGTGTGAATACATAATAGCTGAGAGTGTTGACAGCACAGCAGTGCAGCACAAATCTGCCACGTCAAGTGGTGATGCAATATGTTTACGTCACCTCTTCAGAGCACCCGACTGTATGCTTAAGGATTACAGTTTTAGCTATGAAAAGCAGTTGGTAAAAAGGCGTCGAGACATCGTTTAATGAACCAGCTAGTGTCGAGGGTTATCGGTAAATTGAACAAGACTCAAACTGAACGCAGGTACCGAGGTGAATTAATGCTCGTCCTTTTGTTCTTCATTGGCTGCGATAATACAGTGAAGTGACTAAAGTCATAGGCGAGCGATACGCACATATACAGATGGCGATAGCATCGCTTAAAAAAGATATAAAAGGGCAGTGCATTGGCGGAGCTGTTATTTTTACCCAGTAGATTCATGTGAAAATGTGTCCGATATGATTACGGTCTCACGACGGGAATTAACAGATTCTGAACGCGGAATAGTAGTTGGAACTAGACACAGGGGCATTCCATTTCGAAAGTTGTTAGGGAATTCGGTATTCCGAAATCCCCAGTGTCAAGAGTGTGCCGAGAACACCAAACTTCAAGCGTTACCCCTCAAATTTCAGGTGTTACCCCTCACCAGGAACAATGCAGTGACCGACTGCCTTCAGTTAACGGCCGAGAGCATCGGCGATTGCACAGAATTGTGAGTTCTAACAGACAAGCAACACTGCGTGAACTAATGACAGAAATCAATGTGGGACTTACGTAGAAAATACACTCCTGGAAATTGAAATAAGAACACCGTGAATTCATTGTCCCAGGAAGGGGAAACTTTATTGACACATTCCTGGGGTCAGATACATCACATGATCACACTGACAGAACCACAGGCACATAGACACAGGCAACAGAGCATGCACAATGTCGGCACTAGTACAGTGTATATCCACCTTTCGCAGCAATGCAGGCTGCTATTCTCCCATGGAGACGATCGTAGAGATGCTGGATGTAGTCCTGTGGAACGGCTTGCCATGCCATTTCCACCTGGCGCCTCAGTTGGACCAGCGTTCGTGCTGGACGTGCAGACCGAGTGAGACGACGCTTCATCCAGTCCCAAACATGCTCAATGGGGGACAGATCCGGAGATCTTGCTGACCAGGGTAGTTGACTTACACCTTCTAGCGCACGTTGGGTGGCACGGGATACATGCGGACGTGCATTGTCCTGTTGGAACAGAAAGTTCCCTTGCCGGTCTAGGAATGGTAGAACGATGGGTTCGATGACGGTTTGGATGTACCGTGCACTATTCAGTGTCCCCTCGACGATCACCAGTGGTGTACGGCCAGTGTAGGAGATCGCTCCCCACACCATGATGCCGGGTGTTGGCCCTGTGTGCCTCGGTCGTATGCAGTCCTGATTGTGGCGCTCACCTGCACGGCGCCAAACACGCATACGACCATCATTGGCACCAAGGCAGAAGCGACTCTCATCGCTGAAGACGACACGTCTCCATTCGTCCCTCCATTCACGCCTGTCGCGACACCACTGGAGGCGGGCTGCACGATGTTGGGGCGTGAGCGGAAGACGGCCTAACGGTGTGCGGGACCGTAGCCCAGCTTCATGGAGACGGTTGCGAATGGTCCTCGCCGATACCCCAGGAGCAACAGTGTCCCTAATTTGCTGAGAAGTGGCGGTGCGGTCCCCTACGGCACTGCGTAGGATCCTACGGTCTTGGCGTGCATCCGTGCGTCGCTGCGGTCCGGTCCCAGGTCGACGGGCACGTGCACCTTCCGCCGACCACTGGCGACAACATCGATGTACTGTGGAGACCTCACGCCCCACGTGTTGAGCAATTCGGCGGTACGTCCACCCGGCCTCCCGCATGCCCACTATACGCCCTCGCTCATAGTCCGTCAACTGCACATACGGTTCACGTCCACGCTGTCGCGGCATGCTACCAGTGTTAAAGACTGCGATGGAGCTCCGTATGCCACGGCAAACTGGCTGACACTGACGGCGGCGGTGCGCAAATGCTGCGCAGCTAGAGCCATTCGATGGCCAAGACCGCGGTTCCTGGTGTGTCCGCTGTGCCGTGCGTGTGATCATTGCTTGTACAGCCCTCTCGCAGTGTCCGGAGCAAGTATGGTGGGTCTGACACACCGGTGTCAATGTGTTCTTTTTTCCATTTCCAGGAGTGTATCTGTTAGGACAGTGCGGCGAAATTTGGCGTTAATGGATTATTGCAGCAGACCACCGACGCAAGTGTCTCGCTAACAGCACGACATCGCCTGCAATGCCTCTCCTCGGCTCGTGACCATGCTAGACAACTTGGAAACCGTGGCTTGGTCAGACGAGTCTCGATTTCAGTTGGTAATGGATGATGGTGGGGTCGAGTGTAGGAGCGTAGACCGCATGAAGAAATGAACCCAAGTTGTCAACAATGCACTGTGCAAGGCACCATAACGGTGTGGGCTGTGTTTACATGGAGTGCACTGTCTCCTCAAGTCCAACTAAGCCGATCGTTGACTGGAAATTGTTATGTTCGGCTAGCTAGGGACCATTTTCAGCCATTCATGGACTTCTTGTCCAAACCAATGATGGAATATCTGTCGATAGCGATGCACCATTTCACCGGGCCACAACTGTTCGCGACTGGTTTGATGGACATTCTGGACAATTCGAGAGAATGCTGTGGCTTCCCAGATTCCCCGACATGAAGCACAACGAACATTTATGGCACATAACCGTAAGGTCAGTTCGTGCACAAAATTCTGCAACGGCAACACTTTCGCAATTATGGACGGTTTGCAAAAGAAGGTCCGCCAGATAGCCCATGACTTTTGTTACCTCAGTGAAAGAAGTTATAAGGTATTAATTATCAACTCGAAAAAAAGTTACTTACTTAATTTTTCGTTTGTTTGCAGTTATCGACGAGACTGACTTCCTCGTGCCACAGTGCTGTAGCACGCCACCAGAGGAGCCAAGACAAAATTTCGCAGCTCACTGAAAGAGAACAAAGATGATGCAAAGTCAGCTTCGGATTGGCGGAAGTGAACGGCAAAAATGCGCCATCGTAATATGACCCCGTGCTTGGGTGACACAGTCGCTGCCGTAGTGGTCAAACAATTCTGAATGATGAATAACAAAATGGCAGGGAATATTTATGAGAAGTCTGGGAATCGCCCTAGTGGTCGAAAACTGGAATATCACAATCGAGGCGATAGTGGGAAAAGTGAAAATCAGTGAGAGTTCAGCTTTCAACATCTTGCGCGCCATATTGAGGGAGGTAAATGTTCGTCTCCCACTGTGTTCCGTGACCGCTCACAGCCATTCAAAAGATGCGCCGAACCATGACAGCAGCGGAGATGCTGCAGCTGTAAGGTTAGGGGCAGTAATTTCATCCCTACTCCTAATTTTGCCCCCCCCCCCTATGAATTTACAGTTTCCACATTTGGTAACTGATGTTTAACTGTCAGCAAATGTGTGACACCATTCGCCTGTTGTGTTGAGAGGGTATGTGGTGTGCAGCATGTTTTGCACCCTTTATGAGGGAACTCATTTTTTTTAATGCTGAGTGATCAGCGAGGCAGGCTGCCAAGCGGAGGACCCGGGTTCGGTTCCCGGTACTTCCAAACATTTTTCCTTTGTCAGAGGATTGGTCCTGGGGTGCACTCAGGCTCTTGATGGTAATGGTAGAGCTACGTGGCCGAGTAACAGCGGCTCCGCGGTCTGGAAACTCTGCAAAACGCCCGGGAGAGCAGTGTGCTGACCACGTGCCCCTCGACACCCCATCCGCATGACGCCGCAAGGCAGAGGATGACACGGCGGCCGGTAGACATCCCTTGGGACTTCACGGCCTGGAGAGAAGCTCGTCTTTCGAATTAGTGTAGCACTCAAATTAAACAGCCTGTAATTCATAGTGTGAGCACTGGTTTGTTTTCTAATACTGGGCTGTCTTTCGATCGTGTATTGTTGTTCCGGGGCGTCTAATCGCTGTAGGCAAGCCGATGTGACGTGTCACTGCAGCGGACATTATAACAAACCTGGGGAGGTACGTACTTTCGTCTCGCTTGCAGTTACTGTTTTCGTCCCGTGAAGGAAATCTTGAAGTGTTATTAAAATTTAGTTTTATTTGCTATTTATGATTATTTTACCTTTTCCAGATGGGAATATGGTCTTCATCTACATGGACGAAGAATTCCACGTGCTGTACATGTTTTGAAGACTGAAAATAATTTGAAGACATTGTTCATTCACAGCCTTCGGTGATTTACAACAGTGAAGGCGTTTGGCTTCGTTAGAAAGGAAAAATATATTTAAATTAATTGTACTTTTAATACATCTTACGGGGGACGAAATTACGAACACTTTTTTGTATTTCTGTTTTTGTAGTGTTAATGTTTATGTCAAAAAGTTACTATAATACTTTATAACAATTTAACTGTGACTTGTCTTGAAATAGAGAATTTATCCAGGAATATTTACACCAATTTTTAGACTTTTGCCATAACCATTCGGGGATTATGCAGGTCCTAACCTGCTGAGATGATGAAATTTGGGCCTCCTATTTTATCAGGAGAGTTCAGTTCAAATAATTTTTTAACTCTCAAATCACCATGGGCAATTGCTCGCTGTGTCACTATGACCTCGAGACGATGACCAAAGCAAGCAGTGGAAACCTGTGGATTCAGCTCCGCCGAAAAAAGTGAAGCCCACATCATAGTTAAGCAAGGTGATGCTACTCATTTTATGGACTGCCATACTGTGGTGCCTATAGATTATACTCGTAAGCGGCAAACCGAGACAGGAGCATAATATCAAAATGTCATGACAAGGTTACGGGAAGCCGTCAAAACGGTGTGTCATGGGGAGCTGTCCAACGGGTGTTTTTGCCCAACGACCGTGCTCCAGATCGTTCCGTACATTACGCAGTCACACACACCACTTCTTTGGGCTTTCAAATTTGATCTCATCGCTTCCCCCCGTTTCTGCTGACACCGCATTCACTGACTTCTTCCTCTTTCCTCGGATGCATAAATCATAGCATGGCAGGCGTTTCCAGAATGACGACAAAGTAATTTTCGATGTGGAATTTGCAGACTTCTACAACCAAGGTCATCCTCAAGCGACGAATCGTTGGGAAAATGTGTCGCAATGAAGAGTGAACATGTAGAGAACGGCTAACGCCGCGACAAGTTTCATGGTCGTAGCCGGACTTTTTTGTGGTGATAATGAAAACTTTATGACAACACCTCGTACAGTCAATGGCTACCTCGTGCAGCTATGACCGAAGTTTTTCGTATACTCTAGAACGATCAGCACTGTGGCCACATCCAGTTATGACCTGGTTTTACGATAGTCACCGGGTTGTATCACCGAGTATATGGGCAGATGACTGTGTGAGCGCTATTGTGAGGAAACGAAATGTCCTTCCAGCCGACATTATGGGAAGAGCTGTAAAATACTCGTTTGGGGTTGGCACAGCGGCGCGATGCGACCAGCCTAAAGGAGAACAAATTGGAGGGCCAGTGCCGAACTGTGTCTGGCCTCATTCCTCAGTAGTGAAGATGGTACACAAATTCTTCCCACGCGGTCGTCAATGGCCTGTTGTTCTTCGGGTAAATATCGATACTTGAAAGCGATATCTGATCTCTGGGGCGGCCAATCAGGCCCCAACATGTATACTTTGTTTCACTATACTACTGATATAGCCTATGAGCTATCAAATACGAGTAAGATATCAGACTGGTCCTTCTAGTTTTGGATACTGAATTTCCGTAGCTGCACTTAGGTTAACAGAAAGGTTACACCAACATGCAAAAAAAAAAAAAAAAAAAAACCCTTTAAGAATGGAATCCACATCCTACACGTTACTTCTTCTAAAGACTCTGTCTTTCTTGATTAAATTATGTGCTAATCTAAATTCGATTGTCTCCTTTATTACATTGTCCCGGAAATTAGTCGTCTGCACCGCAATCCTGGTATTTCATTTCATGCTCAAAGGTGAGGTAGTGTTCGGTGTCAACTGATTCAGTTAGCTGTTTGAGTCGCGTGTAACGCTTCCGTTCTTTACATCATTCTTCAACAATTCTCATAGTCTATCCAACATTGGAAATACCATATTCGGACGGTATGTGATATAGTTGCGTATGTGTGGACCATGCGAAGAACTGAAGAACAAAGATTACCAAGGGAAATGTTGCGAAATAGAAATGCAGAAATAGCATTTGAGGGAAATTTTCGAATTAAAACTTTTAAAACAGTATTTAAGGTTTATTATGTACTTATGTAAAAAACTGATATACGGTTTACGAGTTACTGAAATAGCAAAGAAAAGGAAAGGATTAAAATCATTATGATATTGAACACGATTTATTAATGTCGCTTGAGGAACAATATTTTTTTATATAAAAAAGAGCAAAAAGTTGAGACTCATATCCCAGCAAAAATCAATATTTAAATTTTAAATAGAGCATATTGTAACCATAAGCAAACTTGTTTGTTAGGAGAATGCAAAATAACGAAAGGAAAATAACTACTAATCAAATCATACAAAGTAATTACATGTACATCTTTTAAGAAGGCTCGCAGCCACAGTGTTATTTTATAGTCTTGCTGTGCGAGCCCCGACGTGGCTGCTGCCTAAGACCGGTATTACTCCATCACTTTTCTTTGTCAAAGAAACGTCACTAAATATTCATCATATTTCTCGGACAAAGATCTTTGACGTGCCGCAAATTGGGGTATTACACTGTTATCAAATATTTCGGCATAGCTGCTTGAGAATGGCTGGAATGTGGCAACAGAAGAACCGCATGGTATCACGAGAAATTGTTATTTGTAATGCTGTTAGTTTCATAGTACACAGTCACTAAACGAGGTTGTGAGTTTTCCAACACAAATACGAAATGTAATTAAACTAATGTACATCCTCCTGTTAATGTTAACAAATAATGATAAAATCTGAGTGCAATGTACTGTATTGCCTATTCATATTACAACTGCTGACGGCAGAACGCGAAGCTAAGTTTTGTTTACATACTGACGGGGCCGAAGGCGTCCTACAATATTCTACAGTACACGTATGAACCACGTGGACGGTCATTAGCGTTAGTGTCATAGTGCGTTACCACTGCTGTGTATGCTTAGCGTCTGCTGAAATGGACAGTGGTCGCGCAAATATACTTTATTGAAGAGTACGCTCAGACGGGGAAGTATCGATTAACACTTTGCCCTCCGCACGTCTAGTACAAATTTATTCGTTTGGCGCCGGCAGCGTTAGGTCGAATTACTTGGCTTGTCGCTGGCCGCTTGTCACCTTTCGTGGATGACAAGCTTCAAATACATTGACTTTTGCGCGCTTTAATTTTCCGGAAATCCTCTATTTTTCCGTATCGTTCCACAAACTCGAAATTTCTTTTCAGGTAACTTCTCTGCAAGTTCTACACTGTTATAATAGTTATCCATGCAGAGGTGATGCCACTTTCCATCAGAAGGTGTCAGTAGTTCCATCACTGTTTTTGCTAAAGGCTGTCCAGCGCCGGAATATATCTTGAATGAGGAAATGCATCCCGTACTCGAATCACACAGCATCCGAATGAGTATACCGGATTTCGTAATTTTCGACGGATTGTAAACTTTAAAATTTAACCGTCCACACCACAGTATCATTCCTTCATCAGTTGAGATGTGTTGACTTAGATTAAACGTTTCTTTAAACTTTTTGTAAAAATAATAAATTACGAATTGCCCTTTGGCAAGTCGGTCGACATTATCCAGTTTATTGTTGCTTTCGGAAAAATGTAAAAATGATAATATTTGTCTGAATCGGTTGCGGGACTTCGTTTGCGAAATATCGATGTGTCTATCAACGGATTCGTTGACCAATAGTCATTGATCCTTGCTTTTCTTACAATTCCCATAAGGATAGCAAGCCCAAACCATTTTCTAAGTTCGGGTGCCGTAACGTCGACAAATTTGGCATTTTTTAAATCCAATTTCCTTCTATTGCAATGCTGACTGTAGTACTTTTTGGTTTCGTTGCTAATATATTCAAATAGATCGTTCCCAGTTTACAATTGTACGATATCCTCGACGCTCTGTGTATCTTTGGGAAATATGTTTGGACCCGGCGATCCTTTATTATTGGTCCTCGGTAAATCAAAGTCTGACCACTGTGCACTGTCTTCTTCGTCTGATTCAGCCGAATCCGTTGGCAACCGTAGCGTTCGCCGAATTCTTCATGGACGTATTTCACTATCTTCCTACATTTCTGCTTCATTTTCATTTTTTGAATATCCAACGTCTTCTTCCCAATCGGCTAAGTCGTCCAGAACGTCAGACAAGACGTCCGCGCATTCATTGTAAATAATCCTATTGTCTCTTTCGTCTGTCATGATGAAAGGGCACAAGTACTTATAAAAACAAAACACTTGTTGACGTGTGTAACTAGTTGTTGTTGTTGTTGTGGTCTTCAGTCCTGAGACTGGTTTGATGCAGCTCTCCACGCTTCTCTATCCTGTGCAAGCTTCTTCATCTCCCAGTAACTACTGCAACCTGCATCCTTCTGAATCTGCTTAGTGTATTCATCTCTTGGTCTCCCTCTACGATTTTTACTCTCCACGCTGCCCTCCAATGCTAAATTTGTGATCCCTTGATGCCTCAGAACATGTCCTACCAACCGATCCCTTCTTCTTGTCAAGTTGTGCCACAAACTCCTCTTCTCCCCAATTCTATTCAATACCTCCTCATTAGTTATGTGATCTACACATCTAATCTTCAGCATTCTTCTGTAGCACCACATTTCAAAAGCTTCTATTCTCTTCTTGTCCACACTATTTATCATCCATGTTTCACTTCCATAGATGGCTACACTCCAAACAAATACTTTCAGAAACGACTTCCTGACACTTAAATCTATACACGATGTTAACAAATCTCTCTTCTTCAGAAACGCTTTCCTTGCCATTGCCAGTCTTCATATTATATCCACTCTACTTCGGCTATCATCAGTTATTTTGCTCCCCAAATAGCAAAACTCATTTACTACTTTAAGTGTCTCATTTCCTAATCTAATCCCCTCAGCATCACCCGACTTAATTCGACTACATTCCATTATCCTTGTTTTGCTTTTGTTGATGTTCATCTTATATCCTCCTTTCAAAACACTATCCATTCCGTTCAACTGCTCTTCCAAGTCCTTTGCTGTCTCTGACAGAATTACAATGTCATCGGCAAACCTTAAAGTTTTTAATTCTTCTCCAAGGATTTTAACACTTACTCCGAATTTTTCTTTTGTTTCCTTCACTGCTTGCTCCATATACAGATTGAACAACATCGTGGAGAGGCTACAACCCTGTCTCACTCCCTTCCCAACCACTGCTTCCCTTTCGTGTCCCTCGACTCTTATAACTGTCATCTGGTTTCTGTACAAATTGTAAATAGCGTTTCGCTCCCTGTATTTTACCCCTGCCACCTTCAGAATTTGAAAGAGAGTATTCCAGTCAACATTTTCAAAAGCTTTCTCCAAGTCTACAAATGCTAGAAACATAGGTTTGTCTTTTCTTAATCTAGCTTCTAAGATAAGTCGTAGGGTCAGTATTGCCTCACGTGTTCCAATATTTCTACGGAATCCAAACTGATCTTCCCCGAGATCGGCATCTACTAGTTTTTCCATTCGTTTGTAAGGAATTCGCGTTAGTATTTTGCAGCCGTGACTTATTAAACTGATAGTTCGGTAATTTTCACATCTGTCAACACCTGCTTTCTTTGGGATTGGAATTATCATATTGTTCTTGAAGTCTGAGGGTATTTCGCCTGTCTCATATATCTTGCTCACCAGATGGTAGAGTTTTGTCAGGATTGGCTCTCCCAAGGCTGTCAGTAGTTCTAATGGAATGTTGTCTACTCCCGGGGCCTTGTTTCGACTCAGGTCTTTCATTGCTCTGTCAAACTCTTCACGCAGTATCATATCTCGCATTTCATCTTTATCTACATCCTCTTCCATTGCCCTCAATTACATCGCCCTTGTATAGACCCTCTATATACTCCTTCCACCTTTCTGCTTTCCCTTCTTTGCTTAGAACTGGGTTTCCATCTGAGCTCTTGATATTCATACAAGTGGTTCTCTTTTCTCCAAAGGTCTCTTTAATTTTCCTGTAGGCAGTATCTATCTTACCCCTGGTGAGACAAGCCTCTACATCCTTACATTTGTCCTCTAGCCATCCCTGCTTTGCCATTTTGCACTTCCTGTCAATCTCATTTTTGAGACGTTTGTATTCCTTTTTGCCTGCTTCATTTACTGCATTTTTATATTTTCTCCTTTCATCAATTAAATTCAGTATTTCTTCTGTTACCCAAGGATTTCTACTAGCCCTCATCTTTTTACCTACTTGATCCTCTGCTGCCTTCACTACTTCATCCCTCAGAGCTACCCATTCTTCTTCTACTGTATTTCTTTCCCCCATTCCTGTCAATTGCTCCCTTATGCTCTCCTTGAAACTCTGTACAACCTCTGGTTTAGTCAGTTTATGGAGGTCCCATCTCCTTAAATTACCACCTTTTTGCAGTTTCTTCAGTTTTAATCTACAGTTCATAACCAATTGATTGTGGTCAGAGTCCACATCTGCCCCTGGAAACGTCTTACAATTTAAAACCTGGTTCCTAAATCTCTGCCTTACCATTATATAATCTATCTGATACCTTCTAGTAGTATCTCCAGGATTCTTCCAGGTATACAACCTTCTTTTATGATTCTTGAACCAAGTGTTAGCTATGACTAAGTTGTGCTCTGTGTAAAATTCTACCAGGCAGCTTCCTCTTTCATTTCTTCCCTCCAATCCATATTCACCTACTACGTTTCCTTCTCTCCCTTTTCCTACTACCGAATTGCAGTCACCCATGACTATTAAATTTTCGGCTCCCTTCACTATCAGGATAATTTCCGTTATTTCATCATACATTTCTTCAATTTCTTCGTCATCTGCAGAGCTAGTTGGCATATAAACTTGTACTACTGTGGTAGGCGTGGGCTTCGTGTCTATCTTGGCCACAATAATGCGTTCACTATGCTGTTTGTAGTAGCTTACCCACACTCCTATTTTTTTTATTCATTATTACCCCTATTTGATTTTGTATTTATAACCCTGTATTCGCCTGACCAAAAGTCTTGTTCATCCTGCCACCGAACTTCACTAATTCCCACTATATCTAACTTTAACCTATCCATTTCCCTTCTTAAATTTTCTAACCTACCTGACCGATTAAGGGATGTAACATTCCACGCTCCAATCCGTTGAACGCCAGTTTTCTTTCTCCTGTTACATACGTCCTCCTGAGTAGTCCCCGCCCAGAGATCCAACTGGGGGACTATTTTACCTCCGAAATATTTTACCCAAGAGGACGCCATCATCATTTAACCATACAGTAAAGCTGCATGCCCTTGGGAAAAATTACGGCCGTAGTTTCCCCTTGCTTTCAGCCGTTCGCAGTACCAGCACAGCAAGGCCGTTTTGGTTAGTGTTACAAGGCCAGATCAGTCAATCATCCAGACTGTTGCCCCTGCAACTACTAAAAAGGCTGCTGCCCTCTTCAGGAACCACACGTTTGTCTGGCCTCTCAACAGATACCCCTCCATTGTGGTTGCACCTACGGTAGTATCTGTATCGCTGAGGCACGCAAGCCTCCCCACCAACGGCAAGGTTCATGGTTCATGGGGCGGGGGTTGTGTGTAGTGTATTATTAGCTAAACAAAACACCAACATAATGCAAAAGAGAGTAATGTGCTGTCGCCGGCTGCTGCGCAGTACTATGTACACGACACCACTTTGGTGTCGCCGGCCACTGAGCGATTACTATGCAGACGACACCGCTGTGGTGTCGCCGGACGGCAATGTTAATAACGTAGTTCAGTTCCATCGAGAAGAAGAACGGAAAGATTTGCTAACACCGTTAGATGGGGCTCTAGAGAGAGCAGCGGTCATGGCAGGAAAGAGTGTAAGGTCAGTGCGTAAAGTTGTGAACGATATTAGGAAATCCAGATGGAGGATACAGTCAGTAATTTCACGGGGAAACGATCCAATTTCTGGTAAATTTGAAGGATGGAGGTTTCGTTTCAAAAAATGTAAAATAGACAAACATTTCTGATTCAGATGGAGGACATCGTAGCTTGGCATGCACGCTTTCTTAGAACTTAGAGAGGAAACGAGAAAGATGCGAAGAAACACGTCGTGTATACTGATGAAACGTGGGTGCAAACACATTATACTGTCAGTAAATGTTGGCAGCATAGTAACATAGCAGGTACGCGGAAAAATGAAATTTCCGGACAAAGAGCAATAGTGGCTCATGCGGGAGGAGAAATATGGTTCACTGAGGGTGCATAGCTCAACTATGATTCTAGATCAACATCGGAAAACTACCAAAACGAATGAACAACGAAAATTATATAAAATTGTTGCAAGGGCGCGTACGACAAAACATTCCAGCTGGAACATATTTTCGTAAAGCAGATACATAAGCCGGCCGGAGTGGCCGTGCAGTTATAGGCGCTACAGTTTGGAGACGAGCAACCGCTACGGTCGTACGTTCGAATCATGCCTCGAGCATGGATGTGTGTGATGTCCTTAGGTTAGTTAGGTTTAATTAGTTCTAAGTTCTAGACGACTGATGACCTGAGAAGTTAAGTCGCATAGTGCTCTGAACCATTTGAACCAGATACATAATCATGGCTGACAAAGCATAAAATTCCGTTCGGTACGGATTAAACACCCAGCGAGCTCTTGAAAGTTGTGAAACGTTAAAAATCCGAGCCAGAATACAGTAGACAGAGTACTAAAAGAATCTGGGAAATGAATTGCAGTGTTACACATTCCACTTGACAACTGTGATCTGAGCTCCATCGAACTTATCTGGAATTTAATGAAACTCAAGGTTCATCGAGCAACGTTGGCAGCGTTATTCTTTCCCAGCTACGGCCGCAATACAGAGCATTACGAAAGACGACTGGAAGAAGGTGTGTGACAAAGTGATAACTATTGTGGACGAATACTGGCACAGAGGCGCACTGATGGACGAAGCTACTGGGAGCGTAATTATTCAACTTCAGCCACACATTACAGTGACATTTCGTCCCGTGGTTCTGATGATACATCACAGGAGGCAGATTAAGACTCGACAGAGACAGGTACTTCGGACATCAGCAACAGCTCTACCGAGTCAGCAGTGAAGCAGAAGTGCTAGGTGTTCAGCCCTTACATATGTATTAAAGGCTGTTGAAAACACTGCATTAACTTTTCCACTGGGTTACCTTTTATGTTCCTGTCTCTTTTTTCATTGGAAATCCTTGTGTATGTGTTTATGAATATTTTCATTTATCCAGCATAATAATTAAACGTTTGAAAATGCTGATGCATTCATTAAAAAACAGTAGTAGAATAATCAGTTTCCCTCAGTTGTGCAATGTGGTCATAAATGTATTTTTCGCTACAAGATTTAAAAATGTAGTGATCAGATTCATTTCGGTAAAGATTTGAAAGTAAAGAAAATGTTACAGCACCTGACAAGATTTGAACCCACAAGCTATTGCACAGTAAGTATACGTGTTGTCCACTGCACTACGTCAGCTAACAGCATGTAATATTTTTTTAATGGTATATATTCTTGCATGAAATTTCAAAACTTTCTTTTTTTTCGTTCGTTACTTGCAAATGAGGGCCCACTAGGGTGAATCGCTCTAGGATGTGATACCTGGGTCTCTAACCTACACCACAATATATATGGTTTCAAAAGTCGATCCCCTACCAGTGGGGACCTCTCTCTGTTACTTATTAGATTGTACACCAGAATTTCTATTTCACTTTTGTTTATTAAGCGTTCTTGTAGACTAATGTATTAACAGCGAATGTACTTTTATCTGCGGCACGCCCAAATCAAGTTACGAGGGATATCCACAAAGTACATTATGTTTTGGAATTAAAAATAAATAAAGAATTGGAATTTTTTTATTATATACAGATGAAAGCCACACTAAATACACTCCTGGAAATGGAAAAAAGAACACATTGACACCGGTGTGTCAGACCCACCATACTTGCTCCGGACACTGCGAGAGGGCTGTACAAGCAATGATCACACGCACGGCACAGCGGACACACCAGGAACCGCGGTGTTGGCCGTCGAATGGCGCTAGCTGCGCAGCATTTGTGCACCGCCGCCGTCAGTGTCAGCCAGTTTGCCGTGGCATACGGAGCTCCATCACAGTCTTTAACACTGGTAGCATGCCGCGACAGCATGGACGTGAACCGTATGTGCTGTTGACGGACTTTGAGCGAGGGCGTATAGTGGGCATGCGGGAGGCCGGGTGGACGTACCGCCGAATTGCTCAACACGTGGGGCGTGAGGTCTCTACAGTACATCGATGTTGTCGCCAGTGGTCGGCGGAAGGTGCACGTGCCCGTCGACCTGGGACCGAACCGCAGCGACGCACGGATGCACGCCAAGACCGTAGGATTCTACGCAGTGCCGTAGGGGACCGCACCGCCACTTCCCAGCAAATTAGGGACACTGTTGCTCCTAGGGTATCGGCGAGGACCATTCGCAACCGTCTCCATGAAGCTGGGCTACGGTCCCACACACCGTTAGGCCGTCTTCCGCTCACGCCCCAACATCGTGCAGCCCGCCTCCAGTGGTGTCGCGACAGGCGTGAATGGAGGGACGAATGGAGACGTGTCGTCTTCAGCGATGAGAGTCGCTTCTGCCTTGGTGCCAATGATGGTCGTATGCGTGTTTGGCGCCGTGCAGGTGAGCGCCACAATCAGGACTGCATACGACCGAGGCACACAGGGCCCACACCCGGCATCATGGTGTGGGGAGCGATCTCCTACAATGGCCATACAACACTGGTGATCGTCGAGGGGACACTGAATAGTGCACGGTACATCCAAACCGTCATCGAACCCATCGTTCTACCATTCCTAGACCAGCAAGGGAACTTGCTGTTCCAACAGGACAATGCACGTCCGCATGTATCCCGTGCCACCCAACGTGCTCTAGAAGGTGTAAGTCAACTTCCCTGGCCAGCAAGATCTCCGGATCTGTCCCCCATTGAGCATGTTTGGGACTGGATGAAGCGTCGTCTCACGCGGTCTGCACGTCCAGCACGAACGCTGGTCCAACTGAGGCACCAGGTGGAAATGGCATGGCAAGCCATTCCACAGGACTACATCCAGCATCTCTACGATCGTCTCCATGGGAGAATAGCAGCCTGCATTGCTGCGAAAGGTGGATATACACTGTACTAGTGCCGACATTGTGCATGCTCTGTTGCCTGTGTCTATGTGCCTGTGGTTCTGTCAGTGTGATCATGTGATGTATCTGACCCCAGGAATGTGTCTATAAAGTTTCCCCTTCCTGGGACAATGAATTCACGGTGTTCTTATTTCAATTTCCAGGAGTGTACTACTTTTCTACATGGTTGCCATTTAAATTAGGGCACTTATCGTAGCGATGGACGAGCTTGAAATTCCTTCGTCGTAAAATTCGGCCGCCTACGCCTTCAACCACGTGGTTACCTCTTCTTGAAGCTGTGAGTCATCATCAAAACGCTGCATAGCCAACCATTTCTTCATTGCTGGGAATAAGTGGAAGTCGCTCGGTGCCAGGTCGGGACTGTACGGCGGATGGGGAAACAACTCCCACTTAAAAGATTCGAGAACTTCACGAGTGGCATTTGCCGTGTGGGCCCGGGCGTTGTCGTGAATCAGCAAGATCTTTGAGCCCAACTTTCCCCTGCGCTTGTTTTGTATTGCTCTTCTGAGGTTGTGCAGAGTTTGGCAATAACTTTGAGAGTTTATCGTAGTGCCTCTTTCCAGGAAATCCACAAAAATCACACCTTTTCTGTCCCAAAAGACAATCGCCACACCTTCCTTGCCGACATTGTCTGCATGCATTTCTTGGGTTTTTGGGGGGAATTTGTGTGCCCCTACTGCACTGACTGCAATTTTGTCTCGCAGTTCACATGCTTAACCCATGTTTCGTCACCAGTAATGATACGATCGAGTAATAAGTCGGCATCTTTCTCGTAAGCGTCCAAAAACGTTAACGCTGCAGCCATTCGCTGATTTTTGTGAATCTCTGTCAAGATTTTTGGTATCCATCTTGCACAAAACTTGTGGTAACCAAGCTTTTCGGTAATGATTTCGTGCAACAAACTTCGTGAAATTTGTGGAAAACTCATAGAGAGTTCCGTTATTGTGAAATTACGGTTTTCACGGACCGCGGCATCAACTTTTTCGACAAGTTCGGCAGTCACTATGCTGGGTCTTCCACTTCGCTCTTCGTCGTGAACGTTAGTTCGGCCATTTTTAAATTTTATGACCCATTGACGCACTCCACCTTCAGTGATTATGTTGTCCCCATACACTTCACAAAGCTGCCGATATATTTCTATCGGTGTACAGTTTTTTGCAGTCAGAAACCTTATTACAGCACGCACTTCACACTTCGCGGCATTTTCAATTAACGCTGACATTTCAAACTGTCACAGTAGCTCAACGGAGTACAACACGAACCTCTCACTAGCACGGCAGGATGCCGACTGAGCGGCGCAATGCCATGACACCAAGATGGCCGCGCTAGCCCCGCCCCTAATGGACACAAACGAAAACGTAATGTACTTCGTGGATAGCCCTCGTATTAGATCCAGAACCAACAGTTTTATTTTAAGTTCACACGACTTTCTGTACAAGAATGTGTTGTTATCAAACGTATTACGCGTTCGCTTCAGTCATTAGATCGTAAGACACAGTTCTTTTTCAATTTCCCACGTTTTCCTGTAGAAGAATATATTAAAAGAGAATTTACCGTTGACTCTTAAAAGCGCGCACAGCTGCAGTGTTCGACCGTAAAACAGCAGTTTTATATTATTATTGTTCATTTCGATTGTTTTTCAATACAAGATTGTGTTAACAGAATGTATATTTGTTTTATCTGCTACACGTATACCAAGTACAGTTCACGATCCGTGTTACATTTACACTGAGCGCAGTTGTACCGTTCGAGTGTCATCCGAAACAATCAATAGCAGCAAACATCAACAGTTCGCAGCGCGCCCAGCTAAAACGGCAATTGTAAACTGAACGGGTAATACACAGTTCACAGTAGCTGGGTCGTAAATGTATCATCGAAAGTCCATTCACATGAAAAATGAATATTAGCTGATGTGCGTTTAAGTTCAAAAAGATCTGATTGTGAGCATATCAGAGTGCTTGCCAAGTAGGCCTTCTTTCTGATACTTAAGCCGTTTATAATTCGTTTCGCGAATTTCACACTCGTTGTAATACATTCGAAACTAGGAACGATCTTTACATTCTCGGACATTACCTGCTATTTATTCTTATAAAAGACGTTTTAGCCTTGTCTTTGCTTCTATGCTTTGCGTGTATCTATCAAGTCTCTCTTTCCCGGCTGCAACATTTACTTTCCTAGCATGTTCGCCTGTGACGCTTTCACCTTTACCTGTACAACTTAACCTACAGCTAGCAAATGTTCCACTACATTTAGCAGGAAACTCAGTTCCTATTCACTCTAAGCTATCACTGCTGTATCATCAGTGAATGGTATTGTGCTCACTTTCTGTCCTTGACAAACAACAACAGTTCCTTGGTTCCCTTTTGCATGGAACAAATAAACATCAATGGGGATAATGAATTTGCCTTATATCTTTCCCGGTTTTGACATCGTATACAAGTCTGCCTGTGCAGACTAGTTTAATTCGATTTGAAGAGACAGTGGCGTTCCATCAAACTGTCTAAAAAAAGAAAAACATTTTACTTCATCCCAAAGTGTAAAAGGCCTTTTCATCTTTATGGTGTTACAATAAGCTCCGAAATACGACCTCCTTTGCGTTCTGAATTTGCTTTCCCACTCATTATACACAACACATAATGGTTTCACAGTGTTTTTACACATGACAGCCGCTTTCAGGAAACAGAAGACGATCGCTTTCTTTGATAGCATCTGAGGAGGCGCTACATTTGATCAACACAATTTGACGAAAGGTAACATCTGACAAAAGTTCCCTATTGCACTACGTCAAATATATTTGACAGAGCAATTTTGTCTAAGAAATTTCACACTGAAATACCGGTCTAACAGACGACTGAAACAGCCAACTCGCCTTATACAGTTATGTAACTGGATTCCTGATTTCCTGTCAGAGAGGTCATAGTTCGTAGTAATTTATGGAAAGTCATCGAGTAAAACAGAAGTGATTTCTGGCGTTCCCCAAGGTAGTGTTATAGGCCCTTTCGTTCCTTATCTATATAAACGATTTGGGAGACAATCTGAGCAGCCGTCTTAGGTTGTTTCCAGATGAAACTGTCGTTTATCGACTAATAAAGTCATTACAAGACCAAAACAAATTGCAAAACGATTCAGAAAAGGTATCTGTATGGTGCGAAAATTGGCAATTGACACTAAATAACGAAAAGTGTGAGGTAATCCACATGAGTACTAAAAGGAACCCGTTAAACGTTGGGTACACGATAAATCAGTCAAATCTAAAGGCTGTAAATTCAACTAAACACCTGGGAATTACAATTACGAACAAGTTAAATTGGAAAGAACACATAAAAAATGTTGTGAGGAAGGCCAACCAAAGACTGTGTTTTATTGGCAGGACACTTAGGAAATGTAACAGATCTACTAAGGAGACTGCTTACACTACACTTGTCTGTCCTCTTTTAGAATACTCCTGCGTGGTGTGGATCCTTACGAGACAGGATTGACGGAGTACATCGAAAAAGTTCAGAGAAAGGCAACACGTTTTGTATTACCGCGAAATAGGGCAGAGAGTGTCACTGAAATTATATAGTATTTGGGGTGCACATCATTAAAAAAAAGGCATTTTTCGTTGCGGCGGAATCTTCTCACGTAATTCCAGTCACCAACTTTCTTGTAGTGGCCTTGCGGTTCTAGGCGCTACAGTCTGGAGCCGAGCGATCGCTACGGTCGCAGGTTCGAATCCTGCCTCGGGCATGGATGTGTGTGATGTCCTTAGGTTAGTTAGGTTTAATTAGTTCTAAGTTCTATGCGACTGATGATCTCAGAAGTTAAGTCGCATAGTGCTCAGAGCCATTTGAACCATTTTTTTGAACCAACTTTCTTCTCCAAATGCGAAATTTTTTTGTTGACACCGTCCTACGTAGGGAGAAACGACCACCATGATAAAATAAGGGAAATCAGAGCTCGTAAGAAAAGATATACAGGGTGGTCCATTGATCGTGACCGGGCCAAATATCTCACGAAATAAGCGTCAAACGAAAAAAACTACAAAGACCGAAACTTGTCTAGCTTGAAGGGGGAAACCAGATGGCGCTATGGTTGGCCCGCTAGATTGCGCTGCCATAGGTCAAACGGATATCAACTGCGTTTTTTAAAATAGGAACCCCAATTTTTTATTATATATTCGTGTAGTACGTAAAGAAATATGAATGTTTTAGTTGGACCACTTTTTTCGCTTTGTAATAGATGGCGATGTAATAGTCACGAACATATGCCTCACAATTTTAGACGAACAGTTGGTAACAAGTAGGTTTTTTAAATTAAAATACAGGGCGTAGGTGCGTCTGAACATATTATTTCAGTTGTTTCAATACGATACATGTACCTTTGTGAACTTATCATTTCTGAGAACGCATGCTGTTACAGCGTGATTACCTGTAAATACCACATTCATGCAATAAATGCTCAAAATGATATCCCTCAACCTCAATGCATTTGGCAATACGTGTAACGACATTCCTCTCAACAGCGAGTAGTTCGCCTTCCGTAACGTTCGCACATGCATTGACAATGTGCTGACGCATGTTGTCAGGCGTTGTCGGTGGATCACGGTAGCAAATATGATTCAACTTTCCCAGCAGAAAGAAATCCGGGGACGTCAGCTCCGGTGAACGTGCGGGCCATGGTATGGTGCATCGACGACCAATTCCACCTGTCATGAAATGTGCTATTCAATACCGCTTCAGCCGCACGCGAGCTATGTGCCGGACATCCATCATGCTGGATGTATATCGCCATTCTGTCATGCAGTGAAACATCTTGTAGTAATATCGGTAGAACATTACGTAGGAAATCAGCATACATTGCATCATTTGGATTGCCATCGATAAAATGGGGGCCAATTATCCTTCCTCCCATAATTCCGCACGATACATTAACCTGCCAAGGTCGCTGATGTTCCACCTGTCGCAGCCATCGTGGATTTTCCGTTGTCCAATAGTGCATATAATGCCGGTTTACGTTACCGCTACTGGTGAATGACGCTTCGCCGCTAAGTAGAACGCGTGCAAAAAATCTGTCATCGTCCCGTAATTTGTCTTGTGCCCAGTGGCAGAACTATACACGACGTTCAAAGTCGTCGCCATACAATTCCTGGTGCATAGAAATATGGTACGGGTGCAATCGATGTTGATGTAGCATTCTCAACATCGACGTTTTTGAGGTTCCCGATTCTCGCGCAATTTGTCTGCTACTGATGTGCGGATTAGCCGCGACAGCAGATAAAACACTTACTTGGGCATCATCATTTGTTGCAGTTCGTGGTTGACGTTTCACATGTGGCTGAACACTTCCTGTTTCCTTAAATAACGTAACTATCCGGCGAACTGTCCGGACACTGGGATGATGTTGCCCAGGATACCGAGCAGCATACATAACACACGCCCTTTGGGCATTTTGATTACAACAGCCATACATCAACAAGATATCGACCTTTTCCGCAATTGGTAAACGGTCCATTTTAACACGGGTAATGTATCACGAAGCGAATACCGTCCACACTAGCTGAATGTTACGTGATACCACGTACTTATACGTTTGTGACTATTACAGCGCCATCTATCACAAAGCGAAAAAAGTGGTCCAACTAAAACATTCATATTTCTTTACGTACTACACGAATATGTAATAAAAAATTGGGGTTCCTATTTTAAAAAATGCAGTTGATATCCGTTTGACCTATGGCAGCGCCATCTAGCGGGCCAACCATAGCGCCATCTGGTTTCCCCCTTCAATCTAGACGAGTTTCGTTCTTTGTAGTTTTTTCGTTTGACGCTTATTTCGTGAGCTGTTTGGCCCGGTCAAGACCAATGGACCACCCTTTAGGTGTTCATTCTTTCTGTGCGCTATACGAGATTGGAATAACAGAGAATTGTGAAAGTGGTTCGATGAACTCTCTTCCAGGCACTTAAACGTAATTTGCAGAGTAGCCATTTAGATATAGATGTAGATGCAGTGTGACACCTCCCTTTTTTATTTTCCTATCATCTGTCCCGTTTCCGCCCACCTGCTCGCGGCTGTGGTATGTCATATTTTAGTGCAGTGTTCCACTGACTGTTCAGTGTTGTTTCGTCTAACCCCGTGTTGCGAACAGAAACCATGCTGTCGCTGGGTGTGAATTTTATGTCTTGCGAACAGAAACCAGACTGTCGCCGTGTTTTTAAATTATTATACCTGTCTGCTTCATATGTATTTTATTAGCACCATCATCCCTTTGTTCTATGTTTTAAGTTCCACTAATTTTTCGCCATGTTATCCTTTGTCTCCGATTTTATCGCCTGTTTTTTTTTAATTATATATTATCTTCACCTTTTTAAAACAAAGTCTGTAGGCTGAAGAGCGCATACTAAGCTGCTACCAGCCCGCCCCCTTCGGGGGGAATCGAAATTCAATAAAGAAAAAAAAATAGTGTGACACAGGATATACTGACATGGAGAGCTGCATCAAACCAATTTTCGGACTACAGACCAGAACAAAGTATATAGAGGTAATATTAAGAAGCAATATTAAATGGTACGATGAAATAAAATCGGTATTAGGGAAGGTGAATAGGGGGCTTGCATTTGTTGGAAGGGTTCTAGGAAAATGCAATGTATCTGTAAATGAAACTGCATACAAGACGCTAGATCCAATCTCTGGAATCGTTATCATGTAGGCGTGATAACAGACATCGAACAAGTTCAGAAATGAGCTGCTAGGGACGTAGCAGGTCGGTAAAGTCCACGCGAGTGTGGAACAGAAATTTTTGTTAAGCTTAAATGTGAATCCTTGGAAGAAAGACAACGTAGTTCGCACGAAACCCTGTCGGTTAAATTTAGAGATCTTATACTGGGAAAAAGATTGTGCGACCTCTATGTTGCCATCATCGTATATCTCGCGTAAGGGCCATGATAATAAGATAAGAGAGAGTAGAGCTCGTATAGAGGATCAGGTGGAGAGCAGAGTTAATATTTCCCTCGCCCAGTGCACGAATGGAGTAGAACAGAAAATCGATATTTTCACGACTCACACTCTGCCATGCACTATACCTTCGCTAGCGGAATGTATATGTGTATGCAACTGTGCGTTTGTGAAATACCATCTACCTATCATGCAGTCTCAAGTTCCCCGTCTTCATCTATATACACTCCTGGAAATGGAAAAAAGAACACATTGACACCGGTGTGTCAGACCCACCATACTTCCTTCGGACACTGCGAGAGGGCTGTACAAGCAATGATCACACGCACGGCACAGCGGACACACCAGGAACCGCGGTGTTGGCCGTCGAATGGCGCTAGCTGCGCAGCATTTGTGCACCGCCGCCGTCAGTGTCAGCCAGTTTGCCGTGACATACGGAGCTCCATCGCAGTCTTTAACACTGGTAGCATGCCACGACAGCGTGGACGTGAACCGTATGTGCAGTTGACGGACTTTGAGCGAGGGCGTATAGTGGGCATGCGGGAGGCCGGGTGGACGTACCGCCGAATTGCTCAACACGTGGGGCGTGAGGTCTCCACAGTACATCGATGTTGTCGCCAGTGGTCGGCGGAAGGTGCACGTGCCCGTCGACCTGGGACCGGACCGCAGCGACGCACGGATGCACGCCAAGACCGTAGGATCCTACGCAGTGCCGTAGGGGACCGCACCGCCACTTCCCAGCAAATTAGGGACACTGTTGCTCCTGGGGTATCGGCGAGGACCATTCGCAACCGTCTCCATGAAGCTGGGCTACGGTCCCGCACACCGTTAGGCCGTCTTCCGCTCACGCCCCAACATCGTGCAGGCCGCCTCCAGTGGTGTCGCGACAGGCGTGAATGGAGGGACGAATGGAGACGTGTCGTCTTCAGCGATGAGAGTCGCTTCTGCCTTGGTGCCAATGATGGTCGTATGCGTGTTTGGCGCCGTGCAGGTGAGCGCCACAATCAGGACTGCATACGACCGAGGCACACAGGGCCAACACCCGGCATCATGGTGTGGGGAGCGATCTCCTACACTGGCCGTACACCACTGGTGATCGTCGAGGGGACACTGAATAGTGCACGGTACATCCAAACCGTCATCGAACCCATCGTTCTACCATTCCTAGACCGGCAAGGGAACTTGCTGTTCCAACAGGACAATGCACGTCCGCATGTATCCCGTGCCACCCAACGTGCTCTAGAAGGTGTAAGTCAACTACCGTGGCCAGCAAGATCTCCGGATGTGTCCCCCATTGAGCATGTTTGGGACTGGATGAAGCGTCGTCTCACGCGGTCTTTTTTCCATTTCCAGGAGTGTATATACATACACCGCAAGCCACCTTAGGGTGCGTGGCGACGGGTTCCCTGTGCCACAACTAGTCATTTCCTCTTCCGTTCCACTCGCAAACAGAGCGAGGGAGAAAAGATTGTCTATATGCATCCGTACGAGTCCTAATCTCTCTGATCTTATCTTCAAGGTACTTACGTGAAATGTACGTTGGCAGCAGCAAACTCGAATTACAGTCAGTTTCAAATGCCGGTTCTCGAAATTTTCTCAATACTGCTCCTCGAAAAGAACATCGCCTTCCCTCCAGTAATTCCCATTTGAGTAACAAAATTCTCATGTATTGTTCCGCGTCAGTTGCACATTTTTTAATTGGATTGCCCGCATCTCGTGGTCGTGCGGTAGCGTTCTCGCTTCCCACGCCCGGGTTCCCGGGTTCGATTCCCGGCGGGGTCAGGGATTTTCTCTGCCTCGTGATGGCTGGGTGTTGTGTGGTGTCCTTAGGTTAGTTAGGTTTAAGTAGTTCTAAGTTCTAGGGGACTGATGACCATAGATGTTAAGTCCCATAGTGCTCAGAGCCATTAATTGGATTACATGTTTCGATCACTCTGGATCATCATCAGGTCTAAAACAAAGTAAAACTAAATATGTACCATACTAATATTTACAATGACTAGAAAAGACAAGAACAGTACATAAACGTAGAATTTACCTAAGGAGTTGCGTCAGCAATTCGTCTTGTCTATTCGGAACCATATATCTGAGTACTACGGTTTGCAATTGCAGTCAGTGTTTCAAATTGGTACATGTTGGTGGTAGGGGGGAGAGGGGGAAGGGGAAATTGTGTGAGACTGATTGGGGGAGGGGAAAGTAAACAGGAAGGAAGTGGTGGGGATGTTATTATTTTAACAAGAGAGGGCTTGCTAAAATTATAGAAACGTGTAATTATGTAAAAATTTTCTTTGAAACACTAAATGTGTAGAAAAATGGGTATGTAAAATCTAAACGGCATAAAATAGTGAAAGTATCAAATGGGGCAAGAACCGGCCGGAGTGGCCGAGCGGCTGTAGGCGCTACAGTCTGCAACCGCGCGACCGCTACGGTCGCAGGTTCGAATCCTGCCTCGGGCATGGATGTGTGTGATGTCCTTAGGTTAGTTAGGTTTAAGTAGTTCTAAGTTTTAGGGGACTGATGACCTCAGAAGTTAAGTCCCATAGTGATCAGAACCATTTGAACCATTTGAACCAAATGGGGCAAGAGGGGATTGAGAATGACTGACCAAAGAAGGCAAGGGAGGAGGCAGACCGGGGGGGGGGGGGCGTGGCAGGGATGCTATGTGTTTAATAAGAGACGGTCTCATACAGAAATTGCAAATAGTCAATAACGTAAAAAACCTTCTGTTAAGATCCAGACTGGATGCGTAAGACTGTAATTGGGGGATAAAATAGTAGATTACGAAAGTGGAAATGAAGTAGCGGACACTGATTTAGTAGAATAGAAAGACATAAAGAGAATTGTAGCACAGGTAAAACGCGCTGTTGATGTCGCAAAGCTGCCCACTCATAAACAGAATCACCTTGCCGTCAAAGTCACCAACGCGTTAAGAAAACAACTGCAATCAAAAAGCAGCCGTAATAATGAAGGTAGGAATATAGACAATTTAAATAAGAAGTTGAAGTGATATAAAGCATTAATCACAAGGGCAGATAAAGGCAGCGCTGTGGTCCATATGAATGATGAAGTTTATGTAAACAAAACTGAAAAAAGAACCTCTGAAACGGGACTGACGAAGTGACTAGGGATCATACAAAAAAGTTCCATGCACACCTAAAACGCAGAACCGAGCGAGGTGGCGCAGTGGTTAGCACACTGGACTCGCATTCGGGAGGACGACGGTTCAATCCCGCGTCCGGCCATCTTGATTTAGGTTTTCCGTGATTTCCCTAAATAGCTCCAGGGAAATGCCGGGATGGTTCTTTTGAAAGGGCACGGCCGACTTCCTTCCCTAACCCGATGAGACCGATGACCTCGATGTTTGATCTCTTCCCCCAAACAACCCAATCAAACCCCCAAAAACGCAAAATTCAAAACTCACATTTTCTGTTTTCAGACAGGGAAAAAGGCGACAAGTAGTGATGAACCCACAAACGCCAGACGCGCGTGCACGGGTTAAGTTTCATAAAAAGGACAAATCCGTGAGAGTTATATCCAACATTTGACAGACTCCAATGCCTCGATAACTGCACCGCTAACACAAAGGTTGAAAACACTACACATATTTACGAGCAGAACAGCTTAGAAAATACATAAGAGTTTGCGGACAAAGTTAAGGATTGAGTTATACCAACTGATTTCATCTTTACATCCCTAGATGTGGTGAATTTGTATATTAACATTGCTATCTGTGAGACATTAGAGATAATTAAGAATAACCATACAGAACACAATAAAATGGCCTTAGGAGAAATAGTTGAATTAATGGAGGTTCTAGAAGTGGCGTTTCCCATCAACTGTTTCACGTTTAATGGAGGGCTAGCCATGGGAAATATGGTTCAAATGGCTCTGAGCACTATGGGACTTAACTGCTACGGTCATCAGTCCCCTAGAACTTAGAACTACTGAAACCTAACTAACCTAAGGACAGCACACAACACCCATCAATCACGAGGCAGAGAAAATCCCTGACCCCCCCGGTAATCGAACCCGGGAACCCGGGCGTGGGAAGCGAGAACGCTACCATGGGAAATATCCTTGCGGCCATTATGGCTGAGGTTTTCCTCACTCATTTAGAAAACCAATTTTTCACTAACAACTCTGCAATAGCCAGTGAAGTTATTTACTATTATCGCTATGTTGATGATGCTATTTTGTTAGTTAAAGGAAATCAAAGCGATGTTAATGACATAGCGGAGAGAATGAGTGCCGTTCACCCAAAAATTAGATTTACAGTTGAGCACTAAAATAAAGGATCCATCAACTCCCTCGATCTTACTGTTCCAAGAGAGGCGGGTAAACACTGTTTTAGCCTGTACAGAAAACCGACCAGTACAGACATTATTATTTACTCTAAGTATTGGCAACCTGAAAGGATCAAGACAGCGTATTTTCGATCCCTGAACAATAGATTATTTAAACTGCCACGAAGCGAGAATGAGAAGAATAAAGAAATAGCTATTATGAAGCAAGATGCTGTGAGTAACGGTTATCAGGTCGTAAAAATAACTAAGTTACTAGAGAAAATTAAACTACAACAACAGCATAAAATCCATGGCAACAAGCTAGAAGGTGATCATGAAGAAAAGAATGTCGTTTACATATACGTGAGTTATAAAGGTTCAGAAGTTATTGCTAGACAATTTCACAATGCCAATTTGCGTATAGTGTTTAAAACTAATGACGTTATTCGCTTCGTGTGAACAGAAAAGCCTCGAAATTCACGATAGCAGGTGTGTATAAACTGAAGTGTGGAAACTGTCCAGAAGTTTACGTAGGTCAAACAGGCAGAATGTCTGGCATACGCTGCAAAGACCACGCTTCGATTCACAATAATAAAACAGCGTTTGGTGAGCACCTTCTAACATCGAAGCATGCTTGCTGCTGGAACTACTAATACGCATTTGTAAATGCTACAAAGTGAATCTAAGGGATACCTCGTGACAATGTTGGAACAAACAGTGATTTTTACACATCGTCTGCAAGAGCCTGGCAACATTAAATCAGCAGGACTATTTTATTAACAGTGTATTTCTTAGAAACTTTTAAAGCTTCTTCCAGCCCTCCATCTCATCGCAGCTCACGTGTGATCAACAGACGCACTCACCGAGAAGAGAGAATGGGAGCGCATTAGCTCACACACCGTCCTAGCAGCAGGCAGGTGCGCAGACTGGCTTCTGTACATAGTGCAATGCTGCGCGCCGTACAAACCCTCCAAGGAGAAGCAAATGCAGTTAACCAGAACTCACACACACTGTTTCTTATAATTTTAGTTGCTGCACATAGTTTCACTTTTATAATTTATTATTTTATATTTTTTCCACTTTATGCTTTCAATATTTTTTTAAAAAACGATACTTCATGCTGTTGTAGTTCCTTAACATAATCCCACTTCCGTAATTTACGATCTTTATGTCTTTCACCACTATTTATATATTCATTGTTCCAGGCCTACACTTTTCATATTCTAATTAAAAAAAGATTTATACAGTTTTATTTTTATACTTTCAGAGTAAGAGCTTATGACTTTATACTTTCAAAGTTCAACACTTTGAATATCGTCAGATACTAAGTTTTCGCTACTTTACTTCCACTGACGCAACTACTTGGTAATATCTCCGATTATGTATAATTCTTGTACTTTCTACTCATTGTAAATATTAGTTTTTAGTAAATTTAGTTTTACTTTGTTTTAGATCTGATGATGATCTAAAGTGATCGGAACATGCAGTCCAGTTAAAAAATGTACAACTGAGACAGAACAGCAAATGGGAATTATGGTTCAAATGTCCGGCCCCGGAAGCTGAGTGGTCAGCGCGACGGAATGTCAATCCTAAGGGCCTGGGTTCGATTCCCGGCTGGGTCGGAGATTTTCTCCGCTCAGGGACTGTGTGTTATGTTGTCCTAATCATCATCATTTTGTCCCCATCGACGCGCAAGTCACCGAAGTGGCGTCAAATCGAAAGACTTGCACCAGGCAAATGGTCTACCCGACGGGACGCCCTCGTCACACGCCATTATTATATGGTTCAAATGGCTCTAAGCGCTATGGGACTTAACTCAGGTCATCAGTCCCGTAGCCTTAGAACTACTTAAACCTAACTAACCTAAGGAAATCACACACATCCATACCCGAGGCAGGATTCGAACCTGCGACCGTAGCAGCACTGCGGTTCTGAACTGAAGTGCCTAGAACAGCTCTGCCACAGCGGCTGGCTAATGAGAATTATCTTAGTGGTCTAAAACAGCTGTTGATTTTATCAAGCCGATTATGTCGACTACAGTGAGAATTCCCATTTGAGTTCCCATAATACTTGCGTGTTGTTCGACCGTACCAGTGACAAATCTAGCACCCCGCCTCTGAACTGCTTCGATATTTTCCTTTAATCCGATATGGTGCTGATCCCAAACTCTCGGACAGTACTCAACAAGAGGTCGCACTGGTGCGGTCTCCTTTACAGATGAAACACACTTTCTTAAAATTATCCCAATAAACCGAAGTCACCATTCGTCTTCCCTACAACGATCCTCACATGCTCGATCCATTTCGTATTGCTTTGTAACGTTACGCCTACACATTTAATCGGCCCTGTGTCAAACAGCACTATACTAGTACCGTATTCGAACTTCATGGGTTTGTTTTTCATACTCCTCTGCATTAACTTATGTTTTGCTACGTTTTTAGAATTATCTGCCATTCATCACACCAACAAGAAATTTTACCTAAGTCGTCTTCCATCCTGCTACACCCACACAACGACGACGCCTTCCCGTGCACTACAGCAAACGGCCGCAGACTCCAGCTTACCCTGTCCACCACATCTTTTACGTATATTGAAAATGACAGCGATCCTATCATGCTTCACTGGGGCACCCCTGACTACAACCTTTGTCTGATGAACTCTCGCCGTGGAGCACAGTGTACTGGGTTCTTTTACTTAAGAAGTCTTCGAGCCACTCACATACCTAGGAACCTATTCCGCACGGTTGTACCTTCCTTATCAGTAGGCAGTGTGGCACCGTGTCAAATGCTTTACGGAAATCTGGGAATACCGAATCCACCTCTTCCCCTTCACCCATGATTCGCTGGATCTCATCTGAGGAAAGGGTAAGCTGACTTTCGCGCGAGTGATGCTTTCTAAAACTATACTGATTTGTGGACAGAAGCTTTTCCCTCTCAAGAAAATGAATTGAGAAAATGATTTTGCAGCAAACCGATGTTAAAGATATTGGTCTGTAATTTTTCGGGTCCGTTCTTTTACTGTTCTTATATACAGGAGTCGCCTACGCTTTTTTCCAATCGCTTGGGACTTTGCTTTGGGCAGAAGATTCGCGATGAATGCTAGCTAAGTAAGGAGCAATGCTGTAGAGCACTCTTTGTAAAACAGAATTTGGATTCCATCGGGATCTGGCGACTTACTTGCTTTCAACTGTTTTAGTTGTTTCTCTACACCAGTGATGCTTATTACTGTGTCTCCATACGGGAATCCGTTCTCCTGCGTGAACAGTTTCTTAAATGCGAAATGTAAGACTTCGGCATTCTTTTTGCTATGTTCTACTGCCACACCAAATTGGCCAAAAAGTGACTGGATGAAAGCCTTAGACCCACTTAGCGTCTTTACGTACGAACCAAGTTCATCTCAGTCACATGTACATACATCAAAAAAAGTTTTGCGTCACCCTGGTTCCCAGAGCTCCTGAAAATAGACGTTGACTGTGGATATTGTATCACAGGCACAGTCCCTTTGACTGTTCAGAGATTTCACCAAACCCGCTCAGAGATGTAAACAACCATGCATGAGCAGCGCCTATTAGACGGAGGCAGTCCGACACCCGATCAGTTCCAGTCATTCCACCAGGAAGGAGGTACACGGCTCGTGTTGTCTGTAGTTCCACCGTGCCTAGATGGTCAATACCGTTGTTCGATCACGTCCACATTGTTACTTTGTGCCAGGAAGGGCTCTCAGCGAGGGAAGTGTCCAGGCGTCTTGGAGTGAACCAAAGCGATGTTGTTCGGACATGGAGGAGATACAGAGAGGAACAGGAACTGTCGATGACATGCCTCGCTCAGGCCACCCAAGGGCTACTGCAGCAGTGGGTGACCGCTACTTACGGATTATGGTTCGGAGGAACCCTGACAGGAACGCCTCCATGTTGAATAATACTTCTAGTGCAGCCACAGGACGTCGTGTTACGACTCAAACGGTGCGTAATAGGCTGCATGATGCGCAACTTCGCTCCCGGGGACGCAAGTGGTAGCCGCGCGGTCTCGGGCACCTTGCCTCGTTGGTGCGGCTCCCCCCCATCGGAGGTTCGAGTCCTCCCTCAGGTTTGGGTCTATGTGTTGTCCATAGCGTAAGTTAGTTTAAGTTAGATTAAGTAGTGTGTAAGCCTAGTGACCAATGACCTCAGCAGTTTGGAACTTAACACAAAAAAAAAAAAAGAAATTCACTTCCGATGTCCATGGCGATGTCCATCTTTGGAACCACGACACGATGCAGCGCAGTACACATGGGCCTAACAACATGCCGAATGGAACGCATCATGTTCACGTTCTCTTCACACATGAGTGTCACATATGCCTTCAATCAGACAATTGTGTTTGGAGACAACCCGGTCAGAGTGAAGGCCTTAGACACACTGTCCAGCGAGTGCAGCAAGGTGGAGGTTCGCTGCTGTTTTGGGGTGACATTTTGTGAGGCAGACGTACGCCGCTGGTGGTGATGGAAGGCGTCGTAATGGCTGTACGTTTATTGAATGCCATCCTCCAACTGATGGTGCAAGCATATCGGCAGCATATTGGCGAGGCATTCGTCTCCATGGACGACAATACGCGCCCCAATCGTGCACATTTGTGAATGACTTCCTTCAGGATAACGAAAGTGCTCGACTAGACTGGCCGGCATGTTCTAAGACTTGGACCCTATCGAACATGCCTGGGATAGATTGAAAAGGGCTGTTTATGGACGACGTGACTCACGAACCACTCTGGGGGATTCATACCGAATTTCAGTTGAGGAGTGGGACAATCTGGACCAACAGTGCCTTGATGAACTTGTGGATAGTATGCCATGACGAATACAGGCATACATCAATGCAAGAGGACGTGCTACTGGGTACTAAATGTACCGGTGTGTATAGCAAATCTGGACCACCACCTCTGAAGGTCTCACTGTATGGTGGTAAAACTTGCAATGTGTGGTTTTTATGAGCAATAACAAGGGCGGAAATGATGTTTATGTTCATCTCTATTCCAATTTCTGTACCGGTTCCGGAACTCTCAGAACCGAGGTGATGCAAAACTTTTTTTGATGTGTGTATGTCGTGATAACAGACGCCAAGTGTGGCGTATTAACACCGAATGTAGTAGGTGGGTGCCAGGAGGTGCCATATTAAACTCGGCGAGAACTTTCCAAATGATTTATTTGTTTCCACTACAATGCTTCGTTCACCTCGGTCGCCGCGCGGGATTAGCCGAGCGGTCAGAGGCGCTGCAGTCATGGACTGTGCGGCTGATCCCGGCGGAGGTTCGAGTCCTCCCTCGGGCATAGGTGTAAGTATTTGTCATTAGGATAATTTAAGTTAAGTAGTATGTAAGCTTAGGGACTGATGACCTCAGAAGTTAAGTTCCATAAGATTTCATACACACTTGAACATTTGATTTCACCTCGGTCCATGTCACTGGGCCCAGCAATGCTGAGGCCACAGACCCAGTGATCCAGTGCAACGCGCTGTGTCGAGCCGGCCTTGTACGACAGCTGCTGAGTTCCGATTACGTCAGGATGGCTGCACCAGCAGCCGACTCAGTGGCCACTGTTCTCGATGTCTCCGCGCTGCTCCGCTGGGGGCCGTAGCGCGGCTAGCTGACAACTGCACGATGCTTGCGCCGCGATTCCTCGCTGGTGTGGCGCTAGTCGCGGCGCCACACAAGCGCCCGCTATCCAGTGTCCGGACCTGCGGCCCTCGGCTCGGGAAGTCTCCGGCGTGTGTCGGAAGCCGAGACGACTACCCGCGGTAGCGAGCCGAAGAGTTGCCCGCCCTGGCTGGCTGTGGACCCCGCGTCGGCCTCAGAGGGTCGAACCAACGACCCGCCGTGGAGTGGGACGCTGGCGCCCCATCTGTTGCTGCGTGTAGCCCAGTGGTGTGATACGTCACGCCATCCAGGAGAGCTGCCACACTTGAATGAGTCTCATTAGAAAACAACACCTATTTATCCTCAGCTGTGCGCCTCTGTTTCGCTAACACACCGCTTCGTGTTGCGTATTCAGAACACTTAGGTTGGCCAGTGGCCCCCTTCTGCCTGTGACTTGCGCCATGGGAATTGCTGTGTGCGCCCTCTCCGGCAGTTCTACGCCTCCCTGGCCCCTATTTACCTCCGCAACTGTTGGTATGCTTAACTTACTGCAATTCGGCTCGCACCGGGCTGTAACTCGTGTTCCGAATATTGCACAGAACTAACTTTCCCTATCCTAAACGGTGGTGCCACTACATTATTCCCCTCTTCAGAAAGACCCAGTCCCCGGGTCGCCCTTTAACTAACTCTTTAAACTTGTTTGGATTGGCACTTATGAAATACTTACTTACTATTAGAAAACTTACACGTGGTCTAGTGCTCCTAGGAACGTGACATGAGGAGAAAAACATAAAAAAATCCTTAATGGATGACCACTCCGCTGAACTCTTGTTCTACCCTTTACCTTCGCTCTCGGTATCCAATCTACTGGGACTTGGACTACCCTCGGATTCCTCTGGGAATTGGCTCTCCACCTGTTCAGAAAGAAAACAACACATAACAAAGTTAAGGCTGCGATGACACGTGGCACAGGGGTGCACAAAATGATCGTTACTTGCCGTTGCCGTTCCCTATATTGAGCGACATGTTGAACAAGCTGTTCGGCTGGTATGCGCCCCTCTTGCTCTAAAATGAACTGGTTTACGGATCTCAACAGACCTGCTCCTGAGTTTGATTTAACACGGTCAGATTCTGCATTGGAAAAAACTCCTAAGTGGTTTATGGCCAGTACAGCTGTGGCTGCGTAACATTCAATTGCGTGACTCCTGAAATTGACGCTGGCAGATGGAAGGTTGGTCCTATTATGTTACACTTAGTTCAATTTATTAAAATTCCGCTTCCTTCGATCTCTACACGTTTCGCTTCCGTAAACACTCCTCGCTCAAAACAACTTGCTACTACTATCAAATTCTCGTAGGTGGAGAAGATCCATTGTATTCCTACCCGTTGCAAGCTCGATTTTGGTTCCACGATGTCGCTTGGACAGTCTATTCCTTTCCCCCTAGCTAAAAATAACTGCACGGTGCGCGTGTCGCATATTTGTAGCTTCACAGATTTTCCTCCAACATTCACTATTTTAGATCCAAACTCAACACCGATTATGTGACTACTTTCATTCTTAAATTACATTATATGAACTGGTGCAATAAACGCGACTTTTCTGACCCAGCACTGTCGATAACTAAAAATTTAAACAGGAAATCGTACGACTCTGACATTGTCCAACACATATTTATTACGGCTTTGCCACAAAATTTACTCCGACGCATTTATTTCTCCAGAACTGCGTTTGATTTCTCCTCCAACAACACTCCACATACGTCAGACGCTACTCTTTCATTTTCAGTGACCTGAGGACAGGGATCACCGTCACCCTTCCTCCCTTTTCAAAAGGACTGCTGCCCCAGCAGGCTCAGAATACTCGAAAACACATATAAAATACAATGCCTAAATACTCTATGCAAACCGAATGATACATGAAACGAAACAGAAAAAAAATACAAATACTCTACTACTTTCTAGATCGCAAAGCATACGGTACTTCTTGCTGTACTCTATCTGCTCTGTCTGGTTTTCTCTGTGTTAAGCGCCTCTCTTCACTCTCTCCTTCTTCCTCTTTCCTTCCTTTGACACGCCTGGAATCACATCCGGGCAACCTTTAAATGGCCGTAACCGCCCAATGTGTACTAATCGTTTTTCTAGTTGGCAGCTGAAGCTTAACATTAACGGGAGATGTGGTTTCAACAACTTGGTATGGTCCTTGATACCCTGTGAGGAACTTCTCCGTTTTCCCTTTTTGCGTATAATGGCTGGACAGCATTACCCATTGCCCCACTTTATACTGCAGTAAACTTCCTTTCCGCTTTACTGCGTCTTCCTGCCTTTCTAAAGCCTTTGTATTCGCCTTTTGTACCCGTTTCCAAGCATCCAGAATTGTTCTCGCGAATTGACGTTCAGATCCACCGGTCCTTCCTTTCTGTAGATTCACTAAATCAAATGGTAACAGCAGTTTTCGCCCGTACACTACCTCATATGGAGAAAAACCGGTGTCTGTATGGACTTTTGCATTGTATGCAGATACAATATGCTTCAAATACTCGTCCCACTGCCGGTGACGAGAATCCACATAAAAACTCAGCATCTTCCCGATTGTTCTGTGTACCCATTCTGTCCTTCCGTTGGCCTGTGGATGCAATGAGCTCGTCCTCAACTTCTTCACGTTCAACAATTCACATAGTTCCTTCATTAAATCTGACATGAAGTTGGTCCCATGGTCAGTAATTTTTGTCTCCGGTACACCAAACTTCAAAATCCAGTTCTTTACTAACGCTTGGCATAGCCACCATCTCCACATACCTCGAAAAATGGTCTATTATTGTGAGAACGAATCTGTTCCCCGATGGTGTTCGCCTAAAAGGTCCTAGGGCATCAATCCCCAGAAAAGTTCCTTCGTTAAATCTGACATGAAGTTGGTCCCATGGTCAGTAATTTTTGTCTCCGGTACACCAAACTTCAAAATCCAGTTCTTTACTAACGCTTGGCATAGCCACCATCTCCACATACGTCGAAAAATGGTCTATTATTGTGAGAACGAATCTGTTCCCCGATGGTGTTCGCCTAAAAGGTCCTAGGGCATCAATCCCCAGAAAAGAAAATGGACATGTCGCTTCCGGTAATCGTTGTAGCTTTATCTGTTTCCGACTCAAATCTGCTCTCTGCGCACATGGTATACAATTCTTGACATACTGATCCAAATCTCCTTTCCTACCTCTCTACCAATACCTCTCCGCCACTCTCCTATTCGTCGCTCTACAACCTCCATGACCAAATAACACGTGATCATGTGCTTCCTTTAAATCCTCAACCCTCAACTTCCCTGGCACTACTACCCTTGGCCCTAACTTCGTTTCCCTGCACATAAGACCGTCGTACACATTAAACTGTGGCTGTGTCCGATACAATTTACAATCGTTGTCCGCGTCCTGTAATTTTTGCCATACTGCTAGGTCATAAACTATACCTTCTACTTTCGCCACCTTCCTACTTAGTGCACCCGCATTACCGTGCTTCTTCCCAGGCTTGTGCACAACCTCATAGTGAATTCACTGAGCCTCACATCTAGCGAGCCTAGTGAACGGATCCTTCAACCCCAACAACCACTTCAACGCAGCATGATCCGTCACTACTCGAAATCTTCTCCCATACAAATAACATTTAAAATATGTGATTCCATAGATTACGCTAAGCATCTCTCTCTCTATTGTTGAGTAATTCTTCTCTGCTGCATTCAACTGCCTAGACGCATAGGTTGTTCTTTCCCATCAACTTCCTGACTAAGAACACACCCTAATGCTTGATTCGATGCATCACAAGCTAGTATAAACTCCTTTTCAAAATCTGGAAACACAAGAACCGGACTTTATGTTAACACTTCTTTCAGTTTGTCAAATGCCTTCTGACACTCTTCTGTCCACTCAAATTTCACACCCTTCCGTAACAATCGCGTCAACAGCTGTGCTAAATCTGCAAAACCCTTCACGAACTTTCGATAGAAAGTCCGATGAATGACTGCACTACCTTAAGTGTTTTCGGTTACCGAAAATCCCTTACAGCCTGTACCAACCTCTGATCTGTTCACACTCTGTTCTCACTGATAATATGACCCAAACGTTTTACTTCTTCTAATGCGAAATGACACTTCTCCAGGCTCAACGTCAAACTAGCTGCTCTTAACCTCATAAAGACTTCCCTTAACCGCTGTCTATGTTGCTCCATACTACTTGGTTCAAATGGCTCTGAGCACTATGGGACATAACATCTGAGGTCATCAGTCCCCTAGAACTTAGAACTACTTAAACCTAACTAACCTAAGGACATCACACACATCCATGCCCGAGGCAGGATTCGAACCTGCGACCGTAGCGGTCGCGCGGTTCCAGACTGTAGCGCCTAGAACCGCTCGGCCACACCGGCCGGCCATACTACTTGAAAACAGTATAATGTAATACAAATCGACAAGACACTGCCGTGGTTTCACACCCCTCAAGACACTGTCTACCTACCTCTCAAAAGTTGTCGGAGCGTTTCTCAAACCGAATGGCATTCTGATGTACTGCTAACGGCGTACCGGAGTTGAGAAAGGAGTTTTTGGACGATCCTCTGGAGCCACCTCTAACTGATGATAACCACTTGTCAAATCCATCGTAGAAAAGTACTGGCCCTGTCCTAAGTGATGCAAGTCTCCGATATGTCTGGGATGGGGTATGCGTCCGTTACTGTCTTATTATTGAGGTATCGGTAGTCACAACAGAAACTGTATTTCTTAGTTCCATCCGGAGACTTTTTAGGCACAACGACAATGCCTGCTCCCCAGCAACTATTACTATGCTCTATAATACCGTCCACAAGCTGCTGATCAATGAAATCCTCCACAATCGGCTGCAAATACCTCGGTATTCTGTATGGTTTACGGTAAACAGGTGCTTCATTCCCCGCTGGTACCCGATGTTGAACTAATGGAGTTGCTGGTAAAGGCTCTTGTGGAAAAAACAAATCCTTAAATTCCCACAATAATTCTTCCATATGCTCTCTTTCTACTCCTTTCCAATGATTAATCTTGTCACGCAATGCAGTTCTATTGGAGTTAGTGGTTGATCGCTTCGCCTACCTCTCGAACACCAGTCTTCGTCATCTGGCACATCCACATTTGCTACTAAAACTCCTTTCCTTAAATTCGCGTCTACAGCGCTGAAATTATCCACGTTCACGGGAAGTACTCGCCCGTCGTTCCCCTCCTGTACGCGTACAACACTACGTTTCACAAAAGAACCCAGTGAACCCAAATCTTCATTATACTTTAATGGTTCAATAACACATACTGTACCCACAGGTAGATTCGACTCCACATCTACCCAAAGCGACATCCCGGTGCCACTAGACACTCACTCATGCGAATTGTACGCAGTTCAATTGGTTTGTTCATTACATTGAACGCCCCTCGCGACAGCTTTGCATTGACAACAGTTTCCTCTAGCGGGAATAACATTCCACCAAGTTCCACAGTTCGTTGTCCAAGGTCAATTTTGGCATGATGTTGATGCAAGAAATCTACTCCTAGGATCATGTCGTAGCCCTCGCTCACCCATGGTACTACCTCCATGCATGCATTAAATCTGACTTTCCCCATGCGAAAGTCAACTGTCACCGACCCCAAAGACATGACCTCCTTATCCCCCACTCCATGCAACTTATAACGTTATATTCTTAGTAGTCACTGACACTTGCGCCCCTGTGTCCAACAGAATCATAAACTTTTTAGTTCCTACGGATGCTACCACTGAACATTCCACCTCTGCATACGTATTCGTAGCATTGAAATTAAATGGGAGCTCTCTTAGGTTGGTCTTGGGCCCCCTCTGCCGTTTAATGACTGTCCACCTCTCCTCTCTCCACTTCTTCATCCTCCACGCTGCTGATTTCCACCCCTTCCTCTATTCCTCGGTGATTGGGTACATCGCCTCTGCAGATGTCCCATACGACCACACTTATAACATTTTAAGCCCGCTCGTTTAATTCCTCACACTGAATTGCCAGCTGAATGGCCGAATGCAAATCTTTCGGATTCCCTTCACGCACTTTCCGTGACATATGCGCCGGTAACCCACTCAAAAATACATCAAGTGCGCTTTGTTCGGCCTCCTGCAACAGAACACTATTCGCTTCATCGCTCTGACCCAACTCGTAAGTATACTCATTAATTCCCTTATCCTGTCCGCAAATTTCTCCACTGTCTCCCCCTGTCTCTTTGTCATTGTACTTAACCTCTCACTAAAGTACCGAGCGCTATTCTGTTTCTTGTACCTTCGTAAAAGCCGTTCCTTTAACTGCTTAAATTGTCCTGCGTTCCTGAAGGCCTCACAACACCTTACATATGTTTTCGCTTCACCCGTTAATCTAATCTTGGTTATATGTAACAACTGCTCATCAGACCAACAATTAATCACCGCTGAAGTCTCCAAGTCCTCCACAAACGAACGCACATCCTCAGATGCCTTGCCAGAAAACGGAATAATCAAACGCGACAGCTGGATCCATCTCCTGCATCCTAGGCAACAACGACTGATCAGATGTGGTTTCCCGCTCACTTCTAGATGCTAATTCATTTCTCAACTGCATATTGTCTGCTGTCAATTGTGCTACTTTTTCCATCAAAATCCGCACCTCTTCTGGTTCCGACACACCTTGCGTCCTTGACTCTGCCATTGTGTTGCTTTCGTTCCCAGTTAGTCCTGAAACAAAACGACTAAGTACAAGAATAATCTGACTTCCTACTGCTCCATATCATCATACTCAGTAACATCATACTCAAATTAACACCAAAAGTAATTAAACGCAACAAAACAATGTTGCTCCCTAAATGTACTAACACTCATTCTGACAACAAAATATATTATGCCCACGCAAACATCTAAAAATGTGGCTTGCCAGGAGCCATACTCGAAAAAACAAAAATGAAAGAAAACGTCCAACACTCATAAAGAACAATTTTGTCAGCATTCACCACATCTTGTGACTGTACTGCAGGCAATGGGCTCAAACGTCGTACCGGGCAGATGACGTCCGCTATTCTGACATCAAATGTTGTGGTATCAGACGCCAAATGTGGCGTATTGACACCAAATGTAGTGGGTGGGTGCCAGGAGTTGCCATATTAAACTCGGCAAGAACTTTCCAAATGATTTACTTGTTTCCACTACAATGCTCCATTCACCTCGGTCTGTGTCACAGGGCCCAGCAATGCCGAGGCTACTGCCCCGGCGACCCAGTGCAAAGCATTGTGTAGAGCCGGCCTTGTACGCCAGCTGCAGAGTTATGATTATGTCAGGATGGCTGCGCCACTGTCCTCGATGTCTCCACGATGCTCCACCGGGAGCCGTAGCGCGGCCAGCTGACAACCACACGATGCCCGAGCTGCGATTCCTCGCCGGCGTGGCACGCGTTGAGGCGCCACACAAGCGCCCGCTATCCAATGTCCGGGACTGCGGCCCTCGCCTCGGGAAGTCTCCGGCGTGTGTCGGGAGCCGAGACAACTGCCCGCAGCAGCAAGCCAAAGCGAGGCCCGCCCTGGCTGGCTGCGGACCCTACGTCGGCCTCAGAGGGTCGAACCAACGACCCACGGTGGAGTGCGATGCTGGCGGCCCATCTGTTGCTGCGTGTAGCCCGGTGGTGTGATACGCCCCGCCGTCCAGGAGAGCTGCCACACTTGAATGAGTCTCATTAGAAAACAACACCTATTTACACTCGGCTGTGCGCCTCTGTTTCGCTAACACACCGCTTCGTGTTGCGTATGCAGAACACTTAGGTTGGCCAGTGGCCCCCTTCTGCCTGTGACTTGCGCCATGGGAACTGCTGTGTGCGCCTTCTCCGGTAGTTCTACGCCTCCCTGGCCCCTATTTGCCTTCGCAACTGCTGGTATGCGTAACTTACTGCAATCCGGCCCACACCTGGCTGTAACTCGTGCTTCAAATATCGCACAAAACTAACTTTCCCTATCCTAAACGGCGATGCCGCTACAATGTACAGGGTGTTTCAAAAATGACCGGTATATTTGAAACGGCAATAAAAACTAAACGAGCAGCGATAGAAATACACTGTTTGTTGCAATATGCTTGGGACAACAGTACATTTTCAGGCGGACAAACTTTCGAAATTACAGTAGTTACAATTTTCAACAACAGATGGCGCTGCAAGTGATGTGAAAGCTATAGAAGACAACGCAGTCTGTGGGTGCGCCATTCTGTACGTCGTCTTTCTGCTGTAAGCGTGTGCTGTTCACAACGTGCAAGTGTGCTGTAGACAACATGGTTTATTCCTTAGAACAGAGGATTTTTCTGGTGTTGGAATTCCACCGCCTAGAACACAGTGTTGTTGCAACAAGACGAAGTTTTCAACGGAGGTTTAATGTAACCAAAGGACCGAAAAGCGATACAATAAAGGATCTGTTTGAAAAATTTCAACGGACTGGGAACGTGACGGATGAACGTGCTGGAAAGGTAGGGCGACCGCGTACGGCAACCACAGAGGGCAACGCGCAACTAGTGCAGCAGGTGATCCAACAGCAGCCTCGGGTTTCCGTTCGCCGTGTTGCAGCTGCGGTCCAAATGACGCCAACGTCCACGTATCGTCTCATGCGCCAGAGTTTACACCTCTATCCATACAAAATTCAAACGCGGCAACCCCTCAGCGCCGCTACCATTGCTGCACGAGAGACATTCGCTAACGATATAGTGCACAGGATTGATGACGGCGATATGCATGTGGGCAGCATTTGGTTTACTGACGAAGCTTATTTTTACCTGGACGGCTTCGTCAATAAACAGAACTGGCGCATATGGGGAACCGAAAAGCCCCATGTTGCAGTCCCATCGTCCCTGCATCCTCAAAAAGTACTGGTCTGGGCCGCCATTTCTTCCAAAGGAATCATTGGCCCATTTTTCAGATCCGAAACGATTACTGCATCACGCTATCTGGATATTCTTCGTGAATTTGTGGCGGTACAAACTGCCTTAGACGACACTGCGAACACCTCGTGGTTTATGCAAGATGGTGCCCGGCCACATCGCACGGCCGACGTCTTTAATTTCCTGAATGAATATTTCGATGATGCTGTGATTGCTTTGGGCTATCCGAAACATACAGGAGGCGGCGTGGATTGGCCTCCCTATTCGCCAGACATGAACCCCTGTGACTTCTTTCTGTGGGGACACTTGAAAGACCAGGTGTACCGCCAGAATCCAGAAACAATTGAACAGCTGAAGCAGTACATCTCATCTGCATGTGAAGCCATTCCGCCAGACACGTTGTCAAAGGTTTCGGGTAATTTCATTCAGAGACTACGCCATATTATTGCTACGCATGGTGGATATGTGGAAAATATCGTACTATAGTGTTTCCCAGACCGCAGCGCCATCTGTTGTTGAAAATTGTAACTACTGTAATTTCGAAAGTTTGTCTGCCTGAAAATGTACTGTTGTCCCAAGCATATTGCAACAAACGGTGTATTTCTATCGCTGCTCGCTTAGTTTTTATTGCCGTTTCAAAAATACTTTTAAAACTTTCGGGAAGGTTTCTCACACCAAAGCAAAAAAAAACTCCTTTCAACATGTTTCCACACTGAAGCACCAAAGAAACTGGTACAGGCGTGCGTATTCAAATACAGAGATACGTAAACAGGCAGAATAAGGCACAGTGGTCGGTAATGCCTATAAATGACTGGCGCTGTTGTTAGATTGGTTACTGCAGGTTATTAAGATTTAAATGAGTTTGAAGTGGTGTTATAGACAGCGCACCAGCGATGGAACACAACATCTCCGTGATAGTGATGAAGTGGTGATAGGCCCGTACGACCATTTCACGAGTGTACCGTGAATATCAGAAATCCGGTGAAACATTAAATCTCCGACATCGCTGCGGCCGGAAAAAGTTCCGGCAAAAATGGGACCAACGACGACTGTAGAGAATTGTTCAGCGTGAAACAAGTGCAACCCTTCCGCAAATTACTGCAGATTTCAGTGATGGGCCATCAACAAGTGTCACCATGCGGACCATTCAACGAAACATCATCGATGTGGGCTTTCGGAGCCGAAGGCCCACTCGTGTACCCTTGATGACTGCACGACGAAACGCTTTATGTCTCGTCTGGGCGGTAAAGTCTCCTTTCAAATTGTATCGAGCAGATGGATGTGTATGGATATGGCGACAGCCGCGAGGCACTAGCCGATCGGTCTTAGGCGCTGCAGTCACGGACTGTGCAGGTGGTCCCTGCAGAGGTTCGAGTCCTCCCTCAGGCATGGGTGTGTGTGTTTGTCCTTTGGATAATTTAGGTTAAGTAGTGTGTAAGCTTAGGGACTGATTACCTTAGCAGTTAAGTCCCATAAGATTTCACACACATTTGAACATTTCTTGACATGGCGACAACTTCATGAATCCAGGGACCCTTGCACGTCAGCAGGGGAATGTCCAAGCTGGTGGAGGCTCCGTAAAGGCGTGGGGCGTGTGCAGCTGGAGTGATACGAGAACCCTGGTACGGCTAGATACGACTCTGACAGGTGACGCCGGCCGGTGTGGCCGTGCGGTTCTAGGCGCTTCAGTCTGGAACCGCGTGACCGCTACGGTCGCAGGTTCGAATCCTGCCTCGGGCTTGGATGTGTGTGATGTCCTTAGGTTAGTTAGGTTTAAGTAGTTCTAAGTTCTAGGGGACTGATGACCACAGATGTTAAGTCCCATAGTGCTCAGAGCCATTTGAACCATTTGACAGGTGACACGTACGTAAGCATCCTGTGTGATCACCTGCATGCATTCATGTGCATTGTGCATTCCGACGGATTGGGCAATTCTAGCAGGACGATGCGACACCCCGCACGCCCAGAATTGCTACAGAGTGGTTCCAAGAACACTCTTCTGAGTTTAAACACTTCCTCTGGCCACCAGACTCCGCAGAAATGCACATTATTGACCATATCTGGGATGCCTTCAACGCATTGTTCAGAAGAGATCTCCACACCATCGTACTCTTACGGAGTTATGGACAGCTCTGCAGAATTCAGGATGTCAGTTCCCTCCAGCACTGCTTGAAACATAAGTCGCTCGCACACCACGTCGCGTTGCGGCACTTCTGCGTGCTCGCGGGGGCCGTACATGATATAAGGCAGGTGTACCAGTTTCTTTGGCTCTTCAGTGTACAATGGATACTTGTTCATTTTCGATAGTGTGCAACACGGCTCATCTCCTGTAAGCTCTTTGCTTTCCATATTTTGGGAGCAGGTAATACAGATGAAAGCAAGAAAAAACGTCCAGTACACATCGGTTCCAAAATGCATACATTAAGTACTATGCCCACATCTTCAATAAAAGAGGTGTATTTCACAGTAACGCAAGATGAATAATGTCCTTACGGTATGCGTTTTAGATCCCATTTTCACTGGACTTTTTTCCTTGTTTTACTCCATACTACTTCCTCCCAAAATAGTGACAGCAAAGACCTTTTACTAGAGGAGACCTATTCCTCAAAACGAAGACGAACAAGTGCTCATAGCCCATGACGTAGCATTTTAAAGCCCATATCTACTAAACATATTGTCCCCAAATGTTATAAAAGTATCTTCGAAACACCCTGTATACAGGGTGAACCATTCGCGCACTAGCGCGCCATAGCACGATTCCTTGCATGCTAACAGTATGAACATGTTTTGTCACATATCCGATAAGTACCCTTATTCAATACTGCATATCCGTTATGGCCAGTTAGTGCAGTGGGTACTGTTTTGCGTTAGAACACTCGATTTCGATTCCAGCTCTAGTTGCAATGTTTGTTGCACTCTAATTTTCATTTGTTCAGTGATGCTGTAGCATATAATGTTTCTTAAACGGCACACACCTTGCAGTAACAGTTATTTTAACGTTGAAAATAACAATTATAGGTCAGAAATGTCAGAAATATTCGTGAAGAGTTATAATGAGTTCAGAATAAATTACCGGCCATTGGACAGAAATAACTGCAAAACACATGAATATGGAGACGTTAAATTTTTAAATAGACTATCAGTGACAGCGCGCCATCACAATATTTTCATTTCTACGTTAGTACTAAATAATTGCATTTGTTTTGTGTAACGTGCTGTAGTTACGAAATACCATATCACGCAATGTAAAACTAGAAAATAAAAAGCTGTTACACTCAGACCCAGAATGGAACTGGCGTATTCCACTGTAGAGCTCTACCCATTACATTAACTTTGCAGTAAGGGCCTTTTCTATCATTAGGCAAGACTAGGCGGCCGCCTAGGGCGGCAAAATTTAGGAGCAGCAAAGAGCGGAAAAGGTTAATTTCAAATCAAATAGCCAAAAAATTGAGCAAACGAGGAGAAAAAATTAAAAAGAGGAATAATTAAAACACCAAATTGCTTTTAAAAGCATACGGAAAATTACTTAATAAGTTTTCACTTATCAAACTTTGACGAAAGTGGACGCTGAAAAAAATGAGATTTATTTCTCATTCTAAAATACTTCGATTAAAACAGAAACAAAATAACACCACGATTATACAGATGACGTAGTTTGTTGAATCGGCACGTCTCCCATCATCGGAGTATAATTTCTAAATTCAAGGAAACATTCATTCACACCAGAAAATAGTTCCACACCTTTATTAGTCCATTTTCTTGCAATTAAATAAAATAAGTAATAGATGCCACATCTGGCTGCGCTGGTATATTCAGCTGAGTTCTAGTTTAAAATCTTCAGTACATTCTTCCTATATCAATAATTTGGGGAATTTCAAAAATTGAGGACAAAAAATAAGAAATTGAGGACATTTGTTGTCCTGAATCAATTTTAAAGGAATTGAGTACCGATCATGAAAACTGGGGACTGTTCCCAGAAAATGATATCTGGTCACCTTAATGATTGTTGGGCCATTAGATGTTAGTACTGGCGATGGGGGGGGGGGGGGGGGGGAGAGAGGAGACGGATATCGGGGAGATGGATGGTAGTAAAAAAACAGGGGGTGTCATTTTTCAGTTCTTACCTACGGTGACAAAACCCCCAGCAATGGCCCTGTTTGCAGTGCCGCTACTGCTACCAGCTACTGAATTGAGTTACTCATCGCCAATGTGCTTACGGTGTCGTCAAATTGTCCTTCTTTAAAGTCCATTTTATACCAAAAATATACACGTAAAGAATTGTTGTTACAGATATTTTGTGGCAAGAGCAAGGTCCCATTTCACACATCCGCTTTCACACATGACGTCCTATATGATGTCATTAGTTTACGTTGCGACCTATTATCAAATGTTATCTGGGCATTTATTAGTTTCTCGTGTAGTCTGTAACATTTGCTAGCATCAAGCATAGCTTAAACTGTGGACAGATAAACAAGCATCATTTTAATTTTTATTTTTTTACATAAATACTTGGTTGTTTATTTCTGAATTGGGCACGATTTCTGAGGGTGATGTTAGGGAGGAACTTTAGAGCAGAAGTTAAATTGGCGTGAGTGTAACGATTAGTAATTATAAATATAATATTGTTTCTTATAATTATTAATGTAGAAAAAATTTTCCGTGTGAGATTATCAGATGCATTGCTGATACGATCATGAGTGAATTCAGTTGTAATGCTATTCATAATTTTGGCTGTTTTCAATTTTTTTTTTCGAATGTGACGTCGTTGAAGCGTTGCATGTATGAAACCGATTGTTCTTTTACATGTTTTGTTGTTGGTGGTTGATCACTCTTGTAGTGAATGTGTATTTTTGTATCTGTGGTTTGCAGTAATGATGCGTTAAGTGGGCAATGCTTTTGGTATCGATGCACGCGTTTCAGTTACACAGACTTTATTGATATCACGATAATGCATCTCGCGGTTCGGTTTGCGATTTTCGGTACCACTGTCTTCGTTTGAAATATAGAGGTCAAAGGACAAATTCTATTCCAACTGTGAAATTTTTGTATTTTTATATTTGGTTTTAGTCCAGATGAATTCGCATCTCATATTTTTCGAAGTGTTGGGTGCTCTGGAATGACTTTATTAATCTTATTTTTAAGTTCGTTTCCTCCTAAAACACCTTTATTTCCCTGGTTGTCTCGTTAATTTCATTTTCTTTGCTAACTAGAATACTTTGCGTGTAATTTAAGTTTGTTTATGAACATAATGGTCTATCTTGTTGTTGTCATCTTGAGTAACGCAATCGACTTGGAATTAAATGTAAACGGTTCAAAATGGTTCAAATGGATCTGAGCATTATGGGACTTAACATCTAAGGTCATCAGTCCCCTAGAACTTAGAACTACTTAAACCTAACTAACCTAATGACACCACACACATCCATGCCCGAGGCAGGATTCAACCCTACGACCGTAGCGGTCGCGCGGTTCCAGACTGACGCGCCTAGAACCGCTCGGCCACTCCGGCCGGCAATGTAAACGGTGGTTGTCTTAGTAACTAAAGTCTTTACGCGTCATGTGACTCATTGGTTAAAGCAGACAGGCGGAATCGGACCTTACTCTATTCCAGATATTTTAGTACTGTTAGTGTCAAGGAATCGCGCTGTAGCGTTCGAATGCGCGAATTTTGATTCACTGTGCGTGTATATGTATCTTTTAAATATACTTTCCATTATCTGTCCCGTAAGGTTAGAGGTTGGAACCGCTGTAGAGCCTAGATATTTTCAGGCAAATGGCAGACGAGGCGACAATTCAGCTGGGAATATTTGAGAATATATTTCCAGTTTTCGCATTTGCATTGCAACCAAGGGAAACGACCCGAAAACCTTGCTCAGAATCAGGGGATGCCAGCTGTAAGGTATTTCACTGATTTGTCGGAGAAAATGTCGTAGACAAAAATATGAAAGCCTGGTACAAGTTGGAGTATTCTATTTAACAAAATGGTTATGCCTTCCGTGGCCACTTGTTGACAAATGCCGGCCCGAGTGGCCGTGCGGTTCTGGGCACTACAGTCTGGAACCGAGCGACCGCTACGGTCGCAGGTTCGAATTCTGCCTCGGGCATGGATGTGTGTGATGTCCTTAGGTTAGTTAGGTTTAATTAGTTCTAAGTTCTAGGCGACTGATGACCTGAGAAGTTAAGTCGCGTAGTACTCAGAGCCATTAAACCATTTATTTGTTACAAACTGCCTGTTGTCTTCTGTCTCCGATTCGTCTATTTAAGCCTGTAATTTAGCAATGTCAGTGATATGCTAGATATGTACAATGTACCTAACCCGATGGATCGAACCTGAGGTGGCTGATGTTTCAGTTTTCACAAATATTAGTGCTGAACCAACGCATCGTTATAAGCAGGAGTAGATATTGCCGTGTTGTGAGTCCGTGACTGCACCGTAAGACGGAGGCGCCGGGCGTTGGGCACGTGGGGCGCAGCCTCCAGATCGCGAGCCAGGCACACATGTGGGCTGCGCTGTGGGCGGCAGTTATCTGCGTGGGCGGCGCCCCCCGCCCGCTCTGATCCCACCACGGCGCCCCAACGGGCTCTCCCTAGAGACGCACCAAGTCTGATACTCTGACGGGCTGCGCATACCGCTGAAACGGTCCCAACACAAACTGTCCTACTCTCATACATCTTGAAGCCGGTTGGTCCAGAATGTGTACTCTAAAAGTAATTTCTCCCTTCATCTTAAAAAACCTGACGACCATGACCAGAACAGATAGATGAGAGATTAGTGAGGGGCGTACCATAGCCACCCTATACAAAATCTGGTAAGTTCCAAGAGGAGTCGTGGCCTGAGATATATATCGAACGCACGGCTCTCGAGGTGGCATGTATGGATATTTTTTCCAGCGCTGACAAGAGCGACGACAAATGACGAACGTTTTGTGACTTGAGGCTCCTACACACACACCAATCGACCGACCGAAAAACTGGACATGTGTAAGCGCTTTGGTCAACCAACCGATCAACATCTCTTGTAGGGACGTCACTCGCTTAGGATTAACCGACAGCCGAATCCCATCGTCGCGACGCCCCCCCCCTCCGCCTCCTCCTCCCCCCCGCCCCGCCCCCCCCCCCCCCGCCCCCCGCGACGCCGGGCCCATCCACCACCACCACCAATCCACCCAACAAACTATGCCGTGTGTAGCGCTGTTGTGCCAACTGCCTTACAAAGTTCTTTTGTCACTGCACGCAGAATTAAGGTTGGTTCAAATGGCTCTGAGCACTATGGGACTTAACTTCTGAGGTCATCAGCCCCCTAGAACTTAGAACTACTTAAACCTAACTAACCTAAGGACATCACACACATCCATGCTCGAGGCAGGATTCGAACCTGCGACCGTAGAGGTCGCGCGGTTCCAGACTGTAGCGCCTAGAACCGCTCGGTCACTCCGGCCAGCCAAGATTAAGGATTAAATGGTGTTCTAATATACATAACTGAGTCCGAGGCCAACGAAACGTTAATGACAAAGTTTCTGGAGAAATCTGAAGACTGCAGATATTTGTGGGACACGTCGTTCGCGGAAGTTTAGCATCAGAGATGCAACAAATACTTTTTTCATGTGGCACATAGGAAGAGTAAAAGATATATATTTTATAAATAAAAGTCCGTCGACCATCTATATTTCGATATTTAGATTTTATTTCCGATACTTGCTGGAAATGAAATCTAAAAACCGAACTACAGAGAGATTTTGGTTTTCATGTCCGATACGCACCGGAAGCAAAATCCAAAAACCGGTATATGGACAGTCAATGGACGTGTATTCGTAGAATATACTTGCGTCATTGTTATAAGTGTGGAATTTTTTTACAGTTCTAACTGTTGCTAAATTCCCCATTTCTGGTGTATCTGTTGTAGTTATTAAATCATGTGCGCCACCATTATTTGTAATCTTTCTTATTCTAATTTGAAATGAGTTTCTTAAACTTAGAAGGGATCTTTTATGCTACATACGATAAATTAATAAAGTTTACATGAACATCTTTTTGTTTTATTTATTTTGCGTTACAATGATGTACCCGTATTCGTAAAATGTAAAGTTTCAAGGCCAGAAACGTAATAATTACTGAAATAATCCGGGCTATTATGCCGAAGTCGAATGGATTTCACATTGAAAGCCCAACGTTTTCTCCCCATCTGCAGAGGACATTCTCAAGGGGGATCGCAGCTTCTTTGAGAGTCCGATTCAACACCCTGGTTCGCTGCTGCAGGGAGCAGAAGCTACCGTCTCCGCAGATGGGAACAAAACATTGAGTTTTAATGTGAAATCCATTCCACCACGACATAGTACCTCGGTATATTTTATTGATCGTGAATGATGTATTCCCACAGTCGACTATAAGTAACGTTGCAGGTTTCAGGAATCATTTTAGACAGTAATTGAGAGGAAACAACAGCACTCGTAACTTCTGCCAGTGGCTAGAAACTGTAAAGTACCGAACAGCCTTTCCTCGCATCTTATAACCTCTCGTGAATGTATTCTTTTTCGTTAAGAATAGTTTGATGATGTTCAGCAACTCCGAACTATGTGTTTCAGTCATTCTTAAATAATAACGAAAATCATCGGTTTCCACCTCCTGAAGTAAAAGAGCATGGGTGAATTTCTTTCTTTGCAAAAGGCATTACTTTATCCAGGGCTACTCTCGGCATTTTTTCGTCTTGTTACTTTTAAAACAACCAAGACAATCCCCAGTTTTTGTTTCTCTGTAAAGCCAAACGAGATGTCGAATATAAACAGTGTGGCGCTGTATTCGCTTAGTGTAGTCTGTCGGGAAGTGTATAGGCTGCCACGGTATACACTGAAGCGCCAAAAAAACTGGTAGAGGCATTCGTATTCAAATACAGAGGTAAGTGAACAGGCAGAAAACTGCGCTGCGGTCGGCAATGCCTATACGAGACAAGCGTCTGGCGCAATTGTTTGGAAATTTGTGGTAAGGTCTCATGGGACCAAACTGCTGAGGTCATCGGTCCCTAAGCTTACGCACTACTTAATCTAACTTAAACTGACTTACGCTAAGGACAACACACATATCCGTGCCTGAGGGAGGACTCTAACCTCCGACGGGAGGAGCCGCTCGGACCGTGACAAGGCGCTTGAGACCGCGCGGCTGCGCAATTGTTCGATCTTTTACTACTACTACAACGGCATGTTATCAAGATTTAAGTGAGTTTGAACGTGGTGTTATAGTCGGCGCACGAGCGATGGTACACAGTCTGTCCGAGGTAGCGATGAAGTGGTCATTTCCCCGTACGACCATTTCATGAGTACACCTTGAATATTATGAATCCGGTAACAGATCAGATCCCCAACGTTGCTGCGGCCAGTAAAAGGTCCTGCAAGAACTGGACCGACAACGACTGAAGAGAACTGTTCACCGTGACAGAAGTGCAACCTTTTCGCAAATTGCTGCAGGCCGGCCGGAGTGGCCGTGCGATTCTAGGCGCTACAGTCTGGAACCGAGCGACCGCTACGGTCGCAGGTTCGAATCCTGCCTCGGGCATGGATGTGTGTGATGTCCTTAGGTTAGTTAGGTTTAATTAGTTCTAAGTTCTAGGCGACTGATGACCTCAGAAGTTAAGTCGCATAGTGCTCAGAGCCAAATTGCTGCAGATTTCAGTGTAGGGCCATCAACAAGTATCAGCGAACCAACCATTCAACGAAACATCATCGATATGGGCTTTCGGAGCCGAAGGCTCTCTCGTGTACCCTTGATGCCTGCACGACACAAAGCTTTACGCCTCGCCTGAGCCCGTCACCACCGACATTGGACTGTTTATGACTGGAAACATGTTGCCTAGTCGGACGAGTCTCGTTTCAAATTGTATCGAGCGGATGGACGTGTACGGGTATGGAGACAAGCTCATTAATCCATGGACTCTGTATGTCAGCAGGGGACTGTTCAAGCTGGTGGCAACTCTGTAATGGTGGGGGGATGTGCAGTTGGTGTGATATGGACCCCTGATACGTCTAGATACGACTTTGACAGGTGACAAGTACGTAAGCATCCTTTCCGATCACCTGCATCCATTCATGTCCATTGTGCATTCCGACGAACTTGGGAAATTCCAGCAGGAATATGCGACAGAACACACGTCCAGAATTGCTACAGAGTGGTTGCAGGAACACTTTTCTGAGTTTAAACATTTCCGCTGGCCACCAAACTCCCTATACATGAACATTATTGAGCATATCTGGGATGGGGTGCAACGTGCTGTTCAGAAGAGATCCCCTCACTCGTACTCTTACTGATTTATGGACGGCCCTGTAGGATTCATGGCGTCAGCTCCCTCCAGCACTACTTCAGATATTAGCCGAATCTATGCCACGTCGCCTTGCGGCACTTCTGCGTGCTCGCGGAAGCCCTACACGGTGTGAGGCAGGTGTACCAATTTCCTTGGCTCTTCAGTTTAGATCGGGTGGTCGGTATGCCGATAAACTCATGCCTGTGAAGGGGCCTTTAGAATTATTTACAGAGGAAACTAGTAATTTTACTTTTTACTCGCCAAGCACATCTTCAGCGGGTGCTGTACGTAGCCGGAAGCAATATTTTTTTTTTTTTCCAATAATCGGGATACACTCTTGATATGTCTCTGAGAAACATCGGCAGAGTCTCACACGTGACAGTTTTTCCAGACAACCGTAAATTGTGAAGTACAGATGTTGGACAATATGTAGTTCTTCTCGCTCTTCCGGTCGGCGCTCTCTCTTAATTGAGGATTTCAAAGATTTTCACAACATCTCAATGTTCTGACAGTGCACCGATGGATCGTCGGAAGACAAGAATCCGACGGAATGGTACACAAATTCTTGATGTATGCCTTCTTTCCTCAAAGTTTTATAAGACTTCCAGCAGTCAGTTACAACTTTCGTGTGCGGAAAAAATGAAGTACTTTAAAAGAGGCCCTAAAGTTTTCTTACCGTAGAGTGTACTCGAAGTATAAAGCACTTCCTAGACTTCTTTTCAATGTCTCCGAAAACCCATGTATGTTACATTTCGTTTTCTTAGAAGACGTCCACAATTCCGAGTGGCGACAAGCGATTCATCGACTTCTACAAACTTGTTCCTACCACCGACATGGACATTTTCATTCGTAACAATAACGTAGCACACCTCACGACAAAGCCCGTTGTAGCCGCAAATAGTATTCACTGATACATCAATTTCCCGATGTAGTGGTTTGTAAAGCGTATTGTTTTTTTACACAAAACGTCACTACACTGAGGTCACAAAAGTCATGAAGTAACTCATAACATCGCGTCGGACGTCTTTTTGCGCGGCGTAGTGCAGGAACTAGACGTGGCATTGACTAACCAAGTCGTTGGAAATGCCCTACAGAAATATTGTGCCATCCATAACTGCGAAAATGTTGTCAGTGCAGGATTTTGTGCACCAACTGACCTCTGGATTACTTCCTATAACTGCTCGAGTTGATTCATATCGGACGATCTGGATGGCCATATTATTCCTTCCAAAGTGTCAAGAGTGATCTTCAAACTAGTCGCGAACAATTGTGGCCCGCTGACATAGTGCATTGTCGTCCATAAAAATTCCGTCATTGTTTGGAAATATGAAGTCCACGAATGTCTGCAAATGGTCTGCAAGAAGCCGAACGTAACCATTTCCAGTCAGTGATCGATTTCGTTGGACCATAAGACTCAGTCCATTCCATGTAAACATAGTCCACATCATTATGGAGCCACCACCATCTCGCACACTGCCTTGTTGATAGCCTGAGTCCATGGCTTCGTGGGGTCTGCGCCACACTCGAACCCTACCATCAGCTTCTACCAGCTGAAATCGGGACTCATCCTTCCAGGCCACGGTTTTCAGACGGTATAACCGAGGTGGTGACGAACCCAGAAGACGCGCTGCAGGTGATGTCGTGCTCTTACCAAAGGCACTCACGTTGGTCCTCTTTGCCATAGCCCATTGACGCCAAGAGTCCCCGCACTGTCCTAACTCATACGTTCGTCGTACGTCCCACATTGATTTCTGCGGTTACTTCACGCATTGTTGTTTGTCTGTTAGCACTGACAACTCTACGCAAAAGCCGCTAAGTCGTGAAGTGAAGGCCATCAGCCATTGCGTCGTCTGTTACGATAGGTAATGCTCGAATTTTGTGATTTCGGCACTCTCTTCACACTATGGACCTCGGAATAATGAATTTCGTAACTATGTCCAAAATCGAATGTCCCATGCGTCTACAAGCTCCAACTGCCATTTCGCGTCCAAAGCCTGTTAATTCCCGTCGTGCCCCCATAATCACGTCGGAAACCTTTTCACATGAGCCACCTGAGTACAAATGACAGCTCCACCAATGAGCTACCCTTTTATAACTTGTGTACGCGATAGTAACGCCATCAGTACATGTGCGTATCGCTATCCCGTCACTTCTGTCACTTTGTTGCCTAAAGTCACTCTTCTCGATGGTCAATTTGGAGCTGTAAGACCATGTATTTTTCCTGAGGGAAGTCCTTTTCTTGCATTATTTGCAATAAGTCGAACAGATGTGCAGAACTATAGACCTATATCTCTAACGTCGATCAGTTGTAGAATTTTGGGACACGTATTGTGTTCGAGTATAATGACTTTTCTGGATACTAGAAATCTACTCTGTAGGAATCAGCATGGGTTTCGAAAAAGACGGTCATGTGAAACCCAGCTCGCGCTATTCGTCCACGAGACTCAGAGGGCCATAGACACGGGTTCACAGGTAGATGCCGTGTTTCTTGACTTCCGCAAGGCGTTCGATACAGTTCCCCACAGTCGTTTAATGAACAAAGTAAGAGCATATGGACTATCAGACCAATTGTGTGATTGGATTGAGGAGTTCCTAGATAACAGGACGCAGCATGTCATTCTCAATGGAGAGAAGTCTTCTGAAGTAAGAGTGATTTCATGTGTGCCGCAGGGGAGTGTCATAGGACCGTTGCTATTCACAATATACATAAATGACCTGGTGGATGACATCGGAAGTTCACTGAGGCTTTTTGCGGATGATCCTGTAGTATATCGAGAGGTTGTAATAACGGAAAATTGTACTGAAATGCAGGAGGATCTGCAGCGAAATGACGCATGGTGCAGGGAATGGCAATTGAATCTCAATGTAGACAAGTGTAATGTGCTGCGAATACACAGAAAGATAGATCCTTTATCATTTAGCTACAAAATAGCAGGTCAGCAACTGGAAGCAGTTAATACCATAAATTATCTGGGAGTACGCATTAGGAATGATTTAAAATGGAATGATCATATAATGTTGATCGTCGGTAAAGCGGATGCCAGACTGAGATTCATTGGAAGAATCATAAGGAAATGCAATCCGATAACAAAGGAAGTAGGTTACAGTACGCTTGTTCGCCCACTGCTTGAATACTGCTCAGCAGTGTGGGATCCGTACCAGATAGGGTTGATAGAAGATATAGAGAAGATCCAACGGAGAGCAGCGCGCTTCGTTACAGGATCATTTAGTAATCGCGAAAGCGTTACGGAGATGATAGATAAACTCCAGTGGAAGACTCTGCAGGAGAGACGCTCAGTAACTCGGTACGGGCTTTTGTCAAAGTTTCGAGAACATTCCTTCACCGAAGAGTCAAGCAGTATATTGCTCCCTCCTACGTATATCTCGCGAAGAGACCATGAGGATAAAATCAGAGAGATTAGAGCCCACACAGAGGCATACCGACAATCCTTCTTTCCACGAACAATACGAGACTGGAATAGAAGGGAGAACCGATAGAGGTACTCAAGGTACCCTCCGCCACACACCGTCAGGTGGCTTGCGGAGTATGGATATAGATGTAGATGTAGAAGTTTACATCGGCGGTCTTCTTAGACAGTGTGACACACATCTCCCCGTGACAGTCGACACAGTTCCTGGTTTGGCAATAACTCGTTACTCGCAAGGGAACTGCAAACAGTTGTCTACACTACACAAACGCAGGATTAACTTCCGCCACTTGAGACAATTCGAACTCGATGCAGCACAGGATTCAATCATCCCTGTCAGCAACGTTATGCGAAGGACGGTTTTCAACGCAAAAAACAGTATCCGTATTTGCCGCCTTTAGAGTGGTGCGTTCGATATACACTAAAAAAATGCACCACGAAGGAGCTATGCAAACTGTTCACAAGGTGATATTCATACAGGTATCGACGGAAAATGGAAAATTGTAAACTTTGAGAGCTGAGCACGTCTGCTTTCATGCCCCGGAGCTAATTCACTGCAAATAATAAACTGTAGCTGTCATCCTGCGGTCAAATAGTCTTTGCATTGGCTGGAATTGATAATCAATAAAATACACAAAAATACAAAATAAAATGTCTAATGCCTGTAACTGATGTAGAGAACAGAGGATTATTTTAAATAATGTTATTCAAGAAAGGACACCTCAAATAAAAGGGAAGCGGTCTACGATGTTAAGTTAAATTACAGATAGAAAATATCCTCATCAAACGCAGTAAAGTTACACTGGGAGCTTTATGAGAAAGGTAGCAAAATCCCCAAACTAAATAGTCATCAAAGCTATGTGAAAACTAAATAATCACAATACACGAAATGTTCACCCGGTCAAAACAGCCCAGAGTTCAACATCATGATTTACAAATTAACACACGGGATACAAAGAATAGTAACTCATACTCAGTCTACCCTTATTTCCGTAATACAAGCTGAAAAAGTTAATGTCCTATTTTGGAGTGTGTAATATATCAGGGGGAAAGAGACACTGCAAACACTATCTTTGGTTTGATCAAGAAACTTGAAGATGCCACTATTAATGAAATCCTGGAGAATGAAGAACACGTGCAAAAGCCTTCTGAGGGCATTACATATGTCAAACCAATTTATGAGCGTTTTACTGATGATGGAGCTAATGACTATGTTCCTTTTGAATACGTCAAGAAGGTACCCGAGGCAAAAAATAAAGGCTGTGAAAACATTATGTGTCACTTCATAAGGGTCGAGGACTGGAACTATCTATCTCATTGTCAGAGATATTATAGACAACAAGGAAGAAAACGTGAGAAATTCAAGTTCGTATTGAAGTACGTTTGGTCTGCTTTTCAAGAGGCGGCAAGGGCTAATTCCATGCATGTGCATGATATTGACATAAAGCGGTGGGCATGCGCAAATGCTAGAGCACTTGGATTGACGGATTTCGACGCTAGACCTATCTGGCTGTGAAATTTTAGGGCAGTTCACAAGGGTTGCGAAGTTACACGGTTTGTAACGTAAAAATATGCTCAAGCGCAAGAAGAGATAGAAAATTCTGCCATTGCATTTAGTATTGAATTCACGAACATCATCGCTCCTAACTACTCAGCTGTTTCTGTATTTAATCATGACTTTCACAGAGACCGCACACTAGTATGGGCGAATAGGACAAATTTGTCGAGATGCAATCAACATCTGGGATATCACATTCGTATACAATTCAGCACATTATTTCCACGAAAGGCAGACTTCTTTCTCCGCTATTCATTGTCGTCCACGATACAAGTGGTACATTTGGTTCACTTACGCAAAATAAAATGAACTGAACTCCGAACATACATACAATGGCTTCAAAATCAGGCAAAATGGACAAGCATATTCTTGATAACTGTCTCTCACAATGTTGGAACAAGTTGTTGTCCGGTTCTGGATTCATTTTCACTCCGTCAACAGGATCTGTTTGTAATTCCAGATAAACTCATAGAGGTAACAACCATTCCACCTGGCGTAATGTCCCTTGTTCAACCTTTGGATGTATACTTTTTTCGCCAGTGGAAAAAGTTCACTAAAAGTTTTTATGAACGAGTTTTACTGAACTTCACAGTCGTAACACTAAAATCAACCTTCACGCATCAGTTCAGTGTCCCCATATTCAACAACATTATCAAGCATTCCTGGAAGGAAGCTAATTTCAAGTTGAATGTTATGCTTTTCTGACAATTTTATATGGAATTTGAAAGATTCAAATTGCTCAACAAACGACTGCACAACTGCATCATTTATCCAGTGTGTAAATTGTCGTTTACATTTGTGTTTAACAGATTTCTATGCCAAGACCCACAAACATGCTTAATAATAGATACGTACAGCTAAATGAAATAAATAAACAATAAGCAATATGTTATACCTGTGTTTCCTGCTCTGTTTATTATTACACCACTACGTATAAGGGTTACCAAAATATGTAATTACCGCTATGGGCAGCTAAAATTAGTGCAGTAAGTACTGATTACACCTGACATTTCCATCCCAATTAACTTTATTTCAATATTGGTGAGGCACTTTAAGAATGTATCTTGTAAGTAGACATAAGTAGGGACGTATGAGTGTGATTTTTTTTTAGTTGTTTATATTTAGTACTAACGTAACAACGCAAAGTAGCGTTTGCTTGGACAAAATCGTTGTTCGTGAACGGAATATTTAAGTTAGAGAAAAGCTAAGAGCAGCATTTGAGAGCTAATGAAATTTATGTGTAAATTCATATATTATACATACATATAACATTAAATTTAGGGTTTATAAGTATGTTTCGCAAGTCGAAGTGTGTGCGCTTGACTCACGTCAATGCGAGGGTTTAAATAACGGTGATCATCTTTGCGTGGTGCTTTTTGGCTGTGAACACTCAACGTTTGGTTCATGTGGCAGTCGAGTTTGTGATCTAGACAGACAGTACGTATACGCGCCAGCTGGTTGTGCTTCGAGTCAGCCAAAATATTTCTAAGTATTGCGTCGTGGACTTTCGATATTGACATGCGTCAGTAGTGAACACACTGTAATATTTTTAACTTGGTGACTTAAAATATTCGCATTAGGTGAACTAGTTGAGTCTTGGACATGTGATATTCATGTATGTCGCAGAGGAATACTCTAAAACACAGGGAGTATCAAAAAGAATCATCCGATTTGGCACGTCTATATTTCTGAAATTAACAAATATATACGGTGAATTTTGGTTCTTGACGAACGGGAAACTCAAAAAGTTTTTTTTTATACCTTTTCATAGGTGTTCAGTATGCCCCCCTTGAGATGCACGGCATATGTCAGTGCGGTATTCAGAATGTTCACACACTGCAGCGAGCATGACTTGAGTTACAGCTTCTGTGGAAGCAGCTGTTGTACGATGTCTCAGTTCATACATTGTTGTTGGTAACAGAGGCACATAACAGATTCTTTTGGAAACCCCCACATGAAATGGCTCTGAGCACTATGGGACTTAACATCTTAGGTCATCAGTCCCCTAGAACTTAGAACTTCTTAAACCGAACTAACCTAAGGACATCACACAACACCCAGCCATCACGAGGCAGAGAAAATCCCTGACCCCGCCGGGAATCGAACCCGGGAACCCGGGCGTGGGAAGCGAGAACGCTACCGCACGACCACGAGATGCGGGCCCCCCCACATGAAATAATCACATACAGTCAGCTCCGGTGACTTTGGAGGCCAGTAACGTAAGGCTGAATCATTTGGTCCAGTGCGACCGATCCATTGTTCAGTAACCCTTTGATTTAAAAATTCCAGATGCCAGTGTGGTGGTGCCCCATCCTGTTGCAAATGAAGCCGCTCGAATCAGTCTCCAACTGTGGGAAAAGAAAGTTCTAAGCATATCGAGATATGTGCTTCCTCTAACGTGTTCTCGGCAAAGAAAAATGAACCAAACACCTTTTGCCGTGAAACGGCACAAAACAAATTAAATTTTGGAGAGCCCCTCTCATGTTGCACAACTTTATTTGGTTGTTCCATACTCTATATTCTCACATTATGACGGTTCACCTTTCCATTTCAATGGAATGTTGTCTCGTCACTAAACACTAAGCGTGGAAGAAAACTGTCATCCTCCATCCTGCCAAGGACCGAATTACAGAACTCCACACGTTACTTTCCATTCGGAAAATGGGTGCATCAGCGACTGTTATGTGATTTATAAATTATAGAGGGCAGCAATCAGTCGTTTTTTCGCTTTTTTTGTGCAGGTTTTATAACGCAAATCCAGATTTCGGCTAGTGCCTAGCCGTTATAAATGCTCTATTTTATAATTTCGACGCATGTTAGTTCCCTGTTGTTCGGGCATCAGTCACAGTTCTTTGAATACTGCTCTGTAAAGAAGGTATGCTGTATTCTAGGCAATAGAATTCATCAAACGAAGATGCATGTGGGATGATGTGAATTACGTCATTTCGTTGTCATATTTTGGATGTAAGTCAGCTCGTTCAGCTTTATATTTGTAGAGATTCTAAGTCAATGACAGCGAGTAGTAAGGTTCCTTTCTGCTCTAAGCATACGTTTCTCTAGCCATTTGCTTGAGAGTTCTTGTGTGGGAGAGTAGGATTGTGGTGATCAAGTGTTCTGTTCTGCTCTTGTTCATACCATTAGTGCGGCATACTGTTTAAATTCGGATGTCAAACACACATCCCTTGCATTTACCTGTCTCCACCAAGAAGCTTGCTTTCATCATGTTGGCTACTGAGATGTGTATTGATAGTAGTCGGTTTTTTGTAGGTATAATTGGTAACAAACTGTGAAAAGCTAATAGTTTACAGCAGACGATGTTTAAACCAAAGCATGTTTGAAACACTTATGTAGTTGAAATAAAGTACCATCCTCAAGACTTAAAGAGATTTGAAAGATACATTATCGACGAATCTACTACTATTTGCAGCACTTATTGAGGAACTGCAACGCAGCTTTGTCGCTGATTCTCTTCAAAACCGAAAAGCATCTCTCAGTTGCGTCAGCCACGAGGCAACATCACAGATAAACTCTCACGAGGTAGGCCTATATCTGTGAAGTACCTCTGTTCATCTTCCTTACGATGACATTAAGCCTAGTGGTTCGCAGGGTCACGTTATGTTAGACAACAGAAGACAGTACCATAAGAAATCCGCTAAAGATATTGGATGTCCTACGTACCAACAAATACACTCCTGAATACTAGATAGGAGGAATGAATGGAGTTTAACGTATGGCTAAACATATGAAATTATAGTATTATTCAAAGCTAAAGACTTTCACGATGCTTCTGTTAAGCTAAAAACCTTAGAAAAGTGACTACATATATCCTGCAAGCCCTCATACAAGACATTATGGAGTTTATCTTATATGACACCAGTCATTCCCTTTCCTATTCCACTTGCAAATGGAGCAATGGGAGAAAATTTATGTGACTTTGTGCCTTAGGTATTCTCTATCAGGTACTTTAAAGCAGCCAAGGGCAAAGGAACTATGCACCAATACAGATCGCTATGGAGAGACGCAATCTATGGTGTACACATCTTAAACCACTGCTCGATGGTGTTGCCAAGTATGTATTGGAATATAAATTTCGCGTTCCCTGACTTCTGGTAGGTGTTCAATACAGCTCTAAGATATCACCACATCAGCAAAATACGGAACATCATGTCGGACTTATGACTGGATTGAAAAGTTCCTAGTAAACAGCATGTTGTCCTCTATCAGTGTGTAGTAATTTCATTGATTTTGGTTCTAAGAGGACGTGCTGAAATGTTCCAAATTTGTGATGTGAAAACTCTTTTTTAAATAAACTAAACATTACTAATATTTTGCAAGTTTATTCTTCATGTCTTCATATTTATTTCTCGATATAGTCATCCTGCACCGAACACATTTCTCTCAATGAGAGACCATTTTGTTGACACTGTCACTATGTAACGTTAGACATTGTTGATAGAGTCCAACCTTCACCTCTTTTGCACTGCTTCATCAATATCAAAGTGGGACCCTTGAAGGACTTCTTTTTGGAAACAATTTAAATCAGAGATATTATTTATCAGGGTGCCCTCGTACATTCGATGTTTTCAGCGCAAAATTCAGTGTTGCCGGTACAATATTCGTCTTAAATGCGCAAGAGTACACCTGGCGAGGGACTTTACTCTTTTTTGGGTGGAAATTTAGTTGATTTCGATACATTATTCGCCAATTTCACCATAAAATTGACGTGAAAATTCAGTATTTTTGCTGTAGGTATGTCAGCTGTCTCCATTTTCAAATCATGCACAGATGTCTAACATGTGTGCAGCATAAGACACAGAGTGAAACAGGAACCCTTAGATGTAAAATTTCTGTGACATGGTTGCTGTAAACTGACAGTAAATTGCATACGTTTTCTGATTTCAGCATAAACCATAAAGTATCCCGGTAGAGGTTTCATGAATTCTCCTGGTACAGTCACTGTCTAAAATTGTTGTGTCATTATAGTTTTTCATAATACCCTTGGTCTGATAGAAGGGTTTGACTCTGCAGGGGAAACAAACACCCTTTGTCTATAACTGGTACAGGAGGAGGGAGGGTGAGCTTGGGAGACACTGGCCTTTGTCCCAGAACCACAGGCTCAGACTAACATCTTTCGTCTAACATGCAGGCATGGATCAGCAGGGGAAGCAAACTTCTTTTATCAGGGGCAAACTCAGGAAATCTGACAGCAATGCAGGCTGGCCCAGTATCCCTTGTCAACCACCTCGAATTCTAACATGGCAAATAACCTTAGATTTTTAAATTTTCTACCAGTTTATACTTAATACCACAGCCACAGTGAGGTCATAGGAGTGGCGGAAAATCCACTAGAACAATTGGGCTGTCACTGAATTTCCTGTAATTTTTTTATTTCCCACAATTTTATACGTAGAGCAGCTGACCCTTATCAGAGGAGATATGTTGGGCACAATACCTTTCGTTCCAGAACTGGGAAACACAGGGGGGAGGGGAGGAAAGGACATGAAAACAACAGAATAATAGGGGAATTAGAGAACGGTAGCCATTTCTTCTAGAACAATTGACCAGTCGCATTAGAGTGACGCTAGCAGCGCCATTATGAGGATGCAAATCAGATTTCCTTTAAATACGCGCTGTAACGTCTTTTGAGACTGGACGTGGTGGGTTGATGTTAGTCAAGAATGCCTTTAAGGCGACAAAGACGCCATTATCACCACCTCACTGAGTTTGAATCAGGTCATGTAATGGGGCTACGAGAAGTTGGATGTTTCTTTTGCGGTATTGCAGAAAGACTCGAAAAATGGGCCTTAGCACTAGGGGATTTAACATCTAAGGTCATCAGTCCCCCAGAACTTAGAACTACTTAAACCTAAGGACATCACACACATCCATGCCCGAGGCAGGATTCGAACCTGCGACCGTAGCGGTCGCGCGGTTCCAGACTGACGCGCCTCGAACCGCTTGGCCACATCGGCCGGCAGAAAGACTCGGTAGGGACATAGCCACTGTACATGATTGCTGGCAGCAGTGGTCACGAGAATGTACAATCGCAAGAAGGCCGGTTTCTAGATGGCCACGTGGCACTACCAAGTGGTAACACAACTGTGCTCCGCGTATGGCTCTGGCGTATCGTACTTCATCTGCAGCAGCAATTTAAGCAGCAGTTCGTACAAATGTGACACAAAGAACTGTTATAGATTGGTTACGTCAAGGACAGCTCCAAGCTAGACGTCCCATTGCGCGCATTCCACTGACCTCAAACCACCGCCATTTGCGACTTCATTGGCATCAAGCAAGATCTCATTGGAGCGCAGGGTGGAGGTCTGTTATTTTTTCTGATGAAAGCCAGTTCTGCTTCGATGCCAGCGATGACCGCGTGTTGGTTAGGAGCAGGGCAGTTGAGGGCTTGCAACCAGTCAGTATCTGTGCCAGACGTACTGGACATACTCCAAGAGTTACGCTCTGAGGTGCGATTTTGTATGACACCGGGAGCACTCTTGTGGCTATCCCACGAACTCTGACTGCAAAACTGTACGTCGATCTGATGGTTCGACCTGTTGTGCTGCCATTCATGAACAGCACACAAGGGGGTGTTTTGTATTAGGATAACTTTCGCCCACATATCGCTTCTGTAACTCAACATACTCTACAGAATGCGGACATGGTTTGAACAATCACTAGATCTGACTCTAATCGAGCACATCAGATGACAACTCCAAGGTTCTCCACAAACAGCATTAATCATTCCTGTATTAACCGATCAAGTGCTAAAAGCACAGAACTCCATCCCACAAACTCCCTCTAGCACCTGTACAACGCAATGCACGCACGTTTGCATACTTTTTCATCAGTAACATTACCAGATGCCAGGTTCGTTTTGTTTGCTGATGATACAAACATTGCAATAAATAGCAAATCAAGTGTCGTCTTAGAAAGATCAGCTAATAAAATATATTTGGACATTAATCACTGGTTCTTAGCCAATTCCTTGTCACTAAACTTTGAAAAAACACACTACATGCAGTTCAGAACTTGTAAGGGGTGTCCCACGAGTATATGGCTAACATATGATGACAAGCAGGTAGAAGTGGACAGTGTTAAATTCTTGAGATTACAGCATGATAATAAATTCAACTGGGAAAAGCACACCACAGAACTGCTGAAGCGCCTCAACAAATCTCTATTTGCAATGCGAGTTGTGTCAGACATAGGGGATATAAAAATGAAAAAGCTGGCATACTATGCTTACTTTCATTCCATAATGTCATATGGGATTATTTTTTCGGGTAATTCATTAAGCCAAGCTAAAGTTTTCCGGGCACAAAAACGTGCAGTAAGAGTTATATGGGGTGTGGACTCAAGAAGATCCTGCAGAATCCTGTTGAAATTTGTCATTAAAAATATATCACTTTTTCAAACCAACAGCTCAATTCATGGAATCAATACTAGAAATAAGAATAATCTTCACAAGGATTTAAAGTGACTTAATCTTGCACAAAAAGGTGTGCATTATTCAGGAACACACATTTTCAATAACTTGCCAGCAGCCATAAAAAGCTTAACAACCAATGAAATTCAGTTTAAGAGAAGCCTAAAGGATTTATTGGTGGCCAACTCCTTCTACTCCATTGAAGAATTTCTCGGTAGAACCAACTGATTTGTGTGTGTGTGTCTATATATATATATATATATATATGTGTGTGTGTGTGTGTGTGTGTGTGTGTGTAAGTACAATCTAACTACTGCACCATTTCAGTGCAGTAACGTGTTCAATGTAAATAAGTATTATACTAGTTGTATTACACGTTTATTACCTTATAAATAAATAAATAAACTTTTTTATTTTAAATTCAGTGCATTAGTATTTGTGAAATGATTCTGTCATATAGTGTTCATTAAAAAATGACGATCATTCCACTTGGGACCTGTGGAATGGTACATTAGCTTATTTGTTTAAGTCGTAAATATTTGTCATGTATTGTTGTTTTTCTGACATGTTCCACATCCTGGAGGACCTCCTCTCTAGGGATCAATTGGAATGAAAGTAAATCTAATCTACTTGCATTCAATATTCTGGCAGTTACACTGACTGTTAATATACCAGCATTTCACAAAATAAATTATGGTCAGTGTCTACTACTTCCCCTGGAAATGTCTTACGTTATAATCTAGTTCTGAAATCTCTATCTTACCATTCTATAATCAGTCTTAAACTTTCCATTGTCTCCAAGTTTGTTTCAAAAATACAACCGTTAAAGGTGTTTAACTATACAGTTGGAAGTATACTTACTACTAACCGTCACAGTTTCATTTTCGTGCGTTTTGAAGAGCACAACACTTAAGCTGTTACATACTTTCGTTCATTTACATTTACGACTGATATTTGCAGAGAACTTGTTAAGCTGTGTGATACAAAATGCTGCTGCAACGATTTGCTGTCACTGTCGGTTCGACAGTTTTAAGATCCCATTACATCACTACATTATAAATGATACTAGTTTCTTCTGATTCAATTTCCCTAGAATCCAAGTTTCATTTTCATACAATGAGTTGTTCCTTCATCCAGGTTCAGAAACTTTTTCCTCAGGTAATCGCAATTATTTGGTAGTACCTCATTTGTCGAAGAAAGCTTTCACTGCATATACCACCGTCTTTCTGATGACTCCACTTTTTAAACACCTTGAAATCTTTCTTCCTAGAAGGAGAAATCCTTTGTTTCTACCCCTGTAGATCACCAATTATTTTTTCCGTCAGAATCGCGCTTTTCTCGTTTCTACTGGTCTTCTTCGCTTCCGTTTCAGCTTCATTTATCCTTTAAAAAAATGGTTCAAATGGCTCTGAGCAGTATGGGACTTAACATCTGAGATCATCAGTCCCCTAGAACTTAAAACTACTTAAACCTAACAAACCTAGGGACATCACACACATCCATGCACGAGGCAGGATTCGAACCTGCGACCGTAGCGGTCGCGCGGTTCCAGACTGTAGCGCCTAGAACCGCTCGGCCACCTCTGCCGGCCATTTATCCTTTATCCTATAACCCATTGTTTGTTCTAAGTATACTGAGGAATTAATTTAACAATTGTTGTAAGTCTTCATCTACATCTACATGGATACTATACAAATCACATTTAAGTGCCTGGCAGAGGGGTCTTACTTTCAGCCTAAGAGATACTATATCATATGCAAACCTTAATATTGGTATCGATTTTCCATGTAATTTTATTTCCATCTTGCAAATTTCATTGCATTTCTTCGTTGCTTCTACCATAAACAAATTACATACAAAATACAGTAAGCGACAACGTTGGACCCTAATATTTCCTTCCCTTCAGACGCAGATTCGAATCCCGCTCCGCCAAATACAAGCACACTGTCTTGACCACTGTACCTTCTCGTTCTGCAAACATTCCATTAGTCATCAGGTTCTGATATGCACTGCTTCAAAGAGACTGACTTTTTTTCAGTCGTATTTTTAGGTCCTGATACTGTCTATAGTCTAGAACACATATTTACAAAGAGGTTCCGAAATAAAGGTTTCAGCACCAAAACAATTGTGATTTCCTTACTGTGCAGGAATCTACCTGACGAGCAACCTTGTAAATTCCCATTAGCGTCCTCGCAGACATTTCATCATTCGCCGTGTGGATGCACACGTAACTCAAAGAGACGAGAAGATTAATAAAAAATTGTGTCAAAGCATCGTAGCATCAGCTATACGATGGAGCTGCCTCTTAAACAGATCTGGATTTGAGAAGTGATATCATTTATGCCATGTGTCCTCGACAAAAAATGGAGAGTATTAGTGACCCTATGAGCTCCTTTGTAACCACAAGAGGAAATACTTTTTTTATATTTCTGTAGTGAATGACGTGAAACAGGCACCTTCTTAAAGACGGCAGTTTTGTGTCCAGTCCAGTCTAAGTTGAAGCAAACCAAGCGCTGTATCATGTGTGAGATACAGAGGCGAGCGAGTGCGCCGGGACTTAACCCAGTTCACTGCTAGTAGCGCCACGTCACAATAAAGCGTCTGCATGCTCAAGTATTGCACCACAATTTAGTATGAAATTAAAAATCAAAATTTATGTTTAAAACTTTGTTAAATTATAGTTTAGTGTAATAATGTTCCAAATATCAAGTCTTGATGTTCTAAACTTAATAGTTTACGGAAATATGCCGTTTTAAGAGAAAAATCAGAGGCGCTAAATAATGACGCTAGGAAGCCAGAATTTGGTCAGAAGGTGCAGTTAGAAGTTATAAATAAGTGATGCTGGTTTCCAAAACCATAAAACAAAAATTAACGCCAGAATCCACGTTTTTCGGAAAAATCAGAGGCGCTAAATAATGGACTTAGAAACTTGAAAATTTGTTTTATGCTTCAGTACACCCCAAAAATAATAACAGAGAGTCCACGTTAATCTACCTCTTATAGTTTTTGAGTAATTAAATAAAAACTAAATTTGTAAGTAAAATGTGCCTAAGTGTTGTAGATTAAGTACTTGAAATTTTAATGGTAGAGGATTTTGGTTAAACCAGATGATCAAATATATCAAATAATAGAGCTACACCAAGCTTAAGACTTGTAACATAAATAGCAACTGATGTAAGTCTTAGCAAAGGTATGGTTCAGAGGTAACAATCTACCGTTAGTTCCACTAAATAAATTCTATTAAGCAAAGTTTTCATCCTAGCGAGCTGAAACTTTCTACGTGCTTTCAAACTGCTTATCTGCATACCAGCAAAAATTAAGAAGTTTCTGAAGTAATTGGTAACTATATTATTAAAGATTATGTGCCCGAGATAGCGGTCGTTTGTAGACTGCCGCCGTATGCAAATAGACAGAGACAATACATGTTTTCTCGGCAGTCCGCACCGGCTCCTTATAAACACACCCCCTGAAGCAATAGAAAGACTCACTTCGCTCTCAGTCTCTGTGAGGTCAACGCCAGTTAAACGTCTGGTCGCGCTCTGCCTCGGATGACGTCAGAGCAGAGCTGTGACAAGCGCGTATTTGGCTGTGAAAAGGGATAATGAACTCGCGAGGACTGTACACCGTTCTGGATCGTATAGAATTCGGTAAATAACTGTTAGTGTGCCGTCCGTGTGAAATTCAATTCCGCGTGGCAAGCGGTGAATTTATTTCCACTTTTATGGCGAGCATTAATTTTTGAACATTTATTGCGAACTTTCAATTGAGTGATGTTAGTCAGGGCGAAAAACAATCTGGTAGGAAGTTACCGTAGAGGTCGCCTTTGAACTGCTAAAGGTGCTGTTAGATTAGAAAGACTTCTTTTCAATTGAACATAACACAATTTTAAGTGTTGTTTGTAAGAAACTTTTATTAAATTAAATCTTGATTGGAACTTTGAACTTTTACTGAAGTCATAGTCCTGATCCCAAAGAAATGGGAAATAGACACTTTTCTTTCAGTGGGCTGGACCGGAATGTGGCCGTACAGACTGGAAACTGAGGTCACTATGTTTCCCTTCGCTTTCTTTTTGACCACCAAATTAGTTCCCAGGCTCACGTGATTAAAGACAGCATCAAAACTTTCAACCAGTGAGGTAACTTACTCGCCGCCCCACAAAGTGATAGTCGAGAATTATCCCCCAAGTTCTCTACAGAAGAAGAAAAGGTTATTTCTGTGCTGTTTAGGATTAACGGTTGAAGAGGTTCTCTGAACGGAGGGGTAATAAGACTTTTGCAAGCGACTAAGATTTCTTGCGTTTTAGATGTCTCCAGTTTCCCTCTGCATCTTTTAAAGTACTAAAACACCACTCATATGAATCATGAATGAGTGTGCAAAGGTTAAATATATCGAGAAAGAATATTAGCGCCATCACGCTTTCTTGGAGTAGGAGACTAAAGGAATAGTAATCAAGTGGCTATCCAAGACTACCACAGCTAAGGAACTGGATGACACCTCAACCATGAACTACACAGCAAGACAGAAAACTGATACGACTTACATACTTACAAGTTCGGCTTCAGGTGCTACTCGGTAATGAATTATTGTAAAATGTACGTGCGCTACATTTAACTTTATTTTTTAACTTAGGTTAATTCACTCTCACTCCATTATAAAAGAAAACGCTAATTATTATGATGAATGGTACATTCACGAAACTTCTTGTGCCAGTAACGTTGCGGTATGGAGTGTACCGTCCCCACTCATTCCCTGGCGTCCGCACAGATTTCAATAAATAGATATCGGCGCACTCGCATTTAAGCAGCCATAAGTCGTACATTGGGGAGCATATTACGTATAACCTACTTGCCTGTAACACTGTCATTGACGTTTTGCGAGCCTTCCGTTCAGGAAATGTCTGAATCGTAACATGAAAGCCTAGTTACCTTGCGAAATTACACTGAAGAGCCAAAGAAACTGGTACACCTGTCTAATGTCGTGTAGGGCCCCCGCAACCAGCAGAAGTGCCGCTACATGACGTGGCATGGATTCGGCTGATGTCTCAAGTAGTACTGGAGGGAACTGAATCCTTCAGGGCTGCCCATCGATACGTAAGAATACGAGAGGTGTGAAGACCTTTTCTTAACAGCACGTTACAAAGCATCCCAGATATGCTCAGTAATGTTCATGTCTGGAGAGTTTGGTGGCCAGCGGAAGGGTTTAAACTCAGAAGAGTGTTCCTGGAGCCACTCTGTAGCAATTCTGGACGTGTGGGGTGTCGCATTTACCTGCTGGAATTGCCTAAAAAAAAAAAAAATGTTGAAATGTGAGTGAAATCTTATGGGACTTAACTGCTAAGGTCATCAGTTCCTAAGCTTACCCACAACTTAACCTAAATTATCCCAAGGACAAACAGACACACCCATGCCCGAGGGAGTACTCGAACCTCCGCCGAGACCAGCCGCACAGTCGATGACTGCAGCGACCTAGACCGCTCGGCTAAACCCGCGCGGCGGAATTGCCTAAGTCCGTCGGAATACACAATGGACATGAATGTATGCATGTGATCAGGCAGGATGCTTACGTACGTATTACCTGTCAGAGTCGTATCTAGACGTATCAGGGGTCCCATATCACTTCAAATGTACACGCCTCACAGCAATACAGATCCTCCACCAGCTTGAACAGTCCCCTGCTGACATGCAGGTTCCATGGATTCATGAGGTTGTCTCCATATCCCCACACATCCATCCGCTCGATGCAATTTGAAACGAGACTCGTCCGACCAGGCAACATGTTTCTAGTCACCAATAGTCCAAAGTAGGTGTTGAGGACCCAGGCGAGGCGTAAAGCTTTGTGCCGCGCTGTCATCTAGAGTACACGATTGGGCTTTCAGCTCCGAAAGCCCATATCGGTGATGTTTCGTTGAACGGTTTGCACGCTGACACTTGTTGATGGTCCAACACTGAAATCTGCAGCAATATGCGGAAGGGCTGCACTTCTGAACGATTATGTTTATTTACCGTTGGTCCCGTTCTTGCAGCATCTTTTTCCGGCCGCAGCGATGTCGGAGATTTGATTTTTTGCCGGATTCCTGATATTGATGGTCCACTCATGAAATGGTCGTAGGAGAAAATCCCCACTTCATCGGTACCTCGGAGATGCTGTGTCCTATCGCTCGTGCGCCAACAATAACACCACGTTCAAACTAATTTAAATCTTTGAGAATCTGCTATTGTAGCAGCGGTAACCGGAGTAACAACTGCCTGTTTACATAGCTCTGTATTTGAACACGCATGTCTATACCAGTTTGTTTGGCGCTACAGTGTATATTCAGTTTCCAAGGTTCCCAAATCTGTGGCATGCTGTTGATTCAAAGTCCATCTGAGACAACTTTTAACACGAGTCAGAGTGTGGAATGATTTTTCTGCTTCAAGTACAGTCACTGGAAGATGTAACAGATGCACACAGCCGCACATACAAACAGACACTAGTTTAAAATTTTAAGCTCGTGCATTTTATTCAAGAGCTCTAATGGTTCCAAAGTAATGTATTCAAAGTTCTAAGGATGAGTTTTTCAAATATTTAGTTTCTTCTTCTAAATATTTTGTGACATCAAAATGGTATTCATTGATAAATAACTTGAATGCCTCAGCGATCTGATAGTCATCTACCTTTAAAATTTCCATCTAAAATCATCACTGTTTCAAATAGGGTTTTCAAGCTAGACACCAGATTGTCAATAATTACATAAAATACATTTATCTTGAATACATCTTCTGAATTCACATCTGTCACTTCATTCCTGGCTTCAAGATGAAATGATTTCCTCTTCTTAGTGCGCACCTCTGGAAATACTGGATCGCTATTAACTGTACTGGCAAGATCTTTAGACCAGGGAGAATGGCATCCCAATTTTCGAGGAGATATAAGTCGTTTAATAAGCTCTCAAAATGTCTTACCTCAACATCAATGGTAATATTTCGAGATTATGGTAATTTGCTTCTGCAGTCAATTGGCATTAACAACTTTAGCTAAATTGATTCCATGATTAAACACTTGAATGGTATCACGTAATGGCCGCCTCCGCAGCGCAGTGGTAGCGTTACCGCCTACCACGCAAGGGGGCCCGGGTTCCATTCCCGGCATGGGACTGGGTGTTGTGTGTCCTTCCATCATCATTGACACGCAAGTCACCGAAGTGGCGTCAGCTAAAAAGACTTGCAATACGGCGGCCGAACCCCGAAGGGGATATCCCGGCCAATAAATGCCATACGATCATTTCATTTCATATCACGTAAACCACAATACGTCATACCACAGAACGCGATTTATCTGTAGTATTTGACTTATAGAGAGTTTCAACAGCAATGGCAATCTTACACAAGTGAGCTGCAATTATTGATATTCCATCGTTAACTCGAGCACTCCAATGCCATCAGGCATGGAATATAAAGAACTTCCAACACTTTTTTAGAATTTCCCATTGTTGTGGACTGCTACTGAACAGGTTGTAAAGAAGCTGTATCACTTCCAAAAATTTATCTGCTTCATAAGTCTCATCTGCAAGTACTTCACTTGAGGCTCTGACAACCACAAAAAATGGTTCAAATGGCTCTGAACACTATGGGACTTAACATCTGAGGTCATCAGTCTCCTAGAACTTTGATCTACTTAAACCTAACTAACCTAAGGACATCACACACATCCATGCCCGAGGCAGGATTCTAACCTGCGACCGTAGCGGTCACGCGGTTCCAGACTGAAGCGCCTAGAACCGCTCGGCCACACCAACCGGCCTGACAACCACACAGCGAAAATTTTGCAAGAGGATTTCACAAAGAAAACGTGCCTGAGGTCTTTTATAAGACCCTCTAACATTTCTAACCGTTATCATAACTTTGCTCGCGATATTCACTGATAGGAATTGAGTGTTTCATAAGTGTTGATCGAATTAAATGTGCAGTAGCAACTCTCGTTTTTTGATTACAATTTACGGGTTCCAAAAACCGTTCATTTGTTTCATATTTATTGATTTTCTTCTTGAAGTAAATATAACGCAGGATGCATGTTTGTTTGTTCAGAATGATTGGAATCAGGAATTGCATCAACAATAATTGAATAATACTTCTCATTGTCACTTGGTCCCTGACGTGGTGGGCACAAATAGAAACAATTCATTCTCAGTATCATTTGACCGATAATGAACTTGTAAACGCTTTCCAGATTCTTGTCTGTCTCTGACTTTGCTAATGTACAGTGCGAGGACTGGATCATGACTGATATCCCGAAGTAATTTTCATTATTTGGATCTCAAATTTTCTGAGCTGAACCTCTGGTGGCCAACCCTCTTTGACCAAGAAATAATGTCAGATCAAGTGACATGAGAGCAACCATGTAAGTTGACTATTCTACGGACGAAAAACCGAAGATTAACCTTTTAATTTCCGGGAACCAGCATGGTTAATTTACATGTTTCATTCATTTCATTTCTTCACTTTTACGATTCTTCTAGGACAGCTATTTACAAATAGAAATGCTTTATGTTGTGTTTACTCTTGATCGCAAAATGTTTTCTGTTCACTAGTTTTTCGTGTAAAATCACCTTTTGATGGAATCAGAAGTGCCTTATCTTTGAATGTTGTTGGCAAACCTACCAAATTAGAACGATGTTTCACAACTGTTGCCGTGTGCATTTGTTGGGGAATTGTTTTGGGATGAATTCCGACAACATTTAAAGAATGCGCATTTTCGAATCCATCACAAGTTGGTTTTAGTGCTCAATGTCTAAGGAAAATATTGTGCATTCATTATTAAACACAGAATAGAATTTTAGGCAACTTTCCTGTGTGATTCATAAAACTGGAAGTGAAAGGAAGTGCTGGACTGGTTATGCTGGTGCTGGGGTAATGTTCTTTTATTTATAATACGATACAAAAATTATTTTAGCATAACAGCCTGACTTTTTTCCAACTTAGCAATCTGGGGATCCAAACCCTTGAAAGACTTGGCCCCCCCTTGAGGCCCCGGGGATTTTGCCCTCCCCCACGCCTTCATTAGGCTTGGAAATGGAACGAGTCACTTTTAACACTCATATGTAAATGCGGCTACATGCTGACCACATACATCTTTCTTGTTTTCTACTGTACTAGTGACTGGAATCAGGAAATTCTCTACTTGTTTGACGATATTACTTCATCAAAAAACAGCAACTTCACATATCTATGTTGTGTATCAAAAATACAATACACCGTCAGTTTCTCACAGGAAGGCTTCTCATGCGAGAAAGGAACTACTGCAGCTTTCAACTTACTGGTAATATTGCAAACAGAACACCTACATCTATGCCTACAATTATTAATTCTAAGCCGTGTCTTGCCAACTCTGATGTATCCGCACTTTTGGCGGTAGCAGTTACTAATAAAAAACTGCGTAAGTAAACTTTTTAGATAATACAGATACACAATTATTTTACATTTAATAAAAACACAAACAAACAATGAATTCAAGAGACGGGTAACAGGCCACAATCAAATTTCGGAGACCAACCAACTTAAAAAACGATCAGATTTCTGAATGTTGGCCTTAAGAAGGTCAATCTGCTAGCCCTGGGCTCGATTGCGCTCAAATACAATGCACAGAAAACCTACAGTTGTGCCCATTTGTCGTTCTTGCAACACGTTCATGCTATTGCCCAAAGATGCCCATATATATTCGTCGATAAATGAATTACCTCCGACAGCAATAGCCTTACAAATTGCAGAGTGTTTTAGAAGTCCTGTCATACACGTCTAAAAGCTACAGAGCCTCTCAGTATAAAAAGTGCCATGTGGAAACAGAATAAGTCAGAATATAATAGGTTTCCACGTAACAAGGACGCCAAAAACGACTGACTTTTTACCTTTCGAACTAATTTTGTATTATGTAGATCAGTATTAAACTGCTCGTTAAATACATCACCATGTTTGTTGGACAAATTGTATTCCCACAGTTAGGTTCTGATACATTCAATTAAAAATACCTTGTGTACTGTGAATCGTTTCTGTCGCACCAGTCATGAATGCAACCAGTCAGTCATATAGAATAACTACGTAAAAATATCAATAATTAAAAACCTGAGTCGATTTTGTTTTTCTCGAATTGTTTCAGAAGATATGTTTCGTGCAAAACTTTACCTACTAATTCCCCTGCACAGTTTATACACTTGTCCTTGGATGCGTTGAACACAATTTAAACTGGTTTTAGAAACATATGAGGAAAACTGGTGCCACAGAGACGTCATCTTGACCTTATCATCTTGGCATGAGTGTGCGTCACGTAAGCACAACGGTTATCGAATGTCAAGGTCTGTCAATTAGAAACTGATCTAAGGTCAGTTGTAATCTGTTTCTATTTTATTTGGAGTAGTATGTTGGTATATGAAGAGCAAACTTTGATGTAGAAAATAAATACATGGGTGTCACAATTGTGGGGAAATCCGACGGTGCAAATTAACTACTGCAACAATGTCAAATCGCAGTCGATAAACGTCGTAACAATCGCTGCTGAAAATGTCTTTTACACTTCGTGCCGTAAGGAGTCACATACACTAATAGTGTGTCACTCTTTCTTCATTAAAGTATGTTGAGGTAATCGATTTTTAACTGAAATTAAATCTCTGGCCAATATGGAACTACGAATGGACCGCGAAAAATGGGCGCCACTTGGATGTAATCATATTCAAAGCCTAAGTGGTTGAAGAAAGACCATTGTATAAGGGTGAAAGTGTAACTTGCAACAAAGTATTCGCACTGCGCTACGACCGGAGAGATGCATAGTAGGAGCGTGTATACAGACTCGTTGGTAATGGACTATTTAGTCAATACGAGTGATACTTGCTCAGTATCGTCTGGTGATCTAGCTGACGATGGACGACATGTTGACTTTAATTTTAAGAGTTTAACTTGTATCTCTGAACTTTTTCACATAGAACAAACAGTGTTACAGGAGTCCAATTCCATAGCTGAGTGGTCAGTATGCGTGAATGTTAAGCGAGGGGCTTGGGTTCGATTCCCAATCAAGCCGAAGATTTTCTTTATTCGGGGACCAAATTTTGACCTGTCCTCATCATCATTTCATCATCATTGACACACAAGGGGACTCCTGGAAAAATGTATCATACATACCTCTCATTCTATGGTGTAGGATGGGACACTTCCTGTTCAAATTGCTTTGAAATGTTGGCGGTATTGTCGCTGGGTTGCAATGTATCAACCACATGTTTCCACGAAGATGCATGGTGCCTACACGGCCACAGTTCCATGATTACTGAAATGGCTTCGCAATTACTACAGTGCGTCGCTAGGCAACAATGAAAATTTCATTATCAAGTACAAACTGTTAGTCCCTTTTTGCAACACCCTATACAGGGTTATTCACAACAAGAATCCACGCAAGATAAGGTGGCCGATTCGCAGTTATCAAAGTTCATCGGGAGTGCAGGGCGAGTTCATTTCTTTTGATCAGAAGGGGAGGCCGACATTGTTTGCCCACTTTCGGCCAGTTGGTGACGGGCTGCAATGACAGTATTGAGGCGTACGCCCTGCAATATTTCTCAAACGATTTTATAGAAACTACTTAGCAAAAAATTTCACCTTTATATTACTTATATCTTTATATGCCGGATTCATGATGCTGTACCCTTTATTTCGTTAATGGTCATAGTTGTGATATTTGAAATTAAGTAAGACACTAAAAATTGGGATTCCTATGATTACCGTTTTGTGCATATTACATAATATTTTGCTGAATATGAAATGTAGCTGAAATATTGAATTTCTCTTTATCCTTGGGTGGAGGTCTCTATCTGTCACCAATCTCGAGAAAAAGGATCAGATATGCACGTGCCATTAGTAAAGCCAAAATGAAATACCCACAACATTCCTCGTATTTCATGTATGGTTTGAGATATCTAAATGAGATTTTGGCAAATTATGGCACACAAAGAGGAGACTATTTTACCACATGGCTATTGCGCAAAACTTCATCATCTACCATGTTTTGCCACCAAGTACAGACTTTTTCGATGAAAGAATGTAAGTTTCAAGGGTCAATTGCTGGTGAAGTGAGAAATGCTGTGAGTTTTGCAACAGCATGAGTGAAGAAATTACACGTTTATTTTTGTACCGAAGATGCACTTTTTCATAAGCTATTGGGCTTACTTTTCCTCAGTTCCTCACTTAAATTCTCTCGAAATTGTGTCTGTTCAACATGTTAGTGAGGTGACGTTGTGTAACCTCCGCTGTGTTTTGGCAAAAGAAGCAAATTTTAACATGGCAACAAGAAAAATGTAGGTTTAACTCAAAACTCGTCACTCGCGTCACTTCTCTGAAAGTTACAAATGGCTAAGAATTCGTCAGAATTATTTTCAAACACTAACCAAGTAGAGGTGACAGATCTTTCTGAATGGTCACCATGCAAGTGTAGGCGTGAAGGGGCTCCTCTTAATATTTACAGAAAAATGTGATCATAGGTTTCAGTGTAGAACGGCACTTCCCCTACAGCTTTTCTCTACAGCGCCCGTCCGCAAGCCCCAACACTATCACTCTCGCGACGCATGTCCTGCTGATGGTGCAGCTACCGGCGACGTTATTCTGAGTACACTCTAGCTCTGAGTTTTCTCAAGAGAACTGCGGGAAAACATAGAACACATACAGGAAAATGATATGTATTAGTGATTAGAGCATCTCTCCTAGTTTCAATTTGTAATGCGTGCCAGGGCATAGCTGCACTAGAGGACGGGCATGTCAGAACGTGCAGAAAATCATCAGATTTGTATTGTCCCATCGAATTAGTTAAAGCCCGCCGAAAGACATTCTGATGATCAGATTTTGAAAGCAGGTTGCTATCAAATCTTCCTCGGCAATTCGTGTGAGCAACTTCAACGAACTGCACGTGAGTGTTGACATTTGCAGCATCACACAGGCAGTGTCCATATTGTGCACCTTTAATGTGAGTTAAAAACTCACATTTCTGACATATGTCATTTTTCTGCAAGTTTTATACTTTCCCTGGAATTGTCTTCTGAAGCCCCAAAGTTATTTCAGAATCACCCTGTGCAGGCAACAAGGCAAACCAACAAAAGTGCTAGCTGTAAGATTTCTTGGAACAAGTGAGCCATTTGGTAGTTTTCACTCAGGTGACAGCAGTTTTCTGAAGTGCTCAGTCAGTTGCAGATGACGTATCAGTAGACAGCACAGTCCCGCTAAACCTGGATGCGATAATTTCCCTACATACTTGTTTCCACTGATGATGAGTCGAAAATTTTGGAAAGAATGTTTGACTACTTTCCAGTCCTTATTTGTGAGAAACTGAGAATGATGAATACTTTGAGGAGCTTCAATAGATGCTGCAACACATTTATTTTCTCAGTGGGTGAATGAGGAACAGCTCATCAACTTCTCCTATATTTGACCTATCAATATCGAATAAATTTGTCTCGTTACCTGAAGTAGGAGGGGAAGAGCCTCATACAGCTGTAGGTTACAGTAGGGTGCCACAGGCTTCTAGCCAAGAAACTCAGTGTACGTCAGTACTAAAAGAGAGCAGGAAGAAAAAGAGTCTTGTTGCTAGGTAGTAGCCATGGGAGGGGAGTAGGCCAGATGGTGCAGGAAAAATTAGGAGCAGGGTACCACATTACAAGTGTTGTGAACCTAGTGCTAGCCTTAGTCAGGTGACAGAGGATATAGGAAAATTGCGCAAAGGTTTTGGAAAAGAGGATCATGTTATTATGGTAGGTGGGGCAGGAAATAGGCTGGGTAATAACAGTAATTACAGCATTATGGGTGACCTGGAAAAATAGGAGAACCAACTACACACACAAATGTTTCATGGAGGACCTGCAGTGCCATGGCCAGCCCTGAGTTAATACTGCTGAGACCCATGTTAACTCTGAGTTGAGCAGGTTACTGCTGACTGAAATGAATTCTCAAACAAGTGCAGTGCCCATTGCTGCAATTGGGAGATGGGGTTATACTAGACTTTGCCTGCACCTGAATAGGAGAGGGAAAGATAGGTTGGCTAAATTTTTTGCAGAAAATGTACGGGGGATCACTATCACACAATGCAAGATGCCTGTGATTACTGGTGTCAGAGGGGTGTCTTTTTTTAGTTTAGAATCAAGTTTCAAACACCCTGTTTTGAAAGAAGTCACTATAACAAAGGAGCCCCACATGAACGCACAGAAAAGTAAGGTTAGCTTATTCCACCAAAATATTAGAGAATTGAGTAATAAGGTAGAAGAGCTTCTTGCCTGCTTGCAAAATTCAGCGGATAAGATAGACATCCTGTGCCTGTCTGAGCACTAGATAACCACCGGGTTAGATAAGTTACATATAAACATTACAATCTAGCAGCTTACTCATGTGGAACTAAGATGTGAGAAGGTGGAGTTGTTGCATATATTAAGACAGAACACAAGTTCAAAAGCATTGACACAAGTAGATTTTGTAGCAATCGCCTCATAGAAGTGTGTGTTTGTGAATTAATGCTGAATAGTTCACTTTGAAAAATGAGTTCACTTTTAACTGTAACAGTATATAGATCCCCATTGGGAAATTTTGAATTACTTATGAGGAACCTGGATTCCTTACTGTGCTGTCTTTCAGACATCAGCAAGCGGTTAACAATCTGTGGTGACTCAGTGTAGATTTTCTAAAGGATTCTGATAGGAAAAATGGTCTGGAAACTTTATATGAATCCTACAATTTGTTCTCAGTAGTTAACTTTTTTAACATATGTGGATAAAGACAGTAGGTCCCTAATTTATAAGGTTTTCTTTGATGAGGCACAAAGAAAGAAAGAAAATAACTGTTTACCCAGTAACTAATGCTCTATCTGATCATGATGCACATTTAGTCAGTGTTGTGACTCGCCGATCTTTCAAAGTGCCGCCGCCGCGCAGTTACGCGCGTCCTCTACATGCGGCCAGCCAGCCAGCGGCCGCTAGACTTGGACTCAGTTATGATTTGACTGTTAAAGTGTACACACGTCTTACTCTGTTTACTTGATCTGTGACTTTCATGTATTGCGTCTTCCTTGAAATATATTTGTTCAATTTGAAGTTATAACAATTGGCGACGAGGTAGTGATTTTTCTTTTCCATCGTTGACCCACATGTTTCCATGGCTACTTTAGAGCAATTATTGCAAGGTCTCATAGAACAGCAAACGCTTCTCACAAATGCGATTCGTGATTTCGTCGCGACATCTGTCGTCGTTGGCTCTCCCTCCTTTTCCTCCTTACGACGAGACGGCGGAAGAATGGTCTGATTACGAAAAACGTCTTCGACAGCACTTCTTGACATTTCATGTCGCAGATGAACAAACATGTAAGTCTCTGTTCCTTTCATGGATTTCACCTCAAATGTATCGGTTGTTGTCGCAATTGGTTCTTTTGAAAGATCCTGCGTCTTTGTCCTTTGCTGAAATGTGCTCACTTCTGTCCGTCTCTTTTCAAAAGCAAACGCATGTGGTAGCCTCTCGTGTTGCCTTTTATCGTTGTCAAAAACAACCGAATCAATCCTATAGCGCTTGGGCTGCTGAACTTCACGGCCTCAGTAGAAAATGTCAATTTGTTACTGAAGTTCACAAAGGATCCTACGCCGATTCCATGGTACGGGATGCTATTATTCGATCGGCGCCCGACAAAGAAGTTAGGCAACGTGCCCTTCAGTTGGCAAATCCGACTCTAGATGAAGTCCTATCCATCGCTCAGTCTTTTGAAATTTCTCGCGCCGCTGGAGCGCAAATAGAGGCATGGGGCGACGTTGGGGAAATACGAGCTCTGTGCGCTGTTGACGAAGCGTGTGGCGTGTCCCCGCTGGCCGACGTGGCCGCAGTACGCTCCCAAGCGCAGCCTCGGCCTAACCGTAAACAAACCTCTAAGAAACTGCAGCAAAACCCCCCGGCAACTTCCTTCATGTCCGCGGTGTTTTACGAAACATTCACGAGAAGATTGTCCACAACATTGGGCCGTGTGTCACTAATGCAAAAAAAAGGGCCATGTGTCATCCGTTTGCAAATCCGACCGCATACATGATGTTCATGAACATGACGCTGATTCTGATTCTGCGTTGTCTGTCAATTGTACTTCTTCCCTTTCAGGGAATTTATTCCTCACTGTCCAAATACTTGGTCTAGATGTTCGCATGCAGGTGGATACTGGTTCTGCTGCCACTATCATGAATTCTCAGACGTATCTTCAGTTGGGTTCTCCAATCCTGTCACCTGTCACTAGGCAATTACGGACTTACAATAAACAGAAGATTTCTCTCTTGGGACAATTTGATAATGAGGTATCTTACAAATCTGTCGTTCGCACTGTTCCCATATTTGTGGTCGACCATAGTAATGCGGAGAATCTTTTTGGTTTCTATGCCTTTCGCGTTTTGGGTTCTCCATAGATGACTCTGTCAATATCGTCTCTGATGCTATTCCTTATGCTCAACTGGATTCCTTGTCGACGACATTTTCGTCCCTTTTTTCTCCTGGGTTAGGCCGTGCAAACGACTTTGAAACTCATATAATCCTCAATCCCACTGCTAGGCCTAAGTTTTTTCGGGCTCGGCCCATTCCTGTGGCCCTTCGTGATCAGGTCAAACGGGAGCTGGATCGTCTCACTGCTTCAGGGGTCTTGCTTCCTGTCACTTCCAGTGAGTGGTCCTCTCCTGTCGTTGTTACTAAGCCAAATGGTGATATTCGTCTCTGTGGCGATTTCAAAGCCACTGTAAATGCTCAATGCCTTATCGACACTTACCCTATGCCTCGACCTGGAGAATTGTTCACTAAACTTGCTGGAGGCCAGTATTTTTCTAAACTTGACCTGTCAGAAGCTTATCATCAACTTCCTCTCGACGCTGCTTCCCGGCAGTTTCTGGTCCTTCACACGCCTTTCGGCCTCTATCAATACCAACGATTGCCATTCGGGGTTGCCAGCGCCCCTGCTCTCTTTCAGCGATTCTTGGAACAATTATTGCTCACTGTCCCTGGGTGTATAAATTACCAGGACGACATTGTTGTCACTGGCTCCACCACCGAAGAACATCTTCAGAACCTCCGCACACTTTTTCATGTCTTACAGACTGCTGGTCTTAAGTGTAATCTTCAGAAATCACAATTTTTTCAGGCACCTATAACGTACTTAAGGTTTCAACTCTCTCGGGATGGTATTTGTCCGCTTCAGCAAACTGTCGCTGCGATCGATGCCTTTCCTCGCCCTACATCTGTTAAGGAACTGCAGGCCTTCTTAGGGAAAATAGCATACTATCACAAGTTTTTACCGTCTGCTGCTTCGGTGGCTCAGCCATTGCATCACCTGTTGCATAAAAACGTGCCTTTTCATTGGTCTGCGTCATGCGATGCGGCTTTCCAGAAATTGAAGACTATGCTCAAACAGGCCCCGTGCCTGGCTACTTATCGACCTGGCCAACATCTCGTTCTTGCCATGGACGCCTCTCAATACGGGGTTGGTGCAGTCCTTGCGCATCGTTTTTCTGACGGTTCTGAAAAACTCATTGCTTATGCCTCCAAAACGCTCACGGATGCCCAACAAAAGTATTCTCAAATTGAAAAAGAAGCTTTGGCCATTATTTATGCTCTTCATAAGTTTGGTGTTTTTCTCTATGGATCCAAATTTCATCTTGTTACGGATCACAAACCCCTTGTTTCCTTGTCTCATCCATCAACATCACTTCCCGACAACGCTGCACACCGCCTCCAGCGTTGGGCTCTTTACTTCTCTTGTTTCAATTATGAGATGCATTTCCGGCCGACGGCTCAACATGTGAATGCTGATGCACTGTCTCGCCTTCCCGTGGGTCCTGATCTAGCATTCGATAGGGACGAACTTTTGTGTTTCCACCTGGATGTTGCTGAGCAGAGGGTTGTGGACGGGTTCCCCATCACCGGGGACCGGCTGGTGGCTGCTACGGGTTCTGACCCTACCCTCTCCCAGGTTTTACGCTGTATTCAGAAGGGTTGGCCAGATCGTCCGTCTGCTAAGACTTCTGATCCGTTGCGGAACTACTACGCTTTGCGTTACCGCCTCATGGCTAGGGATGGTGTTATCCTCCTTTCCACCGAAAATGCTTCGCCGCGTGTTGTGGTACCTGCGTCTTTGTGTGCTTCGGTCTTGCGCCTCCTTCACCAAGGGCACTGGGGTGTCTCTCGCACAAAATCTTTGGCGTGCCGTCATGTGTACTGGCCCGGCATCGACTCTGAAATCGCACACATGGTCGCTGCCTGTGGCCCTTGTGCGTCACAGGCCGCCGACCCGATGTCATCTTCGTCACCATGGCCTTCGCCTGAGACGCCCTGGGAGCATTTTCATGCTGACTTCACGGGACCTTTTTTTGGTACTTAATGGCTTCTCGTTATTGACGCCTACTCTAACTTTCCTTTCATTGTCTGTTGCACGTCGCCTACCACCGCGGCAACCACCAATGCTCTAGCTCGCATTTTCTCTTTGGAAGGCTTTCCCTCTACTCTTGTTACTGATAATGGTGCGCAATTTGCCTCTTCCGATTTTGCGGATTTTTGTGCCTGTCACAGCGTCATGCATGTCACGGCCCCTCCATTCCATCCACAGTCAAATGACGAGGCTGAACGACTGGTCCGCACATTTAAGGCTCAGATGAGGAAACTCCTGAATTCTTCTGCTGCTGATGATGCGCTTTTCCAATTTCTGCCTTCTTATCGTTTCACCCCCATGGGCGACCAGAGCCCAGCTGAGCTCTTACATGGCCAACAGCCCCGCACGCTACTTCACCTTCTGCAGCCTTCCACCTCATGGCCGCGGGTGCCTTCGCTTGGCTGGTTCACTGCCGACGACCTTGTAAGGGTACAGGGATATGGCAGGTGGCCAAAATGGGAGTCCTGGCTGCATCTTACGACACAGTGGCCAACGCCTGTATGAAATCCAGATGGACACGGGTGTTGAAGTGCATCATTTGGACCAGCTTCGGCCTCGTGTGCCGGCAATGCCTGTTCCGGATGCCGCTACACCACCTTCAGCTCTACCTGACGCTTGGGATAATGGAATCTCTCGTTACTCACAACGCAGTCCTCTCACCATCATATCGATGCCAGTACAAGAACTGATGCCACCAGAAGACGGGCCCATGCAGGAACCAGATGACCATTATCTGTCGGAGCAAATCTACTCGCCTCCTTCTCCTACGGATGCGGACACATCGCCCATGTCTCCTGTTATAACAACCGGACTTGCCGCAACGGGCAGATTGGTGCATGGGGCCCCAGCAGATTCGACCCTCACATCTCCTGTCATCTCGACCTGTTATCATTGGGGACACTTCCGTCCATATGGGAAGCCTCCTCCTCGAGACCTTACAGCCAGTCAAACAACACCTATGGACGTTAGCAATCTACAGGCCACCTCCATCAAGACCAGTGCAAAAACTTCAAAGGGGGGAAAAGTGCTGTGACTCGCCGATCTTTCTATGTTTGTAATGTGTAAAAGATGGTGGGTAGGAATTGCTAACTCAATCTGTATGTATTGTTTTCATTTTGGGATGGGGTGAAGGGGTGGGGGGAGAATTTGATATATATAGTGTGATGTTTACAGTACAAATAGATCTACAAATTAATTTGCAATATGAATGTAAAATGACTCGTTCCACATCTCATCAATTTATCATGCAAAATGATCCATGGAACATTAAAGTAACTAACTAACTAATCCAATTTTGGTTGAAAAAATTGTGGATTTTTTTGTGAGACATTGTGGAAAATACCCGCTTCAGCTCCTATAGTTTCATAAAGGACTGACAGGTGGCATCTGTAATGGATGTGCAGGCCACGCAGATAGCTATCATTGAGTTTCTTTTGGCAGAGAACCAAAGCATCACAATTACTCATACGCACTTACAGAATGTCTGTGGAAACCTGGCAGTGAACAAAAACATGGTGAGTCATTGGGCAAGGCGTCTGTCATCATTGTAACAAGGTCCTGCAAACATTTCTGATCTCCCGAGTGCTAGCTGGCCTCAGACAGCTGTGGCTCCTGAAATATTGGAATGTGCCGACGCTCTTATGTGAGGTGATCAACATATCACAATTAAAGATCTTACTACACAAATGGACATCTATCTTGGTAATGCTGACACACCCATTCACCAATTGGGGTACTGAAAGGTGTGTGCCCACTGGATTCCTCGCTGCCTAACAGAAGACCATAGAGAAGAATGAAGGACCACCTATGCAGAAATGCCTGTGCATTAAAAGGCTGATCTTGACAATTGTTTTTTTTATCTAACAGCCTCAAAAGTGATAAAACATGGATTCTTCACTTTGAATAGGAAAGAAAACATAATCCTTGGAGTGGTGCCACACCACCTCTCCTCCAAAGAAAAATTTTAAAGCCATATCCTCAGACAGTAAAGTCATGGCAATGGTCTGCAGGGATTCTGTTTGATGTCCTCCATCATGATGAAACGATCAATTCTGAAGTGTATTGTGCTACCCTACGGAAACTGAAGAAATGGCTTCAGCATTTTCACCACCACAAAAATGCAAACCAACTTCTCCTTCTCCATGACAACACAAGGCCTCACACAAGTCTGCGGACATGAGAGTAGTACACAAAACTTTATTTGACTGTTTTTCCTCGTCCACCCTATAGCCCAGATTCTGCACCTTCAGACTTCCATCTGCTTGGCCAAATGAAGGATGTACTCCACAGGAAGCAGTGTATGGATGATAAGGAAGTTACTGAGGCAGCAAGACATTGGCTCCAATGTCGACCAGTAGAGCTGTACCATGCGGGCATACAAAACCTCCCAGTAAGATGGTGTAAGGCCATCACACTAATGGAGATTATGTTGAAAAATATGATTTTATAGCCAAAAGAGTGATGAATAATTTGGTGTATTGGAATCCTGACTAAAACCAACTTGCTTTCCAAAAAGATGTTGCATTACTTATTGAATGGCCTTCCACAACAGAGAAAAGACCTGCTTGCAAACAGATATCACAGTCATAAAAAGAAAATGTGGAATTTGACATACACTCACAAGCCAAAACATTGTGGCCACTGCACATCGCAAGATTGAATTCCATCTGGTGGTACTTTGGACACGTGATACAGTGAGGAAAGTACAGGGTGTTTCAAAATTAGACCAACAGACTTCGAGGGGATATAGGAGGTGTCATGAGTCACATAATCTGAACAGGAACATTTGTCCAGAAATGTCATCCAGCAATGCCACAGAATGTTGAAGTTATAGGTGCTGGCACCTATATACGTATGTATATACAGGGTGATCCTGTGAAGGTGTTACAAACTTTCAGGGGTGGTTGAGAAGGCAACTATACAAATTTGAGGTAAAAGACCCAGTACTGGAAACAAATGAGTCAAAAGTTATAAGCAAAAATTTTTATTATACCTCTGACAGTGGAACAGATGTACTGGTATTGTTGTTGCTATGTCTTGGGTAGGCAACATTCAGAGGTGATAGTATGGACTAAAACAAGAAAAAAAGTCCGATAGCCACAAACTTTAAAATGCAAACCTTAAGAGCTGTAAGCACTCGTTCAATAGAGGAAATGTGTTTCACAGCAGCAAAGATGATCACATGCTCATAGCTCTTACGGTACGCATGTTTACTTTTATTCTTGTTTTTGTCCACACTTCCATATCTGAAACTTGCCTAAACAACAGTCATAACAAGAGTATTACTCTTACATGTGTTCCAGTACCAGAGGTAGCAGAAAAATTTTCACTTATAACTTTTGACTCATGCATTTCCTGACAGGGTCCCTTACCTGAAATTGATGCATTTATCCTTCTCCAATGTCTCTGGAAGTTTGTAATATCATCACAGAATCACCATATGTATACATACATATATAGGTACCAGCTACTATAGTTTGATGCTCCATAGTGTCATTGGATGATGTTTCTGGATACAGGTTCCTATTCTTATCTTATTTCACAAGACACCTTCTACATAACCTCAAAGTTTGTTGGTCTAGTTTTGAAACATACTGGGTGAAGGATGACGAAACCTCGAGTAGGCAACGAAATGTTGGTCATCCGTGTGTCACCACAGACCACCTTCAAAGACTCACCCGATACACAAAGGGAGGGAGATAAGCAGCAATCCGTTGCAGATCTTGAAGACAGAGTACAACGCTGGTGCAGGTGTAAATGTTTCAAACCATACCATTCAGCACATGTCATTGAACAGGGGCTCCACAGCATACAAACCCTATGTGTTCCCACATTGACCCAAGGAAATCATTAGTTAAGACTGTGGTGGGTGCAGGAGTATTGATAGTCAGCGATGGATTAATAGAAACTTGTCACTTGTTATGACACATTTCTTGCTACATCAGATTGATGGACGTGTCCAGATGCTCTGTCATCTAGCTGAATGACTTCTCAAAACATGCAGTGGATGCTGGCCTCTAGGAGCATTATTACGTCATAGATGACATTCACTTGGGCTCCCATGGTAGTAATCAGATGCACCATGACAGCTGAGGAGCATGAATATTGTTGTTGATGATCCCCATCCCTTCATGCTTGATGTCTCCGCCAAAGAGCAGGATAACTATCCTTGTCACAATGACAGAACCATACTACAGTGTTTTGAGGATCATGATAATGAACTCTTATTGATCTCTTGGAGACAAAATCTGTCTGATCAGAAATCAATGGAATGCACCGGGGGTGCTACAGGGTCAACTCCACACCCAGAAACCACCTGCCCATAATATATGGGAATCGTGTGACCTCTGAGTAGACAGCTGGCACATGAAGCACTAGTCGAGTAGATGCCATGCAGAACTGCTGCTGTGTTGCATTCCAAATCTAGACCAATGTGCTATTAAGCAGATAGTCTTCATGTTTTGCCTCATAAGTGTATTTGGGATGAGTACTTTTCCAGAATATCATATAAAGCCATATATCACCTGCAACATGTCACTGGCAACTGCAATATCTTTATTTGAAACTGCCATTACAGTTCCTGAACAAAATAAGAATTTTCGTAGACATGAAACAAATGTGACTGATTACACACTGACATATACTTCATTGTGAAACATAAATAGTTGAAAAGAAAGAAATACTTTTGTGCCATTCTGCCTAAAGGGAGTTGAATATGGAACATAATTACACTATCTGCCTACTTTTACACTGCTGATCCTGTATGCTCAAAGATTATTAATGCCGGTTCCATGGTACGGGATGCTATAGATGACCTGCAGTAGAGGCCTGAAATAAATCCCCTGTTAATGGGCAATAGTTAATGAAAATGATGGTCCACAATAATAATCTGCATCTGACTGCATTAAATTGATATTCGTCCTTGCACAGAGTTTCAAAGTTTCAAATCTCTTAGAGATTCTATGAAATCCAAATATTACATATTTTGCACTGTTCAAAATTATGTTTACACATATTGAATTAAACGAAACTGTTCAATGGTAAACTTCAATCAATGACCACTGCAAAATAATTTCACTTCAAGAAAGTTAAAACTATAATTCATAAGACTTCAAATGCTGTAACGAATTCTTTGTATGTATTTTGATAAATAACATCGCCCTTAAGTGCAATATTTTCCCTCACCATCTTTTAGTATTTCAGTTAATTCAAGATTTTGTTCAAAGAAGTACAATATAATAAATTCACGTCATCAAGAACACAAGCTCAAGACTGAAGTATAACAATAATAATTTCATTTTCATGTTCTGCAGCAGTGGCACCCCGATGTCCTTCGGCTGCCGCTGTATTATTATCCTGCTGTTATCATTCATGCAGGCACTAACACATACTAAAATTCATCATTCATGAGTGGTATCTTCCAAAAAACCCTGGAAACTACAAACATATCACCACTGTGCAATAAGAGAGACAAGTGTGAAGCTGGAAACTAAGGCCTGATCAATTCTGTCAGGCTTTGGCAAAATTCTTGAGAAACTGTCACTTAGGAGATAGCAACCTTCCTAAATAAAGACATGATGATAAGTGATTCACAATGTCGATTCAGAGCAGGAAGGTCACTCCTGTCAACTATTTCTCCTTTGTAAATGAAATATTAACTACAGTAGATAATGTACAACATGTTTCTGGCATATTACTTGACCTTAATAAAGTTTCTGATGTAACTGATCATGATATTCTGTTACAGACTCTAAATGCTTATGGAATTTAAGGCCTGCGAAACAACATGATCGCACACAAATCATCCAAATAAAATATAAAGATGGAAAGAGCACACAATTTTCAATTTTTAAAGTAATGTACAAAACAAGTCCATTGAGGGCAAGTTCTTTGACCCTTTCTGTTCATTCTTTATCTTAATAATCTAGCAGGAAAAATTATTAATGGAATTATAGCACTTTTTTCAGACAACACAAGTATCTGAATTAGATCAAGCATTGAAGGCAGCCTACAGGAAACAGCTGGAGTTGTAATACAAAATTTAACACAGTGATTCAGAACTAACAGGCTTATAACAAATTTGGATTAAAAAATTTCCATGCTGCACAGAATCTCCAACCTGTAACACTGACTTTTAGCATTGAGAGAAAAACTCTCTCTGCAGTGAGACAATATTTTTAGGGATTTGTATTCCTCATCCATGAACCATGGACATTGACATGGTGGGGTGGCTTGCATGCCTCAATGAAACATAGCTGTGCTGTAGATGCAACCACAGTGGAGTGGTATCTACTGAGACACGAGACAAATGTATCATTTCTGAAGAGGGGCAGCAGCCTTTACAGTAGTTACATGGGCAGCATTCTGGACAATTGACTGACCTGGCCTTATAACAAAACCAATGTGGCCCTTCTGTGCCAGTACTGCGAACAGCTGATAGCAAGTGGAAACTAGAGCAATTATTTTTCCCGTGAGCATGCAGTTCTGCTGTTTGGTTAAATGATGATGACCATCCTCTTGGGTAAAATGTCCCAGAGGTAAAATAGTGTCCCATGTGGATCTGGGCAGGGACTAGTCAGAAGGATGTCACCAGCAGAAAAACTGGTCCTCTATGGGTTGGAATGTGGAATGTTAGTTTCCCTAATCAGGCAGGGTCAGAAAATTAGAAAATTTAAAAAGGGAAATGGATAGGTTGAAGTTAGGTATAGTGGGAATTAGTGAAGTTCGGTGGCAGGATGAACAGGACTTCTGGTTGAATAAGTATATGATTATAAACACAAAATCAAATAGGGGTAATGCAGGAGTACATATAACAATGAATAAGAAAATAGTAATGTGGCTAAGCTATTAAAGATAGCATAGTGAACAGACTGTCATGGTCTACATAGACATGAAACCAAGACCCATCATAGTGGCACAAATTTATATGCCAACCAGCTTCACAGATGATGACGAGATGGAGGAAAAAAATGATGAGATAAAGGAAATTCTGCAGATATTTAAGGGAGAGAAAAATTTGATTGTGATGGGGTACTTTAATTCAGTAGTAGGAAATGTAGAGGAATGAAAAATAGTAGGAGAATATGGACTGGCAGAAAGGAATTGTGGAGGAAATTGCAGGGTAGAATTTTTCATAGACCATAATGCATTCTGAAAAAGGCTGTGGGGCCCATCCAGAAGAAATTGATCCACAATTTAATCATTGATAACACTTGGTTTAAGAATCTTGTAAACATGAAAGAGACTTTGTGACACTGGGAAGTTTCATATTGATTATATCATGGTAACACATACTTCTTGGAACCAGATTTTAAACCGTAAGAAATTTCCAGGGACAGATCTGGATTCCGACCACAATTTATTGGATATGAACTGCACATTACAACTGAATAAATTGCAGAAAGATAGGAAATGAAGGACATGGGGCCTCAATAAGTTGAAATAACCAGAGGTTGTTAAGAGTTTCGGAGGTACCATTAGGCAATGATTGACTTAAACAGGGGAATGTAATTCAGTAGAAGAGAAATTGGTTGCTCTGAGAGGATTGCATAGGGAAAAAGACAAAGCTCAGTAGAAATCCTTGTTTACGACAGGAGATATTGAATTTAATCAGTGAAAGAAGAAATATAAAAATGCAGCAAATGAAGCAGGCAAAAGACTAAATAAAGGTCTAAAAATGAGAGTAACAGGAAGTGCAAAAGGCTAAGCAGGAATGATTAGACGATAAATGTAAGAATATAGAAACATATATCACTAGGGGAAAGATAGATATGGCCCATAGCAAAAATATAGAGGCCTTTCAAGAAAAGAGAAACAGCTGTATGAATATCAAGAGCTCAGATGGAAAATTGGTACTAAGCAAAGAAGAGAAAGCTGAAAGAAGTATGTAGTGGGGACTGTACAAGGGAAATGAACTTGAAGGAAACATTATAGAAAAGGAAGAGGATTTAGATGAAGATGAGACAGGAGATATGATGTAACAAGAAGAATTTGGCAAAGCAGTGAGTGACCTAAGTTGAGACTAGACTAGACTGGACTAGACAACATTCCATCAGAATTACTGATGTACTTGGGGGAGCCAGCCACAATAAAACTACTTCATCGGGTGTGCAAGACATGTAAGACATGTGATATACCCTCATACTTCAAGAAGAATGTAATAATTCCAGTTCCAGAGAAAGAAAGTGCTGACAGATAAGAATATTACCAAACTATCAGATTAATAAGTTGTTGTTGTTGTTGTTGTGGTCTTCAGTCCTGAGACTGGTTTGATGCAGCTCTCCATGCTACTCTATCCTGTGCAAGCTTCTTCATCTCCCAGTATCTACTGCAACCTACATCCTTCTGAATCTGCTTAGTGTATTCATCTCTTGGTCTCCCCCTACGATTTTTACCCTCCACACTGCCCTCCAATGCTAAATTTGTGATCCCTTGATGCCTCAAAATATGTCCTACCAACCGATCCCTTCTTCTAGTCAAGTTGTGCCACAAACTTCTCTTCTCCCCAATCCTATTCAATACCTCCTCATTAGTTACGTGATCTACCCACCTTATCTTCAGCATTCTTCTGTAGCACCACATTTCGAAAGCTTCTATTCTCTTCTTGTCCAAACTAGTTATCGTCCATGTTTCACTTCCATACATGGCTACACTCCATACAAATACTTTCAGAAACGACTTCCTGACACTTAAATCTATACTCGATGTTAACAAATTCCTCTTCTTGAGAAACGCTTTCCTTGCCATTGCCAGTCTACATTTTATATCCTCTCTACTTCGACCATCATCGGCTATTTTACTCCCCAAATAGCAAAACTCCTTTACTACTTTAAGTGTCTCATTTCCTAATCTAATTCCCTCAGCATCACCCGACTTAATTTGACTACATTCCATTATCCTCGTTTTGCTTTTGTTGATGGTCATCTTATATCCTCCTTTCAAGACACTGTCCATTCCGTTCAACAGCTCTTCCAAGTCCTTTGCTGTCTCTGACAGAATTACAATGTCATCGGCGAACCTCAAAGTTTTTACTTCTTCTCCATGAATTTTAATACCTACTCCGAATTTTTCTTTTGTTTCCTTTACTGCTTGCTCAATATACAGATTGAATAACATCGGGGAGAGGCTACAACCCTGTCTTACTCCTTTCCCAACCACTGCTTCCCTTTCATGCCCCTCGACTCTTATAACTGCCATCTGGTTTCTGTACAAATTGTAAATAGCCTTTCGCTCCCTGTATTTTACCCCTGCCACCTTCAGAATTTGAAAGAGAGTATTCCAGTTAACATTGTCAAAAGCTTTCTCTAAGTCTACAAATGCTAGAAACGTAGGTTTGCCTTTTCTTAATCTTTCTTCTAAGATAAGTCGTAAGGTCAGTATTGCCTCACGTGTTCCAACATTTCTACGGAATCCAAACTGATCTTCCCCGAGGTCGGCTTCTACCAGTTTTTCCATTCGTCTGTAAAGAATTCGCGTTAGTATTTTGCAGCTGTGACTTATTAAACTGATAGTTCGGTAATTTTCACATCTGTCAACACCTGCTTTCTTTGGGATTGGAATTATTATATTCTTCTTGAAGTCTGAGGGTATTTCGCCTGTCTCATACACCGTGCTCACCAGATGGTAGAGTTTTGTCATGACTGGCTCTCCCGAGGCCATCAGTAGTTCAAATGGAATGTTGTCTACTCCCGGGGCCTTGTTTCGACTCAGGTCTTTCAGTGCTCTGTCAAACTCTTCACGCAGTATCTTATCTCCCATTTCGTCTTCATCTACATCCTCTTCCATTTCCATAATATTGTCCTCAAGTACATCGCCCTTGTATAAACCCTCTATATACTCCTTCCACCTTTCTGCCTTCCCTTCTTTGCTTAGAACTGGGTTGCCATCTGAGCTCTTGATATTCATACAAGTGGTTCTCTTCTCTCCAAAGGTCTCTTTAATTTTCCTGTAGGCAGTATCTATCTTACCCCTAGTGAGACAAGCCTCTACATCCTTACATTTGTCCTCTAGCCATCCCTGCTTAGCCATTTTGCACTTCCTGTCGATATCATTTTTGAGACGTCTGTATTCCTTTTTGCCTGCTTCATTTACTGCATTTTTATATTTTCTCCTTTCATCAATCAAATTCAATATTTCTTCTGTTACCCAAGGATTTCTATTAGCCCTCGTCTTTTTACCTACTTGCTTTAATAAGTTATGACTCCAAAATATTAACATGAATTAATTACAGAAGAACAGAGAAATTGGTAGAAGCTGACCTTGGGGAAGATTAGTTTGAGTTCTGGAAAAATTTTGGAACATGCAAAGCAGTACTGACCCTAAGACATATCTTAGAAGATTGGTTAAGGAAAGGCAAACCTACATTTATAGCATTTGTAAGCCTAGGGTAATCTTTTAAAAGCAATGACTAGAATACACTCTTTGAAATTCTGAAGGTAGCAGAGGTAAAATGTATGGGGCAAAAGGCTATTTACAACTTGTAAGAAAACCAAATGGCAGTTATAAGAGTCAAGGGGCATGAAAGAGAAACAGAGCTTGAGCAGGGAGTGCAACAAGCTTGTAACCTAACCCCAATGTTATTCAATCTCTACATTGAGCAAGCAGTAAAGGAAACCAAAGTAAAATTTGGTGAAGGAATTAAAGTTCAACTTCAAGGTCACTCACTGCTTTGCCAAATTCTTGAGATTTGCTGATGACATTGTAATTCTGTCAGAGGCAGCAAAAAATTCAGAAGAGCAGCTGAATGGAATGGACAGCATCTTCAAGAGAGAGTATAAGCAAAACAAAAGCAAAACAAGGGTTATGGAATGCAGTCAAATTAAATCAGGCAATACTGAGGGAATTGGATTAGGAAATGATGCAGTAGTAGTTGCATTTTGGTATATGGGCAGTACAATGATGGCCAAAGTGGAGAGGATGTAAAATGCAGATTACCAATGGCAAGAAAAGCATTTCTGGAGAAGAGAAATTTGTTAACAACAAATATAGGTTTGAGTGTTAGGAAGTTTTTCTGAAGATATTTGTCCAGAGTGTAGCCTTGTATGAAAGTGGAACATGGAAGATAAACACTTCAGACAAGAAGAGAATAGAAGCTTTTGAAGTGTTGTGCTACAGAGGAATGCTGATGATTAGATATGTATATCATGTAACTAAGTGAGGAGGAACTGAATAGAATTGGGGAGAAAAAAAAAACTGTGGCACAACTTGATTAAAAGAAGGGATTGGTTGATGTGACACATTCTGTGACATCAAATGAGCACCAGTTTAGTATTTAGTACTGGGGTTGGGTGGGGGAAGGTGTAAGAATTTAGAGGGAGACTATGAGATGAAGACAGTAAGCAAGTTCAAAATGATGTAGGCTGCAGCAATTATTCAGAGATGAAGAGACTTGCACAGGCTAGAGTAACATGGAGAGCTGCATAAAACCAGTTTTCAGACTGAAGATGACAAAAACAACATATTCAGTAAAATCTGAAATGGGAGATAAACCTGAATAATCTAAATAAAAAGCTACATGCATTCACATCTGCTGTAAGAAGCCTCACACAAAATACAAGCTGTGCATTAATGATCACATTGTAACATAACAGCATCCAGTCACTACTGATGTACAGAATTGTCTTTTGGAGGAACTCCATACTTAGCAGAAAAACATTTTGACTACAGAAAAAGATTGTCATAATAATAAAACAAGCTACATACAGAAGCCCCTTTGGGCTAATATTTAAAAGTCCCAATATATTTCCCCTGCTTTGTTTATGTATTTACCAAGCTCTAATCTTTGCAAAAGGGAGCACTTTAAAAGAAGAAAATATCTTCAGCATAACCATGATTTTTCACTCTTATAACACTAGGCAGAAGCATAACTTACATGTGAATACAGCAAGTACAAATATTTGTACTGCCATCATGCAGTGAAGAACTTTCTGCAACAGTTGTGGTATAGTATCTTGTGTCTGTTTTTAACAAATTTAGTAGTGCAAATACTTTTCTAAAAGATCACAACTCTTGTTTTTCCCCCATTTTCATTTGAAATTTATTAGGAGGATGAATAGGGAATGTGTCTGCATGCACATGCAGGAGGAGCTGGCCACAGTTCGCAGACAGCTGAAGTTGCTGTTGAACACAGTCAACTGTCTATAGGCTGCTGCCTCTGAGCCATCTACAGGTTGCTGCCTTTGGGTTTAGTGGTGGCAGGAAAACTGGTGCGTCAAAAGGGGCACCTCAAGTGTTGCATATTTTGTCCATGGGCTCTGCCATCGAGGCACCTTCCAGCATAGCCAACACAAGGAGACCACACTCACTGCCAGGCGTAGCTTGGGACAGAGGATGAATGTGGAGACTAGCCGTCTTGCCTTGTCCATTAACACTGTAAATGGACAAGTGACTGCTCCATTGGGAGTGTCAGAGCAGGAACACTGAGAGAGAGGTCTTTAAGTTATTGGAACCTCCAGTGTTTGGCACATTATGAAGCCCCTTATGAAAATAGTGTCCAATGCTGGAAAGAAGTCCAGTATGCACTCAGTATGTCTGCCAGTCTGCCAGGGGCCTTATCCAAGATGGGGCTATCAAGTCTGCGAGATACAGTCATCTGCAAGTTGTGGATCATTTCTGCAGCAGTGACACCTGTAATTTGAGTACTGAGGCCATCCTCAGTGTGAAGTGGGACTACCTTCCCATCATTATCTGAAATTGCTTCCTCATGTCAAAAAGAGGTCATTTTAGCACGAATTTTTAACTTTCTGGACTTTATACTGTTATGAATATAACCAGTTCCAATCATAAACTGCCATTTAAAAAATTATTGCAGATGAGTTTACTATGTCAGATTAAATTTCATATTAATTTGCTACCCAGTTTATAGCAGCAACTAAGGGGAGTAAGGTATTTGTTAATAACCCCACTTTGAAATTTCATGTCATGAACTGTGCAGTCATGTTGCTACATATTCTTGAAAATTTACTTCTTCTCTATTTCTGAAAAGCTGTGATATTATTCACTATGATTATTTCAAATGATATAACTACTTGAGAGGAAACCAGAATACTGTTAACAATATCTTATTCAAAGTGATTTGTTTACGATCAGCTAAAATGTAATGTAAATTGTTGTACTGTAAAATTCATTGCAATTGTATATGAAATTAAGTAAACTTTTCCAAAATGAATATGAGAACATGTAAGGCAATATATGACCCATATTTAAATGTACCTAGCTAAAATTATTTCATGACGTTTAATTGTTTTTTGTAAATCTTACATTTAACAAAGTATTCAATTGTTTAGTTTTGTATAAAAGGAAGTGGTGCATGAGCCAAGAAGTCAGTCTGCATTACTGTCTTTTGGAGGCTGTCAGATGGCCACTGTATATTCCATCCATGTACACGCAAATAAGTCATAATATGACAAGAAAAGTGATATACTCAGTTTTATTTAAAAATTAGTACATCAGCAATGTCAAATTATGGGACTTTCTGAAGCAACAACCCCGAAGGATATCAAAGCTGAGTATCTCATCACATGGAGCAGCTACGTTATAAAGTGAACTTTCATTAACTGTGACTTAAATTTTCTACTTTCACTCGTCTTCATATGTGTGAATGGTGGAGGCCAACACTAAGTTGCTCTGATGGTGTGATTGAGAATTCACTCTTATCACTGTCCAGCTATGGACAGAACTAGAGAACTGTATATCTTTTTCTAACTCAGTGTCAGTAGTAATTAAAATGCTTCCCTCATCTCTCACATTTGAGGGTGGCATTTTAAGTGCATATGGATGGCTGGCAGAAATTGTGACAACATCTTCATGAGATGCAAGCAGAACTTACAATTCTGCAATACTGTACCCAGAATATATTGGAGTTCTTTGGTTTGGAGCCAAGTCAGGCATCTCAAGAGGTTCATCAGTTCTTTGATGGTGTTGGCTGCAGATCTTTGAACCTACATTGTGGAGTGGACAATTGTTGGATAGGCCTTTATAGTTCAGGATACAGTACACAGATGAAGCAACTATGAACTCAGGCAATACAGCACTTGTGGTGTACATGTGGCTTATTTTTTTGTTTAGTTTAGTTTTAGGTCCTCTGGTGAACACTTAGCACCCGACACACAGAGTGTGAAATCAGTCTGCAAACAAAGTAAAGACACTTCAAAGTTCAACATTTTAACAGTAAATTGCTGAAGCATTCAAAGTAAAGTCTCAGAATTTACCACCCTCCAGGAAAGCTGTAGCACTCAAATTATAATTGAAACTGACAGGGTGATGACACTTGAAATAGAAAGCTTTGAAATATTTAATGAAGCATGGAACACTTGTACAAGAGAGGAGTTAGACACTGTAGGAAGTGAATGTTCGTTGCAACTGACAAAAATATTATACCTATTGATGTTCAAATTGATTCTAACTGCAAAGCTATCTGGAAGGGAGTAACTAGCTTCGATGAACTCAAGTTAATCATCGGATGTTTTCACTTGCCACCCAATACTGCCATTACAGTTGCATGATACTTCAAAGAAAGTCTATGCTCAGTGGTGTGTAAGCACCCCAATACTGCAATATTAGTCTGAGGTGACTCAACTAGTGAGTATAGACTCAAACATCTATTGAAACA